>NC_089240.1:64365456-64999238 GCF_963924675.1 Phocoena phocoena | reverse complement strand
AAATCTAAGGGATGCAGCAAAAGCAGTTCCAAGAGGGAATTTTATAGTGATACATGCTTACCTCAGGAAGAAAGAAATATCTCAAACAACCAAACCTTACACATGAAGGAACTAGGAAAAAAAAAGAACAAACAAAACCCAAAGTTAGTAGAAGGAAAGAAATCATAAAGATCAGAGCAGAAATAAATGAAATTGAGACTAAAAAACATAGAAAAGATCAATGAAACTAAGGGCTGGTTCTTCAATGAGATAAACAAAACTGCTAAACCTTAGAGCCAGACTGATCAGGAAAAAAAGAGAATGAGCCCAAATAAAGGAAATCAGAAATGAAAAAGGAGAAGTTACAACCTATACCACAGAAAGAGATCACTACAAACAATTACACACCAATAAAATGGACAACCTAGAAAAAATGGACAAATTTCTAGAAATGTAAATCTCCCAAGACTGAACCACAAAGAAATAGAAATTATAAACAGACTTATTACAAGTAGTGAAATTGAATCGGTAATAAAAAAAACTACCAACAAACAAAAGTCCAAGACCAGATGTCTTCAGAGAATTCCACCAAACATTTAGAGAAGAATTAACACCTATCCTTCTCAAACTATTCTAAAAAATTGCAGAGGATGAAATGCTTCTGAACCCATTCTAATGAGGCCAGCATCACTCTGATACCAAAACCAGACAAAGATATCACAAAAAAGAAAATTATAGGCCAACAATATCACTGATGATCATAGATGCAAAAATCCTCAACAAAATATTAGGAAATCAAATTCAACAATACATTAAAAGGATCATATACCATGATCAAGTGGAACCCCACTTGCAACCCTGGGGATGCAAACATAGTTCAACATTCACAAAGCAATCAGTGTAATAAACCACATTAACTAATTGAAGAACAAAAATCATAAGAGCATTTCAATAGATGAAGAAAAAGCTTTTAACCAAATTCAACATCCATTTATGATAAATACTCTCAACAAAGTGGGTTTAGAGGGAACATACCTCAACATAATACAGTCCATATATGACAAGTCCACAGCTAACATCATACTCAACAGTTAAAAGCTGCAAGCATTCCCTCTAAGATCAGGAACAAGACAAGGATGCCCACTCTTGCCACTTTTATTCAACATAGTATTGGAACTCTTATTCATATCAATCAGATGAGAAAAATACATAAAAAGAATTCCAACGGTAATGAAATAAGTAAAACTGTCACTGTTTGCAGATGACATGATACTATATAGAAAATCCTAAGATGGCTTCAAAAACTACTAGAACTCATCAATAAATCAGTAAATTTCCAGGATACAAAATTAATACACAAAATCTGTGGATTTCTACACACAACAACAAACTATTAGAAAGAGAAATTAAGAAATCAGTTGCATTTACAAATGCATCACAAAGATTAAAATACCTAAGAATAAATCTAAATAAGAAGGTAAAAGATCTGTACTTGAAAAACTATAAGACTCTAATGAAAGAAATTGAAAATGACATAAACAGATGGAAATAAGTATCATTTTCATGGGTTGGAAGAATTAATATTGTTAAAATGACCATACTACCCAAGGCCATCTACAGATTCAATGCAATCCCTATCAAAATACCACTGGCATTTTTCTACAGAACTAGGACAAATAATTCTAAAATTTGTATGGAAACACAAAGGACCCCAAATAGCCAAAATAATCTCTAGAAAGAGGAACAAAGCTTGAGGTATCACATTTCCTAATTTCAAACTATACTACAAAGCTACAATAATCAAAACAGTATGGTACTGGCAAAAAAAAAAAAAAAAACCCAAACAGACACATAGCTTGATGGAACAGAATAGAGAGCCCAGAAAGGAACCCACACTTATACAGCCTATTAATCTACAACAAAAGAGGGAAGAATATACAATGGGGAAAAAAAAGCTTCTTCAATAAATGTTTTGAGAAAACTGGATAGCTACATTTAAAAGAATCAAACTGGACTATTGTCTCACAAAATGCACAAAAATTAATTCAAAGTGTATTAAAAACTTAAATGTAAGATGTAAAACCATAAAATATCTGGAAGAAAACGTAGGCAATAATCACTTTGACATTGGTCTTAGTAATATTTCTTTGGACATGTCTCCTCAGGCAAGGGAAACAAAAGTGAAAATAAACAAACAGGACTACATCAAACTAAAAATCTTTTGCACAGCAAAGGAAACTACCAAAACCCCCCAAAAAAGCTGCCTACTCAATGGGGAAAGATACTTGCAAATGATACATTCAATAAGGGGTTAATATCCGAAGTATACAAAGAACTCATACAACTCAACATCAAAAAAACCCCCAAATAACCCAATTTGAAAATGGATGGAGGATCTGAACAGACATTTTTTAAATGAGGATATAGAGATGGCCAAAAGGCACATGAAAAGATGCTCAAAATCTCTGGGAATGAGAATTCTTATTCTCATTCTCCAGGAAATGAGAATTAAAACCATAATGAGATACTGCCTCACATGTATAAAATAGTTATTGTCAAAAAGACAACAAACAACAGTTTTCGCGAGGATATAGAGAAAAGGGAACCCTCTTGCACTGTTGGTGGGATTGTAAATTGGTGCAGCCACTATGGAAAACAGTATGGATATTCCTTAAAAAATTAAAAATAGAACTACCATATGATCAAGCAATTTCATTCCTGGTTATTTACACTAAGAAAACAAAAACACTAGTTAGAAAAGATATATGCACTCCAAAGTTCATTGAAGCAAAAATTTTAAATAGCTAAGATGGAAGCAACCTAAGTGTCCATATATGGTCTAATGGATAAAGAAGTTGTGGTGTGTGTATATATATATATATACACACACACATAATGGAATTTTACTTAGCCATATAAAAGAATGAAATCTTGTCATTTGTGACAACATGGTTGGACCTAGAGGATATTATGCTAAGTGAAATAAATCAGACAGAGAAAGACAGATACTGTATGATTCCAATTATATGTGGAGTCTAAAAAATGAAACAGATAAACATAACAAAACAGAAACAGAATTATAAATATAGAGAACAAATATGTGGTTGCCAGAGTAAAGGAGGGTGAGGGGAAGAAAGAAATAGGTGAGGGAGATTAAGAGGTACAAACTTCCAGTTGCAAAATAAATGTCGTGGGTATGAAATGTACAGTGTGGGGAATATAGTCAATAACTACGTAATACTTCTTATGGTGACATATCATAACTAGACTTATTGTGGTATCATTTTTTGAAATGTATAGAAATATAAATCACTATGTTGTGTAACAAGAACTAACAGTGTTGTAGGTCAATTATCCCTCAAAAACAAGCAAACAAACAAGCTCATAGGAAAAGAGATCAGATATGTGGTTACCAGAGGCTGGGGGTGGGAGGAGGGGAATTGGATGAAGGCAGTCAAAAGGTACAAATTTCCAGTTATAAGATAAATGAGTAGTAGGAATATAATGTACAACATGATAAATACAATTAACACTGCTGTATGTTATATGAAAATGTGGTTAAGAGACTAAATCCTAAGAGTTCTCACCACAGGGAAATATATATTTATATATATATATATATATATATATATATATATATTTCTATTTTTAAATTTATCTATTTGAGATGATAAATATTCACTAAACTTGTGATAATCATTTCATGATGTATGTAAATCAAATCATTATGCTGTACACCTTATATGGTACTGTATATCATTTATATCTTAAAGTGGAAGAAAAAACAAAAATAAGAGAAAAAATATTAAATAAAAGAATACCATTGTTGGCTCATAAAACTGGTGAAGATAACAATATTCACTGTTGGTACACATATAGGAAATATACACTTATACTCTGCTCATGGAATTAAAATTGGTATAATTTTTCTGTTGGGCAATTTGACAGTATATTTTAAAAGCTTTAAAATTGTTCTTGCCCTTAAAGCCAGTAGTTCCACTTAATGTTTTTATCCTAAGGAAATAATCAGTGTGAACAAAGGTCTTTATGTATGAATTATTCAATAAATGATATTGGGACAGCAATCAATTTGTGAAGAAATAGATTCAGATCCTCACCTTGTACCATATAGAAAAAAAATCATAGAATTTGAGATATATGTGTAAAAAGTAAACTGTAAATGTATTATAAGAAAATTAGGATATTTGTATAACTTCTCTTTGGTTTTCTAAGTGTTTATTTTTTATAGCATCTTGTTTTTATTTCATGGTTATAATATCTTATTTCCGGGTATAATAAAAAAGTTTTCTTCTGCTCTCTCCTTTATTTCACTGTTTCATTTGATTTGTTTGTCTTGTTCTTTATCTTTCATATAGGAGAATTTCCTATAGGGGAAGGGCTTGTCAACTGGTGATCTTCACTCTAAGATGATTGAGTGAGAATAGCTAGTTCACTGGGGACCCCAAAATGACATTATCTGTAGGTCTTTTCTCTAAGAGCAGTTTCAATTTCTTCAGAGATGAATTCTTCAATTTCCTACCTGAAAAATATATACCTGATTGTTTGTGTTCTTGGAACCAGGGTATTTGAGGGGGGTGGTGGTTATAGGGAAAAGAATCTTATTGTAGACTTTCATTTAGTGTCGCTATTTTCAGTATGACACCCTTTCCCCATCTTTCACTCTACCTGGGGCATCTGGCTCTGAGGCTTCTGTGGATTGAATAAACTTCCAGTCTTCTGCCAGAGTAGGGAAAAGGTATTTTCCTGGCTGAGCAGGATTAAGGAAGGGATCTAAGAGTGGTCTAACCCCACTTCTCACACACAAGCAACTAAACCTTGGTTTTCAGCCTTTTGACACACACCTGACTTTTTTGGTCATTGGTGTCTCCAATTTCTGAGCTTCGCAGACATTCTGCTGCATGAATTGTGTTGCTTCTCATTTTGCATCTGCCACCTGGAGGCACTTGCTCTTCAGCTCTTTCAGTTGTGCTAACCCGAATCTGCTTTGCATCTTCCAAAAATGTGTTGGCATATCTTGCCTGTTGCTGTCTTCATTTCTGTTCTCTTTATCTTTGTGAGTTTATACTCCTTAAAAAGTCCACAGGGAGATCAGCTCAGTGCTTTATGACCAGCTAGAAGGGTGGGATAGGGAGAGTGGGAGGGACGGAGACACAAGAGGGAAGAGATATGGGGATATATCTATAACTGATTCACTTTGCTATAAAGCAGAAACTAACACACCATTATAAAGCAATTATACTCCAATAAAAATGTTAAAAAAGTCCATTCTCTTTCATTTTATTGCAGTTTTAGAAGAGATGATAAACATGTATTTAATCTGTCATATTTAATGGGAGGTCCTCTACAGTATTTATTAAACTGAAAAATTCACACACCCCTTGACCTGGAAATCTCACTTATGATAATTTAACTGTCAGAAATTAAAGTGCCAGTATGTATAGGTAACTGTACAAAGGTGTTTACTGCAATATTATACGTAATAGCAACAATCTGAATGTCCACTGATAGGGAACTAGTTATATAAATTATGGTCTAACTATACTATGGACTACTATGAAATCATTGAAAGGAATAAGGAATATTGACTTGGAAGGCTGCCCATGATACATTGCTAAGTAAAAGAGAAGGCTATAGTAATAACATTTTTGTGAAAGAAAATATACTATATGTTTATATGTTGGTATATGTGAAGGATAAAGTGTGTAAGGATTCACACTAGATTTTCAACAGCGGTTAGGGAGATGGCTCTGGAGGGGGAGTGGGAGAATATACAAATTTAACTTTTGGATCTTTTGTATTTTATGTAAATTGCTTCAGTTAAACTATGATGCTTTTGTCATTCAAATGACAAAGTAAACATGCCTTAAAAAAGGTGTAGATGCACGAATGTTCACTGCAGCTTTATCTGTGATAGTGAAAAATTAGAAATTAATATAAATATCTAACAATAAAGACTGGTTAAATATGTTTGAAATATCTATATAGCTGAATATTATGTGCCTACTATCGTGATCTTTCTAAACAAATTTTAACGTGGCGGTGAAATGCTCATGAAAAATGCAAGGTGAGAAAAGTAGGATAGGAAATAGTATATACTTTGTAATTTCAATATTGTAATTAAAATGTATATGTATAGCTGATTCACCTTGTTATAAAGCAGAAACTAACACACCATTGTAAAGCAATTATAATCCAATAAAGATGTTAAAAAATGTATATGCATACAAAAGACTAGAAGGATATTTGCTATATTGGTTATTTAATACTGCATTACAAACTTAGTGATGTAAAATGACTATTATCATGTCTCAAGACTGAGGATTGACTGGGTTCAGTTACATGGTTCTTTCTCAGAGTCTCTCATAACAGTTGCAGTCAGACAGCGGCTGGAGCTGGAGAAATCTCGGAGGCTTACTCATTCACATGTCTGGCAGTTGATGCTAGCTGCTGGCTCCGAATTCAACTGGGGCTTTCAGCTGGAACACTTACATGTGGCTTCTCCATGTGGCCTGGGTTTCGTCATAGCATGACGACTGGGTTCCAAGAACAAGTGTCCTGAGGGAAAGAGAGCTGAGAGGAAGCTATATTGACTTTATGACCTAGAGGCAGGAGTCATGCAGCATCATATTCACCTCATGCTGTTAGAAGAAAGTCACTAAAGCTAGCCTATATTCTAGAAGAGGGGAGCTAAATTCCACCTCTTGATATGATAAATGTCAAAGAATTTTTCAACTTGTTTTAAAGCTAACATATGCCAACATGTTAACAGTCAGTGGTAAGAGTATAAAGAAATTAAATTTTATTTTTTATTCTTTTTTGAATTTTTCAAATTATCTACAGAAAACATATATTACTTCTAAAATAAAAGAAGGAAAGATACCCAAGTGCCATAGAGTAAATGGGACAGAGTTAAAATACCTGAATTTCAGCCCTAGCTCTACCTCTAGCTTACTATGAACCTTGGGCAAGCCTCTTCCCTTCTTGGGGCCTCACTTTCCTTATCTGTCACAGTTAAGGGTTCGGACAACATGATCTCAGAAAGCTCTCCAAATGCTGAAGTTTTCAAGAATATTTCTTTTGTGACACCACTGGTTTCTGGCTCCTTCTCATTTACCTTGGCATGTTCCCCTTTTTCTGTTTACCCTTTACATTTTGGTGTTCCCTAGGACTCCATCTTAAGCTTAGGAGCCTTACTTCATTTGTTATCATCATGCTTCCTACTCCTGCTGCCACACTTGCCCTGTAGAGCTGCAACCTAGGATAAGTCCAAGTTTCCGCCATTTTTCTGCTCAACACTCAGGCTGTTGGAAAACATTCACGCAACTCATGCACAGGTACACACACACACTATGCAGTTTGAAGCCAATACAAATTTATGATTTTCCATTCTCAGTTAGACTTTCAACTGAGCTGCTTGGTGACCCTCTGTATGTACTTAGGTAGCTCACTCTTGAATTTCTTAGTGGCTATTTTATATTTCCAGTTTTCTTCTTAATCCCTCTATTCTACCCTCTCTCTTCTCATTCGTGTAAGTTAACTTTGTCACCTACTTGACTGTGAATGTGAAGATATCAGGCAGGACCTCCCCCGACTTCCTCTTTCACCACCTATCATCTCAATTTTACCTGGACCCATTATCTCCTCCTTTCCTTCTGTCTCAGTGGAGGAGGTATAGCTTTTCCTGCTCAGAGTGTAACCCTCTACCGTACCTCTGGATCCCATTCTATCCTGCCTTCTCAGACATTTTTGTGATCAATCACCACCACTCCCCTCCTCGATACACATACTTCTGTATCTTCAACCTCTTCCTTTCTACTAGCTCTTTTTCCTCACCTTAGGTTGAAGTATTCGATAGATGTCAGTTGATTGGTTGCTGTTGAGTTCAATCATGTCCTTACTGATTTTTGGCCTGTTAGATCTGTCCATTTCTGATAGAGGAGCATTGGAGTCCCCAACTATAATTGTGGATTCATCTATTTCTCCTTGCAGTTCTATCAGTGTTTACCTCATATATTTTGATGCCCTGTTGTTAGTGCATGCACATTAAGGATTATTATGTCTTTGTGGAGAATTGACTTTTTAATCATTATGTAATGCCCCTCTTTATCCCTGATAATTTTCTTTGTTCTGAAGTCTGCTTTGTCTGAAATTAATATAACCACGTCAGCTTTCTTTTGATTAGTCTTAGTATGGCATATCTTGTTCCATCCCTTCACATTTAATCTATATATGTCTTTATGTTTAAAGTGCATCTATTTTAGACAATATGTAATTGAGTCTTTTTTTTTGATCCTCTCTGACAATCTGTCTTTTAATTGGTGTGTTTAGACTCTTGACACTTAAAGAGATTATTGATATAATTGGATTAATATCTACCATATTTATCACTGTTTTCTACTTGTTGTCCTTGTTCTTTGTTTCTATTTTTGTCTTCCACTGTATTTCTGCATTCTGTTTTTTTTGTGATCAAACTTTTTATTTTTAGTCCGAAGTGACTCACAGAAACCGTATTTCTTTACTTGTCATTTTTGAGAGGATATGTTTACAATCTAGGAAATTATTTCTTATAATTACCGCTATTGAATCCCCACCCCTCACACCCTGCACTACATTCTATAACTTTATTCCAGAACACAGTAAACCTTATATGTATATATATGTATATACATATAGATTTATTTATTTTTAGTTTGTTAATTAATTAATTAATTTATTTTTTTGTGGTACGCGGGTCTCTCACTGTTGTGGCCTCTCCTGTTGTGGAGCACAGGCTCCGGACGTGCAGGCTCAGTGGCCATGGCCCAGCTGCTCCATGGCATGTGGAATCTTCCTGGACCGGGGCACGAACCCGTGTCCCCTGCATCGGCAGGCAGACTCTCAACCACTGCGCCACCAGGGAAGCCCTAGTTTGTTAATTTTAAATTGAAATATAGTTGACATACAATATTATGTTAGTTTCAGGTGTACTGCATAATGATTTGACATTTGTACACACATTACGAAATGGCCGCCACAATAAGTCTAGTAACCATCTGTCCCCATACAAAGTTATTACAATATGATTGACCATATTCCTTATGCTGTATATTATATCCCTGTGACTTATTTATTATATAACTGGAGGTCTGTACCTCTTAATCCTCTTCACTTATTTCACCCACATCCATCCCCTTCCCCTCTGGCAGCCACATGTTTGTTCTCTGTATCCATGACTCTGTTTTCATTTTGTTTCTCTGTTTTGTATTTTAGATTCCAGATGTAAGTTGAGATCATATGGTATTAGTCTTTTTCTCTTTGAGAAAGACAAATTATTTCACTTAGCATAATAACCTCTAGATCCATCCATGCTGTTGCAAATGGCAAGATTTCATTTTCCTTATGGCTGAGTGATATAAATATATGTATATATATATATATATATATATATATATATATATATAAGCTTCTTTATTCATTTGATCATCGATGTATGCTTAGATTGCTTCCATATCTTGCTTATTGTAAATATTGCTGTAGTTAACTTTGGAGTGCATATATCTTTTAGAATTAGTGTTTTTGTTTTATTTGAGTGAATACCCAGAAGTGAAATTTCTGGATCATATAGCAGTTCTATTTTTAATTTTTTGAGGAACCTCCATACTGTTTTCCATAGTGGCTGCACCAATCTACAATTCCACCAACAGTGCAAGAGGTTCCCTTTTCTCCATATCCTCAACAAAAATTATTATTATCTTTCTGATGATAGCCATTCTGATAGATGTAAGGTGATATCTCATTGTGGTTTTGATTTGCATTTCCCTGATGATTAGTGATGTTGAGCATCTTTTCATGTTCCTGTTGGCAATCTATATGTATTCTTTGGAAAAACATCTACTCAAGTCCTCTGCCCAGTTTTAAATCAGGTTATTTATTTATTTATTTATTTATTTATTTAAAATTTTATTTATTTATTTATTTACTTATGGCTGTGTTGGGTCCTCGTTTCTGTGCGAGGGCTTTCTCCAGTTGTGGCAAGCGGGGGCCACTCTTCATCGCGGTGCGCGGGCCTCTCACTGTCGCGGCTTCTCTTGTTGCGGAGCACAGGCTCCAGACGCGCAGGCTCAGTAGTTGTGGCGCACGGGCTTAGTTGCTCCGCGGCATGTGGGATCCTCCCAGACCAGGGCTCAAACCCGTGTCCCCTGCATCGGCAGGCAGACTCTCAACCACAGCGCCACCAGGGAAGCCCCTATTTATTTATTTTTTGATGTTGAGTTGTTTGAGTTCCTTGTATATTTTGGATACTAACCCCTTACCAGATATATTGTTTGCAAATATCTTCTCCCATTTAGTAGGCAGCCTTTTCATTTGTTAATACTTTCCTTCATTGTGCAAAAGATTTTTAGTTTGATGTAGTCCCATTTAAAAATTTTTGCCTTTGTTTCCCTTGCCTGAGGAGACATATCCAAAAAACATTACTAATACTATGTGAAACAGCTTATTGCCTGTTTTCTTCTAGTTTTCAGGTCTTACCTTTAAGTCTTTAATCCATTTGAGTTTACTTACATATGGTATGAACGAGTAGTTCAGTTTGATTCTTTTGCATGTAACTGTCCAGTTTTCCCATAACCATTTATTGAAGAAGATATTTTTCTCCCATTGTACAGTCTTGCTTCCTTTGTCATAGATTAATTGGCCATATAAGTGTGGGTTCCTTTCTGGGTTCTCTATTTTGCTCCATTGATCTGTGTGTCTGTTTTTTTGCCAGTACCAGATTGTTTTGATTACTGTGGCTTTGTAGTATAGTTTGAAATCAGGGATCATGATATCTCGAGCCTTGTTCTTCTTTTTCAAGATTTTTTTGGCTATTCAGGATCTTTTTTTTTTCCATACAAATTTTAGGATTATTTGTTGTAGTTCTGTAAAAAATGCCTGTGGTATTTTGATAGGGATTGCACTCAATCTGTAGATTGCCTTGGGTAGTATGGTAATGTTAACAAGATTAAGTCTTCCAATCTATGAGTATGGTATATCTTTCCAATTGTCTGAGTTGTCTTCAATTTCTTTCATCAAGTCTTATAGTTCTTTGAGTATAAGTCAATTCCTTAGCTAGATTTATTCTTAGGTATTTCATTCTTTTTGGTGTGATTGTAAATGGGTTTGTTTTCTTGATTTCTATTTCTGACAGTTCATTGTTAGTGCGTAGAAATGCAAGAGATTTTTGCATGTTAACTTTGTATCCTGAAACATTACCAAATTCCATGATGAGTTCTACTAGATTTTTGGTGCCATTTTTAGGATTTCTATGTATAGTATTATGTTATCTGCAAACAGTGACAGTTTTACTTATTTCTTTCCAGTTTGGATTCCTTTTATTTCCTTTTCTTGTGTGATTGCTGTGACTAGAACTTCCAAAACTATGTTGAATAAGAGTGGCAAGTGTGGGCATCTTTGTCTTGTTCATGATGTTAGAGGAAATGCTTTCAGCTTTTCACCACTGTGTATGATGTTAGCTGTGGGCTTGTCATAAATGCCCACATTCATCCATTGACAGACACTCAGATTGTTTCCATATCTTGGCTATTGTAAATAACAGTGCAAAGAACATGGGGTTGCATTTTTTTTTGAGTTAATGTTTTTGTTACCTTGAGGTAAATACAGAGAAGTGCAATTGCTTGATCATATGGTAGTTTTATTTTTAATTTTTGAGAACCTCTATAATATTTTGCATAGTGGCTGCACCAACTTACATTTTCACCAACAGTGTACAAGGTTCCCTTTTCTTCACATCCTTGCAAATACCTGTTATTTGTTGCCTTTATAATAGCCATTCTGAAAGTTGTGAGGTGATACCTCATTGTGGTTTGATTCACACTTTCCTGATGATTAGTGATGTTGAGCATCTTTTCATGTATGTATTGGCCATCTGTATGTCTGTTTTTGGAAAAACGTCTATTCAAATCCTCTGTTCATTTTTAAATCGAATTGTTTATTTACTATTGAGTTGTATGAGTTCTTTATATATTTAGGATATTAACCCTTTACCATATATGTACTTTGCTAATATTTCCTTCTTTCTGGTAGGTTGCCTTTTCATTTTATTGATGGTTTTCTTTGCTATGCAGAAGCTTTTCTGTTGATGCATTTCCACTTGTTTATTTTTGCTTTTGTTGCCTTTGCTCTTAGTGCCAAATTCAAAAACTCATCATCAAGACCGATGTCAAGGAGCTTACCACCTATATTTTGTAGAAGTTATGTTTTCAGGTCTTATGTTCAAGTCTGAAATCCATTTTGAGTTAATTTTTGTCAATGTGTAAGATACTGGCTCAGGTTCATTCTTTGCCTGTGCCCACCTAGTTTTCCCAGCACCATTTATTGGAGAGATTGTCCTTTCTGCATCGTATATTCTTGGTTCCTTTGTCATAAATTTATTGACATATATGCATGGGTTTATTTCTGGGCTGTCTATTCTATTACAGTTATCTGTGTGTCTGGTTTTTGTTTGTTTGTTTTTGCTAGTACCACATTCTTTTGATTACTATAGCACCATAATATAGTTTGAAACCAGAGAATGTGATGCCTCCAGCTTTGTTCATTTTTCTTAAGATGGTTTTGGCTATTTGGGGTCTTTTTTGTTTCATACAAAATTTAGGATTATTTGTTCTAGTCCTGTGAAAAATGCCATTGACATTTTGATAGGGATTGCATTGAATATGTGGATTGCTTTTGGTAGTATGGACATTTTAACAATATTTAACATATTTAACAATATGAATTCTTCCAATCCATGACCACAAAATAGCCTTCCATTTATTAATGTCTTCTTCAATTTCTTTCATCAATATCTTATAGTTCTGGTGTACAGGTCTTTCACATTCATGGTTAAATTTATTCCTAGGTATTTTATTCTTTTGATGTGATTGTAAATGGGATTATTTTCTTGATTTCTCTTACTGATAGTTTGTTATTAATACATAGAAATGGAATATATTTTTGTATATTGATTTTATATCCTGTGACTTAGTTCTTACAGTGTTTTGGTGAAGTCTTTAGGGTTTTCTATATACAACACCATGTTGTCTGCAAGTAGTGACAACTTTACTTTTTCCTTTGCAATTTGGATGCCTTTTCTTTCTTTCTTTTTCTCCCTAATTGCTCTAGGTAGGGCTTCCAATGCTACACTGGATAAAGTTGGAGAGAGACTTCACTTTATTCTTGTTTTCATGGTTTCTGGAGAGAAGTCCAATGTAATTATTATCCTTGTTCCTCTTTAGGCATGGTGTTCCCTTCCCCTCTTTTGTTTTATTTCCCGGGATTTTCTCCTTATCTTTGATTTTCTGCATTTAAATATGATATGCTTAGGTATAGAATTTTTGGCATTTGTCCTGCTTGGTGTTCACTGAAGTTCCTGGATCTGTGATTTGAAGTCTGTCATTAATTTTGGGGAAATTATTAGTCATTATTGCTTCAAATGCTTCTTCTATACCTTTTTCTCTTCTCCTTCTGATGTTACTGTTATATATATATGTTACACCTTAAGTAGCTATACACAGTCCTTGTATATTCTGTTACATGTTTTCTGTCTTTTTCTCTTGATTTCCAATTTTTTAAGTTTCTAATGACATATCTTCAAGCTCACTGATCCTTTTTAAATTGCATCCACTCTACTAGTGAGGCCATAAAAGACTTTCTTCATTTGTGTTAGACTGTTTTTTATTTCTAGAATTTCTTTCTGATTCTTTCTTAGAATTTTAGTCTCTCTGGTTATATTACCCATCTCTTCTTCCAGATAGAATCACCCTTGATCTCTTCAACTCTCCTCACAAAGGTCCATTACCAAGTTATCAGAATGTTTTCCAATCTATCAAATTCTCTCTATCCCCACTCCCACTGTCTTAGTTAAGATCACTATCACCTCTTTCCTGGACTACTACAAAAGCCTCTTAACTGGTATCTACAACTTCAGTCTTACTCCCTTATAATCCTAATCCACAAATTTAATCATGCTTTTTACCTGCCTGCAATCCCTCAGGACTTCTAATTGTGGGATAAACCTTAAAACCTCAGAATGTCATTCAGGGACCTCCATGATACAGTGCCTGTGATACTATGACATAGACTCTCCAATACTTGCAACAGACACTCTTATCTCCTTTCTCTGCTTAAGGAACTTCTGCTTGTTCTTTAAGACCTAGCTTGAGTATTACCTCTTTTTATAGGAGGAAGTCCTCCCTGATCTTCAAATTTCATTTTTTTCTTTTCTTCTTTTTCAATATAAAAAAAATTTAAATTAAAAGAATAAAAATAAAGATACAGCCACTATGGAGAACAGTATGGAGGTTCCTTAAAAAGCTAAAAATAGAACTACCATATGACCTAGCAATCTCACTCCTGGGCATATACCCTGAGAAAGCCATAATTCAAAAAGAGGCATGCACCACAGTGTTCATTGCAACACTATGTACAATAGCCAGGACATGGAAGCAACATAAGTGTCCATCAACAAATGAATGGATAAAGAAGATGTGGCACATATATACAATGGAATATTACTCAGCCGTAGAAAAGAATGAAATTGAGTTATTTGTAGTAAGGTGGATGGACCTAAAGTCTGTCATACAGAGTGAAGTAAGTCAGAAGGAGAAAAACAAATACCGTATACTAACACATATATATATGGGTTAAAAAAAAGGTTCTGAAGAACCTAGGGCCAGGACAGGAATAAAGATGCAGAAGTAGAGAATGGACTTAAGGACATGGGGAGGGGGAAAGTTTAAGCTGGGACGAAGTGAGAGAGTAGCATTGTCATATACACACTACCAAATGTAAAATAGCTAGCTAGTGGGAAGCAACTGCATAGCAGAGGGAGATCAACTTAATGCTTTGTGACCACCTAGAAGGGTGGGTTAGGGAGGGTGAGAGGGATACACAAGAGGGAGGGGATATGGGGATATATGTATACATATAGCTGATACAATTTGTTATACAGCAGCAACTAACACAACATTGTAAAACAATTATGCTCCAATAAAGATGTTAAAAGAAAAAAAAATAAAGATACAAAAAAGATATTAAAAAATACATTGTTATTATTTGTGTTTGGTCTTTATGTATTGCTAGTGATGATGCAGTAAATAATGTTGTACACACAGTTTATATGTATTTCCAAGTACATCCATAAGATAAATTTCTATAAGGGTTAATCAAAATGTACATGCATTTTAATATCACAAAATGCCATTCAATATGATTCTGTCACCTTATTCTCACTCAAGCAGGACATGAGAATTCTTGTTTTTTTCCACATCATTGCCACAAATAGGTTTTTTTAAATGTCTTTATTTTTTATTTCTTTTTAAATTTTTTATTTTATATTGGAGTATAGTTGATTAGCAATGTTGTGTCAGTTTCAGGTGTACAACAAAGTAATTCAGTTATACATATACATATATCTATTCTTTTACAAATTCTTTTCCCATTTAGGTTATTACAGAATACTGAGCAAAGTTCCCCATACTATATAATAGGTCCTTGTTGGTTATCTATTTTAAATATAGCGGTGTGTACATGTCAATACCAAACTCCCAGTCTGGTCCTCTCCCACACCCTTCCCCCAGTAATTATAAGTTCATACCCCAAGTCTGTGAGTCTGCTTCTGTTTTGTAAATAAATTCATTTGTATCACTTTTTAAGATTCCGTATATAAAATATATCATATGATATTTGTCTTTGTCTGACTTATTTCACTTAGTATGATAATCTCCAAGTCCATCCATGTTGCTGCAAATAGTATTATTTCATTCTTTTTAATGGCTGAGTAATATTCCATTGTATATATGTACCACATCTTCTTTATCCATTCATCTGTTGATGGACATTTAGGTTTCTTCCATGTCTTGGCTATTGTAAACCACACTGCAATGAACATTGGTGTGCATATATACTTTTGAACCATGTTTTTCTCCAGATATATGCCCAGGAGTGGAATTGCAGGATCATATGGTAGCTCTATTTTAAGTTTTTAAAGGAATCTCCATACTGTTCTCCAAAGTGGCTGTACCAATTTACTTTCCCACCAACAGTGTAGGAGGGTTCCCTTTTCTCCACACCCTCTCAAGCATTTATTGTTTGTAGATTTTTTTTGATGATGGCCATTCTGACTGGTGTGAGGTGATATCTCATTGCAGTTTTGATTTGCATTTCTCTAATAGTTACCAATGTTGAGCATCTTTTCAGGTGTGTTATGGCCATCTGTATTGCTTCTTTGAAGAAACGTCTATTTAGGTTTTCTTCCCATTTTTGGATTGGGTTGCTTTGTTTTATTTGATATGGAGCCACATCAGCTGTTTGTAAATTTTGGAGACTAATTCCTTGTCGGTCACACTGTTCACAAATATTTTCTCCCATTCTGTGGGTTGTCTTTTTGTTTTGTTTATGGTTTCCTTTGCTGTGCAAAAGCTTTTGAGTTCAATTAGGTCGCACTTATTTATTTTTGTTTTTATTTCCATTACTCTAGGAGCCAGATTGAAGAAGATATTGCTGTGATTTATGTCAAAGAATGTTCTGCCTATGTTTTCCTCTAAGCATTTTATAGTATCTGGTCTTATATTTAGGTTTTTAATCCATTTTGAGTTTATTTTTGTGTATGGTGTTAAAGAATGTTCTAATTTCATTTTTTACATGTAGTTGTTCAGTTTTTCCAGCACCATTTATTGAAGAGACTGTTTTTCCTCCATTGTATAGTCTTGCCTCCTTTGTCACAGACTAATGGAACATAGGTGCGTGTGTTTATTTCTGGGCTTTCTACCCTGTTCCTTTGATCTATATTTCTATTTTTGTGCCAGTATCATACTGTTTTGATGACTCTAGTTTTCTAGTATAGTCTGAAGCCAGGGAGCCTTATTCCTTCAGCTCCGTTTTTCTTTCTCAAGATTGCTTTTGGTGTTTTGTGTCTCCATAAAAATTTTAAGATTTTTTGTTCTAATTCTAATTCCCTTGGTAATTTACATTGAAATGCATTGAATCTGTGGATTGCTTTGGGTAGTATTGTCATTTTCACAACACTGATTCTTCCAATCCAAGAACATGGTATATCTCTCCATCTGTTTGTGTCATCTTCAATTTCTTTCATCAGTGTCTTATAGGTTTTGGAGTACAGGTCTTATGTCTCCTTAAGTAGGTTTACTCCTAGGTATTTTATTCTTTTTGATGTGATGGTAAATGTGATTGTTTCTTTAATTTCACTTTCTGATCTTTTGCTGTTAGTGTATAGAAATGCAACAGATTTCTGTGTATTAATTTTTTATTATTTATTTTTGACTGCATTTGGTCTTCATTGCTGCATGTGCGCATTCTCTAGTTATGGCGAGCAGGTGTTACTCTTCGTTGTGGTACATGAACTTCTCATTGCAGTGGCTTCTCTTGTTGTGGAGCATGGGCTCTAGGTACGTGGGATTCAGTAGCTGTAGCACGTGGGCTCAGTAGTTGTGACATGTGGGCCCTAGCGCATGTGGGCTTCAATAGTTACAGTGCATGGGCTCAGTAGTTGTGGCACGTGGTCTTAGTTGCTCTGCAGCATGTGGGATCTTCCCTGGACCAGGGATCGAACCCATGTTCCCTGCATTGGCAGGAGGATTCTTAACCACTGCACCACCAGGGAAGTCCCTGTGAATTAATTTTGTATTCTGCAACTTTGCCAAATTCATTGATAGCTCTAGTCGCTTTTTGGTTACATCTTTAGGATTTTCTTTGTATAATATCATGTCTTCTGCAAGGAGTGACAGTTTTACTTCTTCCTTTCCAATTTGGATTCCTTTTATTTCTTTTTCTTCTCTGATTGCTGTGGCTATGACTTCTGAAAGTATGCTTAATAAAAGTGGCAAGAGTGGACATCCTTGCTTTGTTCCTGATCTTTGATGGAATTCTTTCAGCTTTTCAACGTTAAGTATGATGGTAGCTGTATGTTTGTCATATATGGCATTTATTATGTTGGGGCTTGCTCTATGTGCACTTGCTGGAGAGTTTTTATCATAAATGTGTGCTGAGTGTTGTCAATAGCTTTTTCTGAATCTATTGAGATGATCATAT
Organism: Phocoena phocoena; assembly: GCF_963924675.1. NCBI lineage: Eukaryota > Metazoa > Chordata > Mammalia > Artiodactyla > Phocoenidae > Phocoena > Phocoena phocoena. The sequence goes on along the minus strand of NC_089240.1, from coordinate 64,981,175 downwards.
AGATTTTATTCTTCAATTTTTTGATATGGTGTATCACACTGAATGATTTGCAGATATTGAAAAATCCTTACACCCCTGGGATAAATCCCACTTGATCAATGTGTATGATCCTTTCAAAGTATGGTTGGATTTGGTTTGCTAGTATTTTGTTGAGGATTTTTGCATCTATATTCATTAGTGATATTGGCCTGTATTTTCTTTTTTGTGGGATCTTTTTCTGGCTTTGTTATCAGGGTGATGGTGGCCTCATAGAATGAGTTTGGGAGTATTCCTTCCTTTGCAAGTTTTTGGAATAGTTTAAGATGGATAGATGTTCACTCTTCCCTAAATGTTTGATAGAATTCGACTGTGAAGCTATCTGGTCCTGGACTTTTTTTGTTGGGAATTTTAAAATCACAGTTTCAATTTCAGTACTTGTGATTAGTCTGTCCATATTTTCTATTTCTTCTTGGTTCAGTCTTGGGAGACTGTATCTTTCTAAGGATTTGTCCATTTCTTCCAGGTTGTTCATTTTATTGGCATAGAGGTTTTTGTAGTAGTCTCTTATGATCCTTTTTATTTCTATGGTGTCAGTTGTAACTTCTTTTTTGTTTCTAATTTTATTGATTTGAGCTCTCTCCCTTTTATTCTTGATGAGTCTGGCTAAAGGTCTGTCAATTTTGTTTATCTTTTCAAAGAATCACCTTTTAGTTTCATTGATCTTTTCTACTGCTTTCTTTCTCTCTATTTCATTTATTTCTGCTCCGATCTGTGTGATTTCTTTCTTTCTGTTAACTTTGGGTTTTGTTTGTTCTTCTTCTCTAGTTACTTTAGGTTTAAAGTTAGATAGTTTATTTGTGATTTTTATTGTTTCCTGAGGTAAGATTTATTGCTATAAACTTCCCTCTTAGAACTTCTTTTGCTGCATCCCAAAGGTTTTGGATCATTGTGCTTTCATTTTCATTTGTTTCTAGGTATTTTTTTATTTTCTCTTTGATTTCTTCAGTGATCCATTGGTTGTTTAGTAGCATATTGTTTAGCCTGCCCGTATTTGTGTTTTTTATAGTTTTTTTTCTTGTAGTTTATTTCTAATCTCGTAGCACTGTGGTCAAAAAAAATGCATGGTATGATTTGAATTTTCTTAAATTTACTAAGGCTTGTTTGGTGGCCCAGCATGTGATCAATCCTGGAGAATGTTCTATGTGGACTTGAGAAGAATGTTTTGGATGGAATGCTCTATAAATATCAATTAAGTCTATCTGGACTAATGTGTCATTTAAGGCCTGGCTTTCCTTATTGAACTTCTGTCTAGATGACCTGTCCATTGATGAAATTAAGTGTTAAAGTCCCCCACTATTACTGTGTTACTGTTGATTTCTCCTTTTATGACAGTTTGTATTTGCCTTTTATATTGGGGTACTCCTATGTTGGGTGCATAGATATTTCCAATTTTTATATCTTCTTCTTGGATTGATCTCTTGATCATTATGTAGTGTCCTTCTTTGTTTTCTGTAACAGTCTTTGTTTTGTAGTCTATTTTGTCTCGTGTGAGTATTGCTACTCCAGCTTTCTTTTGATTTCCATTTACATGGAATACCTTTTTCCATTCCCTCACTTTCAGTCTGTATGTGTCCCTAAATCTGAAGTGGGCCTCTTGTAAACAGTATATATATGGGCCTTGTTTTTGTATATATTCATCCAGTCTATGTCTTTTGGTTGGAACATATAATCCATTTACATAAAGTAATTATTGATATGTATGTTCCTATTGCCATTTTCTTAATTGTTTTGGATTTGTTTTTGTACGTCTTTTTTCTTCCCTTCCTCTTTTGTTCTCTTCTCTTGTGATTTGATGCCTAAGTTTAGTGTTGAATTTAGATTCCTTTTTGTGCATATCTATTGTAGATTTTGGTTTTGTGGTTACCATGAGGTTTTGATATGGCAGTCTACATATAAGCAAGATTGTTTTAAGTTGCTCATCTTTTAATTTCAAATGCATGTCCAATATCCTGTATTTGTGCTCTCCTCTTCTTACGATTGCTGGTTTTGATACCATATTTGTGTGCAGATGATTTCTTGCCTTTACCTGTGAGCTTTTCCATTTGTAATATTCTTGTTTCTAGTAGTAGCCTTTTCTTTTCCACTTAGAGAAGTTCCTTTAGCATTTGTTGCAAAGCTGGTCTGGTGGTGCTGAATTCTCTTAACTATTGCTTGTCTGTAAAGCTTTTGGTTTCTTGGTCTAATCTGAATGAAACCCTCACTGGGTAGAGCATTCTTGGTTGTAGATTCTTCCTTTCAATCACTTTAAATATATTGTGCCACTCCATTCTGGCCAGAAGAGTTTCTGCTGAGAAAACAGCTGATAACCTTATGGGAGTTCTACTGTATGTTATTTGCTCCTTTTCCCTTGTTGCTTTTAATATTTTTTCTTTGTCTTTAATTTTTGTCAATTTGATTACTATGTGTCTTGGCATGTTCCTCCTTGGGTTTATCCTGCCTGGGACTCTCTGTACTTCCTGGACTTGGGTGATGGTTTCCTTTCCCATGTTAGGGAAGTTTTCTGCTACTATCTCTTCAAATATTTTCTCAGGTCCTTTCTCTCTCTCTTCTTCTGGGACCTGTATAATGTGAATGTTGGTGCACTTGATGTCTCTGAGATCTCTTAGACTGTCTTCATCTCTTTTCATTCTTTTTTCTTTATTCTTTTCCATGGCAGTGATTTCCAGCATTGTGTCTTATAGCTCATTTATCCATTCTTCTGCCTCAGTTACTCTGCTATTGATTCCTTCTAGTGTATTTTTCATTTCAGTTATTGTATTATTCATCTGTTTGTTTGTACTTCAGTTCTTCTAGCTCTTTGTTAAATATGTCTTGTATCTTCTCAGTCTGTGCCTCCATTCATTTTCCGAGATCTTGGATCATCTTCACTATCATTACTTTAAATTATTTTTCCATTAGACTGCCTATCTCCACTTCACTTAGTTGTTCTTCTGGAGTTCTATCTTGTTCCTTCATCTGGGACATATTCCTCTGCCATTTCATTTTGTCTAACTTTCTGTGAGTGTTGTTTCCATTCCATAGGGTGCAGGATTGTTGTTCTTCTTGCTTCTGCTGTCTGCGCTCTAGTGGATGAGGCTTTCTAACAGGCTTGTGTAGGTTGCCTGGTGGGAGGGACTGGTTTCTGCCCTCTGGTGGGTGGAGCTGGGTCCTGTCCCTCTGGTGGGCAGGGCCAAACTTAGGATGTCTTTAAGCAGCCTGCCTTCTGATGGGTGGGGCTGTGTTCCTGCCCTGTTTGCTGTTTGGCCTGAGTCTTCCCAGAACTGGAGCCTATAGGCTATTGGGTGGGGCTAGTACTTGGGGAGGGAATGGCAGCCTCCAACAGGGCTCACACCAATGAGTACTAACCAGAACAGCTGCTATCAGTGTCTATGTCCCTGCAGTCAGCCGCAGCTGCCCCCCACCTCTGCAGGAGACCCTCTAATACTAGCAGGTAGGTCTAGCTGTGTCTCTTATGAGATCACTGATTTTTTTCCCTGGGTCCTGTTGTGCACAAGGCCTTCTGTGCGCCCTCCAAGGGTGGAAATACTCTTTCCCCCAATCCTGTGGAATTCCTGTCCTCAAGCCCCACTGGCCTTAAAGCCAGATTCTCTGGGGGCTCCTTCTCCCATTGTCAGACCCCCAGGATGGGAAGCCTAACATGGGGCTCAGAACTTCCACTCCTGTGAGAGAACTTCTGTGGTATAATTATTTTCCAGTTTGTGGGTAACCCACCTAGTGAGCATGGGATTTTATTTTATCATAATTTTGCCCCTCTTACTGTCTTGTTGTGGCTTCCTCTTTGTCTTTGCCTTTAAGGTATCATTTTTGGTAGGTTCCAGCATTTTTCTGTCAATTGTTGTTCAGAAGCAAGCTGTGGTTTTCGTGTTTTCGAAAGAAGGGGTGAGCTCATGTTCTTCTCCACCGTCTTGCTGGCCTCCCTTTATGATGTACTATATATGTATATATATATATACATATATGTAAACATTTTTATTGGAGTATAATTGCTTTACAATGGTGTGTTAGTTTCTGCTTTATAACAAAGTGAATCTGTTACACATATACATATATCCCCATATCGCTTCCCTCTTGCATCTCCTTCCCTCCCACCCTCCCTATCTCACACTTCTCGCTGGTCAAAAAGCACCAAGCTGTTCTCCCTGTGCTATGCAACTACTTCCCACTAGCTATCTACTTTACCTTTGGTACTGTATATATGTCCATATATACACTACCACTCTCTCACTTTGTCCCAGCTTACACTTCCACCTCCCCGTGTTCTCAAGTCCATTCTCTAGAAGGTCTGCGTCTTTATTCCCATCTTGCCCCTAGGTTCTTCATGACCCTTTTTATTTTTTTTTTTAGCTTCCATATATATGTGTTACCATATGGTATTTATTTTTCTCTTTCTGACCTACTTTACTCTGAATGACAGACACTAGGTCCATCCACCTCACTACAGATAACTCAGTTTCATTCCTTTATATGGCTGAGTAATATTCCATTGTATATATGTGCCACATCTTCTTTATCCATTCATCTGTTGATGGACACTTAGGTTGCTTCCATGTCCTGGCTGTTGTAAATAGAGCTGCAATGAACATTGTGTTCCATGACTCTTTTTGAATTATGGTTTTCTCAGGGTAAATGTCCCATAGTGGGATTGCTGGGTTGTATGGTAGTTCTATTTTCAGTTTTTAAGGAACCTCCATGCTGTTCTCCATAGTGGCTGTATCAATCTACATTCCCACCAACAGTGCAAGAGAGTTCCCTTTTCTCCACACCCTCGCCAGCATTCATTATTTGTAGATTTTTTTGATGATGGCCATTCTGACTGGTGAGAGACAATATTGCATTATAGTTTTGATTTGCATTTCTCTAATGATTAATGATGTTGAGCATTCTTTCATGTGTTTGTTAGCAATCTGTATATCTTCTTTGGAGAAATGTCTATTTAGGTCTTCTGCCCATTTTTGGATTGGGTTGCTTGATTTTTTGATATTCAGCTGCTTGTGTACTTTGGAGATTAATCCTTTGTCAGTTGCTTCTTTCACAAATATTTTCTCCCATTCTGAAGCTTGTCTTTTCATCTTGTTTATGTTGTTTCCTTTGCTGTGCAAAAGCTTTTAAGTTTCATTAGCTTCCATTTGTTTATTTGTTTTTATTTCCATTTCTCTAGCAGGTGGGTCTAAAAGGATCCTGCTGTGATTTATGTCAGAGTGTTCTGCCTATGTTTTCCTCTAAGAGTTTGATGGTGCCTGGCCTTACATTTAGGTCTTTAATCCATTTTGAGTTTATTTTTGTGTATGGCATTAGGGAGTGTTCTAATTTCATTCTTTTACATGTAGATTTCCAGTTTTCCCAGCACCACTTATTGAAGAAGCTGTCTTTTCTCCATTGTATATTCTTGCCTCCTTTATCAAAGACAAGGTGACCAAATGTGCGTGGGTTTATATCTGGGCTTTCTATCCTGTTCCATTGCTCTATATACTTTTTTTTTTTTGTCAGTATCATTCTATCCTGATCACCGTAACTTTGTAGTATAATCTGAAGTCAGGGAGCCTGATTCCTCCAGCTCTGTTTTTCCATCTCAAGATTGCTTTTGCTATTCGGGGTCTTTTGTGTTTCCATACACATTGTGAATTTTTTTGTTCTAGCTCTGTGAAAAATGCCATTGGTCGTTTGATAGGGATTGCATTCAATCTGTGGATTGCTTTGGGTAATATAGTCATTTTCACAGTGTTTATTCTTCCAATCCAAGAACACAGTTTTTCTCCCCGTCTATTTGTATCATCTTTAATTTCTTTCATCAGTGTCCTACAGTTTTCTGCATATAGGTCTTTTGTCTCCTTAAGTAAGTTTTTTCCTAGGTATTTTATTCTTTTTGTTGCAGTGGAAAATGTGAGTGTTTCCTTAATTTCTCTTTCAGATTTTTCATCATTAGTGTATAGGATTGCAACAGATTTCTGTGCATTAATTTTGTATCCTGCTACTTTACCAAATTCATTGATTAGCTCTAGTCATGTTCTGGTTGTAGTTCTATTTTTATTTTTTTAGGAACCTCCATACTGTTTTCCATAGTGGCTGCACCAATTTACATTCCCACCAACAGTGTACAAAAGTTCTCTTTTCTTCACATTGTCTCCAACATTTGTTATTTTTAGACTTTTTGATGATAGCTATTCTCCCTGGTGTGAGGTGATATCTCATTGCTGTTTTGATTTGCATTTCTCTAATAATAAGTGATGTTGAACATCTTTTCATGTGCCTGTTAGCCATCTCTATGTCTTCTTTGGAGAAATGTCTGCCTATTTATTTTTTATTTTTATTTTTATTTTTTTGCCGTATGCAGGCCTCTCACTGTTGTGGCCTCTCCCGTTGCGGAGCACAGGCTCCGGATGCACAGCTCAGCAGCCATGGCTCACAGGCCCAGCCACTCCGTGGCATGTGGGATCTTCCTGGACCGGGGCACAAATCCGTGTCCCTTGCATTGGCAGGCAGACTCTCAACCACTGTGCCACCAGGGAAGCTCTGTCTGCCTATTTTTTGACTGGGCTGTTTGTTTTTATGATATTGAGTTGTATGAGCTGTTTGTATATTCTGAATATTGACTCCTTGTCAGTCATATTGCCTTCAAATATTTTCTCCCATTCCGAAGGTTTTCTTTTCATTTTGTCAATGGTTTCCTTTGCTGTACAAAAGCTTTTAAGTTTAGTTAGGTCCCATTCATTTATTTTTACTTCTGTTTATTTTGCTTTAGGAGACAGATCCAAAAAAAGTTGCTACAATTTATGTCAGAGATTTATGTTTTTTTTTCTAGGGGTTTTTATGGTATAGGTTTTTAATCTATTTTGAATTTATTTCTGTATGTAGTGTGTGCAGCTGTTCTAATCTCATTGCTTGACATAAAGCTATTCAGTTTACCCTGTAGCACTTGAAAAGACTCTTTTTTCTCCATTGTATATCCTCATGTTTACATTGAAATTATGAATTTGGCAGAAATACCACAGAGTGATGCTGTGTTCTTCTCAGTGCATCATATCAGGAGCCACATGATGTTGGTTTTAGAAGAAACGAGTTGGAAAAATTACTATTTTCCAACCATCATAGTAATCATTGATTTGGGCAAAAATCATCAATAGATGCTAAAAGTAGTGGATGAAGATTTGATGGGGAACAGGATATTTACATATACTCAAAGAATCTCAACATAAATTACTTACTGTTACAAAGGAGAAAATATAAACTTTAGAGTGGAAAACATGGTGCACAGTGCATCTTAGCCGAGACAGATATTTTTCAGATAAAGACATGGATACCATGAAGAGCACTCTAAATTCCTGATGATTGGTATCTGAATTCTCATGCCAGCTTCCATTAATGATTTCATGGGTGGTAGTGGTGGTGGTGTTGGGGGGGGTAGAGCAGTAGGTGTTATTAAGTTACCTATGTGCCTATTGACTTTACCCAGAAGGCAACAGTTGTGGATCTGGAACCAGAGGTATTTGAAAGGTCTTAGGTCTTTCGGCTCTTTACCCTTAGTAGCCATGAGCTCTCTGGACTTGGAAGGGAAGTTGGTCCAAAATGGTGTGCACATAGATGAGGAGTGAAAGTGCCAATGTAGTTTTACTTTCTCTGAATGTTGGCTGACATTTCTTAGCCTTCAAAGCTGATTGGGAAGAGTTTGTCTGGGACTGAAAGACAAGGAGACTCTTTTTTCTTTTGTAGTGGATCTTCCTGCATAGTAGAGAATGACTCAAAATGTTGATGAAAACCTGAGGGTCGGGGTGGGAGGTGTTCTAAACAAAGGCCTGTTTTCCCTGTTATCAGGTATTTCCCCTTGCCATTTTATGGGGTTGAGCTTTCTCCACATTCACTTTCATCTTTCTTTCCCCTTCTCATTTCTTTCTAATCCCTTTTCACATGTCAACCCAGAACCTGCAGTCTCTAATTAGCAAAGATGACAGGTAAGAACTTAACTAGCTTTATTTGGTTGTTTTACCTTTCCTCTGAGCCTTTTATCAGGACCAGACCAGCTGAGGTGTGTGGTGCTACCTCTGACAGAGGTCTCCAAGGCCCTTTGAAAGCATCCTCTGGTTTGGGGAGGTGAGCATTACAGCCCAAAGGTGCCTGCAGTGCAGTTTGCAACTGCTCCAGTAACCTGTTTCACTTTAGCTGAGTAGTGGGGAATCATATTAGCAGCGTGGGAGTATGCAGGTTTGTATATTATCATGGGTAAGAGTAGAAATGTCTGGAGTATGTGGTCCTTTATTTGGAGGTATTTTTAAATTTCCTCCTTGATTTCTTCAGTCATCTCCTCGTTATTTAGTAGCATATTGTTTAGCTTCCATGTGTTTGTGTTTTTTACAGTTTTTCCCCCTGTAATTGATTTCTAATCTCATAGCATTGTGGTCGGAAAAGTTGCTTGATAAAATTTCAATTTTCTGAAATTTATTGAGGCTTGATTTGTGACCCAAGATAGGATCTATCCTGAAGAATGTTCCATGTGCACTTGAGAAGAAAGGGTATTCTGCTGCTTTCATGTGGACTGTCTTATAAATATTAAGTCTATCTGGTCTAATGTGGCATTTAAGGCTTGTGTTTCTTTATTAATTTTCTGTCTGGATGATCTATCTGTTGGTGTAAGTGAAGTGTTAAAGTCCCCCACTATTATTGTGTCACTGTCGATTTCCCCTTTTATGGTTCTTAGCATTTGCCTTATGTACTGAGGTGCTTCTATGTTGGGTGCATAAATATTTACAATTGTTATACCTTCTTGGACTGATCTCTTGATCATTATGTAGTGTCCTTCCTTGTCACTTGTAATAGTCTTTATTTTTAAGTCCATTTTTTCTGATATGAGTACTGCTATTCCAGCTTTCTTTTGATTTCCATCTGCATGGACTATCTTCTTCCAGCCCCTCACTTTCAGTCTGTATGTGTCCCTAGATCTGAAGTGGGTCTTTTGTAGGCAACATATATATGGGTCTTATTTTTGTATCCATTCAGCCAGCCTGTGTCTTTTGGTTGGAGCATTTAATCCATTTGCATTTAAGGTAATTATCGATATGTATGTTACAATTACCATGTTCTTAATTGTTTTGGGTTTGTTTTCATAGGTCTTTTTCTTGTCTTGTGTTTCCCACCTAGAGAAGTTCCTTTAGCATTTGTTTTAATGCTGGTTTGGTGGTGCTGAATTCTTTTAGCTTTTGCTTGTCTGTAAAGCTTTTGATTTCTCCATTGAACCTGAATTAGATCCTTGCTGGGTAATCTTTGTTGTACATCTTTCCCTTTCATCACTTTAAATATAGCCTGCCACTCCTTTCTGGCCTGCAGAGTTTCTGCTGAAAAATCAGCTCATAACCTTATGGGGATTCCCTTGTATGTTACTTGTTGTTTTTCCGTTGCTGCTTTTAATATTTTTTCTTTGAATTTAATTTTTGTTTGTTTGATTAATATGTGTCTTGATGTGTTACTCCTTGGGTTTATCCTGTATGGGACTCTCCAGTTCCTGGACTTGGTTGGCTATTTCCTTTCCCATGTTAGGGAAGTTTTGACTACAATATCTTTGAATATTTTCTCAGACCCTCTCTCTTCTCTTCTTCTCCTGGGACCCTTATAATTCAAATGCTGGTGCATTTAATGTTCTCCCAGGGTCTCTGAGACTATCCTCATTTCTTTTCATTTTTTTAATTTATTCTGCTCCTCAGCAGTTATTTCCACCATTCTCTCTTCCAGCTCATTTATTTGTTTTTCTGCCTCAGTTATTCTGCTACTGATTCCTTCTAGTGTATTTTTCATTTCTCTTATTGTGTTGTTCATCACTGCTTCTTTGTTCTTTAGTTCTTCTAGGTCCTTGTTAAACATTTCTTGTATTTTCTTGATCCATGCCTCCATTCTATTTCTGAGGTTTTGGATCATATTTACTATCATTACTCTGAATTCTTTCTTAGGTAGCTTGCCTATTTCCTCTTCATTTATTTGGTTTTGTAAGTTTTTACCTTGCTCCTTCGTCTGTAACATATTTCTCTGTCATCTCATTTTTGTTGATGGGAGGGGCTGTGTTCCTGTATTTTTGGCTGTTGACCTGAGGTGTTCAGCACTGGAGCTTGCAGGCAGTTGGGAGGAGCTGGGTCTTGGTGCCAAGATGAGGACCTCTGGGAGAGCTCACACCAATTGATTAATTTTCCCTGGGGCTTGAAGCTCTCTGGTAGTTCAGTGGCTTGGATTCCATGCTCCTACCACAGGGGCTCTGGCCTGGCCCCCAGCCTGGGAACCAAGACCCCACAAGCCATGTGGTGTTGCAAAAAATAAAAGAGAGAGAGAGAGAAAAAAAGCCCAAGGCAAATAATAAAAACCAAACCAAACAAACAAATAGAAAAATAAACTCACAAATAAAAAAGAAAAGAAAACAAACAAATAAAACCCAAGACAAATAATAAAAACAAATCCAAGCAAACCAAAAATAAACTACCAAGCCAACAACAATAACAAAACAAAACAAAACAAAAAAACAAGGGAAGCAAAAAACAAGAAGACACCAAAACAAACAAGAGAGCCCCCAAACCAAAACCAATAATAAAAACAAAACTAACCTAAACAGAAAACAAAAGGCTTCCCTGGTGGTGCAGTGGTTAAGAATCTGCCTGCCAATGCAGGGGACACGGGTTAGAGCCCTGGTCTGGGAAGATCCCACATGCTGCAGAACAACTAAGCCCGTGTGCCACAACTACTGAGCCTGTGCTCTAGAGCCCATGAGCCAAGACTACTCTAGCCCACATGCCACAACTACTGAATCCTGTGAACATAGAGCCTGTGATCCACAAGAAGAGAAGCCATTGCAATGAGAAGCCCTTGCACCACAATGAAGAGTACCCCCTGCTCGCTGCAACTAGAGAAAGCCTGTGCACAGCAACAAAGACCCAATGCAGCCAAATAAATAAATAAATAAAATAAATCTATAAAAAACCAAAATCATAAAAACAAACTGAAAGAAAATCTAAGTGAAGAAAACACAAACACACAAAAATGACAAAAAGAAAAACAAAAAATAAAAAAGAGGAAAACAAAACAAAGCAAAGCAAAATATTAAAGGAACAAAGCAAAAAGAAAACAGACAACAAACAAAAAAGCATAGAACATTAACAAAGAATAAAAAGTAATAAAATAAAATTAGAAAAATAAAAAATATATTAGAAATTATAAAAGTGAAACTGTAACAACAAAATAAGACAGAACACCAACAGTCAAAAAAATAAAAAATAAAATTAAAGATTAAAAAACTTACCCTTTCCCCTCCCTGTACCCTTAAGTCCATTCTCTAGTAGGTCTGTGTCTTTATTCCCATCCTGCCCCTAGGTTCTTCCTGTGTATAGGCAATTCACTTTGTTATAAAGCAGAAACTAACACACCATTGTAAAGCAATTATACTCCAATAAAGATGTTTAAAAAAATGTAAAAAAAAAGGAAAATAAAAAATTCCATGGTTCCTCTGCTATCTGTGTCCTTGCCCCCATGGTGAGATACAGCCAACCCCTGCCTCCCCTGGTGGCCCTCCAAGACCTCTAGGTAGGTCTTTGGACCAAATGTGTCGGCCCCACCTCTGCCTCTCACCAGCATCTGCTCCTGAAACTGACCCATAGTACATGTGCCTGAACAGGTGAGCTGGAGTGCAGGCTTCCATGGGCATGGCCGCAGGGGCCAGTGCAGCTTGAGGAGGATTTTGGGGGGGTGGCTCTCGGCCCACCAGGACCTATGTGGCCACAGGAGGCTTTGTTACGGGTGGCATGTGGGCAGCTCTGACTTGCACAGGCCATGGAGGCTTTGGGGAGGTGGAGTTTTGGTACACTGGGACCTGCGTGGCCAGGTGAGGCTTTGTCAGGGATGGTGGGCATGCTGCTGGGACCCTCGTGGCCTGTGGAGTTTTGCAGGGGCAGTGCCTGGGTCCATCAGGACCTGCACAGCTAGAGGAGGCTTTGGTGTGGTTGGGGCTCCTAAAAAGTTATTTTTATGAGTCTTCTTGAAAATCTTCATTTTGTAAAAGCATCAGTGTAAAATAATTATTGTCTATAAAGGAAAAACCTTAAAATAGCATGGTTAAAGATTTGAGTACAATGCAATTAGCAGGAAATTTGGATATTTCTGTAACAGATAACATTTTAGGATAATAACTAAATTTATGACTGATAACTTTATATCAAGACATATCAGATGTTAGGGTTTCCATATAAAATATGGAATATCTATATTAATTACATTTATCTATACACTATAACCTAAGGTTCATCTCCAATTACTTGACAATGTTTTTGATGTAATTTAACAAACCAAATAAACTTAATTATTTTAACGTTCATCTCTGAGATGTCTCAGATATGCTCCTTTGAAGCATCCCAAAGTCAGCTGGAGGCCAAAAGAGCTTTAGTTGGATTTTAATATTTGGGAAGTTTGTTAAAAATATCAAAAAGTTTTAAAAACACAGCAGGATCATAGGTCACTGTGAAACAATACTTTTTCATTTAACCAAAGTCCTAAAACGATTAAAAGAAAACAACAAATGTGGATCAGAAGGGCACAGAAACTCACAAAATCTGTTGTCAAAAAGGAGCACTCTAACAGAGACAGAAATCAAATTCCAGTCTTGTATTAGCTTACTTAACAAAATCCATTTACTTAGTTAATTTTGATCTAAATTTATTTAATCCTGACCATGAACACATATTTTTTCTCAAGGTTCCTTTCCATAACCTTTCATCCTATATATGCCTGTCCCTTATTTTTCCATCCAAATAACACCAACCAAGCTCTAAGACATACTTTCTTTCTTTTCCCTCAGCAAAATGTAGTTCTATCCCTCATACCTTCTTTACTGAAAACACACATTCTACTTTCCTTCTGTACACTGAAATGTTTCTGTGTTATTCCTATTAGCTTTAATTACAAGTTTAAATTAGAATCCTCAGCTTTTAAAACCTTAACTTATAGTGAAAATTAAGAAGTAAGCTATTATGAACTGTCTTTTACATTAGCATTCTATAGATTGGTGAACATAAATACCAGTGATAATTTCTAAAAGCATTTTTTTATACAGAATATCTCAGGGTGGCACCAAACATTTTCATTAATAGTCCTAAATACCTTTAGCTTCTCTGTTTAGTAATTGATGTCTCAGTATCTTATTTTTTTGGAAATTTTCCAGCTATTCAATAAACTTCCATCACAAATTAGCACAATTCTATAACTTTAAGTTACCAAATATCTGGAAAGATCATTTTAAGTAGACATTTCTAAAATATAATTATTTTAAAAGTTTACCCAAAATCTCTTATCTCATTTACAGTTAAAGTCTCATAATATCAAGCTTTTTCCCTTGCAACAGATAAAATAAGGTCTTATTTCACTTCTATTAAACGTAGTTAGAATAGTATTAATGCTGTTGACTCTAAAGACATGTCTATATTAATTAGATCAACAAACTTTAATACCAGGTATCAACTTAATATTCCATTTTTCCCAGTTCACATCAACCTGAAAGTCATTTCGGCCAGTTTCTGTATTTGTAAGCATTTTCTTTTAAATTAAATAGAGCTCTTTATAAATTCAATTTTGATAATACTTTCCAGAGGTAGATATATCGCATATGTATATTGTGTACACACACATAAATAGGCAAAACTAGAGATCTCATGGCTTCACTTTAAAGCTTAGTTATGAATCAGGTATTACAATATAAACTTACTAGTTTACAAACAGTTGGATTACATTAACGTTGCTTGCTCAGATGACTAAGGTTTTGCTATTTGTAAAGTTTGGCTCAGGGAGCATTCCCAGCAGTTTGGATTTTAAAACTGCCACTTTGTCATTTTATTTTCTTGGTTTCAGGTCTTGCCTCTTTAGACTCAGTCTCAGTTCCTTGTAGCCTGTATTTACATTTCTAGTTTGTAGAGATTTGCAAGAGAAAGACAGTTGCTTTTAGTTTCCAAACAACAGGTCTGTCAGCTAGATGATACTGAAAGATTTTATCAGTGACAAGATTTCTAACTAAACTGAAATTTATTTTATGAGTTCTATGATGTAGAACTTTAGAGTTTAATTTATCATGCCTTCAAAGGTTTGTGTAAGGCATTCAGCAAAGACTTGCATTTTGAGTTCACAAGTTAAGCCCAGAGCAAAATCACTATTTTTTATTTTTATCAGCCCTTGAATGTTAGTTCCCAGTTTTTACTTATTTGTATGGCTCAGGTTACCCTATTGATTTCCTTTAGTATGTTTAATATTTCCTAAGTGGCAATCTATATGACTTGTCTTATAATACCATGCATGGAAGTATTTCTCAGTGAAGCATACCTATCCCACAATATAATTAAACAAATGAGATGTAACCATCTTATAAAAAGGATATTTAAATATACCAAATTTATATACTTTCATCTCAATTCCATCAGCTTTATACCTTTAACTTTGCTTTTTATTAAGATCCAATCAACAAGCTTTGATCTTACAGGAGGACTTCTAGAAGTTTTTCTTCTTTTTGTTCCCTGTCCATTTTCTCTATTTTTATATAAAAGGCTCTGAGATCCCCAGAGTGGGAACTCAAGCCCTTTGGCCTACCTGTTGCCCCAAATAATTGCTGATCAAGTACCTCAGTGTAAATTTTTTCTAGCCCCTTAAGTATATATTTTAAAACTGGGGTAAATAGAACGGACTTGTTTGGCTTTTAATGTTGGGGACCAGTAGGGTGTCCCTTTTGGCCCATTTAACCTTAGGTAGTGCAGTAATATCAAAACCTTGTGTTTTACAATAGCCAAGACATGGAACCAACCTGAATGTCCATTGACAGATGAATGGATAAAGATGTGGCCCATATATACAATGGAATATTACTCAGCCATAAAAAGAAACAAAATTGAATTATTTGTAGTGAGGTGGATGGACCTAGAGCCTGTCATACGGAGTGAAGTAAGTCAGAAAGAGAAAAACAAATACTGGATTCTAATGAATATGTATGGTATATATATATTAAAAAATGGTACTGATGAACCTAGTCGCAGGGCAGGAATAAAGATTTAGACATAGAGAATGTACTTGAGGGCACAGGGTGGGAGAGGGAAGCTGGGACGAAGTGAGAGTAGCATCGACATATATACACTACTGAATATAAAATAGTTAGCTAGTGGAAAGCAGCAGCATATCACAGGGAGATCAGCTCAGTGCTTTGCAATGACCTAGAAAGGTAGGATAGGGAGGATTGGAGGGAGGCTCAAGAGGCAGGGGATATGGGGACATATGTATGCATATGGCTCATTCACTTTGGTGTACAACAGAAACTAACACAGTATTGTGAGGCAATTATACTCCAATAAAGATCTATTTAAAAAATTCTTGTATTTTAATCACATAAATGTCCATTTGATTTATCCCATTTTAAATAACCATCTAAAGATTTCTTTATTCATTTGAAATAATTCCTTGTAAAATTCCTACCTTGGGGCTTCCCTGGTGGCGCAGTGGTTGAGAGTCCGCCCGCTGATGCAGGGGACACGGGTTCATGCCCCGGTCTGAGAGGATCCCACATGCCGCGGAGCGGCTGGGCCCATGAGCCATGGCCGCTGAGCCTGCGGTCTGGAGCCTGTGCTCCGCAACGGGAGAGGCCACAACAGTGAGAGGCCTGCGTACCACACACACACAAAAAAAATTCCTACCTTGTTGGAAATAGTACCTAGAATTTCCTTACAAGTTTTTTCCTGTTAACATTAATTATTCTAATGCTTTTATTAGCATCTGTAAGGCCCATTGAGGGGAAGCAAAGATCACAAATGAAGCTTCCCAAACCAGTTTTTCTTGTTTTAAACTAAAGAAGTTTTTAGGTTAACTATAAGAAATATATATATATTTCTTTTTTCCGCATTTAGTTTGATTTTTGTTTTATAGGTATCAGTAAAACAGCTGTTTATAACGAGAGCACTTTAGATTCACCAATTTATTAGTTTCTCAAATTTAAAAGGATCCATCATTTGGCCATTAATAAAATATATTAATAGTGATTAAAACCAAGAAGATGCAAGAGGCTTCCCCATAAGAGAGTGGGGGAGGATGTAAGCTAAGTAAAATCAGGAGAGTTTACTCTCAAAAATAGTATGGCAGAGGTCAAATTTTCAAAGCACGTGTGTGTACACACGCGCACACACACACACAGGGAATGTTCTAGGAAGATCAGAAAGAACATTTACATTTCAAAGACACAGAGAAATGCGAATTTTCCCCTACAAGGCCTTTGTTTAAAGTCAGAATGCTGAAAAGATGTTTTTACCAAGCCAGCTTTTTAAACTTAATTTAACTTAACTGCATATGAAATAAAAGAGCCACATTATTTTAGGGCGAGATTTCCTTTAATTTCCAGTTAAGTAAATACTTGTAAGTTTTGTACGTACATTAACCTAGCTGGGGTATTAGTTGGAGGCTGGCAATCTGTTGTTCCTTTTTCTTTTATTTTGAAACCTTTATTTCCCATTTTAGGTTGAATTTGTCAGGGATAAAATTTACTAACGAAGTTGTGTGGTGGCCTGCGTGTTGCTGGTGAGCTTAACTCCTCTAGGCGTCACCCTAGAGTCGTTTCAGCTGTCTTATGTGTCTCGGTTTCTCCCGTTGGTGGTCTAAGACCACTGTGGGTGCTCGGATTGCTGAATGGCCAATTCTTATCTGCGACCCCTGGACGAGCAAGTGTTTTAATTAATGAGAAGGTTTCCCTATGGGACCACTGCATGGTATGAGGACTCTGCCTCCACCACTCCCGTAAATTTCTCAGTCGCCTGAGAAAGCCGTAACTGGTTGGGAGGAGACTTGTCCCTTTTCTTTGAAGCAAAGCTCTTATGTAATATCTTCACTTTTATCCCAACAAATTCTATTAAGGTAGCCAAACTGAGGAAAAGCGTCAGATCAGCCTCTTACCTAACCACTCAGCCAAGACCACTCAGTCTCTTACAACTGAGCAAACACTGGTATTTTTCAACCAGCACCCCCCCAACATCCCCCCCCCGCCCCCAGTATCTTTCACCTGAGTAGGTATTCCCTGGTATCTTTCAAATGAGCCCCCCTCCCCAGTATCTTTCAATTGGAAGGGCAGGTACCTGTTGCACACTGCCAATTAAAACTCAGGATGATCAACCAATACTTGGAGATCTGAGAACCAGGAGAGACTTACCCAAATTTGTCTTGACTCCCCAAGCAGGTGGATGGGTGCAAGGGGCCCCTGCTGGTACCAAGGCCCTTGTTCCTCTTAGAGTTCAGGTGAAAGAGGAAAGTCCACTCTGGGTCCCTTCATGGTTGCCATAAGTGTTGACTTAAAAAAATGCACAACGTGAGAGTTGTGAGTTAAGTTTTATTTGGGGCAAAATAAGGACTGTAGCCCAGGAGACAGTGTTTCAGATAGCTCTGAGAAACTGCTCCAAGGAGGCGAGGGGGGGAGCTAGGATATATAGGAGTTTTGCAACAAAGGGCAGGTAGTTGGGAACATCAAAAGATTACTGTTAATTAAAGAAACCAGATATGTCAAGTTAAGGAATTCAGTGCTTTTCTATGTATTGGAAGATGCAAGAGTCTGGACTCACTGAAATCATTCCTTTGATCTGCACCTCAGCTATCTGGGGCCAGTTTTCACATCCTGAGTTTCTTCAGGGCTCACTGAAGGGAGTGGCTGCAGTCTGATGGCTGCTATAGATGGCAGCAATTCTTTCCTTCTTGAGTTTCCTCAGGGCTCACTGTCTCATGTTGGAGAGCTACAATCACTGATGACTGTGACATCATTTATTTACTGATATGGCAATATTCCATTTCTCACTGGGTACCCACCTCTCATGTGGCAACTTCAAAATCTGGGGTATCAGACGTGTACAAACTTTCTCCTCGGAGACACTGGCAACTTGGTTTTATTATTGGTGTGGGCTGGAGGGAGAAGGTGGAGGAGGTGTTCACTGACTTCCTCAGCTCTGGGGTGGATTGCAGCCAGTCCCCTTAGATATGTACTAAGGTTAGAAGCCTAAATTTTGGGCACCAACTTGTAAAGTGTGCAAACCCTTTTCAGGGAAAAACTGAGAGATGGGCATTTTTGCCTTCTCTCTCTATGCTGAGCTCTGAATGGATAGCCAGTTAATAACTATTTTTTTTTGCTTGCCACAGTTCTGGGGGCTTGTGAATGGAAGCTCCATTGGCTATGAGAGTCAGCTGGTATAGGTACTGTGCTTTGAACAGCAGTCATAAAAGCTGGGGTGTAGATGTGTGTACAAGCTCCTTTCAGGGAGATACTGGTAACTTGGAGCTGGCTGGAGGGAGAAGACAGAGGAGATGCCTTCAGGCTTCTCTAGTTTCTGGGGAGGTATACAGCTAGTCCCTAATGTGTGCTAAATTAGAAGCCTGGTCCTCAGATAGCAGCTTTTAAAGTATACAGATAAACCTCTTTCAGGGAAATACTGGAAGATGGGCATTTTTCACCTGCTCCCTTTATGTTGAACCTTGGGGGTATAGTTGTGGCAGGTGCTTGTTAAGAACTGCTTTTTTGTTTGCCATAGTCCTGTGAGTCTCTTGGATGCAAACCTTATTGGTTTTCAATGCTAGGTATTTTGGGGGCTTCTACTTTAAGTGGGAGTGTTAAATATTGGAACACTGGATATAAAGTCCAAACTTTTGCTCCTCAGTGAGAAGCAGGGAGTTGGGTATTCCCTCCTGATTGTATGATGCTGTGCTAGAGGTGGGGTTTATAGTGAGAATATGTCTCAGCTTTTCCTACCCCTTTTGATGTGGGTATTTTCTCATTGACCCTATGTGTAGGAGCCATTCAGCTAGTTTATGAATCTCTTTCAGAGGAAATTGCTCGTGTGTAGCTGTACATTCAATGCGTCCATGGGAGGAGGGGAGCTCAGGAGCCTCCTATGTCATCATCTTGGTTGACCTTCTTCCAAAATTATTTTCTCAATCCATCTCTTTCATTATTTTGCAAAAATACTTGAAAAGATATTAGCACATTGAATAGGCATTATTTACCTATGGATGCATAACAATATATCCCAAATCTTGGTGGCTTCAACAACAATAAATATTTATTATCTCATACAGTTTCTCTGGGTCAGGAATTTGGGAGTGGCTTAACCAATGATCCTGTCTTAGAGTTTTTCACGAGGTTGTAGTCAAGATGTTGGTTAGGGCTGCAGTCGTTTAACATTTTTCCCCCTGTCAACTAAAATAAATATTCAAAACCTAAAAGTGGAGAGGTATGTTTTATTCAGCAGGAATTTTTAGGACTTCAAGCCCAGGAGACAACATCTCAAGTAACCCTGAGAAAACTGCTCCAAAGAGATGAGGAGAGAGCTAGGATATATAGGAGTTTTACAACAAAAGACTGGTAGTAGGAACAAAAGATTACTCTTAATAAAAGAAAACTAGATATCTCAAGTTAAGGAATTTAGCGCTTTTCTATGTATAGGAAGATGCAAGAGTCTGGGCTCACTGAAATCATTCCTTTGATCTGCACCTCAGCTATCTGGGGCCAGTATCCTGTGTTTTCATATCCTGAGTTTCCTTAGTGCTCACTGTGGGGAGTGGCTGCAGTCCGATGGCTGCTAGATGGCAGGTATTCTTTGTTTTCTTCATGAGTTCCCTCAAGGCTCACAAGCTCACTGTCATGGCTGATGACTGTGACATCCTTTGTTTATGATATGGCAGGCAATATCCCATTTCTCACCCCATTTACTGAGACAAAACATTATGTAAGTTTGACATATAACATTGTGTAAGTTTAAGATGCACAATGAGATAATTTGGTACACATATAGATTGTAAAATATTTACAATAATAAAGTTAGTTAATATAATCTTTACCTCACATACTTACAATTTTGTTATTGTTGTTATGGTGATAACATTAAAGCTCTACTCTCATGGTAACTTTCAAGTATACAACACAATATTGCTGACTATAGTCACCATGCTGTACATTAAATCCCTGGAACTTATTCATCTTATAACTGAAAGTTTGATCTTTGGCCAACATCTCCTCATTTCCATTACCAACAGCTGCTGGCAACCACCATTATACTCTGTCTATGAGTATGATGTTTTTAAATTCCATATATAAATAAGATCATAGAGTATTTGTCTTTTTCTGTCTGACTTATTTCACTTAGCATAATGCCCTCAAGGTCCATCCATGGTGTCACAAATGACAGAATTTCCTTATTTTTATGGCTGAATACACACACACACACACACACACACACACACACACACACATCCTTTCATCCATTCATCCATCAATGGATGCTTATGTTGTTTCCATGTCTTGGCTATTGTGAATAATGTTGCAATGAACATGAGAGTGCAGATTCATTCTGAAATACTTATAGATTCACAGGAAGTTATAAAGATAGTACAGAGGGGTCCCATATACTCTTCATTCAGTTTCCCAATGGTTATATATTAATTATAGTACAATATCAAAACCAGGAATTTGACATTAATAAAATGTATGTGTATAATTCTGTCATTTTATCACATGTGTAGATTTGCAGTCACCACTGCTGCAATCATGATACAAAATAATTCGATCACAAATATCCCTCATGTTACCTTTCAGTCAGTATAGCCTCAGCCTTCTCTCCGCTTCTCTTGTCTCTAACTTCTGGCAACTACTAATCTGTTCTGTGCCTCTATAGCTTTGTCATTTTGAGAATGTTATATAAATGGAATCATACAGTATGTGACGTTAGGGATTGGCTTTTTCACTCAGCAAAATGGTCTTGAGATCCATCCAAGATGTTGCATGTATCAATAGTGTGTCCCTTTTTATTGCTGAGCAGTATTCCATGATTGATGATATATGCCACAGTTTGTTTAACCATTTATTAATTGCAGGGAATTTTGGTTGTTTCTGGTTTTTGGCTAGTGTGAATAAAGCTGTTATGAACAATCTTGTATAAGTATTTATGTACATATAAGTTTTTGTTTTTCTGGGAAAAATGCCCAGGAGTGACCCTCCCTTATTTATAATATAATTATCTTAAATATTTCCTCTACATAAGTTGAGAATCACATCAGACAATGCTATAATTATGTTTCAACTATCAAATATAATTTTTAAAACTCCTGAGTAGGAGTAATTGTTGTCTTGATTGCTGTTTCTTCTTTGATGATGCTCTAATATTTCTTTCTTTTTAAAAACTTAATTTCTTTCTGTTTAGAGAACTTCCTTTAGTCATTATTTTACAGTGTGTGTGCTGATGACAAATTCTTGATTTTCCTTCAGCTGAGAATGTCTTCATTTCCATTTCATTCCTGAAGAATATTTTCACTGGGCATAGAATTCAACCTTCCTGAGACCAGGTTAAGAATCCCCATAACATCTTTCTTCTTCTAAGGCACTCATTACACTCTCAGTTACTTGTTTCATGCCTATTTCCACCATAAGAGCAGGAATTCTTAGCCTAGGTTGAACATTAAAAATTCTGATACCAGATTGTATCTCAGATGAATTAAATTATAATCTTTGGGGTGGGGGACCCAGACATCAGTATTTTTAAAAAAGCTTTCCTAAATGATTCCACAGTGAAACAAAGATTGAGAACCAGTACCCATGTCAGAGTCTGTCTCATTTACAGTTGGATACATAATGCCTAGCTTAGTGCCTTGTATACAGTTTGTTCTAAGTCAATTTTTGTTGAAATCAATTGAACTAATTGTAATTGACATTGTAATGAACTTCTGTAACTCAATATTTGTTTAGTAATGTTCCAACTTATTGAAGAGACATTCAATTCAGCAGCCCAATCCTGTAAACCCTTGTTGAGGCTTACTGCATACTAGGTGTTGAATGTATTAAATTCAATAAGACACAATTCCTGCCTTTGGGTATCTCATAGTCTAGTGGGGGAGTCAGGCTCATAAACAGGGAATTAAAATACAGTATGGTTAGTGGAATCCATATAATTTTATGTAAAGTACAAAGAGAAAGTAGAGAAGAACTTTGAGAGATGAGGCAAAAGAGATGTGAACACACTGTCATAGATCATCTTTAAAAATTTTTTATTTTACATATTTAAAAGTCACTTTATGGCAGTATGATTGGCATACAAAAATCTGTACATATTTAATGTATACAACTTGATGAGTTTGGAGATAAGTATATATTTGTGAATCTATCACTACAATCTAGGCCATAAACATATCTATTGCTCCAAAAGTTTTCTCCTGTCCTCATTCTTATTATTTGCTAATATTTTTTATGATGATAACACTTAAAAGATCTACCCTATTAGCAAAATTTTAAGTATAAAACGTGATATTGTTAACTATAGTCACTATGCTGTACATTGGATGTCTAGGACTTATTCATCTTGCATAACTGAAATTTCATACCCTTTGACTAATACATCCCCATTTCCTCCTCCCCCCAGTCCCTGGAAACAACCATTCTACTCTCTGTTCTATGAATTTGACTGCTTTAGATTCATCATATAAATGGTATCATGCAGTATTTGTCCTTTTGTATCTGGCTTATTTCACTTAGTATAATGTCCTTAAGATTCATCCCTGTTACAAATGGCTTGCCACCTCAGCACTCACTATTTGGCACTTAAAACCAAGCTGACAAGTTAGTTTTACACCCCTATCAGCAAGTCAGAACCTGGTAGTTTGTGGTCAAATGGTTTATGTACTTTTTTAAAACAGTTTTCTCTCAGTTGTTTTCTGCTTTACTTAAGGGCATTCTAGTCATTTCCATCAGTCCTCTATTAGTGGCCAACCTTAAAGAAGCTCTGGTCTGTCCCTACCCCCTCCTCTGCCTCATCCTGCCTAATGAGAAAGCTGATTTCTTTAATTCTGAAATCAGACCCAGCCAAACAAGCAAAGACACAATCATTTTGGACATGGAACACTGAAATGGTGATTAATTTTCTTCCTAAACATTCTTGTCAAATGCTTACTTCACCTCACACTTTCTTCATTTCTCAAAAACATCTGGTGTGCAGCTTTTTTCCCCTCTTCCTTTCTACATATTGCCTAATTTCTAAACCCCCCACCCCATCTTCTATTTTTTCTACTTAGGAAAGAAAATTATAAAAACAATATGAGGATGTCAATGAGCCATAAGCATGGTGTTGTCACCCTAGATCCCCACTACAGTGTTGTGAGGGAGGGCAGGTTAGAGATCATCCCCAAATTACTAAAAGACAGGAAGAAATGTTTCAAAAACTGCCTAGAAGTTAATAGGGCAAAGATCCAGAGGTCTTAATGTGTGCCATGCTTTTTAAGGATGTAGACATTGAGGCTCAGAAAACTTAGGTGAGTTGGTGAAGTTGCAGAGCCAGTAAGTTGTGAAGCCAGGATCTAACTTGTCTTGGTTCCCTATGGTGTGGAAAGAGTCAAGAACTCCTGTATACTGCAGGACTTATTAGAATACTTCTTTCTTTCTTTCTTTTTTTTGTTTTTTTTGCGGTACGCGGGCGTCTCACTGTTGTGGCCTCTCCCATTGTGGAGCACAGGCTCTGGACGCGCAGGCTCAGCGGCCATGGCTCATGGGCCCAGCCGCTCCGCGGCACGTGGGATCCCCCTGGACCGGGGCACGAACCCGCGTCCCCTGCATCGGCAGGCGGACTCTCAACCACTGTGCCACCAGGGAAGCCCACTTCTTTCTTTTTTTTTAAAAATAAATTTATTTATTTTTGGTTGTGTTGGGTCTTCATTGCCGCATGTGGGCTTTCTCTAGTTGTGGCGAGTGGGGGCTACTCTTCATTGTGGTGTGTGGGCTTCTCATGGTGGTGGTTTCTCTTGTTGTGGAGCACGGGCTCTAGGTGCATGAGCTTCAGTAGTTGTGGCACGTGGGCTCAATAGTTGTAGCACATGGGCTTAGTTGCTCTGCAGCATGTGGGATCTTCCTGGACCAGGGCTCGAACCTGTATCCCCTGCTTTGGCAGGTGGATTCTTTTTTTCTCTTTTTAAGAAGATGTTGGGGGTAAGAGTTTATTAATTAATTTATTTATTTTTGCTGTGTTGGGTCTTCGTTTCCTTGTGAGGGCTTTCTCTAGTTGTGGCAAGCGGGGGCCACTCTTCATCATGGTGCGTGGGTCTCTCACTGTCGTGGTCTCTCCTGCCACGGAGCACAGGCTCCAGACGCGCAGGCTCAGTAGTTGTGGCTCACGGGCCTAGTTGCTCCGCAGCATGTGGGATCCTCCCAGACCAGGGCTTGAACCCGTGTCCCCTGCATTAGCAGGCAGATTCTCAACGACTGCACCACCAGGGAAGCCCGGCAGGCAGATTCTTAACCATTGCGCCACCAAGGAAGTCTTGTTTTCTTTTATTTTGTTTGTTGTTTTAAACTTATTCTGAAACAATTTTAGACTCACTAGAAGTTGAAAAAATAGTACAGAGAGTTCCTGTGTACCCTTCACCCAGCTTCCCCCAATGATAATATTATCTTATATCACCATGGTACATTTTCAAAACCAGAAATTGACATTGGTAAAATACTACGAACTAAACTGTATACCTTTGTTGTGGACTGAATTGTGGTCCTCCCCCACCCCAAATTCGTATGTTGAACCCCCAAGCCCCAATGTGATTGTATTTGGAGGTAGGGCTTTTAAGGAGGTAATTAAGGTTAAATTAAGTCATAAGGATGGGATCCTAATCCAATAGAACTGGTGTCCTTATAAGAAGAGGAAGAAACATCAGAGATCTCTCTCCATGTGCACAGAGGAAATGCCATGTGAGGACACAGAAAGTGGTCATCTGCAAGTCAAGAAGAGAGGTCTCAGAAGAAACCAATCCTGAAACCATGAGGAAATTTATTTTCTCACATTTCTGGAGGCTAGAAGTCCAGAATCAAGGTGTTGCCAGGGTTGATTTCATTCTGAAGCCTCTATCCTTTCTTGCAGACAGCTGTCCTCTTGCTGGCTCTTCAATGGTTGTCCCTTTGGGCACATGTGCTCCTGTTGTCTCTCAGTGTGTCCTAATCTCCTTTTCCTATAAATACACCAGTCAGATTGGATTGGGGTGTACCTTAATAGCCTCACTTTAACTTAATCACCTCTTTAAAGGTCCTATCTCCAAATAGTCACTTTCTGAGGTACTGGGGTTTAGGGCTTCAAAGTATGAGATTTGAGAGAACATAATTCAGTTTATAATGTGTTATGACATTTGACCATATGTATAGATTTGTTAACAAGCAAACACCATAGTTAGGATAAGAAACTGTTCCACCAACACAGAGAAATTCTCTAGAGCTACCTTTTTATCATTACACCCTCCCTCATCCTTGATAACTGGTACCACTGATCTTTTCTCCATCACTATAATTTTGTTATTTTAATAATGTTATGCAAATGCAGTATGTGGCCTATTGAGATTGGCTTTTTTCCCCCCACTCAGCATGGAGCCCCTGAGATCCATCCAAGTTATTGTATGTGTTAATAACTTGCTCCTTTTTACTGCTAAGTGGTATTCCATGGTGTGGGTGTACAATGTTTTTTTTTTTTATCCACTTACCTATTGAAGGATATTTGGGTTGTTTCCAGTTTTTGGCTATTACAAATAAAGCTGCTATGAACATTCATGTACAGA
This sequence comes from Phocoena phocoena, assembly GCF_963924675.1. NCBI lineage: Eukaryota > Metazoa > Chordata > Mammalia > Artiodactyla > Phocoenidae > Phocoena > Phocoena phocoena. Next base: position 64,955,555 of record NC_089240.1, on the reverse strand, counting down.
TTTTTGTGTAAACATAGGTTTACTTATCTCTAGAATAACTTCCCAGAAGTGCAATTGCTGTGTTGTATGGTAGTTGCAAGTTTAGTTTTTAAAAAAGCTGCCAAACTATTTTCCAGAGTGGCTACTTGACTAAAATGATGTATGAGAGATCCAGTCCCTCCATGTCTTCACCAACATTTGGTGTTGTCACTTAGCCACTCTAACAGGTATGCAGTGATATCTCATTGTGGTTTTAGTTTTCATTTCCCTAATAGCTACTGATGTTGATTAAGCATCTCTTCATGTTCTTTACCTATTTTCCAATTGAATATTTTTTTTGTGTGTGAGTGTTTTACCATTTAGTCTGTGAGTTCTTTATATATTTTAGATACAATCCTTCATCAGACATGTGGTTTGCTAATATTGTCTCTAATCTGTGGCTTATTTTTTCATTTTCTTAATAGGATCTTTCACAGAGTGAGAGTTTTTTATTTTGATGAAGCAGAGTTTATCAGAGTTTTTATGTCTCATGCTTTGGTGTCATATCTAAGAGTCCTTTACGAATCCCAAGGTCCTGAATATTTTATCTTATCTTCTAAAAGTTTTATATTCTTATTATATTTTTATAATATTATATTGTTTTATATTATTGTATCTCAATAATTATTGGAATTAAACAGATATATGCATTTGTCAGAACTCAGCAAATGTTCTCTTGATATTTGTTTTTTAACATCTTTATTGGAGTATAACTGCTTTACAATGGTGTGTTAGTTTCTGATTTATAACAAAGTGAATCAGCTATACGTATACACATATCCCCATATCTCTTCCCTCTTACATCTCCCTCCCTCCCACCCTCCCTATCCCACCCCTCTAGGTGGTCACAAAGCACCAAGCTGATCCCCCTGTTCTATGCTGCTGCTTCCCACTAGCTATTGGTTTTACATTTGGTAGTGTATATATGTCCATGCCACTCTCTCACTTTGTCCCTGCTTACCCTTCCCCCTCCCTGTGTCCTCAAGTCCATCCTCTATGTCTGCATCTTTATTCCTGTCCTGCCTCTAGGTTCTTCAGAACCATTTTTTTTTTAGATTCCATATATATGTGTTGGCATATGGTATTTGTTTTTCTCTTTCTGACTTACTTTACCTTAGAATAACTGTAAACATATATTGAACTTTAGTTTAATAACACGCATGTTTACATTTAAATGTGTGATCCATTTTGAGTTGATTTTCATATAAGGCATGAAAGGTTCATCCTATACTCAAAAACCTCTGAGTATTTCCCATGACTTAAAGGATAATATAAGTTCTTTACTCTGGCATTCAAGGCTCTCTATGATCAGGGCCCACCCCACCATCTCATCTTTTCTCCTTTGATTTCCTACCACAGGCAGCATGGTATGCTATCTATGAGCATGGGCTCTAGAGCCACACCATCTACATTCAAATCGTGGGCTGCCATTTATTGACTCTTTTCTATGACTCAGTTTTCTTGATTGTAAAATGGGGATAGTAATAGTACCCACTTTATAAGGTTGTTGTAAAGATTAAAATTGAGTTAACTCATGTAAGTAGTACTGTGCTGGGCAAATAGTGCTCAACAAATGGTAGCTCTTACCATTATTACACAAGCTTTCCATCTGCTGGCCTCATATTCCCATTTTCTCCTTTCCCTTTGATTGTTATAGTCTTCATCTATCAAATTTCGACCTGTTTTTGTGGTTACCTCTGAGAATGTTATGACAGTCACAATTTACTGGAAAGGGGAGATTTCTGGGATGTTGGTAAGGTTCCATATTTCAATAATTATTTGAATTAAACAGGTATATGCATTTGTCAGAACTCAGCATATGTTCTCTTAATATTTTTTAAATGTATGTGTTTACCTTAGAATAACTGTAAACATATATTGAAATTTAATAACATGCATGCTGAAGTGTTTAGTGGTGAAGAGTACTAATGTCTGATACTTACTTTAAAATGCAACCAAAATAAGATAGCTTAGTGAACGAATAGAAGGATGGATAGATGGATAGATATATGATAAAGCAATTTAAGTAAAATGTAAATGGTAGAATCTAAGTAGTGGGTATATGTGTGTTCACTATAAAATTCTTTTTATTATGTTTTATGCAGTGTCAACTCCATGGATGTGTGACCTGTGCAGTCACACAGGGCACTATGCTCAGAAGGGCCCTGTGCTTGGTTTAATGCTCTACTGTCACTCTTTGGAAGTTCTTAATAATTTCATCTTTGAACTTGTGTTTTACAAGTGAAGTCCAATGGGACAATGGAATATGCACATAAACTGAAGTGTGTCTACTGTTCCCCATTTGCATATAGTGTTTATGATGCTGCATGAGCACAGAACTCTAGTGGATCTGCAATGTGTGGGGGTTCAGCAAGACTCAAACTGAGTATAGGGTTAACAGATTAAGGGTATAACTGAGTAAATGGGGACACTGACAATCTCAAAATGCTGTGCTTTCCATGCAAACTAGAGCTTGCTTCAAACGTAGAAAATAGGCAATGGCGTTCTAAGAAACATGACCAACCAAGGAACCCTATCACTTCCTGTGATAAGAACCCTATTACTTCCCTGTATTACTAACCACAATTGCTGGACATGATGATATAGAAATAAAGAAAAAGATAGGGCAATCTATAGTTCCTTTTCATTTTACTTTCTTCATTATTCATCAGTAAACCAAAGAACGTTGGTACAAAGTACGCAAATAAAAAAGTGAAATAAAAGTAGTATTTGTGCAGTATTCCCACTGTTCTGGTAAGAATGAAACACATGTGAGAGGTATGAAATATGAACTGTGTGATTTCTGTGATTCTGCATATGAGTTAAATGTTCTTATATTTGTATTTAAAACATCCTGCATAATATAAAGATGAACAGTAAAATTCACACTAATAATTTAAATTTTAAGTTATTCTTTATTTAGAACAATATAAAATAACAAATGGAAACCATAATGACAAGTTGAGAGAGAGAGCAAGTGAGTGAAAGGGCGTGCACAGGAAAAATGCTTTATATTTTAGTGCCTTTAGCTGGAATTTCCCTTGATTTTTGAATGAGTAGTCTCACATTTTCACTTTGCACTTAGCCCCACAAATTTTGCAGCTGACCCTGGCTGTCTATTTAAAGTTTCTTATAGTAACATATTAGGAAAAAGTCCTACTTATTCTTTAAATTTGAATTCAAAACTCCTGTCAAACTTTGTCTTGCCATACCAAAGCAAGGCAATTTTTTTTTTTTTTTTTTTTTGCTGTACACGGGCCTCTCACTGTTGTGGCCTCTCCCGTTGCGGAGCACAGGCTCCGGAAGCGCAGGCTCAGTGGCCATGGCTCAGGGGCCCAGCCGCTACGCGGCATGTGGGATCCTCCCGGACCTGGGCACGAACCCGTGTCCCCCACATCAGCAGGCGGACTCTCAACCACTGCGCCACCAGGGAAGCCCATGTATAACAAAGTGAATCGGCTAAATGTATACATATATACCCATATGTCATCCCTCTTGAGCCTCTCTCCCACGCTCCCTCTCCCACCCCTCTACGTGGTCACAAAGCACCGAGCTGATCTCCCTGTGCTATGCAGCTGCTTCCCACTAGCTATCTACTTTATATTTGCTAGTGTATATATGTCCATGCTACTCTCTCACTATTTCCCAGCTTCCCTCCTCAACCACATCTGCAAGACCATTCTCTACATCTGCATATTTATTTCTGTCCTGTGCCTAGGTTCATCAAAATCATTTTTTAAAAATATTCCATATATATGTGTTAGCATACGGTATTTGTTTTTCTCTTTCTGACTTATTTCACTCTGTATGACAGTCTCTAGGTCCATCCACCTCACTACAGATAACTCACTTTCATTTCTTTGTATGGCTGAGTAATAGTCCATTGTATATATGTGCCACATCTTTATCCTTTCATCTGTCGATGGACACTTACGTTGCTTCCATGTCCTGGCTATTGCAAATAGAGCTGCAGTGAACATTGTGGTACATGACTCTTTTTGAATTATGGTTTTCTCAGGGTATATGCCCAGTAGTGGGATTGCTGCGCTGTATAGGAGTTCTATTTTTAATTTTTTGAGGAACCTCCATACTGTTCTCCATAGTGGCTGTATCAATTTACATTCTCACTAACAGTGCAAGAGGGTACCCTTTCACCACACCCTCTCTAGCATTTATTGTTTGTAGGTGTTTTGATGATGGCCATTCTGACTGTGTGAGTGGATACCTCACTGTAGTTTTGATTTTCATTTCTCTAATGATTAGCGATGTTGAGCATTCTTTCATGTGTTTTTGGCTCTGTGTATACCTTCTTTGGAGAAATGTCTATTTATGTCTTCTGCCCATTTTTGGATTGGGTTGTTTGTTGTTTTCATATTGAGCTGCATGTGCTGTTTGTATATTTTGGAGATTAATCCTTTGTCCGTTGATTCATTTGCAAATATTTTCTCCCATTCTGAGGGTTGTCTTTTGATCTTCTTTATGGTTTCTTTTGCTGTGCAAAAGCTTTGAAGTTTCATTAGGTCCCATTTGTTTATTTTTGTTTTTATTTCCATTTGTCTAGGAGGTGGGTCAAAAATGATCTTGCTGTGATTTATGTCTTAGAGTGTTCTGCCTATGTTTTCTCTAAGAGCTTTATCGTGTCTGGCCTTACATTTAGGTCTTTAATCAATTTTGAGTTTATTTTTGTGTATGGTGTCAGGCAGTGTTCTAATTTCATTCTTTTACATATAGCTGTTCAATTTTCCCAGCACCACGTATTCAAGAGGCTTTCTTTTCTCCATTGTATATTCTTGCCTCCTTTATCAAAAGTAAGGTGACCATATGTGCGTGGGTTTACCTCTGGGCTTTCTATCCTGTTCCATTGATCTATATTTCTGTTTTTGTGCCAGTACCATACTGCCTTGATTACTGTAGCTTTGTAGTATTGTCTGAAGTCTGGAGCCTGATTCCTCCATCTCCACTTTCTTTTCTCAAGATTGTTTTTGCTATTGAGATTTTGTGTTTCCATATAAATTGTGAAATTTTTTGTTCTAGTTCTGTGAAAAATGCCAGTGGTAGTTTGATACGGATTGCATTGAATCTGTAGATTGCTTTGGGTCATATGGCCATTTTCACAATGTTGATTCTTCCAATCCAAGAACATGGTATGTCTCTCCCTCTATTTGTATCTTGGATTTCTTTCCTCAATGACTTATGGTTTTCTGTATACAGGTCTTTTGTCTCCTTAGGTAGGTTTATTGCTAGGTATTTTATTCTTTTTGTTTCAGTGGTAAGTGGGAGTTTTTTCTTAAATTCTCTTTCAGATTTTTCATCATTAGTGTAGAGGAATGCAAGAGATTTCTATGCATTAATTTTGTATCCTGCTGCTTTACCAAATTCATTGATTAGCTCTAGTAATTTTCTCGTAGCATTTTTAGGAATCTCTGTGTATAGTGTCATGTCATCTGTAAACAGTGACAGTTTTACTTCACCTTTTCCGATTTGGATTCCTTTTATTTGTTTTTCTTCTCTGAATTCTGTGGCTAGGACTTCCAAAACTATGTTGAATAATATTGGCGAGTGGACATCCTTGTCTTGTTCGTGATCTTAGAGGAAATGTTTTCAGTTTTTCACTATTGAGAATGATGTTTGCTGTGGGTTTGTCACATATGGCTTTTGTTATGTAGAGGTAGGCTCCCTGTATGCCTGCTTTCTGGGCATAAATGGGTGTTGAATTTTGTCGAAAGCTTTTTATTCATCTATTGAGATTATCATAGGTTTTTATTCTAAAATTTGTTAATCTGGTGTATCATATTGATTGATTTGCATATATTGAAGAATCCTTGCATTCCTGGGATAAACCCCACTCGATCATAGTCTATGAACCTTTTAATATGTAGTTGCATTCTTTTTGCTAGTATTGTGTTGAGGATTTTTGCATCTATGTTCATCAGTGATATTCGCCTGTAGTATTTTTTCTTTGTGGCATCTTTGTCTCGTTTTGGTAACAGGGTGATGATGGCTTTGTTGAGTGAGTTTAGGAGTGTTCCTCTCTCTGATATGTGTTGCAAGAGTTTGAGAAAGAAAGGTGTTAGCTCTTCTCTAAATGTTTGATAGACTTTCCCCTTGAAGCCATGTGGTCCTGGGCTTTTCTTTTTTGGAAGAGTTTTAATCACAGTCTCAATTTCAGTGCTTGTGACTGGTCTGTTTATATTTTCTCTTTCTTCCTGGTTCAGTCTTGGAAGGTTGTGGTTTTCTAAGAATTTTTCCATTACTTCCAGGCTGTTCATTTTATTGGCCTATTTTTGCTTGTAGTCATCTCTCATGATCATTTGTATTTCTACAGTGTCAGCTGTTACTTCTCTTTTTTAATTTCTAATTCTGTCTATTTGAGTCTTGTCCCTTTTTTTCTTGATGAATCTGGCTATTTATCCATTTTGTTCATCTTCTCAAAGAACCAGCTTGGAGTTTTATTGATCTTTGCTATTTTTTCCTTCATTTATTTTTAATTCATTTCTGATCTGATCTTTATGATTTCTTTCCTTTTGCCAACTTTGGGTTTTTGTTTTTTTGTTCTTCTTTCTCTGATTGCTTTAGGTGTAAGGTTCGGTTGTTTATTTGAGATGTTTCTTGTTTCTTGAGGTAGGATTATATTGCTATAAACTTCCCTCTTAGAACTGCTTTTGCTGTATACCATAGGTTATGGGTTGCTGTATTTTCATTGTCATTTCTTTCTAAGTAGTTTTTGATTTCATCTTTGATTTCTTCTGTAATCTCAGGGTTATTTAGTAGCATATTCTATTAAAAGCTCTCCTTGGATCTACATAAGCCATGGAGTTACAGGTCCACCAATGGTTTCCTAAATTCCACTCCTGAGGAACATTGAAATCAACAACAAATACTCCTGCAGGTGAGACAGGTCTTGCTTTAGCAGCTGTGGGCTTTCTGGACACATACATGTGATGGTTGGGCCACGCCAGAGTCTGAGTTGCCTCCATACGTCTTGTAGTGGGTACAGGTGCACAACTACTGCAGTACTGGTTCCTGACCTCAGTAGATCTGCATTTGTGGTGTGGTGAAAACAACACCTAAGAGTCACCAGAGCCAATTCCTGACATACCCTCAGTTAAGGTTGGACCAAGAGCAGTGCCAAACAACAGTGTACTTTGTGAGCCAGCACAATAGGCAAAACGGTACACAACAGAACATATTCACAGGTGAATAGCTCCAGAGGAGGAATGCTCAGTGGCTTCTCTCCCAGTGGGAGTGATCTAATCCTGCCTACCTCACACTGCAGATCAGAAACACAGCTATGAAACAGATCTGGGTGCCTCTACTCCAGCAACTAGGGAGCACACCATGCCCCTAACAGGGCAGTGACAACCACAAAGCAATGGGGAGTCCCTGCTAAATATCCACCTCACCCACCAGGGGCAGACACTGGAAGCAGGAGGAGCTACGTTCTTGTAGCCTGCAGAAAGGAGACCACAAACACAATAATTTAGACAAAATGAGAAGTCAGAGAAACTGCTGCAGATCAAGGAGCAAGATAAAAATCTACAAGAATAACTAAATGAAGAGGAGATAGTCAATCTACCTGAAAAAGTATTCAGAGTAATGATAGTAAAGATGATCCAAGATCTCAGAAAAAGAATGGAGGCAACGATTTAGAAGATGCAAGAAATACTTAACAAAGAACTAGAAGAACTATAGGACAATCAAATGGAAATGAAAAATACAATATCTTAAGTGAAAAATACTCTTGAAGTAATCTATAGCAGAATAACTGAGGCAGAAGAATGGAAAAGTGAGCTGGAGGACAGAATGGTAGAAATAATTGCTGAGGAGCAGAATAAAGAAAAAAGAATGAAAAGAAATGAGGACAGTCTCAGACCTCTGGGATAACATCAAATGCACCAACATTCAAATTATAGGGGTCCCAGAAGAAGAAGAGAAATAGAAAAGGCCTGAGAATATATTTGAAGAGATTATAGTCGAAAACTTACCTAACATGGGAAAGGAAATAGTCCCCCAAGTCCAAGAAGCACAGAGAGTTCCATACCAGATAAACCCAAGGAGGAACAAGTCAAGACACATATTAATCAAATTAACAAAAATTAAAGACAAAGAAAAAATATTAAAATCATCAAGGGAAAAGCAACAAATAACATACAAGGGGAGCCCCAGAAGGTTATCAGCTGATTTTTCAGCAGAAAATCTGCAGGCCAAAAGGGAGTGACATGATATATTGAAAGTGATGAAAGAGAAAAACCTACACAAAGAATACCCAGAAAGTCTCCATTCAGGTTTGACAGAGAAATCTAAAGCTTTACAGAAAAGCAAAAGTTAAGAGTATTCAGCATGACCAAACTAGTTTTACAACAAATGCTAAAGAAACTTCTCTAGGCAAGAAACACAAGAGAAGAGAACAAAAGAGGAAGGGAAGAAAAATGTCCAACATAAACAAACCCAACAAAATTAAGAAAATAACAATAGGAATATATATATATATATATATATATATATATCAATAATTACCTTAAATGTAAATTGATTAAATACTCCAATCAAAAGAGTGAGGCCTGCTTAATGGATACAAAAACAACACCCATATATATGCTGTCTACAACAGACCCACTTCAGACCTAGGGACACATACAGACTGAAACTGAGGGGAGGGTAGAAGGTATTCCATACAAATGGAAATCAAAAGAAAGTTGGAGTAGCAATACTCATATCAGATAAAATATACTTTAAAATAAAGACTGTTACCAGAGACAAGGAAGGTCACTACTTAATGATATAGGCATCAACCCAAGAAGAAGATATAACAATTGTAAACATATATGCACCCAGCATAGGAGCACCTCAATACATAAGGCAAATGCTAACAGCCATGAAAGAGGAAATCAACAGTAGCACATTAATAGTAGGGGACTTTAACACCCTACTTACACCAATGGACAGATCATCCAGACAGAAAACTTATAAGGAAACACAAGCCTTAAATGACACATTAGACCAAATAGACTTAATTGATCTTTATGGGGCATTCCATCCAAAAGCAGCAGAATACATTTTCTTTTCAAGGGCATGTGGAACATTCTATAGGATAGATCACATCTTGGGTCACAAATTAAGCCTCAATAAATTTAAGAAAATTGAAATAATATCAAGCCTCTTTTCTGATCACAACGCTATGAAATTAGAAATCAATTAGAGGAAAAAACACAGCCACATTGAAGTTAAACAATATGTAACTTGCTGAAGAAATCAAAGAGGAAATCAGAAATTACCTAGAGACAAATTATAGTGAAAACACTGCAATCCAAAAGCTATGTGATGCAGCAAAAGCAGTTCTAAGAGGGAAGTTTATAACAATAGAATCTTACCTCAATAAACAAGAAAAATCTTAAACAACCTAACCTTATACTTAAAACAACTAGAGAAAGAAGAACAAACAAAACCCAACCTTAGTAGAAGGAAAAATATCATAAAGATCAGAGCAGAAATAAATGAAATAGAGATGAAGAGAAAAATAGCAAAGATAAATGAAACTAAAAGCTGGTTCTTTGAGAAGAAAGACAAAATTGATAAACCTTTACCTAGACTCATCAAGAAAAAAGGGAGAGGACTCAAATCAATAAAATTAAAACTGAAAAAGGAAAAGTTACAATGGACACCACAGAAATACAAAAGATCACAAGAGACTACTACCAGCTGCTATACACCAATAAAATGTATAATCTAGAAAATGTGGACAGATTCCTAGAAAGGTACAAGTTTCCAAGACTGAAACAGGAAGAAATGGAAAATATGAACAGACCAATCACAAGTACTGAGATTGAAAGAGTGATTTGAAAACTCCCAACAAACAAAAGTCCAGGACCAGATGGCTTCACAGGTAAATTCCATCAAACATTTAGAGCAGAGTTTACACCTACCCTTCTGAAACTCTGTCAAAAATTTGCAGAGGAAGGAACACTCCCAAGCTCTAGGCCATCATCACCCTAATACCAAAAGCAGACAAAGATATCACAAAAAAGAAATTACATGCCAACCTCACTGATGAATATAGACTCAAAATCCTCAACAAAATACAAGCAAACCAAATCCAACAATGCATTAAAAGGGACCATACACTATGATCAAGTGGAATTTATCCCAGGGATACAAGGATCTTTCAATACCTTCAAATCAATCAATGTGATACACCACATTAACAAACTGAAAGATAAAAACCATATGATCTTCTCAATAGATGCAGAAAAAGCTTTTAACAAAATTCAACACCACTTATGAAAAAAATCTCCAGAAAGTGGGTATAGAAGGAACTTACCTGAACATAATAAAGGCATTAAATGACAAACCTACAGCTAACATCATACTGAATGGTGAAAAGCTGAAATCATTTCCTCTGATATCAGGAACAAGACAAGTACATCCATTCTTGTCACTTTTATTCAACATAGTTTTGGAAGTCCTAGCCATGGCTATCAGATAAGAAAAGAAATAAAACGAATACAAATTTGAAAAGAAGTAAAACTGTCACTGTTTGCATATGACATGATACTATACAAAGAAAATCCTAGGAGGAAACAAGATGGCAGAGTAGAAGGATGTGCTCTCACTCCCCCTTGTGAGAACACCAGAATCACAACAGGCTGCTGGACAATCATTGAAAGGAAGACACTGGAACACACCAAAAAAGATACCCCACATCCAAAGACAATAAAGAAGACACAATGAGATGGTAGGAGGGGCACAATCACAGCAAAATCAAAACCCATAAGTGGTGGGTGGGTGACTCACAGACTGGAGAACACTTATACCACAGAGGTCCACCCACTGGAGTGAAGGCTCTGAGCCCCACGTCAGGCTTCCCAACCTGGGGGTCCAGCAATGGGAGGAGGAATTCCTAGAGAATCAGACTTTGAAGGCTAGTGGGATTTGTTTGCAGTACTTTGACAGGACTGGGGGAAACAGAGACTCCACTCTTGGAGGGCACAGACAAAGTAGTGTGCAGATCGGGACACAGGGGAAGGAGCAGTGACCCCAGGGGAGAATGAATCAGACCGCCCTGCTAGTGTTGGAGGGTCTCCTGCAGAGGTGGGAGTGGCTGTGGCTCGCTGTGGGGACAAGGAAACGGGAAGCAGAAGTTCTGGGAAGTACTCCTTTGTGTGAACCCTCCCAGAGACTGTCATTAGCCCCAAGAAAGAGCCGAGGTAGGCTCCAGTGTTGGGTTGCCTCAGGCCAAACAACCAACAGGGAGGGAACCCAGCCCCACCCGTCAGCAGTCAAGCAGATTAAAGTTTTACTGAGCTTTGCCCACCAGAGCAACAATTAGCTCTACCAACCACCAGTCCCTCCCATCAGGAAACTTACACAGCCTCTTAGATAGCCTCATCCACCAGAGGGCCTACAGCAGAAGCAAAAAGAACTACAATCCTATAGCCTGTGGAACAATAACCACATTCACAGAACGATAGACAAGATGAAAAGGCAGAGGGCTATGTACCAGATGAAGGAACAAGATAAAATCCCAGAAAAACAACTAAATGAAGTGGAGAAAGGCAACCTTCCAGAAAAAGAATTCAGAATAATGATAGTGAAGATGATCCAGGACCTCGAAGAAGAATGGAGGCAAAGGTCGAGAAGATGCAAGAAATGTTTAACAAAGATCTAGAAGAATTAAAGAAAAAAAACAGAGATGAACAATACAATAACTGAAATGAAAACTACACTAGAAGGAATCAAGAGCAGAATAACTGAGGCAGAAGAACAGATAAGTGACCTGGAAGACATAATGGTGGAATTCACTGCTGAGGAACAGACTAAAGAAAAAAGAATGAAAAGAAATGGAGACAGCATAAGAGTCCTCTGGGACAACATTAAAGGCAACAACATTCGCATTATAGGGGTCCCAGAAAGAAAAGAGAGACAGAAAGAACCAGAGAAAATATTTGAAGAGATTATAGTCAAAAACTTCCCTAACATGGGAAAGGAAATAGCTGCCCAAGTCCAGGAAGTGCAGTGAGTCCCATACAGGAAAAACCTAAGGAGAAACAGGCCGAGACACATAGTAATCAAATTGGCAAAAATTAAAGGCAAAGAAAAATTATTGAAAGCAGCAAGAGAAAAATGACAAATAGCATACAAGGGAACTCCCATAAGGTTAACAGCTGATTTCTCAGCAGAAACTCTACAAGCCAGAAGGGAGTGGCATGATATACTTAAAGTGATGAAAGGGAAGAAACTACAACCAAGATTACTCTACTCGGCAGGGATCTCATTCAGATTTGATGGAGAAATCAAAATCTTTACAGACAAGCAAAAGCAAAGAGAATTCAGCACCACCAACCAGCTCTACAACAAATGCTAAAGGAATTTCTCTACGTGGGAAACAAAAGAGAAGAAAAAGCCCTACAAAAACAAACCCAAAACAATTAAGAAAATGGTATAGGAACGTACATATTGATAATTACCTTAAACGTGAATGGATTAAAGACTCCAACCAAAAGACATAGGCTTCCTGAATGGATACAAAAACAAGACCCAGGTATATGCTGTCTACAAGAGACCCACTTCAGACCTAGGGACACATACAGACTGAAAGTGAGGGGATGGAAAAAGATATTCCATGCAAATGGAAACCAAAAGAAAACTGCAGTAACAGTACTCATATAAGATAAAATAGACTTTAAAATAAAGAACGTTACAAGAGGCAAGGAAGAACACTATATAATGATCAAGGTATCAATCCAAGAAGAAGATAGAACAATTATAAATATATATACACCCAACATAGGAGCACCTCAATACATAAGGCAACTGCTAACAGCTATAAAATAGGAAATCAACAGTAACACAATAATTGTGGGGGACTTTAACCCCTCACTTACCCCAATGGATAGATCATCCAAAATGAAGATAAATAAGGAAACAGAGGCTTTAAATAACACAATAGACCAGATAGATTTAATTGATATTTATAGGACATTCCATCCAAAAACAGCAGATTACACAAGCTTCTCAACTGTGCATGGAACATTCTCCAGGATGGATCACATTTTGCATCACAAATCAAGCCTCAGTAAATTTAAGAAAATTGAAATCATTTCAAGCATCTTTTCTGACCACAACACTATGAGATTAGAAAATGAATTACAGGGAACAAAAGGTAAAAAACACAAACACATGGAGGCTAAACAATATGTTACTGAATAACCAAGAAATCACTGAAGAAATAAAAGAGGAAATCAAAAAATACCTAGAGACAAATGACAATGAAAACACGAAGATCCAAAACCTATGGGATGCAGCAAAAGCAGTTCTAAGAGGGAAGTTTATAGCTATACAAACCTACCTCAAAAAACAAGACAAATCTCAAATAAACAATCTAATCGTACACCCAAAGGAACTAGAGAAAGAAGAACAAACAAAACCCAAAGTTAGCAGAAGGAAAGAAATCATAAAGATCAGAGCAGAAATAAATGAAATGGAAACAAAGAAAACAATAGCAAAGATCAATAAAACTAAATCTTGCTCTTTGAGAAGGTAAAGAAAACTGAAAAACCATTAGGCAGACTCATCAAGAAAAAGAGGGAGAGGACTAAAATCAATAAAATTAGAGATGAAAAAGGAGAAGATACAACAGGCAATGCAGAAATACAAAGCACCCTAAGAGACTACTACAAGCAACTCTATGCCAATAAAATGAACAACCTGGAAGAAATGGACAAATTCTTAGAAATGTATAACCTTCCAGAACTAAACCAGGAAGAAATAGAACATATAAACAGACAAATCACAAGTAATGAAATTGAAACAGTGATTAAAAATCTTCCAATAAACAAAAGTCCAAGACCAGGTGGCTTCACAGGTGAATTATATCGAACATTTAGAGAAGAGCTAATACCCATTCTTCTCAAAGTCTTCCAAAAATTTGCAGAGGAAAGAACAGTCCCAAACTCATTGTATGAAGCCACCATCACCCTGATACCAAAACCAGTGAAAGAAACTGCAAAAAAAGAAAATTACAGACCAATATCACTGGTGAAGATAGATGCAAAAATTCTCAACAAAATATTAGCAAAATGATTCCAACAACACATTAAAAGGATAATACACCAGATCAAGTGGGATTTATCCTTGGGATGCAAGGATTCTTCAATATACGCAAACAAATCAACGTGATACACCATATTAACAAATTGAAGAATAAAAACCGTATGATCATCTCAATAGATGCAGAAAAAGCATTTGACAAAATTCAACACTGATTTATGATGAAAACTCTCCAGAAAGTGGGCATTGAGGGAACCTACTTGAACATAATAAAGGCATATACGACAAACCCACAGCAAACATCATTCTCAATGGTGAAAAACTGAAAGCATTTCCTCTAAGATCACAAACAAGACAAGGATGTCCACTCTCACCACTATTATTCAACAAAGATTTGGAAGTCCTAGCCACAGCAATCAGAGAAGAAAAAGAAATGAAAGGAATAAATACTGGAAAAGAAGAAATAAAACTGTCACTGTTTGCAGATGACATGATACTATACATAGAGAATCCTAAAAATGCCACCAGGAAACTACTAGAGCTAATGAATGAATTTGGTAAAGTTGCAGGATACAAAATTAATGCACAGAAGTCCCTTGCATTCCTATACACTAACGATGAAAAATATGAAAGAGAAATTAAGGAAACACTCCCATTTACCATTGCAACAAAAAGAATAAAATACGAGGAATAAACCTACCTAGGGAGACAAAGACCTATATGCAGAAAACTATAAGAAGCTGATGAAAGAAATTAAAGATGATACCAACAGATGGAGAGATATACCATGTTCCTGGATTGGAAGAATACATATTGTGCAAATGACTATACTACCCAAAGCAATCTATAGATTGAATGCAATGCCTACCAAATTACCAATGGCATTTTTTACGGAACTAGAACAAAAAAGTCTTAAAATTTGTGTGGAGACACAAATGACCCCGAATAGCCAAAGCAGTCTTGAGGGGAAAAATACGGAGCTGGAGGAATCAGACTCCGTGACTTCAGACTATAGTACAAAGCTACAGTAATCAAGACAATATGGCACTGGCACAAAAACAGAAACATAGATCAATGGAACAAGATAGAAAGCCCAGAGATAAACCCACCCACCTATGGTCAACTAATCTATGGCAAAGGAGGCAAGGATATACAATGGACAAAAGACAGTCTCTTCAATAAGTTGTGCTGGGAAAACTGAACAGCTACATGTAAAAGAATGAAGTTAGAACACTCCCTAACACCATACACAAAAATAAACTCAAAATGGATTCAAGACCTAAATGTAAGACTGGACACTATAAAACTCTTAGAGGAAAACATAGGTAGAACACGCTTTGATATAAGTCACAGCAAGATCTTTTTTGATCCCCCTCCTAGAGTAATGGAAATAAAAACAAAAATAAACAAATGGGACCTAATGAAGCTTCAAAGCTTTTGAACAGCAAAGGAAACCATAAACAAGACCAAAAGACAACCCTCAGATTGGGAGAAAATATTTGCAAACAAATCAGTGGATAAAGGATTAATCTCCAAAATATATAAACAGCCCATGCAGCTCAATATTAATGAAACAAACAACCCAATCCAAAAATGGGCAGAAGGCCTAAATAGACATTTCTCTAAAGAAGACATACAGATTTCCAAGAAGCACCTGAAAAGCTGCTCAGCATCACTAATTATTAGAGAAATGCAAATCAAATCTACAATGAGATATCACCTCACACCAGTTAGAATGGGCATCATCAGAAAATCTACAAACAACAAATGCTGGAGAGGGTGTGGAGAAAAGGGAACCCTCTTGCACTGTTGGTAGGAATGTAAATTGATACAGCCACTACGGAGAACAGTATGGAGGTTCCTTTAGAAACTAAAAATAGAATTACTATATGATCCAGGAATCCCACTACTAGATATATACCCAGAGAAAGCCATAATTCAGAAAGACACATGTACCCCAATATTCATTGCAGCACTATTTACAACAGGCACGTCATGGAATCAACCTAAATGCCCAACGCCAGACAAATGGATAAAGAAGTTTTGGTACATGTATACAATGGAATATTACTCAGCCACAAAAAGGATCAAAATTGAGTCATTTGTTGAGGTGTGGTTGGTTCTAGAGACTGTCATACAGAGTGAAGTAAGTCAGAAAGAGAAAAACAAATATCATATACAAATGCATGTGTGTGAATCCTCAAAAATGGTACAGATGAACTGGTTTGCAGGGCAGAACTTGAGACAGCGATGTAAAGAACAAACGTATGGACACCAAGGGGGGAAAGCTGTGGAGCGGTGGGGATGGTGGTGGGATGAATTGTGCAACTGAGATTGACATGGATACACTGATGTGTATAAAATTGATTACTAATAAGAACCTGCTGTATAAAAAAATAAATAAAATTAAATTAAAAAAAGAAAATCCTAAAGATGCCAGCAGAAAAGTGCTAGAGCTCATCGATGAATTTGGTAAAATTGCAGTGTACCAAATTAATGCAGAGAAATCTCTTGCATTCCTATAGACTAACAATGAAAGATCAGAAAGAGAAAATGAGGAAGCAATCCCATTTACCATCACATCAAAAGAATAAAATACCTAGGAATAAACCTACCTAAGGAGACAAAATACCTGTATGCGGAAAACTATGACACTGATGAAAGAAATTAAAGATGATATAAATAGATGGAGAGATATACCATGTTTTCGGATTGGAAGAATGAACATTGTGAAAATGACTCTACTACTGAAAGCAAACTACAGATTCAATACAATCTCTGTCAAAGTGCCACTGGCCTTTTTCACAGAATTAGAGCAAAAAATTTTACAATTTGTTTGGAAACACAAAAGACCCCGAATAGTGAAAGCAATCTTGAGAAACAAGAATTGAGCTGAAGGAATCAGGCTCCCTGATTTCAGACTATATTAAAAAGCTACAGTAATCAAAGCAGTATGGTATTGGCCCAAAAACAGAAATATATGTCAATGGAACAGGATAGAATGCCCAGAGATAAACCCATGCACCTATGGTCACCTAATGTATGGCAAAAGAGGCAAGAATATACAATGGAGAAAAGACAGTCTCTTCAATATTGGTGCTGGGCAAACTGGACAGCTATGTGTCAAAGAATGAAATTAGAACACTTCCTAACATGATACACAAAAATAAAATGGATTAAAGACCTAAAAATAAGGCCAGATACTATAAAACTCTTAGAGGAAAACATAGGCAAAACACTCTTTGACATAAATTGCAGCAAGTTCTTTTTTGATCTGCCTCCTAGAGTAATGAAAATAAAAACAAGACTAAAGAACTGACACCTAATTAAACTTAAAAGCTTTTGCACAGCAAAGGAAACCACAAACAAAACGAAAAGACTACCCTCAGGATGGGAGAAAATATTTGCAAATGAAGCAACTGACAAGGGATTACTCTCCAAAATATACAAACAACTCATGCAGCTCAATATCAAAAAACACACAACCCAATCCAAAAATGGGCAGAGGACTTAAATAGACATTTCTCCAAACAAGACATACACATGGCCTTCAAACACATGAAAATAAGCTCAACAATACTAATTATTAGAGAAATGCAAATCAAAACTACAATGAGGTATCACCTCACACCAGTCAGCATGGCCATCATCAAAAAATTTACAAAAAATAAATGCTGTAGAGGGTGTGAAGAAAAGGGAACCTTCCTCCACTGTTGGTGGGACTATAAATTGGTACACACTCTGTGGAGAACAGTATGGCAGTTCCTTAAAAAATCTGAAAGTAGAGCTGCCATTTGACCCTGTAATTCTACTCTTGGGCATATATCTGGAGAAAAGTATAATTTGAAATGAGGCATACACATGCACCCCGGTGTTCATTGCAGATTTATTTACAATAGCCAGGACATGCAAACAACATAAATGTCCATCGACAGAAGAATGGATAAAGAAGGTGTGTTACATGTATACAATGGGATATTACTCAGCCATAAAAAAGGAATGAAATAGTACCATTTGCAGAGGCATGGATGGACCAAGACATTGTCATACAGACTGAAGTAAGTCAGACAGGGAAAGACAAATATCATATAATATCACTTATTTGTGGAATCTAAGGAAATGGTACAGATGAACTTATTTGCAAAGCAGAAATAGAGTCACAGATGTAGAAAACAAACATGTTTACCAAGGAATGGAAGGGGCGGGTGGGTTGAATTGGGAGATTGGGATTGACATATATACACTACTATACATAAAATAGATTACTAATGAGAACCTACTGTATAGCATAGGGAACTCTACTCAGTGCTCCATGGTGACCTAGATGGGAAGGGAATCTAAAAATGAGTGGGTATATATATATATATATATATATGTATTACTGACTCATTTTGCTGTACAGCAGAAACTAACACAACATTGTAAAGCAACTATACTGCAATATCAATTATTTAAAAACATTGCTCATTGTATTCTCTTATAATCTTTTTCTTTTTGTAAGGTTGGTAGTAATGTTCCCACTTCTATTTCTGATTTTCAGAAGTAAATAAATCAGTCTTTCCTTCTTAGCCTAGCTAAAGTTTCATATTTGTTGATCTATTCAAAGAACCAACTTTTGTTTCATCAGTTTTCTCTATTGTTTCTCATTCTCTATTTTTTAAACTCCTCTATAATATTTATAATTTCCTTGTTTCTTTCAGTTTTTGGTGTAGTTTGCTATTTTTTCTCAAGCTCCTCTAGGTGTAAAATATGATTATTGATTTGAGATCTTTCTTTCTTTTTTTAACTAATTTATTTATTCTATTTATTTATTTTTTGATTCATTGGGTTTTCATTGTTGTGCGTGGGCTTTCTCTAGTGGTGGCGAGCGGGGCCTACTCTTCGTTGTGCTGTACAGGCTTCTCATTGTGGTGGCTTCTCTTGTTGCAGAGCACGGGGTCTAGGCACACGGGCTTCAGTAGTTGTGGTGCGTGAGCTCAGTGGTTGTGGCTTGTGGGCTCTAGAGTGCAGCCTCAGTAGTTGTGGCACACGGGCTTAGTTGCTTCATGGAGTGTGGAATCTTCCTGGACCAGGGATCAAACCCATGTTCCCTGCATTGGCAGGTGGATTCTTAACCACTGCACCCCCAGGGAAGTCCCCTTTCTTCC
The DNA here is from genome assembly GCF_963924675.1 of Phocoena phocoena. Lineage (NCBI taxonomy): Eukaryota > Metazoa > Chordata > Mammalia > Artiodactyla > Phocoenidae > Phocoena > Phocoena phocoena. The sequence continues at coordinate 64,936,344 of NC_089240.1, read as the reverse complement.
TTTTTAATGCACGAATTTATCATTGTAATTTTCCCTCTGAATACTGATTCTGCTTCATTTCATAGTTCTAGTCCTTTGTGTTTTTGATTCATTAGTCTCAAAGTATTTTCTAATTTAACTTGTGATTTCTTATTTGACCCATTGATTGTTTAAGAATATGCTGTCTAACATCCACATGTTTGTGAATTTTCTAGTTTTCCATCTGTTATTAATTTCTAGTTTCATTCCATTGTGGTGAGAGAAGATAGTTTGGATTATTTAAATCTTTTAAAATTTATTGTGACTTTTTTTGTTACCTAACATATAGTTCATGCCAGAGAATGTTTCATGTGAGAATGTGTATTCTGCTGTTTATGGGTGGAATGTTCTGTATATGTCTGTTAAATCTAGTTAATTCATACTGTTTTTAAAGTCCTTTGTTCCCTCATTAATCCTGTTTGATTGTTTTATCCATTATTGAAAGTGGAGTATAGAAGGCTCTAACTATTATTGTAGAACTGTCTATTTCTTTATTTCTTACAATGTTTGTATCATATATATTGACTCTGCTGTTATGTCTATATATGTGTGTAATTTTTATAGCTTTTTGGGCTTTCCTTTTTATTGATATATAATATCCTTCTTTGTCTCTTGTTATAGTTTTGAATAAAGTTGATTTTCTCTGATATTCGTATTGCCACCACAGTTCTTTTTTGTTTATTATTTGGATGGAATACGCTTTTCCATTCTTTCACTTTCAATGCATTTCTGTCATTGGATCCAAAGTGAGTCTCTTGTAGAGAGCATACAGTTGATGATTTTAAACATTCCATTCTGCCAGTCTCTGTTTTTTATTGGAGAGTTTAATTCATTTACATTTAGAGTAATTACTCACAAGGAGAGATTTACTTATGCCATTTTGTCATTTGTTTTCTATGTGTCATGTGTTTTTGGTTCCTCAATTCTTCCACTATTGCCTTTCGCTTTCTTTTTCTTTACTTTTATTTTCTTTATTTATTTTTGGCTGTGTTGGGTCTTTGTTGCTGCACATGGGCTTTCTCTAGTTGCAGCAAGTGGGGGCTACTCTTCGGTGTGGTGCACAGGCTTCTCATTGCAGCGGCTTCTCTTGCTGCCAAGCATGGGCTCTAGGTGCACAGGCTTCAGTAGTTGTGGCCTGTGGGCTCAGTATTTGTGGCTCACAGGCTCTAGATCTCAGGCTCAGTAGTTGTGACACATGGGCTCAGTTGCTCCACAACATGTGGGATCTTCCCCGACCAGGGCTTGAACCCATGTCCCCTGCATTGGCAGGCAGATTCTTAACCACTGTGCCACTAGGGAAGCCCATCTTTTACTTTCTTTAACTAATTTTTTGCTGTCATGTGTTGTCTTAATCTGTTCAGGTTGCTATAACAAAAATATCATAGACTGAGTAGCTTACAAACAACAGAAATTTATTTCTCACAGTCCTGTGGGCTAAGAAGTCCAAGATCATGGTGCTGGCAGATTTGGTGTTTGATGAGGGCCCACTTCCTCATTGACAGCTATCTTTTTGCTGTAATGTCATATGGAGAAATGGGTGATTGACCTCCACTCTCATGAATAAATGACATCCCAAAAGTCCTACTACCTAATCCCACCTTGAGGGCTAGGATTTCAACATATGAATTTGGGGTGGACATAAAAATTCAGTTCACTGCACATGTTTTTATTTCCTTCTCATTTTTTTACATACATATATTGGATTTTTTTTGGTAAGGATCTTTTAAGTGGTAACAACATGTAACAAAAGATCTGCTCTCTTAATACATTTTAAAATTAGTGTTGACTATACGTACAATGTTATAAAGCAGATCTCTTGAATTTATTCATTTTGCTTAACTGAAACTTTATTCCCATTGATTAGTAACTCCTCATTTCTCCCTCACCTCAGCACCTGGCAACCATCATTCTACTCTTTGATTCTATGAATTTGACTATTTTAGATACCTCGTGTAAATGGAATTATTTAGTATTTTGGCTTATTTCACTTAGCATAATGTCACTGAAGCTAATTCATGTTGTCACATATTGCAGAATTTCCTTCAATAATTATTCTAACAGGTGTGAGGTGATAGCTTACTGTGGTTTTGATTTATGTTTCCCTGATGATTAGTGATGTCAAGCACTTTTACATCTATTGGTTGGCCATTTGCATGTCTTCTTTGGAGAAGTGTCTACTCAGTTTCTAAGCCTATTTAAAAATCATATTATTAGATATTTTACTATTCAGGAATAGGAATTCCATATATAGTTTGCATATTAACCCCTTATCAGATATATTGTTTGCAAATATTTTCTTCCATTCTCTAGGTTGCCTTTCATTCTCTTTCTTTTGCTTTGCAGAAGCTTTTAAGTTTGATGTAGTCCCACTGTTTATTTTTGTCTTTGTTGTGTGTGCTTTTGGTATCATATGCAAGAACTCATTGCCAAGACCAATGTGAAGAAATTTTTCCTTTATGCTTTTTCCTAGGAGTTTTATGGTTTCAGTTCTTATGTTTAAGTCTTTAAGCCATTTTGAGTTGGCTTTTACATATGGTGTCAGTGAGGGGTGTCCAATTTCATTTTTTTTTTTTTTTTTTTGCCTGTGGATATCAGTTATCCTAATACAATTTGTGGAAGAGACTATTCTTTCCCCATTGTGTATTCCTGGAACCCTTGTCAAAGATCAGTTGACTGTATATGTGTGGGTTTATTTCTGGGCTCTCCATTCTGTTCCATTGGTGTATAAACCTGTTTTTATGCCAGTAACATACTGTTTTAATTATTGTAGTGTCATATGATTTGAAATCAGGAAGTGTGATGCCTCCGGCCTTGTTTTTCTTTTACAGGATTGATTTGGCTGTTTGTGGTATTTATGGTTTTATATTAATTGTATCACTAGAATTATTTTTTTCTATTTCTGTTAAATACGCCATTGGGATTTTGATAAGAATTGCAATAATCTATAAATTGCTTTGGGCAGTATGGACATTTAAACAATATTAAGTCTTCCAGTCCATGAACATGTTATGTCTTCCCATTTGTTTGGGCATCTTTTTCTTGTTCCTGATGTTTGACGAAAAGTTTTCAGCTTTTCACCATTGTGTATGATGTTAGTTGTGGACTTATTATATATGATCCTTATTATATTGGGGTGCTTTCCATTCCTAGTTTGTAGAGAATTTTTTCATGAAAGGGTGTTGAATTTTGTCAAAATTTTTTTGCATCTATCAAGATGATCATGTGGGGCTTCCCTGGTGGCACAGTGGTTAAGAATCTGCCTGGCAATGCAGAGGACATGAGTTCGATCCCTGGGCCAGGAAGATCCCACATGTCACGGAGCAACTAAGCCCGTGCACCACAACTACTGAGCCTGCACTCTAGACCCCACAAGCCACAACTACTGAAGCCCGCCCACCTACACCCATGCTCCACAACAAAGGAAGCCACCACAATGAGAAGCCCGTGCACTGCAACGAAGAGTAGCCCCAGCTTGCCGCAACTAGAGAAAGCCCTTGTGCAGAAACAAAGACCCAAAGCAGCCAAAGATAAATAAATAAATAAATAAATAAATTTACAAGAAAAAGATGATCATGTGATATTTATCCTTTATTCTCTAAATGTGGTGTATCACATTAATTGATTTGCATATGTGGAGGGTTTTGCATCCATAATCATTAGGTATATTGGCCTGTATTTTTCTTTTTGTGTAATGACTTTGCCTTGCTGTGGTATCAGGGTAATGCTGTTGTCATAAAATGAGTTTGAAAGTGTTCCCTCCTCTTCAATTTTTTGGGACAGGGTTTGAGAAGTGTAGGTGTTAATTTCTCTTTGTTGTGCATTAAAATTCACTAGTGAGGCCACATGGTCTTGGGCTTTCCTTTGTTGGGAAGTTTTTTTTTTTTTTTTTGCGGTACGTGGGCCTCTCACTGCTGTGGCCTCTCCCGTTGCAGAGCACAGGCTCCAGACACGCAGGCTCAGCAGCCATGGCTCACGGGTCTAGCTGCTCCGCGTCACGTGGAATCTTCCCAGACCGGGGCATGAACTCGTGTCTCCTGCATCAGCAGGCGGACTCTCAACCACTGCGCCACCAGGGAAGCCCTGTTGGGAAGTTTTTGATTACTGATTCAACCTCCATACTAGTTATAGGCTGCTTCAGACTTTCTATTTCTTCAAGATTCAGTCTTGGTAGATTGTATGTTTCTAGGAATTTTCCCATTCTTCTAGATTATTCAGTTTGTTGGTGTATGACTGTTAATAGTGGTTTCAAGATATTTTTGTGTGTATTTTTCTGTCACCAGTTCTAATGTCTCTTCTTTTATCTCTGGTTTATTTGAGTCGTCTTTTTTTCTTTTTTTTAATTAATTTTTATTGGATTATAGTTGCTTTACAATATTGTGTTAGTTTCTGCTGTGCAGCAAAGTGAATCAGATATGTGTATACATATATCTACTCTTTTTTAGATTTCCTTCCCATTTAGGTCACCACAGATCATTGAGTAGAGTTCCCTGCACTCTACAGCAGGTTCTCATTAGTTTTCTATTTTATACATAGTAGTGTATATATGTCAATCCCAAACTCCCAATTCATCCCACCCCCCCTTTCCCCCCTTGGTAACCATAAGTTTGTTCTCTACATCTGTGAGAACCCTCTTTTTTTCTTAACTGGCTAGTTTTATCAATTTTATTTATCTTTTAAAAAACCAACTCAGTTTCATTGATTTTTTTTCTTGTTGTTTTCCTATTTTCTATTTTGTTTATTTCTGCTCTAATGTTTATTATTTCCTTCCTTCTGCTACCTTTGGTCTTAGTTTGTTCTTTTTCTACCTCATTGAGATGTAAATTTGGGTTGTTTCTTCTTTCATTGTTTCATCTACATTAAATGTAAGTGCTTATCATTATGAATTTCACTCTTGGTGCTGTCTTTGCTGCACCTCATTAAGTATTGTTTGTTTCATTTCCATTTGTCTTGAGATATTTTTAAATTTCCTTTTTGACTTTTTCTTTGACCCAATTTTTTTTCAAGATTGTGTTGTGTAATTTCCACATATTTGTGAATTTTCAAGTTTTACTTCTTTTAAAATTTCTTCCAGTTTTACTGAGATATAATAGATGTACACCACTGTGTAATTTTAATGTGTACAGCATAGTGACTTGACTTTTACATATTGTGAAATGATTACCACAATAAGTTAAGTTAATGTCCAACATCTCATGTAGAAACAAAAATAAGAAAATATAATATTTTTGCCTTGTGATGAGAGCTCTTAGCATCTACTCTCTTAATAATGTTCAAATATACTATATAGTTATACATTAGTATTAACTCTAGTCATCATGTTGTAGATTACATGCCCAGTACTCATTTATTAACTGGACGTTTGTACCTTTGGGCCTCCTTCATCCAATTCTTCCACCCTGCCACCTCCCATCTCTGGTAACCACAAACCTGATTTCTTTTTCTATTAGTATTATTTTTAAAGATTCAACATACAAGAGAGATGATACAGTATTTTTCTCTTTTCAGACTTACTTTACTTAGCACAATACTCTCAATTCCATCCATGTTGTCACCAATAGCAGGATTTCCTTCCTTTACTGGCTAAATATTATTCCATTGTATACATATATTAAAACTTTTTTATACATTCATTCATCAATGAACCCTAAGGTTGTTTCACATCTTGGTTATTATAAATAATGCTGCTATTAATATGGGGGTCAAGGTATCTCTTAGACAAAATGTTTCCATTTCCTTTTAATGTATTTCCAGAAGTGGAGTTTCTGGATCATATGGTAGTTCAATTTTTAATTTTTTGAGGAACCTCCATACTGTTTTCCATATTGGCTGTAACAATTTACAATTCCACCAGTAACGCACAAGTGTTTCCTTTCTCCACATTTTCATCAGCATTTGTTATCTTTATCATTTTTTAAAATAAAAATCATTCTGACAGGTGTGAGGTGATAGCTGATTGTGGTTTTGACTTGCATTTCTCTTACGATTAGCTGTGAGCAACTTATCATGTACTTTTTGGCCATTCATATATCTTCTTTGGAAAAATGTCTTTGCAGGTCCTTTGCCTATTTAAACTATTGGAATATTTGTATATATTTTTTCTATTTTGCATGAGTTTTTAAATATGTTTTGAATATTAACCCCTTATCAAATATATGGTTTAAAAATATTTCTACCCATTCCATAAGTTGTGTTTTCATTTTGTTGATCCTTTTTGAAAAATTGCAGTACAGTTGATTTCTAATATTATATGAGATCATCTCAATAGATGCAGAGAAAACTTTTGACAAAATTCAACACCCATTTATGATAAAAACCCTCCAGAAAGTAGGCATACAGGGAACTTTCCTCAACATAATAAAGGCCGTATATGACAAATCCACAGTCAACATTGTCCTCAATGGTGAAAAACTGAAAACATTTCCACTAAGATCAGGAACAAGACAAGGTTGCCCACTCTCAACACTATTATTCAACATAGTTTTGGAAGTTTTAGCCACAGCAATCAGAGAAGAAAAAGAAATAAAAGGAATCCAATTTGGAAAAGAAGAAGTAAAGCTGTCACTGCTTGCAGATGACATGATGCTATACATAGAGAATCCTAAAAATGCTACCAGAAAACTACTAGAGCTAATCAATGAATTTGGTAAAGTAGCAGGACACAAAAGTAATGCACAGAAATCTCTTGTATTCCTATACACTAATGATGAAAAATCTGAAAGTGAAATCAAGAAAACACTACCATTTACCATTGCAACAAAAAGAATAAAATATGTAGGAATAAACCTAAATAAGGAGACAAATGACCTGTATGCAGAAAATTATAAGGCACTGATGAGGACTTCCCTGGTGGCGCAGTGGTTGGAAGTCCACCTGCCAATGCAGGGGACACGGATTCGTGCCCAGTTCCAGGAGGATACCACATGCTGCAGAGTGGCTGGGCCAATGAGCCATGGCCACTGAGCCTGCATGTCTGGAGCCTGTGCTCTGCAACAGGAGAGGGCAAAACAGTGAGAGGCCTGCATACAGCAAAAAAGAAAAAAAAAGACACTGATGAAAGAAATTACAGATTATACAAATAGATGGAGTGATATACCATGTTCTTGGATTGGAAGAATCAACATTGTGAAAATGACTCTACTACCCAAAGCAATCTACAGATTCAATGTGATCCCTATCAAACTACCACTGGCATTTTTCACAGAACTAGAACAAAAAATTTCACAATTTGTATGGAAACACAAAAGACCCCGAATAGCCAAAGCAATCTTGAGAATGAAAAATGGAGCTGGAGGAATCAGGCTCCCTGACTTCAGACTATACCACAAAGCCACAGTAATCAAGACAGTATGGTACTGGCACAAAAACAGAAAGATAGATCAATGGAACAGGATAGAAAGCCCAGAGATAAACCCACGCACATATGGTCAACTTATCTTTGATAATGGAGGCAGGAATGTACAGTGGAGAAAGGACAGCCTTTTCAATAAATGGTGCTGGGAAAACTGGACAGGTACATGTAAAAGTATGAGATTAGATCACTCCCTAACACCATACACAAAAATAAGCTCAAAATGGATTAAAGACCTAAATGTAAGGCCAGACACTATCAAACTCTTAGAGGAAAACATAGGCAGAACACTCTATGACATAAATCACAGCAAGATCCTTTTTGACCCACCTCCTAGAAAATTGGAAATAAAAACAAAAATAAACAAATGGGACCTAATGAAACTTCAAAGCTTTTCACAGCAAAGGAAACCATAAACAAGACCAAAAGACAACCCTCAGAATGGGAGAAAATATTTGCAAATGAAGCGACTGACAAAGGATTAATTTCAAAAATTTACAAGCAGCTCATGCAGCTCAATAACAAAAAAACAAACAACCCAATCCAAAAATGGGCAGAAGACCTAAATAGACATTTCTCCAAAGAAGATATACACGTTGCCAACAAACACATGAAAGAATGCTCAACATGATTAATCATTAGAGAAATGCAAATCAAAACTACAATGATCTCACACTGGTCAGAATGGCCATCATCAAAAATTCTAGAAACAATAAATGCTGGAGAGGGTGTGGAGGAAAGGGAACCCTCTTGCACTGCTGGTGGGAACGTAAATTGATACAACAAGTATGGAAAACAGTATGGAGGTTCCTTAAAAAACTACAAATAGAACTACCATATTACCCAGCAACCCCACTACTGTGCATATACCCTGAGAAAACCATAATTCAAAAAGAGTCATGTACCAAAATGTTCATTGCAGCTCTATTTACAATAGCCCGGAGATGGAAACAACCTAAGTGTCCATCATTGGATGAATTGATAAAGAAGATGTGGCACATATATACAATGGAATATTACTCAGCCATAAAAAGAAACGAAATTGAGCTATTTGTAGTGAGGTGGATCGACCTAGAGTCTGTCATACAGAGTGAAGTATGTCAGAAAGAGAAAAACAAATACCATATGCTAACACATATATATGGAATCTAAGAGAATAAAATAAGGTCATGAAGAACTTAGGGGTAAGACAGGAATAAAGACACAGACCTACTAGAGAATGGGCTTGAGGATATGCGGAGGGGGAAGGGTAAGCTTTGACAAAGTGAGAGAGTGGCATGGACATATATACACTACCAAACCTAAAATAGATAGCTAGTGGGAAGCAGACGCATGGCACAGGGAGATCAGCTCGGTGCTTTGTGCCCATCTAGAGGGGTGGGGTAGGGAGGGTGGGAGGGAGGGAGATGCAAGAGGGAAGAGATATGGGAACATATTTATATGTATAACTGATTCACTTCGCTATAAAGCAAAAACTAACACACCATTGTAAAGCAATTATACTCCAATAAAGATGTTTTAAAAAAAGTTATTACAAGTTAATAGCTATAATTCCCTGTGCTATGCAGTATATCCTTGTTGCTTATCTATTTTATACAGAGTCGTTTGTATCTCTTAATCTCAAACCCCTAATTTGTCCCTCCCCTCCCCCCCTTTGGTAACCACGAGTTTGCTTTCTATATCTGTGAGTCTGTTTCTGTTTTGCATATACATTCATTTGTATGTATTTTAGGATTCCACATGTAAGTGATATCTTACAGTGTTTGTCTTTGTCTGAGTTATGTCACTAAGCATAATATTCTCTAGGTATATCCACATTCCTACAAATAGCAGAACTTCGTTCTTTTTTATGGCTAAGTAATATTCCATTGTATAAATATATCACATCTTCTTTATCCATTCATCTGTTGATGAACATTTGGGTTGCTTCTGTGTCTTGGCTATTGTAGATAGTGCTGCTGTGAACATTGGGGTCCATGTGTCTTTTAAAATTAGTGTTTTCATATTCTTCAGATATACACCCAGAAGTGGAATTGCTGGGTAATATGGTAGTTCTATTCCTAGTTTTTTGAGAAATCTTCATAACGTTTTCCAAAGTGGCTGCAGCATTTTACATTCCCACTGATATTGTACAAGTGTTCTCTTTTCTCCACATTCTCTCCAACATTTGTTACCTGTAGACTTTTTGATGATAGCCATTCTGCCTGGTATGAGGTGATAGCTCATTGTTGTTTTGCTTTGCATTTCTCTCACAATTTGTGATGTTAAGCATCTTTTCATGTGCCTGTTGGCCATCTGTGTATCTTATTTGGAGAAATGTCTATTCAGGTGTTCTGCCCACTTTTTAATCAGGTTGTTTGTTTTTTGATAGAGTTGTATGAGCTCTTTATATATTCACTCCTATTCTTATTTTTGAAGGACAATTTTCTAGGTATATGTAATTGGTTGGCAGTTGTGCTTTTTTAAAAAATTTTAGTGCTTTGAATATACCATCACACTCCCTTTTGGTGTGCAAGATTTGTGCTGAAAAATATTATGTTACAAGTTGCTTTTCTTTTTCTGCTTTCAAAATTCTATTTTACTTGGACTTTTGACAATTTGATTATGATGTATCTTGGTGTGGATTTCTTTGCTTTTATTTGATTGGTTTCCTTTGGGCTTCTTGTATCTGTATGGCCATTTCCTTTCAGAGATCTGGGAAGTTTTCAGCCATTATTCCTTTGACTAAGCTTTCTGGTCTTTTCTCTCTTTACTTTCTGCAATACTCATAATGCATTTATTGGTCTGTTTCATAAGCCCCTGAAGCTTTATTCATTCTTTTTCAATTTATTTCTTTTTATTCTCTGACTGACCTATTTTCAAGAACCCTTCTTTGAGTTTGATAATCATTTCCTCTGGTTGATCTAGTCTTCTCTTGAACCTCTTTAATTAAAATTTCATTTTAGCTTCACGATTTCTCTTTGGTATTATAAGGATATTTTATATTTCTTTGCTGAAATTTTCTCTTTGTTCATGAATTATTCTCTTGACCTCAGCAAACATCTTTCCAGCAGTCATTTTGCATTCTCTGTCAGCCAAATCAATGACTCTATTTCATTAAGGTTGGTTTCTGGAGATTTATCTTACTCCATTTTTGAGGATATCTTTCACTAATTTTTCATATTCTTTCACTCTTTGTGTTGGTCTCTGTTCATTAGACAATGTAGGCACCTCTTCTAGTCTTCAAGGACTGGCCTTGTAACAGAGAAGACCTCCTACCAATCTGCTTGGCTTGAGATTCTGGGTATCTCCTTCCTTTCCCAGAGCAAATCAGCTTTGATTTTGTTAAATCACTGTGATGAATGGGGGCAGGAGGGTGAAACTATAGCATCTATTAACCCCAAACCACCATCTCCATTCTCCCTAGGTGGCTAGACTGCACCAGATCCATCAGAGTTCCAAGACTAGTAAGACAGATGACAGTCCTTTGGACAACCCTGGAGAAGTTGGGGCACTGGATGAATGGATCAGTTCTTTCCCTCACCAGAAGGAAACTGAGACTTGGGATTTTTCTTCCACTCAATCTATGCTGAGCAGAGGGGAGGATATATTGTATCTACAAGTTCAAACCAAAATCTACATTCCCCTTGTGGTGGCTCGACTGTGCCAGACCTGTCAGAACTCCATGACAGGCAAGACATAAGTCAGTACTCTGGGGACTCCGCCTTAAAAAGTTCGCATCTTGAACACAAAATCCAACCCTTTTCCTTTGCTGGGAGAATCTGGTAGCTAGGGGGTCTCTTTCTGATCATAAGGTGCTGAAACAGGGGCAGGAATTGCTGCAATAAAATGTTCCAAATCTCCCATCTTTGTTAAGTATGGCTTTGCATTCTGTCAGGGTACAGGATCCTTTTCAAATATTTTCTGGATTTTTCAAAAAGCAAATTAGTCCACAGATTGTTTCTGAATCAATGTTTGCAGGTGAACAGAAGGTACAGGGCTTCCTACTCAGCCATCTTGTTTATATCACTCTTTTTAGTATTTTAAAGTCTTTTTCTTAGTGGTTACCCTGGGAGTTATGAGAAACACCTTAAACTTACAACCTTCTAGTTTGAAACAATATCAGCTTTGTTTCAATATTATACAAAATCTTTGTTCCTATATAACTCTGTTATTCCCCCTTTTTGTTGTTAATGTCACTAATTATATCTTTATACTTTACCCTTTTACATAGATTTGTAATCAATGTTTTATGCATTTGCATTTTAAATCATATGTAAAAAGAGGAGAAACATACTAAAAGACAATAATACTAGCTTATATATTTACCTGTGTATGTATCTTTACCAGTGTTCTTTTTATTTTCAAATGGTTTCAAGATACTCTCTAGTGTTATTGCATTTCAGTATTAATAACTCCCTTTAGCATTTCTTGTAGTGCAGGTTTACCAGCAGTGAATTCTTTCAGCTTTTGCTTACTTGGGAGTGTATAAATTTTCTTTCTTTTAAAAAAATTTCTCCTTGTTTTAAAGGATAGCTTTGCTGTATATCAATTATTTGGTTGACAGTTTTTTTTTTCTTTCAGCACTTTAAATGTCATCCCACTTCTTTCTGTTATCCACGGTTTCTGTTGAGAAACTTGCTGCTAATATTGTTTAGTATAACTAGTACATGATAAATTGCTTCTCTCTTGCTGCTTTCAGTATTTTTTTCTTTGGCTTTCAACACTTTGATTATAATGTGTCTCATTGTGGATCTGTTTGTTTATATTACTTGGAGTTCACTGAGCCTTTTGTATGTGTAGATCATGTATTTTATCAATGTTGGGAAGTTTTTAAGCATTATTTCTTCAAATGATCTTCTCTCCTTTCTGTCTCTCCTCTCCTTCTGAGACTCCCATTATCACATTGTGTGTTGGTACATTTTATAGTGTCCCACAGGTCTATTACGTTCTGTTCATTTTTCCTCACTTTTTTTTTTCTGCTCCTTGTACTGAAAATTTTCAATTGTCCTATCTTCCTGTTTGCTGATTCTTTTCTGCTTGCTCCAATCTTCAGTTGAAACCCTCTAGTAAATTTTAAAATTTCAGTTATTGTATTTTTCAGCTCCATAATTTCTATTTGGCTTCCTTTTTATTATATTTTTCTCTTTATCGATGTTCTCTATTTGGAGGATATCATTTTCCTGGTTCCCTTATTTCTTTTCCATGGTTTCCTTTAGCTCTTTGAGTATATTTAAGACAGTTGGTTTAAAGTCTTTAAGTAGTAAATGCAATATGTGGGCTTCCTCAGGGATAGTTTCTCTCAATTTATTTATTTCCCTTTTAATGGGATGTACTTTCTTGTTCCTTTGCATGCCTCATTTTTTGGTTAAAACTGAACATTTTGAGTATTATAATGTGGTAACCATAGAAATCACATTCTCCTCCCTCTGCAGTTGTTTCTTACTGGGGGTTCTTGTTGTTTGCTTACTGACTGTTTTTTAAAGTAATTTTTACTAATTTTAAAAGATCATATTCTCTGTTTTGTATGGCCTCTGATGTCTCTGTTCCTTTGGCTGGTGGTCAGATGGTGATTTATTGGTGATTTATGTAAATATCTAAGTTAAAAAAATAAAACAGCAAAACTCTTCTGGTCTTTGCAGATAGGCCTTCTCTAGGGGCACCCTTTCTAGACTAAGCCAGTCTATTTACTACTGTGCCTTAGCCTTCACTTCCTGCTTGCACTGAACCTAAAGATCAGCCTGGGGTGAAAGCTAAGTGTCTTCTCAGACTTTATCTGAGCATATGTACTATCCTGGGCAAACTTTTAGATTCCTTGTTAATATGAAGGAAATTTGTTGTTTTTTCTCATTTTTCTTTGTCTTTTATTATGAATAATTTCTGTTTAACTTCTCTTCAACTTCAATAACACATCCTTCTGTTGTGCTCTTTCTTCTGGTAAGTCCATTCTGTTAATCCTTTATAATTTTTTTATTAATAGGCTTTAGTTTTTAGAGCAGATTTAGGTTTACAGAACATGAGAGCTTTTCAAAGTCCTTATTCCCCAAAGTAACTCTCCAGCTTTTCCTCCCAGACTTTCACCATGCTGATGTTTGCCCAGCTGTAATCTTTTGTCTCCAGTGGCAGAAGCTTGTTCATTTGCTTTTCTATGTTTTCAAGGTATGCCCTCTACCTGGCCATTTTTCTGCCCTGAAAGAGTAATTACATGAAACAAATCAAGTGCGTTACATCATTCCTTTTGTTTTGCTTTTGTTTGTTTGCTTGTTTTGGCCATGCCATGAGGGCTGTGGAATCTTAGTTCCCTGACCAGGGGTCAAACCTGGGCCCACAGCAGTTAAAGTGTCAAGTCTTACCCACTGGACCACCAGGGAATCCCTACATCATTCTTTTTTTTAACTGTTTAAATATATATTTTAATAAGTTGATGTTGCAACATTGCTCCATTCCTCAGAAAAACTCCAAAGGTATAAGGAATGAATCAAACATGGTACACCAGTAAAAAATGGACAGCATAACTATCTAAGATAGGCAAGGATTAACACTACTGTCTGACCTTCAACATACAACAACCCTATTCCCAGAAAGGTCAAAATTGACAAACACAATTCTTTATGAACAAGGTCCACTCTGTCCTTCCGGAAACCAGGTGTCTACAACTAAATGCAGACTGATGTCTTAAACAGCCACTGTGCTGGTAAGGAAGGTGGGGTAAATTTAAGTTAAAGTGCCTTAAAGCTCTCCTACCTTGCTCCAGTCACATTTTCCTTGATTCAGCATTCATTTCCTATAAGCCTTTGAATATTTTCCAGAGTTCTGAAAAAGTTGATACTAACAGTTTATGCTCATTTTGTTTGTTTGTTTCTGTGAAGTGATGGGACCTTGGAACTTCTTACTCTGCCATTTTCATTAATGTCATCTCTTTTGATGCATTTTTACCTGCAGCATTCCAGGCCCTCAAATATTGACTATTATTTATCTTATTTCTACCACTTTTATTTAAGCAGCCACTTTTATTTAACAGCCTATGTTTCAGACAAACTCTATTTACTGCTTCATCTATATGCCCTATACTTTCCTGTCTTAGTGATTTGCTTCATGTTGTTTCTTTTGTTTAGAATCTGTCAATCAATAGAATCTGCACATCAATGGAAGAGCTTCAAGGGGCCTATGAACATATAAAAATTATATGTAAAACTTTGTGAGTCTGGGAATATGTGATTTTTTTCTGGAGGAGAGTGTCCTTAGAGTCTCAAAAGAGTGTGTGACTAAAATAAAGCAACAAAAGGTAACAATTACTTGCTCAGGCTGTCCTTGCTTTCCTCTCCCTTTTTAAATAAAATAAATCCTACCCATTCTTTAGTGCCCAGTTTAAATGTTATCTCCTTCATGATACCTCCCTTTTTATCTGGAAATAATCTCTTCTTTGGCTTAATTCTAAGACTCACTTTATGTCTAAGTTTTTAAAGTGTTTTTCATTTTCTATCATGTGTTACAATTATGAATATATTTTTAATGGAAAGAGTTTTGGAGTTGGACATATATGGATTTGACTCTTGGTTCTATGACTTAATAATTTTGTGGCCTTGGACAAAACACTGAATCTCTCTTAAGTTTTATTGGTAAAAGAGTGATGATAATAATATCTAGGCTGTGGTATTTTTGTGGGGATTAAATTAAATATGATAAAATATGTTAAACACCACGTTCTTTCTGGCAGATAGTGGATGCCCAATAAATGTGAATTGTGCTATCAGTTAGCAATACTTTCATTTGCAAGTAACAAAAAACTTAACAAATTATTTAAACCACAGGACATTTTGTTTACTTATCAAGAACTTTGGAGGATGTGGTTCTATGGTTCATTCAATGGCTCAATTATGTCATGAAGGACTTCAACTATTTCTATCCTGTTGTTCCATCACTTTCAGTATATGGCTTTTTTGTCTTCATTCTTATTGTCTTATGGTTGCAAGATAGCTGCTGCAGCTGAAGGAAAGGCATCCTCACATTTATATGGAAAAAGGAGAGAGGTGTAAAGTTTTATTCTCATTAGTCTGGAGGAAGCCTAGCAAAATCTTCCACAGAGACTTCCAAAAGACTTCCCTTTACATTTTGCACAGAACTTCATCATATGACCACTTCTAATTGCATGGAAGTCTGGGAAAGTAAATATTTGACAAAGGAAAATGGGAATGGAATTTTGAACCACTTAAACTAATCATGATTCATCTCTTGAGGCTGGGATATATTGTGATTCCAAAGAAAAGTGAAGTGCTGTTAGCAAGTAAGAGGAGGACAGTAGCTCTTGAGTAGACAATGAAATTCCTTTTGCCCTTTTACATCTTTATTCTTTTGCTGTGTGCTGCTGAAGGGCAGGGTCCATGTCTTCATTCTTTCCATAAACCCAGCATGTAATATAGTACTTAGCATATAGTAGGTGCTTCTTGACTGTTCAATCAGTACAAACCAACCTGGTTGTTGCGTTTGAATTCTCCACGACTAATCATTATTACTGCTGTTAGGAAAACAAGCGTTAAATATAAGAATTATATAAAAGTCTACAGTTTTTAGTTCCTGAAGAAATCTTTCAGAATATTGACTTCTGGGCAGAGAGGTCAACTGCATTGCTATGCTCGGCTGTCTATTTTGTGTGTGATTTCCAAAGCTTGTTTGGATTTGGTAAAAGGTCTTTGTATTGGCCTTGATCAGCGATATTTACATAAATTTGGTACTCTTTGTTGTTCTAAATGATCTATTGACGTATTTGTGGGGGTTTGATCTCTTGTGTCTTGATGAGGTCAGAATTCCCTTTCTCCTGAATGGCTCCAAATGTTGATTACACAACTCATTTGAGCACCAGAAGTGGGAGAAGCAAGAGGACATGATATATTTACCCACTGGAAAAGGGAATCCATGCCTTTTGCAAATGCAATAAGGAGATAGTACTTTTGGGAACACAGGTAGAGATCCAGGGAGAGAAGCATTTCTTTTGGCTTTTAAAACTTTTCAAAGATTAAAAATAAAATCTTCATCAATTTGAAAGCTTCTTCCTATAGCTTTCTCCAAGCTGAGAACTCTTGGACTATCATTCATCTCTTTGAGTTTCCATTTCTTCATGTGTTAAAAGGGACGAAGGGTATTGCCTACTTCATATATTGTGATGATCAGATGAGACAATGTATGTGAAAGTTCTTTGTAGACCACATAGTGGATTGTACAAATACTTTACATGACTTTTCTCAGCTTTAGGCCCACTACCTCTATGAAGCCAATCCCAATCCAGAGTGACCTTGCCCTTATAGAGTAAGAGTGGCTCACACAACATCTTAAAGTTTCTAACATCATTTCAGAAATCTAGTGGCTCTGGAAGCAAGAGAAAAAGATTGGCATGGGTTGAAAAGTGTTTTCCTTTGAAATACCTGTAGTGGTAGTCACCTTGAGTCTAAGCCATTATTCATGCAGGGCTGGTCTTCACTATTGGGCCAGGCCTTCAGGGGATTTGTCTTACTTTTGCTGTTTAGAGAAGAAGAATAAGGAAACAGTTTTATGCTGGCACCTAACGTTTGGAAGAAAACCAGTTACTGCCATGGACTATTTACAACCCCATAGACAGTTACAGGCAGAAGGGCAGGTTAATCATGGGAGTCTGACAGGCATTGAGGAACAAGGCAAAGGTGCTTCAGAGGTGAATTTCTTCATGGTAATGAGGAGAGATGTTCTTCCTATGTACAACAAAGTGTGATTTTGCTGTTCTGAGAATGACAGGGAATCCAGGAGTGCTTTGAGAAAAAGAAAGTTTACAGCCTTGGGGCACCTACAAATACCCGCTTACTTATAGTGAGTCCTGGCAGCAGTGGCAGTGGGGAGGTGCTGCTTGCAAATAGCTTTAAGAGCAGTGGGTGCTGCTTGTGGGTAGAGACCTTTATAAACCTTCATAAGCCTTAGGTTTTGGAGCCCCCATCCATCATTATATCAAATATTATAAAAGACACCCACAGTATACATGAAATAGAATTTTATTACTGTAAAAAATTATAAAAGATTTTTTAAATGTTACTTTTGAAATTATTTGGCTACAATGAACTCCTTTAATTTACAATGGGCTATGATTTCTAAGTAATCATTATGCATACTTGGGAATTCTTGTAAAGTGAGAAAATATAACCCACAAATTGTTTTCAAATGTAATGCAAGTTTTTATGAATATTAAAAGTAACTTTGATTGAAGTTTGCATATATTAAGCATTTATTTCCACACTGCAGGTTTTTTTTTCATGTTTCAGAGCCAGAAAGATGAAAATGACCCTAATTATGGAATTGCATACCTAAGCTGTGTGAGCACTGGTAGTGAACACATGTGAGACACCCCCAAGGACTCCCAGAAATACCCGTGAGAAGTTTTCAAAGACCTGAAGTCTTGCATTGTACAGGTGTGGAAAGAGCTGATGACACTTGGGTTATTACTATCAGGTTACCCATACTAGCCCCTGTAGGCAGGTGAGACTGAGAGAAACTCAAGTTATAGACCTAAAATATGTGACAATGGATTGCCCTAGGAGAAAGCAGTTACCAATCAGCTCAAAAGAAACAGTGAAAAAAAAAAAAAGAAAAAAAAGGCCAACAGATTGTGGCCCCTTATTGAGAACTATGGTAAATTCTTGCTTTCTGTCTTGGTCAGATTGGCTGCCTCGGGAAGGATTCTTTGCTAAAGTTTCTTGAACCAAAAACCTAGAAGTCATCTTGACTCCTTCACCTTCCCTTAAACCCTATGTCTAATCCTTCATTAAGTTTTCTGGATTTTACCTCTAAAACATCTTGAATCCATTAACTTTTTTTCTATCCCCGCTGCCAACACTCTGGTCCAAGATACCATCATTTCTCTCCTGGACTGCTGCAACAGTTTCCTAACCTGTATCCCTGCTTCCACACTTACTTACCTACTTATATGCATATAGAAATACATATGCACTCTAACTACTGTCCATCGTCCACATAGCATCCACAGTTAGCTTTTAAAAATGTAAACCAGGTCATGTCATTTTCTTCTTAAAACACAATGGCTTTCTATCTCACTTGGAATAAAATCCAAATAGACTGTATGTAATTTGGCCTCTGTCTATCTCACTAGCTTCATGCCCCACCACTCTCCTTGAGATCTGCTATACTCTAGCTGCAATGGTTTTCTCTTAAACCATCAAGATACTTCTTACTACAGGGCCTCTGCACATGATTTTCTCTCTGCCTGGATTGGTCAACCTTCCAATTACCCATGCCTAACTCTTATACTTTGTGTCTCAGTACTAGTCACCCAACTCAGAAGCCTTCTCTGATCACGCTCTTTAATGTAGGTCTCACATTATTCTCCTAGTACTTTATTTATTTCAAATAACTTGTTATAATTTATAAATACTTTCTTCGTATGTTGCTTTACTTATTTTTGGTTAGTCACCTGAAGTAAGCTCCATGACAACAGGGACTGTGACTTTCTTGTTCACTCTCTTCTCACAGTAGATGCTCAATAAATACTTGTTGAAAGAATTAGTACAGCATATTACATCAAGCTTGTTTACTAGTTATTTTCATGTGTATGTCCTAGCTCCGCCTGCTGCATTAGAATAAAGCCAGCAGAAATTGACCCAGGTAATGTGTGAGATAGTAAAGAAGGAAGGAGACAACTTCTGGGAAGCCAACTGTCTTGCAGATGGAGTGGGTGACTAGGACACCATCAAATGGCTCAGTAAGTAGCTCACAGAGGGCATAAGTTTCACCTGATTCTTCAACAGTTTTTAGGAAATTATGCTGAGGAGAAAAGAATGAAAGTTTTCAGATCTCAAACAGGGTGTCATCCTCATGGAAAGATTCGACACACACTTATACACCCATCTAGGGAAATGGAGGCTCTCTTCCCACTTGATTGTCAACAGACTCATTTTTGTCTTGAGATTCCAGCTTGTATCTGATTCTGCCTGGTTTGGAAGTAGAAAATGAATATGATTATTCTTGTGTTTGAAACTGCTCGAGATCCCCATTTCAAAACTAATTAATGGCCCTGTATCCCCTTCTCCACATAGAAACTTAAAGCCACAGTGTACTTCAGCTTGTGGGGCTATTTGGAGCTCCTAGTGCACCCCCTTTTGTGTTATTGATGAAGAAACTGAGATCCAGGGGAGAGAATTGATTTGGTCAAAAGCATGTCTGTTGACCCCCTCAAGCCAATTATTTTTCTCTTTCCAGCTTCATTATAAGCTCTTTAAGGGAAGTGACTATCTCTACATTTTATTTCCCCTAATGCCCAGCAGAGGGTTAATACACAGTAGATCCCTATGTATTTATTGGTTGCCATATTATATTCAGTGGGTCACATTGTGAATACATTTTTACCCTTTAAGAAATCAGTCATGTCTTTCATTTCCTGCCTATTTTTTTGTTTATGAATTAAAACTCCAGCAGATAGGTTTAAAGGTAAGTGATATTTATTTCATAGAAAATAATATTGGAGAATTAAACTTCTCATCCTTTAACTCTCTTTAGTCTATCTTCTCCCTTTATACCTATGACCAGAATATTATTTTTTCTTAACATAGGTTGCTCTAGAAAAGTCACTTACAAACTACCATTTGTTCTTTCATTTATTCATACATTAATTCAACACATATGTCCCAATGGCATGTTATGCATGGCAGAGAGAAATACATAAATGCAATACAAGAATGTTAGGAGTGCTATAATGGAAAGGCAGACAACTGTAGGGTCCAGTCAGGAAAACAGAAGATATTATGTATTTTAAGCAGAAGGGAATTGATAAAGGCAAATGGTTATACTGAAGTTGGAAATATGAAAGAGCAAAGTGAGATAACCAGACAACCCAGAGATTAATAACTGCAGGAAATTGCTAGGGCTGGAGGAATAAAAAATCTACGGAAGGAAGTTATGAACAACCAGTTTTTGAATCTTTGAGAAGGAGACATGGCATGCTGGACCTCTGAAGAGTAAATGCAACTTAAGGGGTATTAGGACCCCTAAGGGAATATGGTTCAATGGATATTGGTCCAAGGGTTGCAGCCTACTGATGAGAAATTGACTCTGATTGTCAAGGGAAAATGACTTAGCTGCTGCTTTGAAGGGACACAGTGAGACTGGGTGTTGGTAGTTCAAAGAGAAGCTACTGGATGTGTTGATATCTATTCTCAGGTATCACTCTAGTTGCCTTCCGTTGGCAGAGTGTAACTAAAAGTCAGTTGGCAAGCGGTCTAGGAAGGGTGGTGTGCAGAATCCATTACAGATCAGTATACAGAAGAGTACAGGTGAAGCTGAGAGACAATAGATAAATAGCCAGCATAGCAATGAAAGACTAAATCTGAATGAGATACTATAGGGAAGATGGCAGAGTAGAAGGACATGCTCTCACTTCCTCTTTTTTTTTTTTCTTTTCTTTTTTTTTTTTGTGATACCCGGGCCTCTCACTGTTGTGGCCTCTCCCGTTGCGGAGCACAGGCTCCGGACACGCAGGCTCAGCGGCCATGGCTCACGGGCCCAGCCGCTCTGCGGCATGTGGGATCTTCCCGGACCGGGGCATGAACCCGTGTCCCCTGCATCGGCAGGCGGAATCTTAACCACTGCGCCACCAGGGAAGCCCTCTCACTCCCTCTTAAGAGAGCACTGGAATCACAACTAACTGATGAACAATCATTGACAGGAAGACACTGTAACTCACCGGAAAGATACCCCACAACAAAAGACAAAGGAGAAGCCACAATAACATGGCAGGAGGGGGGCAATCACAATAAATTCAAATCCCATAACTGCTGGGTGGGTAAATGACAAACTGGAGAACACTTATACAACAGAAGTCCACCCACTGGACTGAAGGTTCTAAGCCCCACATCAGGCTTCCCAACCTGGGGGTACAACAACGGGAGGAGGAAATCCTAGAGATTCAGACTTTGAAGGCTAGCAGAATTTGATTACAGGACTTCAACAGGACTGGAGGAAACAGAGACTCCATGCTCGGAGGGCACACACAAAGTAGTGTGCGCATTGGCACCCAGGGGAAGGAGCAGTGACCACAGGGGAGACTGAACCAGACCTACCTGCTAGTGTTGGATGGTCTCCTGCAGGGTCGGGGGTGGCTGTGTCTTGATGTGAGGACAAGGACACCGGCAGCGGAAGTTCTGGGAAGTATTCCTTGGCGTGAGCTCTCCTAGAGTCCACCACTAGCCACAACAAAGAGCCCAGGTAGGCTCCAGTGTTGGGTCACCTCAGGCCAAACAAACAACAGGGAGGGAACCCAGCCCCACCCATCAGCAGACAAGCAGATTAAAGTTTTACTGAGCTCTGCCCACCAGAGCAACAGTCAGCTCTACCCACCACCAGTCCCTACCATCAGGAACCTTGCACAAGCCTCTTAGATAGCCTCATCTACCAGAGGGCAGACAGCAGAAGCAAGAACTACAATCCTGCAGCCTGTGGAACAGAAAACACATTCACGAAAGATAGACAAGATGAAAAGGCAGAGGGCTATGTACTAGATGAAGGAACAAGATAAAACTCCAGAAAAACAACTAACTGAAGTGGAGATAGGCAACTTTCCAGAAAAAGAATTCAGAATAATGATAGTGAAGATGATACAGGACCTTGGAAAAAGAATGGAGGCAAAGATCAAGAAGATACAAGAAATTTTTCACAAAGACCTAGAAGAATTAAAGAAAAAACAAACAGAGAAGAACAATACAATAACTGAAATGAAAAATACACTAGAAGGAATCAAGAGCAGAATAACTGAAGCAGAAGAATGGATAAGTGCTCTGGAAGACAGAATGGTAGAACTCACTGCTGTGGAACATAATAAAGAAAAAAGAATGAAAAGAAAGAAGACAGTCTAAGAGACCTCTGGGACAACATTAAACGCAACAACATTCGTATTATAGGGGTCACAGAAGGAGAATAGAAAGAGAAAGGACCAGAGAAAATATTTGAAGAGATTATAATCGAACACTTCCCTAATATGGGAAAGGAAATAGCCACCCAAGTCCAGGAAGCACAGAGAGTCCCATACAGGGTAAACCTAAGGGAAAGCATGCCAAGACAAATAGTAATCAAATTAGCAAAAAATAAAGGCAAAGAAAAATTATTGAAGGCAGCAAGGGAAAAATGACAAATTACATACAAGGGAACTCCCATAAGGTTAAGAGCTGATTTCTCAGCAGAAACACTATAAGCCAGAGGGGAGTGGCATGACATACTTAAAGTGAAAAAACAGGACCCACATATATGTTGCATACAAGAGACCCACTTAAGACCTAGGGACCCATAAAGACTGAAAATGAGGGGATGGAAAAATATATTCCATGCAAATGGACATCAAAAGAAAGCTGGAGTAGCAATACTCATATTAGAAAAAATAGACTTTAAAATAAAGAATGTTACAAGAGACAAGGAAGGACACTATATAATGATCAAGGGATCAATCCAAGAAGAAGATATAACAATTATAAATATATATGAACCCAACATAGGAGCATCTCAATACATAAGGCAACTGCTAACAGCTATAAAAGAGGAAATCAACAGTAACACAGTAATAGTGGGGGACTTTAACATCTCAGTTACACCAATGGACAGATCCTCCAAACAGAAAATTAATAAGGAAACACAAGCTTTAAATGACACAATAGAGCAGATAGATTTAACTGATATCTATAGGACATTCCATCCAAAAACAGCACATTACACTTTCTTCTCAAGGGAGCATGGAACATTCTCCAGGATAGACCACATCTTGGGTCACAAATGAAGCCTCAGTAAGTTTAAGAAAATTGAAATCATATCAAGCATCTTTTCTGACCAGAATACTATGAGATTAAAAATCAATTACAGGGAAAAAAACGTAAAAAACACAAACACGTGGAGGCTAAACAATACATTACTAAATAACCAAGAGATCGCTGAATAAATCAAACAGGAAATCAAAAAATACCTAGGAACAAATGACAATGAAAACACAATTCAAAGCCTATGGGATGCAGCAAAAGCAGTACTAAGAGGGAAGTTTATAGCAATAAAATCCTACATCAAGAAACAACAAACGTCTCAAGTAAACAATCTAACCTTACACCTAAGGAACTAGAGAAAGAAGAACAAACAAAACCCAAAGTTAGCAGAAGAAAAGAAATCATAAAAATCAGAGCAGAAATAAATGAAATAGAAACAAAACAATACCAAAGATCAATAAAACTGAAAGCTGGTTCTTTGAGAAGATAAACAAAATTGATAAACCATTAGCCAGACACATCAAGAAAAAGAGGGAGAGGACTCAAATCATTAAAATTGGAAATGAAAAAGAAGTTACAACAGACACTGCAGATATACAAAGCATCCTAAGAGACTAGGACAAGCAACTCTATGCCAATAAAATGGACAACCTGGAAGAAATGGACAAATTCTTGGAAAGGTATAACCTTCCAAGACTGAACCAGGAAGAAATAGAAAATATGAACAGACTAATACAAGTAATAAAACTGAAACTGTGATTAAAAATCTTTGCACAAACAAAAGGCAAGGGCCAGATGGCTTCCAGGTGAATTCTATCAAACATTTAGAGAAGAGCTAACACCTATCCTTCTCAAACTCTTCCAAAGTATAGCAGAGGGACGAACACTCCCAAACTCATTCTATGAGGACACCATCACCCTGCTACCAAAACCAGACAAAGATACTACAAAAAAAGAAATACAGACCAATATCACTCATGAATTTAAATGCAAATATCCTCAAAAAAATACTATTTTTTTTTAATCTAACAGCACCTTAAAAGGATCATACACCATGATCAAGTGGGATTTATCCCAGGGATGCAAGGATTCTTCAGTATACACAAATAAATCAATGTGATACACCATATTAAAAAATTGAAGAACAAAAACCATATGATCATCTTAATAGATGAAGAAAAATCTTTCGACAAAATTCAATACTCATTTATGATAAAAACTCTCCAGAAAGTGGGCATAGCGGGAACCTACAACAACATAATAAAGGCCATATATGACAAATCCTCAGGAAACATCATACTCAATGGTGGAAAACTGAAAGCATATCCTCTAAGATTAGGAACTAGACAAGGATGTCCACTCTTGCCATTATCATTCAACATAGTTTTATAAGTCCTAGCCACAGCAATCAGAGAAAAAGAAATAAAAGGAATACAAATTTGAAAAGAAGAAGAAAAACTGTCACTGTTTGCAGATGACATGATACTATATATAGAGAATCCTAAAGATTCCACCAAAAAATGACTTGAGCTAATTAATGGATTTGGTAAAGTTGCAGGATACAAATTAATGCACAGAAATCTCTTGCATGCCTATACACTAATGATGAAAAATATGAAAGAGAAATTAAGGAAACACTCCCATTTACCATTGAAACATAAAGAATAAAATACCTAGGAATAATCTTACCTAGGGAGACAAAAAGTCTCTATGCAGAAAACTATAAGACACTGATGAAAGAAATTAAAGATGATACCAAGAGATGGAGAGACATACCATGCTCTTGGATTGGAAGAATCAATACTGTGAAAATGACTATACTTTCCAAAGCAATCTACAGATTCAGTGAAATCCCTTTCAAATTACCAATGGCAAGTTTTACAGAACTAGAACAAAAATCTTAAAATTTGTATGAAGACACAAAGACCCCAAATAGCCAAAGTGGTCTTGAGGGAAAAAACCACAGCTGGAGGAATCAGGCTTCCAGACTTCAGACTATACTACAAAGCTACAGTAATCATGACAATGTGGTACTGGCACCAAAACAGAAGTATAGATCAATGGAACAGGATAGAAAGCCCAGAGGTAAACCCACGCACTTATGGTCAACTAATCTATGACAAAGGAGGCAAGGGTATAAAATGGAGAAAAGACAATCTCTTCAATAAGTGGTGCTGGGAGAACTGGACAGCTACATGTAAAAGAATGAAATTAGAACACTCCCTAACACTATACACAAAAATAAACTCAAAATGGATTAGAGACCTAAATGTAAGACCGGATACTATAAAACTCTTAGTGGAAAACATAGGAAGAACACTCTTTGACATAAATCACTGCAAGATCTTTTCTGATCCACCTCGTAGAATGATGGAAATAAAAACAAAAATAAACAAATGGGACCTAATGAAACTTAAAAGTTTTTGCACAACAAAGGAAACTACAAACAAGACGGAAAGATATCCCTCAGAATGGGAGAAAATATTTGCAAATGAATCAACGGACAGGGGATTAATCTCCAAAATATATAAATAGCTCATGCAGCTCAATATTAAAAAAAAACAAACAATCCAATCCAAAAATGGGCAGAAGACCTAAATAGACATTTCTCTAAAGAAGACATACAGATGGCCAAGAAGCACATGAAAATCTGCTCAACACCCCTCATTATTAGAGAAATGCAAATCAAAAGTACAATGAGGTATCACCTCACACCTGTTAGAGTGGGCATCATCAGAAAATCTACAACAACAAATGCTGGAGAGGGTGTGGAGAAAAGGGAACCCTCCTGAAATTTTGGTGGGAATGTAAATTGATACAGCCACTATGGAGAACAGTATGGAGGTTCGTTAAAAAACTAAAAGTAGAACTACCTTATGACCCAGCAATCCCACTACTGGGCATATACCCAGAGAAAACCATAATTCAAAAAGACACATGCACCCCAGTGTTCACTGAAGCACTATTTACAATAGCCAGGACATGGAAGCAGCCTAAATGTCCATCGTGAGATAAATGGATAAAGAAGATGTGGTACATATATACAATGGAATATTACTCATCCATAAAAAGGAAGGAAATTGGGTCATTTGTAGAGACGTGGATGGATCTAGAAACTGTTATACAGAGTGAAGTAAGTCAGAAATAGAAAAACAAATATCGTATATTAACGCATATGTGTGGAACCTAGAAAAATCATACAGATGAACCTGTTTGCAGGGCAGAAATTGAGACACAGATGCAGAAAACAAACGTATGGACACCAGGGGTGGAAAATGGTTGGGGGGTGGTGGTGTGATGAATTGGGAGACTGGGATTGACATATATACACTAATGTGTATAAAATGGGTAACTAGTAAGAACCTGCTGTATAAAAAATAAATTAAATTAAATTAAAAATTCGGAATGAATATGGTAGTGGTGAGGAGGATCGAATTAGGCAGCATTAGAAATCATTAATTCAGTGTTAATCACTATGAATAGGATTTTTAAGAGATTCAGAAAAGGAGAGGGGTAGGGATTGAGATGGGAAAGCATTCCAGGTGAGAGAAAAGGAAGAAAGAGTGCGTGGCTGCTGACAAGTACAAGGTTGCCTGAGGAATAGCTTCAAGTTCTATGATTCTGGAGGGTAATGTACATGGAGGATGAAGTGTGAGATGGAGGCTAGAAAAGTTGGCAGGTGCCATGTTACTGAGGACTTTGATCATGTGTTTAAGGTGTTCAAACTTCAGTTTTTAGGCAGTAGAGAATTATTGAAAGGCTGTAAGTAGAGGAGGAAAATGGGTCTGATTTGTGTTTCAGTAAGATCACTCTGGTGGCAGTGTAGAGAAGAGATGACACATTATAGGGATAAAGATTGGAGGTTGTTGGGCTGTTTTGGAGGCTGTTCATAGTAGAGAGGAGAGAGAAGGTGAACGAATCCAGTGGAACAGTAACAGGGAGATGGAGAAACACTGTGAAAAAGCTAGAGAGTTTGTAAACACTTCCTGATAGAAGCAGTTTTGTTCAGCTTTCAACCCCCCTGAAAAGAGTTCTGAAGGTTATAAAGTTCTTTCTTTTTCTGTGTTGAAATCTGTCACTCAAGCTTCTAGCTATTGGTCCTGGTTCAATCCTTTAGACATCAAAGAATAAGTATGCTCCTTTTACACGATAGCCCTTCATTAACTTTAAGATAATGACATATCTAAGATTTCCTGGTGTGGCCAGGAAATAGTGTAGTGTTTAATAATCTCAGGTTTCTTGGTTACCTTGATACCGTTTTTAAAAAATATCTTTAAATTTTAAATTAATTATAGATTCACAGGAAATTGCAAATATAGTACAGAGAGGCACTGTGTACCCTTTCACCCAGTTTCCCCTAATGGTTACTTCTTTCATAACTATAGTACAACATCAAAACCAAGAAATTGACATTGGTACAATGTGTGTGTATAGTTCTATATAATTTTATCACATGTAGATTCCTGTGACCACCACTACAATCAACATAGAGAACTTTCTCATCACCACAAAGAGCTCCCTTATGTTACCCTTCTAGTCAGATACTCAGCCTCCCTGCTAACCCTGAACCCTGACAACCACTAATCTGTTCTTCATCTCTATAATTTTGTCATTTCAAGAATATTGTAGAAATGGAATCATATAGTATGTAATCTTTTGAGATTCTCTTTTCACTTAGCACAGTACCCTTGAAATACATCTGAGTTGTTGCATGTATCCATAGCTTGTTCCTTTTTATTGTTGAATAGTATTCCAAGGTATGGGTGTAATACAATTTACTTAACCATTTACTTATTAAGGGATATTTTGGTTGTTTCCAGTTTTTAGCTATTATGAAGAAAGGTGCTATGATTATGAATAAAACTGCTACAGGCTTTTCTCTGGACATAATTTTTCATTTCTCTGGGATAAATCACCAAGAGAGCGATTGCTAGATTGTATGATAGTTACACGTTTAGTTTTAAAAGAAACTACTAAAATTTTCCAGAGTGTAATATTTTATATTCCCATCAGCACTGTATACATGATCCAGCTTCTCTACATCCTTTCCACCAGTTGGTGTCATCACTATTTCTTAGTTTAGCCTTTCTGATAGATGTATAGTGATGTATCATCATGGTCTTAATTTACATTTCCCTAATGGCTGCTATTATTGAACATTCTTTCTTGTGTTTTTTGCCATCCATGTATCCTCTTTGGTGAAATGTCTCTTCATGTCCTTGGCCAATTTTAAAAATTGGGTTGTTTATTCTTTTAGTATTTGACTTCTGAAAAAATTCCTTAATATATTCTATATATGGGTCCTTTGTCAGAAATATGGCCTGCAAATATTTCCCCTTAATCTGTGGTTTGGTTTTTCATCATCTTCATGAAATCTTTCCCAGACCAAAAGTTTAAAAAATTTTAAAGTCCAATGTATTGATTTTTCTCTTGTATGGATTGTGCTTTTCATTTCAAGTCCAAGAACTCTTCACCAAGCTGTATGTCCTAAAGATTTTCTCCTGTGTTTTCTCCTATTAGTTTTAGAGCTTTACATTTTACATTATCCATTTTGATTTCATTTTTTATATGAGGTGTGAGGTTCACGTCAAGATTAATTTTACTTGCCTATTGATATTCAATCATTCCACAACCATTTGTACAGACTCTTCTTCCACTGAATTACTTTCGTACCTGTGTAAAATTCAATTGGCCATACTTGTGTTGATCGATTTCTGAGTTTTCTTTTCTGTTCCATTTATCTATGGGTCTATCCCTCTACCAAAGCTCATGGTATTGACTGTTGTAGCCATATAATAAGTTTTAAAATTAGGTAGAGTTATTCCTCCCCTTGGATTCTTTCTGAAATTGATTTAGCTCCTCTAGTTCCTTTGCCTTCCATATAATTTTAAAATAACTTTGCTGATATCTATAAACACTCTTCGGCCAGGGTTCTGTGATCTAGGGACAACTACCCCAGGAGAACATATGGCGCGCCTCAGGCTGTTGCAACGTCAGGCTTGCCCCACTTTCTGTACCCCTCCCTCCCCCTGTCTTGAATGAGCCAGAGCTCCCGAATCAGCTGCTCCTTTAACCCTGTCCTGTCTGAACAGTAACAGAAGCTCTCAGGTGACCTACACACAGAAACGGGGCCAAATCCAAAGCTGAACCCCAGGACCTGTGCGAACAAAGGAGAGAAACAGAAATCTCTCCCAGCAGCCTCAGGAGCAGTGGATTAAATCTCCACAATCAACTTGATGTACCCTGCATCTGTTGATTACCTGAATAGACAACAAATAATCCCAAAATTGAGGCAGTGGACTTTGGGAGCAATGATATATATGTATATTTTTTACCCTTTTTCTCTTTTTGTGAGTGTCTATATGTATGCTTCTGTGTGTGATTTTGCCTATATAACATTGCTTTCATCATTTGTCCTGGGGTTCTGTCTGCCCGTTTTTTGTTTGTTTGTTTGTTTAGAATAGTTTTCAGCATTCATTATCATTGGTGGATTTGTGCTTTGATTTGGTTACCCTCTTCTTTCTTTCTTTGTTTTTTTAATTACTTAATTTTTTTTCCTTTTAAAAAGTATTTTTAATTTTAATAACTATTTTATTTATTTAATTTTTCTTTCTTTCTTTCCTTTTCTCTCCCTTTTATTCTGAGCCATGTGAATGACAGGGTCTTGGTGCTCTGGCTGGGCATCAAGGCTGTGCCTCTTAGGTGGGAGAACCAAGTTCAGGACATTGGTCCGCCAGAGACCTCCCAGTTCCACGTAATATCAAATGGTGAAAATCACACAGAGATCTCCATCTCAATGCCAAGACACAGCTCCACTCAATGATCAGCAAGCTACAGTGCTGGACAACCTATGACAACAACTAGCAAGACAAGAACACAACACCACCAATTAGCAGAGAGGTTGCCTAAAATCATAATAAGGTCACAGACACCCCAAAACACACCACCAGATGCAGACTGGCCCAACAGAAAGACAAGATCCACCCTCATCCACAAGAACACAGGCACTAGTCCCCTCCACCAGGAAGCCTACACAACCCACTGAACAAACCTTAGCTACTGGGGGCAGACACCAAAAAAATAGGAACTATGAACCCACAGCCTGTGCAAAGGAGAGTCCAAAAAGAGTCAGTTAAGCAAAATGAGAAGACAGATAAACACAAAGCAGATGAAGGAGCAAGGTAAAAACCCACCAGACCTAACAAATGAAGAGGAAATAGGCAGTCTACCTGAAAAAGAATTCAGAATAATGATAGAAAGGATGATCCAAAATCTTGGAAATAAAATGGAGAAAATACAAGAAACGTTTAACAAGGACATAGAAGAACTAAAGAGCAAAGAAACAATGATGAATAACACAATAAATGAAATTAAAAACTCTCTAGAACAAATCAATAGCAGAATAACAGAGGCAGAAGAATGGATAAGTGACCTGGAAGATCAAATAGTGGAAATAACGACTGCAGAGCAGAATAAAGAATGAAAAGAATTCAGGACAGACTTAGAGACCTCTGGGACAACATTAAATGCACCAACATTCGAGTTATAGGGGTCCCAGAAGAAGAAGAGAAAAAGAAAGGGACTGAGAAAATATTTCAAGAGATTATAGTTGAAAACTTCCCTAATACGTGAAAGGAAATAGCTAATTAAGTCCAGGAAGCACAGAGAGTCCTATGCAGGATAAATCCAAGGAGAAACACACCAAGATACATATTAATCAAAGTATCAAAAATTAAATACAAATAAAAAATATTAAAAGCAGCAAGGGAAAAACAACAAATAACATACAAGGGAATCTCCATATGGTTAACAGCTGATCTTTCAGCAGAAACTCTGCAAGCCAGAAGGGAGTGCCAGGACATATTTAAAGTTATGAAAGGGAAAAAACTACAACCAAGATTACTCTACACAGCAAATATCTTATTCAGATTTGATGGAGAAATTAAAACTTTTACAGACAAGTAAAAGCTAAGAGAACTCAGCACCACCAAACCAGCTTTACAACAAATGCTAAAGGAACTTCTCTCAGCAGGAAACACAAGAGAAGGAAAAGACCTACAATAACAAACCCTAAACAATTAAGAAAATGGGAATAGGAACATACATATCGATAACTACCTCAAATGTAAATGGATTAAATGCTCCAACCAAAAGACATCGAATAGCTGAATGGACACAACACATGACCTGTATATGTGCTGTCTAAAAGAGACCCACTTCAGAAATAGGGGCACATACAGACTGAAAGTGAGGGGATGGAAAAAGATACTGTATGCAAATGGAAATCAAAAGAAAGCTGGAGTAGCAATTCTCATATCAGACAAAATAGACTTTAAAACAAAGACTATTACAAGAGACAGAGAAGGACATTACATAATGATCAAGGGATCAATCCAAGAAGATGTAACAATTGTAAATATTTATGCACCCAACATAGGAACACCTCAATACATAAGGCAAATACGAACAGCCATAAAAGGGGAATTGACAGTAACACAATAATAGTAGGGGACTTAAACACCCCATTCACCACAATGGACAGATCATCCAAAATGAAAATATATAAGGAAACACAAGCTTTAAATGATACATTAAACAAGATGGACTAAATTGATATTTATAGGACATTCCATCCAAAAACAACAGAATACACTTTCTTCTCAAGTGCTCATAGAACATTTTCCAGGATAGATCATATCTTGGGTTACAAATCAAGCCTTGGCAAATTTAAGAAAATTGAAATTGTATCAAGTGTCTTTTCTGACCACAACTAGAGGAAAAAATCTGTAAAGAATGCAAACACATGAGGCTAAACAATACACTACTTAATAAGCAAGAGATCACTGAGGAAATCAAAGAGGAAATCAAATACCTACAAAAAATGACAACGAAAACATGACGACCCAAAACCTATGGGATGCAGCAAAAGCAGTTCAAAGAGGGAAGATGATAGCAATACAATCCTACCTTAAGAAACAAGAAATATCTCAAACAAGAAATCGAACCTTACACCTAAAGCAATTAGAGAAAGAAGAAAAAACCCCCAAAGTTAGCAGAAGGAAAGAAATCATAAAGATCAGATCAGAAATGAATGAAAAAGAAATGAGGGAAACAATAGCAAACATCAGTAAAACTAAAAGCTGGTTCTTTGAGAAGATAAACAAAATTGATACACCAGTAGCCAGACTCATCAATTAAAAAAGGGAAAAGACACAAATCAATAGAATTAGAAACGAAAAAGGAGAAGTAACAACTGACACTGCAGAAATACAAAGGATCATGAGAGATTACAACAAGCAACTCTATGCCAATAAAATGGACAACCTGGAAGAAATGGACAAATTCTTAGAAAGGCACAACCTTCCAAGACTGAACCAGGAAGAAATAGAATATATAAACAGACCAATCACAAGCACTGAAATTGAAACTGTGATTAAAAATCTTCCAACAAACAAAAGACCAGGATCAGATGGCTTCATGGGTGAATTCTACCAAACATTTAGAGAAGAGCTAACACCTATCCTTCTCAAACTCTTCCAAAATATAGCAGAGGGAGGAACACTCCCAAACTCATTCTTCAAGGGCAGCATCACCCTGATACCAAAACCAGACAAAGAGGTCACAAGGAAAAACCACTACAGGCCAATATCACTGATGAACTTAGATGCCAAAATCGTCAGCAAAATATAGCAAACAAAATCCAGCAGCACATTTGAAGGATCACACACCATGATCAAGTGGGGTTTATTCCAGGAATGCAAGTATTGTTAAATATATGCAAATCAATCAATGTGATACACCATATTAACAAATTGAAGGAGAAAAACCATATGATCATCTCAATAGATGCAGAGAAAGCTTTCAAAAAAATTCAACACCCACTTATGATAAAAACCCTCAAGTAAGTAGGCATAGAGGGAACTTTCCTCAACATAATAAAGGCCATATATGACTAACCTACAGCCAACATCGTCCTCAATGGTGAAAAACTGAAAGCATTTCCACTAAGATCAGGAACAAGACAAGGTTGCCCACTCTCACCACTCTTATTCAACATAGTTTTGAAAGGTTTAGCCACAGGAATCAGAGAAGAAAAAGAAATAAAGGAATCGAACTCAGAAAACAAAAAGTAAAGCTCTCACTCTTTGCAGGTGGCATGATACTATACATAGAGAATGCTAAAGATGATACCAGAAAACTACGGGAGCTAATCAATGAATTTGGTAATGTAGCTGAATACAAAATTAATGCACAGAAATCTCTAGCATTCCTATACACTAATGATGAAAAATCTGCATGTGAAATTAGAAAACACTTCCATTTACCATTGCAACATAAAGAATAAAATATCTAGGAATAAACCTAACTAAGGAGACAAAAGACCTGTTTGCAGAAAATTAAAATACACTGATGAAAGAAAATAAAGATGATACAAATAGATGGAGGGATATGCCATGTTCTTGGATTGGAAGCATCAACATTGTGAAAATGTCTCTACTACCCAAAACAATCTACAGATTCAATGCAATCCCTATCAAACTACCACTGGTACTTTTCACAGAAGTAGAGCAAAAAATTTCACAATTTGTATGGAAACACAAAATACCCCAAAGAGCCAAAGCAATCTTGGGGAAAAAAAACAGAACTAGAAGAATCAGGCTCCCTGACTTCAGACTATACTACAAAGCTACAGTAATCAAGACAGTATGGTACTGGCACAAAAACAGAAATATAGATCAATGGATCAGGATAGAAAGCCAATAGTTAAGCCCACGCACATATGGTCACCTTATCTTTGGTAGAGGAGGCAAGAATATACAATGGAGAAAAGACAGGCTCTTCAATAATTGGTGCTGGGAAAACTGCACAACTACCTATAAAAGAATGAAATTAGAACACTCACTATCACCATACAGAAAAGTAAACTCCAAATGGATTAAAGACGTAAATGTAAGGCCAGACACTATCAAACTCTTAGAGGAAAACATAGGCAGAACCCTCTATGACATAAATCACAGCAAGATCCTTTTTGACCCACCTCCTAGAGAAATGGAAATAAAAACAAAAATAAACAAATGGGACCTAATGAAACTTAAAAGCTTTTGCACAGCAAAGGAGACCATAAACAAGACAAAAAGTCACCCTCAGAATGGGAGAAAATACTTGCAAATGAAGCAACTGACAATGGATTAATCTCTAAAATTTATAAGCAGCAAATGCAGCTCAATATAAAAAAAAAGCCAATCAAAAAATGGGCAGAAGACCTAAACAGACATTTCTCCAAAGAAGATATACAGATTGCCAAGAAACATATGAAAGAATGCTCAGCACCATTAATCATTAGAGAAATGCAAATCAAAGATACATTGAGGTGTCACCTCATACTGGTCACAATGGCCATAATCAAAAAATCTACAAACAATAAATGCTGGAAATGGTGTGAAGAAATGGGAACCCTCTTGTACTGCTGGTGGGAATGTAAATTGATACAGTCACTATGGAGACCAGTATGGATGTTCCTTAAAAAACTAAAAATAGAACTCCCATATGGCCCAGCAATCCCACTACTGGGCATATACCCTGAGAAAACCATAATTCCAAAAGAGTCATGTACCACAATATTCATTGCAGCTCTATTTACAATAGGCAGGACATGAATGCAACCTAAGTGTCCATCGACAGATGAATCGAGAAAAAAGACGTGGCACATATATGCAATGGAATATTACTCAGCCATAAGTAGGAACAAAATTGATTTATCTCTAGTGAGGTGGATGGAAGTAGAGTCTGTCATACAGAGTGAATTAAGTCAGAAAGATAAAAACAGATACCGTATGTTACACATGTAAATGGAATCTAAAAAAATAAAACAAAAATAAGTCATGAATAACCAGGGTCAGGAAGGGATTAGAGATGCAGACCTACTAGAGAATGGACTTGAGGAGACAGGGAAGGAGAAGGGTAAGCTGGGACAAAGTGAGAGAGTGGCATGGACATATATACACTACCAAATGTAAAATAGATGGCTAATGGGAAGAAGCAGCATAGCACAGGGAGATCAGCTGGGTGCTTTGTGACCACGTAGAGGGGTGGGATAGGGAGGGTGTGAGGGAGAGAGACACAAGAAGGAAGATATATGGGGATATATATATATGTATAGGTGATTCATTTTGTTATAAAGCAGAAACTAACACACCATTGTAAAGCAATTATACTCCACTAGAGATGTATTAAAAAAAAACTCTTCCTGAGATTTTGATAAGGGTTGCAGTAAACCTCTGTATCATTTTGGAAATAATTGATATATTTACTGTGTTGAGTCTTCCAATACATGATCATGGTATATTTCTCCATTTATTTAGATCTTCTTTGATTTCTTTCCTCATTGTTTTACATGTGTTTGGTTAGTCTTATATTTACATATTTCTTTTTTTGGAGCGATTTAAATTATGTTTTTGAAAATTAATTTTTATTGGAGTATAGTTGCTTTATGATGTTGTGTTAGTTTATGCTATACAGCAGAATGAAGCAGTCATACATATACATATAGCCACTCCTATTTAGATTTTCTTCCCATTTAGGTCACCACAGAACATTGAGTAGGGTTCACTGTGTTATACAGTAGGTTCTCATTAGTTATCTATTATATACATAGTAGTGTACATATGTCAATTCCAATATCCCAGTTCATCCTACCACCCATTCCCCCCTTGGTGACCATAAGTTTGTTCTCTACATCTGTGACTCTATTTCTGTTTTTTCAATAAGTTCATCTGTACCATTTTTCTAGATTCCACATTTAAATGATATTATATGGTATTTGTTTTTCTCTTTCTGATTTACTTCACTCTGTGACAATCTCTAGGTCCATCCACGTCTGTGCAAATGGCACTGTTGTGTTCCTTTTTGTGGCTGAATAAGATTCCACTGTATATATGTAACACATCTTCTTTATCCATTCCTCTGTCCACATTTAGGTTGCTTCCATGTCCTAGCTATTGTAATTAGTGCTGCAATGAACATCGGGTTTCATACATCCTTTCAAATTATGTTTTTTTCAAGATATATGCTTAGGAATGGCATTGCTGGGTCATATGGTAGCTCTATTTTTAGTTTTTTAAGGAACGTCCATACTGTTCTCCATAGTTGCTGTACCAATTTACAATCCCACCAACAGGGTAGGAAGGTTTCATTGTCTCCACACCCTCTCCATCATTTGTTATTTGTAGATTATTTGATCATGGCCATTCTGACTGCTGTGAGGTGATATCTCATTGTAGTTTTGATTTGCATTTCTCTAATAATTAGTGATGTTCTTTCAGGTGTTTGTAGCCCATCTTTATGTCCTCTTTGGAGAAATGTCTACTTAGATCTTCTGCCCATTTTTGGATTGGGTTGTTTTTTTTTTGATATTGAGCTCCATGAGTTATACAAAATTGTTTGTATATTTTGGAGAGAAATCCCTTTTCTGTTGCTTCACTTGAAAATATTTTCTCCCATTCTGAGGGCTGTCTTTTTGTTTTGTTTATGGTTATCTTTGCTGTGCAAAGCTTTTAAGTTTAATTAGATCCCATTTGTTTGTTTTTGTTTTAATTTCATTACCCTAGGAAGTGGATCAAAAAGATCTTGCTGTGATTAATATCAAAGAGTGTTCTGCCTATGTTCTCCTCTAAGAGTTTTATAGTGTCCAGACTTACATTTAGGTCTTTAACCTATTTTGAGTTTATTTTTATGTATGATGTTAGGGGGTGTTCTAATTTCATTCTTTTACATATAGCTGTCCAGTTTTCCAGCACCATTTTTGAAGAGACTGTCTTTTCTTCATTCTATATTCTTGCCTCTTTGTCATAGATTAGGTGACCAGAGGTGTGTGGTTTCTCTCTGGGTTTTCTATCCTGTTCTATTGAACCATATTTCTGTTTTTGTGCCAGCACCATAGTGTCTTGATTACTGTAGCTTGTAGTATAATTTGAAGTCAGGGAGCCTGATTCCTCCAGCTTTTATCTTTCTCAAGACTGTTTTGGCTCTTTGGGGTCTTTTATGTTTCTATACAGAGTGTAAAATTTTTTTGTTCTAATTCTGTGAAAAATGCCATTGGCAATTTGATAGGAATTGCATTGAATCTGCAGATTGCATTGGGTAGTATAGTCATTTTCACAATATTGATTCTTCCAATCCAAGAACATGGTATATCTCTCCATCTATTTGTGACATCTTTGATTTTATCACCAGTAACATAATTTTCTGAGTACAGATATTTTGGCTCCATAGGTAGGCTTATTCCTAGGTATTTTATTATGTTTGATGCAATGGTAAATGGGATTGTTTCCTTAAATTCTCTTTCTGATCTTTCATTGTTACTGTATAGGAATGCAAGAGATTTCTGTGTATTAATTTTTGTATCCTACAACTTAACCAGATTCATTGATGAGCTCGAGTAGTTTTCTAGTAGCATCTTTAGGATTTTCTATGTATAGTGTCATGTCCTCTGCAGTCAGTGACAGTTTTACTTCATTTCCAATATGTATTCCCTTTATTTATTTTTCTTCTTTGATTGCTGTGGCTAGGAATTCCAAAACTATGTTCAGTAATTTTGGCAAGTGTGGGCATCGTTGTCTTTCTCCTGATCTTAGAGGAAATGCTTTCAGTTTTTCACCATGGAAGATGAAGTTTGCTGTGGGATTGTCCAATATGGTCTTTATTATGTTGAGGTCGATTCCCTCTTAGCCCACTTTCTGGAGAGTTTTTATCATAAATGGGCACTGAATTGTGTCAGAAGATTTTTCTCCATCTACTGAAATGGTCATATGGTTTTTATCCTTCAATTCGTTAATATAGTGTATCACATTGTTTGATTTGCGTACATTGAAAAACTCTTGCATTCTTAGGAGAAACCCCACTTGATCGTGGTGTATGATCCTTTTAATGTGCTGTTGGATTCTGTTTGCTAGTATTTTGTTGAGGATTTTTGCATTTATGTTCATCAGTGATATTGGCCTGTAATTTTCTCTTTTTTTGTGATATCTTTGTCTCCTTTTGGTATCAGGGTGATGGTGGCATTTTAGAATGACCTTGGGAGTGCTCCTTCCTCTGCAAATTTTTGAAAGAGTTTGAAAAGGATACGAGTTAGCTTTTCTGCAAATATTTGATAGAATTCACCTGTGAAGCCATCTGGTCCTGGACTTTTGTTTGTTGGAATATTTTTAATCACAGTTTCAATGTCATTACTTGTGATTGCTTTGTTCATTTTTCTGTATATTTCTTCCTGGTTCAGTCTTGGAAGGTTATACCTTTCTAAGAATTTGTCCATTTCTTGTAGTTGTTCTTTTTATTGGCGTATATCTGCCTGTAGTAATGCCTTATGATACTTTGTTTTTCTGTGGTGTCCATTGTAACTTCTCCTTTTTATTTCTAATTTTATTTATTTGAATGCTCTCCTTTTTCTCTTGAAGGGTCTGGCTAAAGGTTTATCATTTTTTTTTATCTTCTCAAAGAACTAGCTTTTAGTTTCATTGATCTTTGTTATTGTTTTCTTTGTTTCTATTTCATTTATTTCTGTTCTGATGTTTATGATTTCTTTCTTACTACTAAGTTTGGGTTTTGTTTGTTCTTCTTTCTCTAGTTGTTTTAGGCATAAGGATAGCTTGTTTATTTGAGATTTTTCTTGTTTCTTGAGGTGAGACTGTATTGCTATAAACTTCCCTCTTAGAAGTGCTTGTGCTGCATCCCGTACGTTTTTGGTCATCGTGTTCGCATTTTCATTTGTCTCTAGGTATTTTTTAATTTCCCTTTTGAGTTTTTCAGTGATCCATTGGTTATTTAGTAGCATATTGTTTAGCCTCCATGTGTTTGTGTCTTTTTAGTTTTTTCTTTCCTGTATTTGATTTCTAATCTCATAGTGTTGACATCTGAAAAGATGCTTGATATGATTTTCAGTTTTTTTATATTTCCCAAGGCTTGATTCATGACCCAAGATGTGATCTATCCTGGGGAATGTTCTGCATGCATGTGAGAAGATAATGTATTCTGAAGCTCTTGGATGGAATGTCCTATAAATATCATTTAATTCGATCTCATCTAAAGTTTCATTTAAGGCTTGTTTCCTTATTAATTTTATCTCTGGGTGATCTGCCCATTGGTGAAGCTGGGGTGCTATAGTCTCCTACTCTGATTGCATAACTGTTGATTTCCCCTTTTATGGCTGTTAGCATTTGCCTTATGTATTGAGGAGCTCTTATGTTGGGTGCATAAATATTTACAATTGTTATGTCTTCTTGGATAGATCCCTTGATCATTATGCCGTGTCCTTCTTTGTCTCTTGTAAGTCTTTATTTTAAAATCTATTTTGTCTTATATGAGTATTGCTACTCCAGCTTTTGATTTCCATTTGCATGAAATACCTTTTTCCATCCCCTCACTTTCAGTCTGTATGTGTCTGTAGGTTTGTAGTGGATCTCTTGTAGACAGCATATATTTGGGTCTTGTTTTTGTATCCATTCAGCCAGTCTCTCTCTGTTGTAGCATTTAATCCATTTACATTTTAGGTAATTATCAATATTTGTGTTCCTATTGACATTTTCATAACTGTTTTGGGAGTGTTTTTGCAGGTCTTTTTCTCCCAATCCTTTTTTTCTCTTCTCTTGTGTTTCTTGCTTTGAGAAATTCCTTTAGCAATTGTTGTAAAGCTGGTTTGGTGGTGCTGAATTCTCTTAGTTTTTGCTTATCTGTAAAACTTTTGATTTCTCCATTGAATCTTAACGAGAGCCTTGCTGGGTAGAGTATTCTTGGTTGCAGTTTTTCCCCTTTCATCACTTTAAATATATCATGCCACCCCCTTCTGACCTGCAGAAATTCTGCTGAAAAATTAGCTGATAACCTTACAGGGATTCCCTTGTATGTTATTTGTTGCTTTTCCCTTGTTGTTTTCAATATTTTTTCTTTGTCTTTAATTTTTGTTACTTTGATTAATATGCATCTTGTCTTCTTCCTTCTTGGGTTTCCCCTGTATGGGACTCTCTGTGCTTCCTGGGCTTGGCTATTTCCTTTCCCATGTTAGGGAAGTTTTCAACTATGATCCCTTCGAATATTTTCTCAGGCTCTTCCTCTATTCTTCTTCTTCTGGGACCTCTGTTATTCCTATGTTGGTGCATTTTATGTTATCCCAGAAGTCTCTGAGACTGTCCTCATTTCTTTTCATTCTGTTTTCATTATTCTGATCTGCAGCAGAGATTTCCACCATTCTGTCTTCCAGGTCACTTATCTGTTCTGCTTCAGTCATTCTGCTATTGATTCCTTTTAGTGTATTTTTCATTTCGGTTATTGTCTTTTTCATCTCTGTTTGTTCTTCAGTTCGTATAGGTTTTTAGTACACGTTTCTTGTATCTTCTTGATCCATGTCTCCATTCTGTTTCCAAGATCTTGGATCATCTTTACTATCATTACTCTGAATTCTTCTACACTTAGATTGCCTATTTCCTCTTCATTTAGTTTGTCTTGTGTGTTTTTACCTTGTTCCTTCCTCTTTAACATATTTCTTTGTCATATCATTTTGTCTGACTTACTATGTTTGTGGTCTCCTTTCCACAGGCTGTAGGATTGCAGTTCCTCTTGCTTCTGGTGTCTGCCTCCTGGTGTTTGAGATTGGTCCAGAGGCTTGTGCCATTATCCCCTTGATAGTGGGTTTGATTGGTACTGTGTTCAGAACCTACCCTAGCTATTGAGCAGGGCCTCCTCTTTGCTCTGTAGTTTTCACTCCCCTGTCAGAGGCAGGGTCTGCTGCCTAGTTGTTGGAGAAAAGCCCCCAGATCTCTTTCTTAGCTGTGATTCTGATCTTCAATGGAAGGTAGGCTGGATTGGAGCACTCCCACTGGGAGAGAAGCCATTGAGTTTTCCTCCTTTGGTGCTGTTCACCTGTGAATGTGCTCTGTTGTATGCCTTATGTCTTGTTGTGTGGGTTCACAAAGTATACTGCTGTTGGCACTGCTCTTGGTCCCGCCTTAACTCTGGATATGCCGGCAATTGGCCCTGGTGACTCTCAGGCATTGTAAAACCTCATAATTCAAATATTAATGTAAAACAACTTTCTCTTTTCTGACCTCAGGTCATTTTAAGAAATAATACCTATTATGTACTGGGCATTCTTCTAGGCACTGGAGATACAAAGATGGATAAAACACAAGCCTTCTCCTCTCTGAGATCATGTGAGATCAACAAGCACAGATCCCACTAACTCCAGACCAAGTCCACGTGTGAAGCAAGGTCCTGGAATGACACCACACTGTATGCAACAGACTGTAGGCAGGACATGGTGGCAGTCTTCACTCAAAATTATATTATGTTTTAAATTTTGGTTTCTATGTATTAGTTGTTAGTATGTAGAAATACTATTGATTTTGTGTTTCTCTTTTATCCTACAAAGTTGCTGAATTCATTTATTAATTTTTGGAGGTTTCTGTAGATTCCTTAGGATTTTCTTTTTTTTAATTAATTTTATTATTTATTTATTTTTGGCTGCATTGGGTCTTCATTGCTGTGTGTAGGCTTTCTCTAACTGTGACAAGCAGGAGCTACTCTTCGTTGTGGTGCACGGGCTTCTCATTGTGGTGACTTTTCTTGTTGTGGAGCACAGGCTCTAGGTATGTGAGCTTCAGTGGTTGTGACTCACAGGCTCTAGAGCGCAGGCTCAGTAGTTGTGGCACATGGGCTTAGTTGCTCCATGGCATGGGGGATCTTCCCAGACCCGGGCTCAAATCCATGTCCCCTGCATTGGCAGGCGGGTTCTTAGCCACTGCACCACCAAAGAAGCCCCTCCTCAGGATTTTCTAAGTAAGCAAATGACATCTGAAAATATGGACAGTTTTATTTCATCCTTTTTGAATTGTATGACTTTGTTTCATTTTCTGCCATGTTTTCATAGCAAGAGTTTCCAGTAATACATTGAATAGCAATGGTGAGAGAAGATATTCTTGCCTTAGTCCATCTTTTTTCATTATCACGTTACATATAGGTTTTATGTAACTATTCTTTATCTAATTGAGGTATTCTCTTTTTACTCCTAGTTTGTTGAACATTTTTACTCTTAGTGTGTTGAACATGAATGGATGTTTAATTTTGCCAAATGTTTTTTCTGTATTAATTAATATAATCTTTTTCTTCTTTAGCTTATTAATATAGTGAATTACATTGATTGATTCAAATATTGAACCATACTTGCATCCCTGGAATAAACCTTATTTTGTCATGGTGTATAATTCTTTTTTAATATTACTGGATTCTATTTGTTAGTGTTTTGCTAGGGTTTTAATGTCTAAGTTAAAAAATTACAAACATAATTTCTTTAATATTCATAGAGATATTCAAATTATCTATTTTATGTCAGGTGAGTTGTGGTAGTTTTTGTATTTTGAGAAAGTGGTCTTTTTCATCGAAGTTCTCTGATTTATGTGTGTAGGGTTGTTTATAGTATTCCCTTTTATTACACTTTTGATATCTGCTTGATCTGTAGTGACATACCCTGTTTCATTCCTGATATTGGTAATTTGCATATTCTCTTTTTTGTTGTTAGTCTTGAGGGAGGTTTGCCAGTTTTATTGACTTTTCCAGAGAATCAGGTTTCCGTTTCATTAATTTTCTCTATTGTTTTACTCTTTTCAGTTTCACTGAGTTCTGTTATCATAATTATTTTTTTCCTTTCTTCATCTCTTTTGGGTTAATGTTGTCATCATTTTTCTACTTTCTTGAATTGGGAGCTTATATTATTAATTTGAGACTTTTCCTCTTTTCAGATGTAAGTGGTGTTTCAAGTTTTGCTCTCAACATGGTTTTAGCTATGTCTCACAAATTCTGATATGTTACATTTTCATTCACTTCAATGTATTTTTGATACACTTGAGACTTCTTCTTTGAATTATAAATTATTTAGAAGTATGTTGTTTAATTTCCAAGGCTTTGGAGATTTTCCTGTTGTCTTTCTGCTATTGATTTCTAATTTGATTCCATTGTGGTCAGAGAACACATTCTGCATGATTTCAGTTATTTGAAATTTGGGATCAGCATACACACACTACTATATATAAAATAGATAATCAACAAGGACCTACTATATGGCACAGGGAACTCCAAATTCTGTAATAACCTGTTTGGGAAAAGAATCTGGAAAAAGAATAAATATATGTATCTCTATAACTGAATCACTTTGCTGTACACCTGAAACTAACACTACATTGTAAATCAACTATACTCTAATATAAAATAATAATTTTAAAAATTGTTAACGTTTTTTATGACCCAGGATACAGTTTATCTGGGTATATATTCCGTGGGCACTTGAAAAGAATTTGTATTCTACTTTGGTTGGGTGGAGTGGTCTAGTCAATTATATCCTGTTGGTTGAATGGTGTTGTTGAGTTCTATCTCCTTGCTGATTTTCTGTCTAGTAGTTCTATCAGTTGCTGAGAGGGTGATGTTGAAGGTTCTTGAATCTACAAGTTTATCTTTTTCCACTATTATTTTTTCCCAGATTTTTTTCAGTTGTTGTTTCTCTTTTGGCCTTTCCTTCTATCCTCTACCTCTGGGACTTTAACAACAGATATTTGGTCTTTTGTCATACTCCTACAGGTCCATGAGATTCTGTTCATTTTTTTTTTCAGTCTATATTTTTTGTTATTCAGATTAGGTAATTTGCATTGTTATAGCTTCAGGTTCACCCATTCTTTTCTTTATCCCTTCCATTTTTTTGTTGAGCCCACCCACTGAGTTTTTATGTTGATTATTGTATTTTTCGGTTCTAAATTTTTCATTCGGTTCTTTTTATATCTTCTATTTCTTTGCTAAGATTTTTCTATTTCTCTGCTTAGACTATTTTTTCATTTATTTCAAGCATGTTTGTAACTTCTTATTCAAGCATTTTTATTATAGCTGCTGAACAGTTATATTTATAACATTTGTGTCATTTTGGTGTTTGTGTTTGTTGATTGTTCCCATTCAAGTTGATATTGTCCTGGTTCTTGGTGTGATGAGTGACTTTGTGTAGTATTGTGACATTTATGAATTCTGGAACTTAATTAATTCTGTTTTAGCTGGCTTTCTGGGGGGGGGAAGAGAATGCTGCTACTTATTACTGACGGGTAAAAGTGGAAGTCCACATTTTCTACTAAATTTCTAATAAAACTTCAGTGGGAGGGGAGTTTTGTTGTTTCAGGGATAGAAGTTCAGGCTCTCCACTAAGCCTATGGTGATACCACCCTGGGTGGTGGTGGGGTGGTCACCTTGCTACTGCTCCCATGTAGTCTCCACTGAAATCTTTGGGAGAGACTCCTTAATACTGATCAGGGATGCAAGCCCCAGGTCCACACTTGGTCTTCTCTGCCATCACATGGTGGCTGAGAAAGGGAACCTTGTTATAACCTGGCAAGAGTGGACGTCTAGGCTCTACACTAGGCCTTTCCTGACCAGGGTGGGATTTGGGCCACAGTTTTTTTCTGTGGCATTTGGCAGGAGTGG
The DNA here is from genome assembly GCF_963924675.1 of Phocoena phocoena. Lineage (NCBI taxonomy): Eukaryota > Metazoa > Chordata > Mammalia > Artiodactyla > Phocoenidae > Phocoena > Phocoena phocoena. Next base: position 64,891,728 of record NC_089240.1, on the reverse strand, counting down.
AGCAGGTATTTTCTAAGTTTTCTGTTTTGTTAGGTTATCCCTGTTTTTTGTCCTTTGGCTAGAAAGAACAGGGTCTTTAGTCTTCTTCTTTTTTCACCCATTGGCTTTTCTAGATTGCTGGCTTCTCCAGCACCCAATCAAGGATCTATAAGGCATAAATAAAACATAGGGAACTTATGACCATGTCATTCCTCAGGTCTCAAGGTCTCTAGCTAGTCTCCCTTCTTCTCTCTACCTTTCAGAATAGTTGTATGCTTATTTTATATATAATGCCTGGGGTTTTAAGCTGTACTTAGTGGGTGGAATATGGAAAAGTACATCTTCATCTTGGTCAGACTGGAAATCTGATGTTGTTTTGTAAGCAGCATTTATTTCTCCTTCAGGATACTCTCCAATTTTTTCCTTTCTAGTCAAGCCCTGGCCTTGCTCTCACTGTCCTTTCTTACTGAACTACCCTTCTTCCGGTCCAGCCTGAGCTGCTCTGAAAAACTCGTTTCTTCAGGTTTATCTCCGTGGCTTCATCATGGAAACAGTTTTCCTTGAAACTTGGAGGCAGAGTTTTTGCTACATACACATCTTAAAGGCTTGTTTTATTTCCTCCCCTGGTGTATGTACTATATTTACACATATATACCAAACTCACAATCATCATACCTGGGACCACACTTTTGAGGTGTGAGACTGAGGCCCAACTGTTGAAAAAGCAAGCCCAGGAATGTAAAGGTCTCTGTCTTTGCCTCGACCTTATACACTGCCTATCTCTAAACCTTCATCTAAATATTTATACGTGAAAAATTTCTCTCTACCCACCTGTTTCTGTGGTAGTAGAGGTTAAAACCATTTCCACTTGAACTGCATGTTGACCTCTTTATCCAAGAATTCAAAAGATTTATGATCTCTAATAGAGAAGGAGGGTAGGACCAGTAAAGAGCTCACTTTGATTGACACTTGGGCCACCCAACTCTGGGCAAGAGCTGACACAGGAACTGTTGAACTACATAGTTGAGAGAAGAATATTGGCAGACTGAGTGAAAAAGAGATAATGTGCTAATTCACTTTGAGGAATCCTGGGTGGCCCATGTTGGTGTATTTGAGGCCATTCCAGTAGTATTTGTCAGTGAATTGTTCAACAGAAAACACATAGGAGAGATTGATTCAAGATGGCACAGTAGGACATGTGTTCACCTCCTCTTGCGAGACCACCGAAATCACAGCTAACTACTGAACAACCCTCGACAAGAAGATGCTGGAACACACCAGAAATGATACCCCACTTCCAAAGACAAAGGAGAAGCCACAACAAGATGGTAGGACAGGTGCAATCACAATAAAATCAAATCCCATACCCAATGGGTGGGAATCCCACAAAATGGAGAACAATTACACCACAGACATTCTCCCACTGGAGTAAAGGTTCTGAGCCTCACATCACTCTTCTCAGCCTGGGGTCCAGCCACAGGAGTAGGAATCCCCAGATATTCTGAATTTGAAGTCCAGCGGGATATGATTGCAGGATTTCAACAGGACTGGGGGAGAGAGCGACTCCGCTCTTGGAGGGCACATACAAGGTCTTGTGCACAGGAGGACCGAGGGGGAAGGAGCAGTGACCCCATAGGACACTGAACCAAACCGACCTGAAAGTGTTGGAGTGTCCCTTGCAGAGGTGAGGGGCAGCTGTGGCTCACTGTGGGGACAAAAGCACAGACAGCAGCAGTTCTGGGAAGTACTCATTGGTGTGAGCCCTCATGGAGGATGCCATTAGCCCCACCATACAGCCTGTAGGCTCCAGGGCTGGGTTGCCTCATGTCAAACAACTAACAGGGAGGGAACACATCCCCACCCATCAGCAGACAAGTGGATTAAAGGCTTACTGAGCACAGCCCTGCCCACCAGAGCAAAACCCAATTCTACCCACAAGTCTGTCCCATCAGGAAGTTTGCACAAGCCACTTAGATAGCCTCATCCACCAGAGGGCAGACAGCAGAAGCAAGAAGAACTATAATTCTTCAACCTGCAGAAAGAAAACCACAATCAGAGAAAGTTTGAGAAAATGAAAAGGCGGAGGATTATGTCCCAGATGAAGGAAGAAGATAAAACCCCAGAAAAAAAAAAACTAAATAAAATGGAGATAGAGAACCTTCCAGAAAAAGAATTCAGAATAATGATAGTGAAGATGATCCAAGATCTTGGAAAAAGAATGGAGGCAAAGATTGAGAAGATGCAAGAAATGTTTAACAAAGACCTAGAAGAATTAAAGAACAAACACTCAGAAGAACTAAACAACAAACAAACAGAGATGAACAATACAATAACTGAAATGAAGAATACACTAGAAGGAATCAATAGCAGAATAACTGAGGCAGAAGAATGGATAAGTGACCTGGAAGACAGCTGGTGGTAATTACTGCTGTGGAACAGAATAAAGAAAAAAGAGTGAATAGAAATGAAGAGAGCCTAAGAGACCTCTGGGACAATATTAAATGCAACAACATTCACATTATAGGGTTCCCAGAAGGACAAGAGAGAAAGGACCTGAGAAAATACTTGAAGAGATAATAGCTGAAAACGTCCATAATATGGGAAAGGAAAGAGTCAACCAAGTCCAGCAAGCACAGAGTCCCATAAAGGATAAACTGAAGGAGGAACATGTCGAGACACACAGTAATTAAATTAACAAAAGTTAAAGACAAAGAAAAAATATTAAAAGTGACAAGGGAAAAGCAACAAATAACACACAAGGGAACTCTCATAACGTTATCAGCTGATTTCTCAGCAGAAACTCTGCAAACCAGAAGGGAGTGGTACGATATATTTAAAGTGATGAAAGGGAAGAATACTCTACCCAGCAAGGCTTTCATTCAGATTTGATGGAGAAATCAAAAGCTTTATAGACCAAAAAAAAAAAAAAAAAAAAAAAACACTAAGAGAATCAGCACCACCAGGCCAACTTTGCAACAAATGCTAAAGGAACTCTTCTAGGTAGGAAAGAGACTATCTGCAACTTAAAAACAAAAACCTTGTACATATACAGACTGCTATATCAAAACTTCATGGGAACAGCAAACACAAAATCTACAATAGACACACACACACAAAAAGAAAAAGCAACTGAAACTCAACACTAAAGAGAGTCATCAAACCACAAGATGAGAACAAAAGACGAAGGTGGGGCTTCCCTGGTGGCGCAGTGGTTGAGAGTCTGCCTGCCAATGCAGGTGACACAGATTCATGCCCCGGTCCGGGAGGATCCCACATGCCACGGAGTGGCTGGGCCTGTGAACCATGGCCACTGAGCCTGCGCGTCCAGAGCCTGTGCTCTGCAATGGGAGAGGTCACAACAGTGAGAGGCCTGCGTACCGCAAAAAAAAAAAAAAAAAAAAAGAGGAAGGGGAAGAAAAAGACCTACAAAAGCAACCCCAAAACAATTAACAAAGTGGCAATAAGAATACACATATCAATAATTACCTTAAATGTAAATGGATTAAATGCACCAACCAAAAAACATAAACTGGCTGTGTGGATACAAAAACAAGAGCCATTTGTATGTTGTTTACCAGAGACCCACTTCAGACCTAGGGACACATACAGACTGGTATTTAGCTGAGGGAAGAAGGTATTCCATAAAATGGAAATCAGAAGAAAGCTGGAGTAGCAATACTCATATCAGACAAAACAGACTTTAAAGACTGTTATAAGAAACAAAGAAGGACACTACATAATAATCAAGGGATCAATCCAAGAAGATATAACAATTATAAATATATATGTACCCAACATAGGAGCACATCAATATATATGGCAAATACTAACAGCCATAAAGGGAGAAATTGACAGTAACACAATAATACTAGGGGACTTTGACACCCCAATTTCATCAACGGACAGATCATCAAGACAGAAAATCAATAAGGAAACACAGGCCTTAAATGACACATTAGAGCAGATGAACTTAATTTATATTTATAGAGCATTCCATCCAAAAGCAGCAGAATACACATTCTTCTCATGTGCACATGGAACATTCTCCAATATTGGTCACATCCTGGGCCACAAGGCGAGTGTCAGTAAATTTAAGAAAATTGAAATCATACCAGGCATCCTTTCCAATCACAACACTAGGAGATTAGAAATAAACTACAAGAAAAAAACCTATAAAAAACACAGACACATGTAGGCTGAACAATATGCTACTAAACAACCAATGGATCACTGAAGAAATAAAAGAGGAAATCAAAAAATACCTACAAAGGAAAATGAAAGCTCAATGATCCAAAACCTATGGGATGCAGCAAAAGCAGTTCAAGAGGGAAGTTTATAGCAATGCAATCTTACCTAAGGAAACAAGAAAAATCTCAAATAAATAACCTAACATTAAACCTAAAGCAACAAGAGAAAGAAAAACAAGCAAAACCTAAAGTTAGTAGAAGGAAAGAAATCATAAAGTATGAGCTGAAATTAATGAAGTAGAGATGATGAAAGAAACAGCAAAGATCAATGATACTAAAAGCTGGTGCTTTAAGAAGATAAACAAAATTGATAAACCTTTAGCCAGACTCATCAAGAAAAAAAGGGAGAGGATGCAAATCAATAAAGTTAGAAATGAAAATGGAGGAGATACAACTGACACCACAGAAATACAAAGGATATAAGAGACTACTTCTACAAGAAACTATATGCCAATAAAATGGACAACCTGTAAGAAATGGGCAAATTCTTAGAAAGGTACCTTCTCCCAAGACTGAAACAGGAAGAAATAGAAAATATGAACAGAGCAATCACAAGCAGTGAAATTGGAACTGTGATTAAAAACTCCCAATAAACAAAAGTTCAGGACCAGATGGCTTCACAGGCGAATTTTATCAAACATTTAGGGAAAAGCTAACAACTACCCCGAAACTGTTCTAAAAAATTGCAGAGGAAGGAACACTCCCAAATTCATTCTACAAGGCCAGCATCACCCTGATACCAAGAGGACAAAGATCCCACAAAAAAAAAGAGAGAAAATTACAGGCCAATGTCACTGATGAACTTAGATGCAAAAATACTCAACAAAATGTTAGCAATCCAAATCCAACAACACATTAAAAGGATCATACACCATGATCAAGTGGGATTTACCTCAGGATGCAAGGATTTTTCAATATCTGCAAATCAATCATTGTGATCCGCCACATCAAAAACTTGAATAATAAAAACCATATGATCATCTCAATAGATGCAGAAAAAGCTTTTGACAAAATTCAGAACCATTTATGATAAAAAAAAAAACCCTCCAGAAAGTGGGCATACAAGGAACATAACTCAACATATAAAAGGCCACATACAACAAACCTACAGCTAACATCATACACATAGGTGAAAACCTGAAACCATTTCCTCTAATATCAGGAACAAGAGAAGGCTGTCCACTCTTACCACTATGATTCAACATAGTTTTAGAAGTCCTAGCTATGGCAATCAGAGAAGAAAAAGAAATAAAAGGAATCCAAACTGGAAAAGATGTAAACCTGTCACTGTTTGCAGATGACATGATACTATACATAGAAAATCCTAAAGTGCTATCAGAAAACTACTAGAGCTCATCAATAAATTTGGTAAAGTTGCAGGATACAAAATTAATACACAGAAATCTGTTGCATTCCTATTCACTAACAACAAAAGATCAGGGAGAGAGATTAAGGAAACAATCCTATTTACCATCCCATCAAAAGGAATAAAATACCTAGGAATAAACCTACCTAAGGAGACAAAAGGACCTGTACTCTGAAAAGTATAAGATGTTGATGAAATAAATCAAAGAAGACACAAAAAGATGGAAAGATATACCATGTTCATGGATTTGAAGAGTCAATATTGTCAAAATAATTATACGACCAATGCAGTCTACAGATTCAATGCAATCCCTATCAAATTACCAATGACGTTTTTCACAGAACTAGAAGAAAATATCTTAAAATTTGTATGGAGCCACAAAAGACCCTGAATAGCAAAAAGCAATCTTAAGAAAGAAAAATGGAGCTGAGGAATCAGGCTCCCTGACTTCAGACTATACTACAAAGCTATAGTCATCAAAACAGTATGGCACTGGCACAAAAACATTAATATAGAGCAATGGAACAGGATAAAAAACCAAAAAATAAACCCATGCACCTATGCTCAATTAATCTATGATAAAGGAGGAAATACTACACAATGGTGGAAAGACAGTATTTTCAACAAATGGTGCTGGGAAAACTGGACAGTTACATGTAAAAAAAGGAAATTAAATCATTCTTTAACACCATACACAAAAATAAGCTCAAAATGGATTAAAGACCTAAATGTGAGACTGGACACTGTAAAACTCCTAGAGGAAAGCCCAGGCAGAACACTCTTTCACTTAAATCACAGTAGTATCTTTTTCAATCTGTCTCCAAGAATAATGGAAATAAAAAAAAAATAAACAAGTGGGACCTAATTAAACTCAAAAGATTTTGCACAGCAAAGGAAACCATAAACAAAATGAAAAGACAACACACAGATTGGGAGAAAATATTTGCAAATGATGTGAGCGACAAGGGATTGGTCTCTAAAATTTACATACAGCCCATGAGGCTTAATATCATCAAAACAAACAACCAAATCAAAAAATGGGCAGAAGACCTAAATAGATATTTCTCCAAAGAAGACATACAGATGGCCAAGAGGCACATGAAAAGATGGTCAACATCGCTAATTATTAGAGAAATGCAAATCAAAACTACAATGAGGTATCACCTCACACCAGTCAGAATGGCCATCATCAAAAAAATCTACAAACAATAAATACGGGAGTGGGTAGAAGACGGAACCCTCTTGCCCTGTTGGTGGGAATGTAAATTGATACAGCCACTATGAAGAACAGTATGGAGGTTCCTTAAAAATCTACAAATAGAACTACCATATGACCCAACAGTCCTACTACTGGGCATATACCTTGAGAAAACCATGATTCAAAAAGAGTCATGTACCACAATGTTCATTGCAGCTCTATTCACAGTAGCCAGGACATGGAAGCAACCTAAGTGTCCATCGACAGATGAATGGATAAAGAAGATGTGGCAAATGTATACAATGGAATATTAATCAGCCATAAAAAGAAACGAAATTGAGTTTTTTGTAGTGAAGTGGATGGACCTAGAGTCTGTCATACAGAGTGAAGTAAGGCAGAAAGAGAAAAACAAATACCATATGCTAACGCATATATATGGAATAATAAAAAAAAAAAGGTTGTGAAGTACCTAGGACCAGGATAGGAATAAAGACACAGACATAGAGAATGGACTTGAGGACACGGGGAGGGGGAAGGGTAAGCTAGGATGAAGTGAGAGAGTGGCATGGACATATATACACTACCAAATGTAATATAGATAGCTAGTGGGAAGCAGCCACATAGCACAGGGAGACCAACTTGGTGCTTTGTGACCACCTAGAGAGATGGGATAGGGAAGGTGGGAGGGAGACACAAGAGGGAGGGGATATGGGGATATAAGTATACATATAGCTGGTTCACTTTGTTATACAGCAGAAAGTAAAACAACATTGTAAAGCAATTATACACAAATAAAAATGTTTTTTAAAAAAACTACAATGAGTATCACCTCACACCAGTGAAAATGGCTATCATGAAAAAATTCATAAACAATAAATGCTGGAGAGGGTGTGGATAGAAGGGGACCCTCCTACACTGTTGGTGGGAATGTAAATTTGTACAGGCACTATGGAGAACAGTATGGAGGTTCCTTAAAAAACTATAAATATAGCTACCACATGACCCTGCCATCCCACTCCTGGTCATGTATTTGGAGAAAACTCTATTTTGAAAAGATACACGCACCCCAATGTTCACTGCAACACTGTTTACAATAGCCAAGACATGGAAGCAATTTAAATGTCCATTGATAGAGGACTGGATAAAGAAGTGATGGTACATATGTACAATGGAATATTACTCAGCCATTAAAAAGAATGAAATAATGCCATTTGCAGCAATATGGATGGACCTAGAGATTGTCATACTGAGTGAAGTAAGTCCGACAGAGAAAGAGAAATATCATGCTACCCCTTATATATGTAATCTAAACAGAAATGATACAAACAAATTATTTACAAAACAGAAATAGACTCACAGACTTAGAGAAGAAACTTATGGTTACCAGGGGGGAAGGATGGGGAGAAGGGAAAGTTAGAGAGTTTGGGATAGACATGTACACACTGCTACATTTAAAATGGATAACAAACAAGGACCTACTGTATAGCACAAGGAACTCTGCTCAATGTTATGTGGCAGCCTGGATGGTAGGGGATTTTGTGGGAGAATGGATACATTTATATGTATGGCTGAGTCACTTTGCTGTGCACCTGAAACCATCACAACATTTTTAATCAGCTACTCAATATAAAATAAAAAGTTAAAAAAAAAAAGAAACCAGATAGGTAGTGGGGGTTGGCAAATAGTACTACCTGATCCTCCTTAGCCTTGCCAAGGTTGGCTGTGGGGGCAGATATAAGTCTGGTTGCTCTAAGAAAATAAATTGCAGATGGATTGTGGTATGCTACTTCAGACCTGCAAATGCATTAACACTGTGTTGGGAGCTCTTTCTTCTTTACCCAGAGTGCTCCTGGCCTCAAAGAATATTAAAGCTTGACCTTAGAGATCATCTAGTCTAATCTCTTCCCCTTGCCTTCCATTTCATTGGCCCACCCCACTTTCATTTTAAAGATGAAGAAAGTAGGGCCAAGAAGAGGGAAGGAAGTGCCCTGCAACAGATAATATAGGCAGTTAGTGACAGAACTGGGACTAGAACCCATGTTAGCTGACTCTTTGTGCCATGTTCTTTACTATACATTCTACCTCAAATGTTTTCTCAACTGAATACAAAAATGATGCTGTCTCATTTTTCCTCCATACGTTTCTCTTTCTCCTCATTGGTGCTTACTATGGAGAGTAAGCAACCTCACTGTGTGGGCTTTTTGTCCATTTAGAGCAGAAGTGGAGAAACATTTTTCTGTAAAGGGCTGTTGACATAGAAAAAACACGGACACAGAACAACAAAAAAATGCATTAAAAATCTGTATTAAGTAAAACACAACTTAGTTTTTAATTGTTAAAGCAAAATAAAAATCTAAAGCATGCAATGCTTTCACTTTTCAAGCTAGGGACCAGGAACATAAATTCTATTCAATAAATATATCATGGTGGTGAAAATATAACATCTATAAAGAGTTCTCCTTTTAGTTATCTATTTTTCTGAAGCAAAGAATGAAAAGCAAAAAGATACTCTGGAGGTTTAAAGAAGGGAAACTTTTCTGAATTTTTATTTTTTCACCTTTTCAACTTTTATTATTTCTGCTCTTGCACACTCATCATTTACTATATTCCATGCATTTTCTTAAATTAATTTTTATTGGACTATAACTGCTTTACAATGTTGTGGTACTTTCTTCTGTGCAGCAAGGTGAATCAGTTATACGTATACATGTAGTCACTCTTTTTTAGATTTCCTTCCAAATTTGGTCACCACAGAGCATTCAGTAGAGTTCCCTGTGCTATAAAGTAAGTTTTCATTAGTTATTTATTTTATACATAGTAGTGTATATATGTCAATCCCAATCTCCAAATTCGTCCCAACGCCCTTCCCACCTTGGTAACCATAAGTTTGTTCTCTACATCTGTGACTCTATTTCTGATTTGCAAATAAGTTCATCTGTACCATTTTTCTAGATTCCACATATAAGCTGTATTATATGATATTTGTTTATCTCTTCCTGACTTACTTCACTCTGTATGACAATCTCTAGGTCCATCCACCTCTATGCAAATGGCATTATTTTGTTCCTTTTAAATGGCTGATTAATATTCCATTGTATGGGGAGCTTCAAGATGGCAGAAGAGTAAGACCCGGAGATCACCTTCCTCCCTACAAATACATCAGAAATACATCTACATGTGGAACAACTCCTACAGAACACCTACTGAACGCTGGCAGAAGACCTCAGACCTCCCAAAAGTCAAGAAATTCCCCATGTACCTGGGTAGGGCAAAAGAAAAAAGAGAAAACAGAGACAAAAGAATAGGGAAAGGACCTGCAAGAGTTGGAGGGAGCTGTGAAAGAGGAGAGGTTTCCAGACACTAGGAAGCCCCTTCGGGGGCAGAGACTGCGGGTGTCGGAGGAGGGAAGCTTTGGAGACTCAGAGGACAGTGCAGCAACAGAGGTGCAGAGGGCAAAGCGGAGAGATTCCTGCACAGAGGATCAGTGCCAAACAGCACGCACGAGCCCGAGAGGCTTGTCTGCTCACCCGCCAGGGCGGGCGGGGGCTGGGAGCTGAGGTTCCGGCTTCAGTCGGATTCCAGGGAGAGGACTGGGGTTGGCTTCGTGAACACAGACTGAAGGGGGCTAGTGCACCATGGGTAGCCTGGAGGGAGTCCGGGAAAAGTTCTGGAACTGCCGAAGTGGCAAGAGACTTTTTCTTGCCTCTTTGTTTCCTAAGGCCTGAGGAGAGGTGATTAAGAGCACTGCTTAAAGGAGCTCCAGAGACGGGCGTGGGCCGTGGCTATCAGCGTGGACCCCAGGGATGGGCATGAGACACTAAGACTGCTACTGCAGCCAGCAAGAAGCCTATGTGCAAGTACAGGTCACTATCCACACTGCCCCTCCCAGGAGCCCACCACTGCCAGGGTCCCATGATCCAAGAAAAACTTCCCCGGGAGTACACACAGCACGCCTCAGGCTGGTGCGTCATGACAGCCTCTGCTGCCACAGGCTCAACCAGCACACCGTACCCTTCCCTCCCCCTGACCTGAGTGAGCTAGAGCCCCTAAATCAACCGCTCCTTTAACCTAGTCCTGTCTGAGCGAAGAACAGATGCCCTCAGGTGGCCTACATGCAGAGGCGTGACCAAATCCAAAGCTGAACACCAGGAGCTGTACGAACAAAGAAGAGAAAGGGAAATATCTCCCAACAACCTCAGGAGAAGCGGATTAAATCTTCACAATCAATTTGATGTACACTGCATCTGTGGGATACCTGAATAGACAACAAATAATCCCAAATTGAGGAGGTGGACTTTCGGAGCAATGATATATACATATATATACATATAATTTCCCTCTTTTCTCTTTTTGTGCATGTGTATGAGTATGCTTCTGTGTGTGACATTGTCTGTATAGATTTGCTTTTACCATTTGTCCTAGGGTTCTGTCTGTACATTTTTTTTTCCCTTAAGCATAGTTTTTAGCACTTGTTATCATTGGTGGATTTGTATTTTGGTTTGATTGCTCTTGTCTTTCTTTCCTTTCAAATTTTTTTATTAATTAAAATTTTTTTAATAATTATATTTTATATTAATAACTTTATTTTATTTTATCCTCTTCTTTCTTACTTATTTTTCTCCCTTTTCTTCTGAGCTATGTGGATGACAGACTCTTGGTGCTCCAGACAGGCATCAGGGCTGTGCCTCTGAGGTGGCAGAGCCAAGTTCAGGACACTGGTCCACAAGAGACCTCACAACTCCACATAATATCAAATGGCAAAAATCTCCCAGAGATCTCCATCTCAATGCCAAGACCCAGCTCCACTCAATGACCAGCAAGCAACAGCATGGGACACCCTATGCCACACAACTAGCAAGACAGGAACATAACCCCAACCATTAGAACAGAGGCTGCCTAAACTCATAATAAGGCCATAGACACCGCAAAACACACCACCAAACGTGGACCTGCCCATCAGAAAGACAAGATCCACCAGAACAAAGACACTCGTCTCCTCCACCAGGAAGCCTACACAACACACTGAACCAAACTTCACCACTGAGGACAGACACCCAAAATAATGGGAACTATGAACGTGCAGCCTGGGAAAAGGAGACCGCAAACACAGTAAGTTAAGCAAAATGAGAAGACAGACAAACACACAGCAGATGAAGGAGCAAGGCAAACACCCACAAGACCTAACAAATGAAGAGGAAATAGGCAGTCTACCTGAAAAAGAATTCAGAATAACGATAGTAAAGTTGATACAAAATGAAGGAAATAGAATAGAGAAAATACAGAAACGTTTAACAAGGAACTAGAAGAACTAAAGAGCAAACAAACAGTGATGTACAACAAAATAAAGGAAATTAAAAATTCTCTAGAAGGGATCAACAGTAGAATAACTGAGGAGGAAGAACAAATAAGTGAACTGGAAGATAAAATAGTGGAAATAACGACTGCAGAGTGCAATACAGAAAAAAGAATGAAAACAATTGAGGACAGTCTCAGAGACTTCTGGGACAACATTAAATGCACCAACATTAGAACTAAAGGGGTGCCAGAAGAAGAAGAGAAAAAGAAAGGGACTGAGAAAATATTTGAAGAGACTATAGTTGAAAACTTCCCTAATATGGGAAAGGAAATAGTTAATCAAGTCCAGGAAGCACAGAGAGTCTCATACAGGATAAATCCAACTAGAAACATGCCAAGCCACATATCAATCAAACTGACAAAAATTAAATACGAAGAAAACATATTAAAAGCAGCAAGGGAAACAAGACAAGGTTGCCCACTCTCACCACTCTTATTCAACATAGTTTTGGAAGTCTTAGCCACAGCAATCAGAGAAGAAAAGGAAATAAAAGGAATACAAATCGGAAAAGAAGAAGTAAAGCTGTCACTGTTTGCAGATGACATGATATTATACATAGAGAATCCTAAAGATGCTACCAGAAAACTACTAGAGCTAATCAATGAATTTGGTAAAGTAGCAGGATACAAAATTAATGCACAGAAATCTCTGGCATTCCTATATACTAATGATGAAAAATCTGAAAGTGAAATCAAGAAAACACTCCCATTTACCATTGCAAGAAAAAAATAAAATATCTAGGAATAAACCTACCTAAGGATACGAAAGACCTGTATGCAGAAAATTATAAGACACTGATGAAAGAAATTAAAGATGATACAAATAGATGGAGAGATATACCATGTTCTTGGATGGGAAGAATCAACATTGTGAAAATGACTCTACTACCCAAAGCAATCTACAGATTCAATGCAATCCCTATCAAACTACCACTGGCATTTTTCACAGAACTAGAACAAAAAATATCGCAATTTGTATGGAAACACAAAAGACCCCGAATAGCCAAAGCAATCTTGAGAACGAAAAAAGGAGCTGGAGGAATCAGGCTCCCTGACTTCAGACTATACTACAAAGCCACAGTAATCAAGACAGTATGGTACTGGCACAAAAACAGAAAGATAGATCAGTGGAACAGGATAGAAAGCCCAGAGATAAACCCAGGCACATATGGACACCTTATCTTTGATAAAGGAGGCAGGAATGTACAGTGGAGAAAGGACAGCCTCTTCAATAAATGGTGCTGGGAAAACTGGACAGGTACATGTAAAAGTATGAGATTAGATCACTCCCTAACACCATACACAAAAATAAGCTCAAAATGGATTAAAGACCTAAATGTAAGGCCAGAAACTATCAAACTCTTAGAGGAAAACATAGGCAGAACACTCTATGACATAAATCACAGCAAGATCCTTTCTGACCCACCTCCTAGAGTAATGGAAATAAAAACAAAAATAAACAAATGGGACCTAATGAAACTTCAAAGCTTTTGCACAGCAAAGGAAACCATAATCAAGACCAAAAGACAACCCTCAGAATGGGGGAAAATATTTGCAAATGAAGCAACTGACAAAGGATTAATCTCGAAAATTTACAAGCAGCTCATGCAGCTCAATAACAAAAAAACAAACAACCCCATCCAAAAATGGGCAGAAGACCTAAATAGACATTTCTCCAAAGAAGATATACAGAATGCCAACAAACACATGAAAGAATGCTCAACATCATTAATCATTAGAGAAATGCAAATCAAAACTACAATGAGATATCATCTCACACCAGTCAGAATGGCCATCATCAAAAAATCTAGAAACAATAAATGCTGGAAGGGTGTGGAGAAAAGGGGACACTCTTGCACTGCTGGTGGGAATGTGAATTGGTTCAGCCACTATGGAGAACAGTATGGAGGTTCCTTAAAAAACTACAAATAGAATTACCATATGACCCAGCAATCCCACTACTGGGCATATACCCTGAGAAAACCAAAATTCAAAAAGAGTTATGTACCAAAATGTTCATTGCAGCTCTATTTACAATAGCCCGGAGATGGAAACAACCTAAGCGCCCATCATCGGATGAATGGATAAAGAAGATGTGGCACATATACACAATGGAATATTACTCAGCCTTAAAAAGAAATGAAATTGAGCTATTTGTAATGAGATGGATAGACCTAGAGTCTGTCATACAGAGTGAAGTAAGTCAGAAAGAAAAAGACAAATACCGTATGCTAACACATATATATGGAATTTAAGGAAAAAAGAATGTCATGAAGAACCTAGCGGTAAGACAGGAATAAAGACGCAGACCTACTGGAGAACAGACTTGAGGATATGAGGAGGGGGAAGGGTGAGTTTTGACAGGGCGAGAGAGAGTCATGGACTTATACACACTAACAAACATAGTAAGGTAGATAGCTAGGGGGAAGCAGCCGCAAGGCACAGGGATATTAGCTCGGTGCTTTGTGAAAGCCTGGAGGGGTGGGATGGGGAGAGTGGGAGGGAGGGAGATGCAAGAGGGAAGACATATGGGAACATATGTATAGCTGATTCACTTTGTTATAAAGCAGAAACTAACACACCATTGTAAAGCAGTTATACCCCAATAAAGATGTTTAAAAAAAAAAAAAAAAGCAGCAAGGGAAAAACAACAAATAGCATACAAGGGAATCCCCAGAAGGATAGCAGCTGATCTTTCAGCAGAAACTCTACAAGCCAGAAGGGAGTGGCATGACATATTTAAAGTCATCATGGAGAAAAACCTACAACCAAGATTACTCTACACGGGAAGGATCTCATTCAGATTTCATGGAGAAATTAAAAGCTTTGCAAACAAGCAAAAACTAAGAGAATTAAGCACCACCAAACCAGCTTTACAACAAATAGTAAAGGGACTTCTCTAGGCAGGAAACACAAGAGAAGGAAAAAAAACCTACAATAACAAACACAAAACAATTAAGAAAATGGTAACAGGAGCATACATATAGATAATTACCTCAATTGTAGATGGATTAAATGCTCCAGACAAAAGACATTGACTGGCTGAATGGACATAAAACATGACCTGTATACGTGCTGTCTGAAAGAGACTCACTTCAGAAATAGGGACACATACAGACTGAAAGTGATGGACGGGAAAAGATATTCCATGTAAATGGAAATCATAAGAAAGCTGGAGTAGCAATTCTCATATCAGACAAAATAGACATTAAAAAAATAGACTATTACAAGAGAAAAAGAAGGACACTGCATAATGATCAAGGGATCAATTCAAGAAGATATAACAATTGAAATATTTATGCACCCAACATAGGAGTACCTCAATACATAAGGCAAATACTAGCAGCCATAAAAGGGGAAATCGACAGTAACACAATCATAGTAGGGAAATTTAACACCCCACTTTCATCAATGAACAGATCATCCAAAATGAAAGTAAATAAGGAAACACAAGCTTTAAATGATACATTAAACAAAATGGACTTAATTGATATTTATAGGACATTCCATCCAAAAACAACAGAATACACATTCTTCTCCAGTGCTCATGGAATATTCTCCAGGATAGATTATACCTTGGTTCACAAATCAAGCCTTGGTAAATTTAAGAAAATTGAAATTGTATCAAGTATCTTTCCTGATGATAATGCTATGAGACTAGTTATCACTTACAGGAAAAAACCTGTAAAAAATACAAACACATGGAGGCTAAACAATACACTACTTAATAAACAAAAGATCACTGAAGAAATCAAACAGGAAATCAAAATATACTTAGAAACAAATGACAATGAAAACACGACGACCCAAAACTTATGGGATGCAGCAAAAGCAGTTCTACGAGGGAAAATTATAGCAATACAACCCTACCTTAAGAAATAAGAAACATCTCAAGTAAACAACCTAACTTTACACCTAAAGCAATTATAGAAAGAAGAATAGAAAAACCCCAAAGTTAGCAGAAGGAAAGAAATCATAAAGATCAGATCAGATATAAATGAAAAAGAAATGAAGGAAACGATAGCAAAGATTAATAAAACTAAAAGCTGGTTCTTTGAGAAGATAAACAAAATTGATAAACCATTAGCCAGACTCATCAAGAAAAAAAGGGAGAAGATGCAAATCAATAGAATTAGAAATGAAAAAGGAGAAGTAATAACTAATAATGCGGAAATACAAAGGATCATGATTGAGTACTACAAGCAACTATATGCCAATAAAATGGATGGCCTGGAAGAAATGGACAAATTCTTAGAAATGCACAACCTTCTGAGACTGAACCAGGAGGAAATAGAAAATATGAACCGACCAGTCACAAGCACTGAAATTGAAACTATGATTAAAAATCTCCCAACAAACAAAAGCCCAGGACCAGATAGCTTCACAGGAGAATTCTATCAAACATTTAGTTTATCAAACACTTATCCTTCTCAAACTCCTCCAAAATATAGCAGAGGGAGGAACACTCCTAAACTCTTTCTATGAGGCCACAATCACCCTGATACCAAAACCAGACAATTATGTAAAAAAAAAAAAAATACTGCAGCCCAACAACAGTGAACATAGATGCAAAATTCCTCGACAAAATTCAAGCAAAAAGAATCCAGCTGAACATTCAAAGGATCATACACCATGATCAAGTGAGTTTTATCCCAGGAATGCAAGGATTCTTTGATATATGCAAATCAATCAATGTGAAAAAACATATTAACAAACTGAAGGATAAAAACCATAAGATTATCTCCATAGATGCAGAAAAATCATTTGACAAAATTCAACACCCATTTATGATAAAAACCCACCAGAATGTAGGCATAGATGGAATTTTCCTCAAGATAATAAAGGCCATATATGACAAACCCACAGACGACATCGTCCTCAATGGTCAAAAACTGAAAACATTTCCACTCAGATCAGGAACAAGACAAGGTTGTAGCTTTGTTCCTCTCACCACTATTATTCAACATAGTTTTGGAAGTTTTAGTCACAGCAATAAGAGAATAAAAAGAAATAAAAGGAATCCAAAGCGGAAAAGAAGAAGTAAAGCTGCCACTGTTTTCAGAAGACATGATACTCTACATAGAGAATCCTAAATATGCTATCAGAAAACTACTAGAGCTAATCAATGAATTTGGTAAAGTAGCATGATACAAAATTAATGCAAAGAAATCTCTAGCATTTCTATACACTAATGATGAAAAATCTGCAAGTGAAATTAGAAAACACTCCCATTTACCATTGCAACATAAAATATCTAGGAATAAACCTCCCTAAGGAAGCAAAAGACGTGTATGCAGAAAACTGTAAGACACTGATGAAAGAAATTAAAGATGATACAAATCGACGTAGAGATATACCATGTTCTTGGATTGGAAGCATCAACATTGTGAAAATAATTATACTACCCAAAGCAATCTACAGATTTAATGCAATCCCAATGAAACTGTCACTGGCATTTTTCACAGAAGTAGAAAAATATTTCGCAATTTGTATGGAAACACAAAAGACCCCAAATAGCCAAAGCAATCTTGAGAACGAAAAATGGAGCTGGAGGAATCAGGTTCCCTGATTTCAGACTATATTACAAAGCTACAGTAATCAAGACAGTATGGTGCTGGCAGAAGAACAGAAATATAGGTCAATCGAACAGGATAGAAAGCCCAGTGATAAAACCATGAACATATGGTCACCTTATCTTTGCTAAAGGAGGCAAGAATATGCAGTGGAGAAAAGATAGCCTCTTCAATAAGTGGTGCTGGGAAAACTGGAGAGCTACATGTAAAAGAATGAAATTAGAACACTCCGTAACACCATACACAAAAATAAACTCAAAATAGTTTAGGACCTAAATGTAGCACAGGGAGATCAGCTCTGTGCTTTGTGACCACCTAGAGGGTTGGGGTATGGAAGGTGGGAGGGAGGGAGACCCAATAGGGAAGAGATATGGGGACATATGTATATGTATTACTGATTCACTTTGTTATAAAGCAGAAACTAACACACCAATGTAAAGCAAGTGTACTCCAATAAAGAAGTTAAAAAAAAGAATTCCATTGTATATATGTAACACACCTTTATCCATTCCTCTGTTGATGGACATGTAGGTTGCTTCCATGTCCTGGCTATTGTAAATAGTGATGCAATGAACACCAGGGAACATGAATCATTTCAAATTATGGTTTTCCCCAGAGATATGCTTAGCAGTGAATTTGCTGGGTCACATGGTAGTTCTTTTTTATTATTTAAATTTTTTTAATGTTCAGTCTTCTTTTAATTTCTTTATTTATATTTATTTTTGGCTGTGTTAGGTCTTTGTTTCTGTGCAAGGGCTTTCTCTAGTTGTGGCAGCAGGGGCCACTCTTCATCGCGGTGCACGGGCCTCTCACTCTCATGTCCTCACTTGTTGCAGAGCACAGGCTCCAGACGCGCAGGCTCAGTAGTTGTGGGTCATGGGCCTTGTTGCTCCACAGCATGTGGGATCTTCCCAGACCAGGGCTTGAACCCATGTCCCCTGAATTAGTAGGCAGATTCTCAACCACTACGCCACCAGGGAAGCCCCTATTTTTATTTTTTTAACGAAACTCCATACTGTTCACCATAGTGGCTGTATTATTTACATTCCCACCAACAGTGCAAGAGGGTTCCCTTTCCTCCACAGACTCTCCAGCATCTATTGTTTGTAGATATTTTTTAACATCTTTATTGGGGTATAATTGCTTTACAATGGTGTGTTAATTTCTACTTTATAACAAAGTGAATCAGTTATACATATACATATGTTCCCATATCTCTTCCCTCTTGCTTCTCCCTCCCTCCCACCTTCCGTGTCCCACCCCTCTAGGTTGTCACAAAGCACCGAGCTGATCTCCCCATGCTATGTGGCTGCTTCCCACTAGTTATCTATTTTATGTTTGGTAGTGTATATATGTCCACGCCACTCTCTCACTTTGTCACAGCTTACCTTTCCACCTCTGCATATCCTCAAGTCCATTCTCTAGAAGGTCTGTGTCTTTATTCCCGTCTTGCCCCTATGTTCTTCATGATAATTTTTTCCCCTTAGATTCCACATATTTGTGTTAGCATAAGGTATTTGTTTTTGCCTTTCTGCCTTACTTCATTCTGTATGACAGACTCTAGGTCCATCCACCTCACTACAAATATCTCAATTTCGTTTCTTTGTACAGCTGAGTAATATTCCATTGTATATATGTGCCACATCTTCATTTTCCATTTGTCTGTTGGTGGACACTTAGGTTGCTTCCATGTCCTGACTATTGTAAATAGAGCTGCAATGAGCATTTTGGTACATGACTCATTTTGAATTATGGTTTTCTTAGGATATATGCCCAGTAGTGGTATTGCTGGATCATATGGTAGTTCTATTTTTAGTTTTTTAAAGGAACCTCCATACTGTTCTCCATAGTGGCTGTATCAATTTACATTCCCACCAACAGTGCAAGAGAGTTCCCTTTCTCCACACCCTCTCTAACATTTATTGTTTGTAGATTATTTGATGAAGGCCATTCTGATTGGTGTGAGGTGATATCTCAGTGTAGTTTTGATTTGCATTTCTCTAACGATTAATGATGTTGAGCATTCTTTCATGTGTTTGTTGGCATTCTGTATATCTTCTTTGGAGAAATGTCTATTTAGGTCTTCTGCCCATTTTTGAAATTGTTTGTTTGTTTTTTTGATATTGAGTTGCTGCTTGTAAATTTTGGAGATTAATCCTTGGTCAGTTGCTTCATTTGCAAATATTTTTGCTCATTCTGAGGATTGTCTTTTCATCTTGTTTATGGTATCCTTTGCTGTGCAAAAGATTTTAAGTTTCATTAGGTCCCATTTGTTTATTTTTGTTTTTATTTCTATTTCTGTAGGCGGTGGGTCAAAGAGAATCTTGTTGTGATTTATGTCATAGAGTGTTCTACCTATGTTTTCATGTAAGAATTGGATAGTGACTGGCCACACATTTAGGTCTTTAACCCATTTTGAGTTTATTTTTGTGTGTGGTGTTAAGGAGTGTTCTAATTTCATACTTTTACATATTACTGTCCATTTTCCCAGCACCGCTTATTGAAGAGGCTGTCTTTTCTACACTGTATATTCTTACCTGCTTTATCAAAGATAAGGTGGCTATATGTGCATGGGTTTATCTCTGGGCTTTCTATCCTGTTCCATTGATCTACATTTCTTTTTTTGAGCCAGTACCATACTGTCTTGATTACTGTAGCTTTGTAGTATAGTCTGAAGTCAGGGAGCCTGATTCCTCCAGATCCGTTTTTGTTTCTCAAGATTGCTTTGTCTATTTGGGGTCTCTTGTGTTTCCATACAAATTGTGAACTTTTATGTTCTAGTTCTGTGAAAAATACCAGTGGTAGGTTGATTGGGATTGCATTGAATTTGTAGATTGCTTAGGGTAGTAGAGTCATTTTCACAATGTTGATGCTTCCAATCCAAGAACATGGTATATGTCTCCATCTATTTGTATCATCTTTAATGTCTGTCATCAGTTTCTTATAATTTTCTGCATACAGTTCTTTTGTCTCCTTAGGTAGGTTTATTCCTAGATATTTTATTCTTTATGTTGCTTTGGTAAATGGGAGTGTTTTCTAATTTCACATGCAGATTTTTCATCATTAGTGTATAGGAATGCTAGAGATTTCTGTGCATTAATTTTGTATTCAGCTCCATTACCAAATTCATTGATTAGCTCCCGTAGTTTTCTGGTAGCATCTTTAGCATTCTCTATGTAGTATCATGCCACCTGCAAAGAGTGAGAGCTTTACTTTTTGTTTTCCGAGTTTGATTCCTTTGTTTCTTTTTCTTCTCTGATTCCTGTGGTTAAACCTTTCAAAACTATGTTGAATGATAGAGATGAGAGTGGGTAACCTTTTCCTGTTCCTGATATTAGTGGAAATGGTTTCAGTTTTTCACCATTGAGGACAATGTTGGCTGTGGGTTTGTCATATTTGGCCTTTTTTAAGATGAGGAAAGTTACCTCTATTCCTACATTCTGGAATATTTTTATCATAAATGGGTGTGGAATTTTGTCAAAAGCTTTCTCTGCCTCTATTCAGATGATCATATGGTTTTTCTCCTTCAATTTTTTAATATGGTGAATCACAATGCTTGATTTGCGGATATTGAAGAATCCTTGCATTCTTCGGATAAACCCCACTTGATCATGGTGCATGATCTTTTCAATGTGCTGTTGGATTCTGTTTGCTAGTATTCTGTTCAGGATTTTTGCATCTATGTTCATCAGTGATATTGGCCTGTAGTTTTCTTTCTTTGTGACATCTTTGTCTGGTTTTGGTATCAGGGTGGTGGTGTCCTCATAGAATGAGTTTGGGAGTTTTCCTCTCTCTGCTGTATTTTGGAAGATTTTGAGAATGATAGGTGTTAGCTCTCCTCTGAATGTTTGATAGAATTTGCCTGTGAACCCATCTGGCCCTGGGCTTTTGCTTGTTGGAAGATTTTTAGTCACAGTTTCAATTTCAGTGCTTGTTATTGGTCTGTTCATATTTTCTATTTCTTCCTGGTTTAGTCTCGGAAGGCTGTGCATTTCTAAGAGTTTGTCCATTTCTTCCAGGTCGTCCATTTCATTGGCCTATTGTTGCTTGTAGTACTCTATCATGATCCTTAGTATTTTTCAGTGCCAGTTGTTACTTCTCCTTTTTCATTTCTAAATCTATTGATTTGAATCTTCTCCCTTTTTTTCTTGTTGAGTGTGGCTAATGGTGTATCAATTTTTTTTATCTCCTCAAAGAACCAGCTTTTAGTTTCATTGATCTTTGCTATCGTTTCCTTCATTTCTTTTTCATTTATTTCTGATCTGATCTTTAGGATTTCTTTCCTTCTGCTAAATTTGGGGTTATTTTCTTCTTCTTTCTCTAATTGCTTTAGGCATAAGGTTAGGTTGTTTATTTGAGACATTATTTGTTTCTTATGGTAGGATCGTATTGCTATAAACTTCCCTCTTAGAACTACTTTTGCTGCATCCCATAGGTTTTGGGCCATCGTGTTTTCATTGTCATTTGTTTCTAGGTATTTTCTGATTTCCTCTTGATTTCTTCAGTGATCTCTTGGTTACTAAGTAGTGTTTTGTTTAGCCTCCATGTGTTTGTATTTTTTTACAGAGTTTTTCCTGTAATTGATATCTAGTCTCATAATGTTGTGTCCGGAAAAGATACTTGATACGATTTCAATTTTTGTAAATTTACCAAGGCTTGATTTGTGTCCCAAGGTATGATGTGTCCTGGAGAATGTTCCATAAGCACTTGAGAAGAACGTGTATTCTGTTGTTTTTAGATGGAATATCCTATAAATATTAATTAAGTCCATCTTGTTTAGTTTATAACTTAAAGCTTGTGTTTCCTCATTTATTTTCATTTTGGTTGATCTGTCCATTAGTGAAATTGAGGTATTCAAATCCCCTACTACGATTTTGTTACTGTCAATTTCCCCTTTTATGGCTGTCAGCATTTGCCTTATGTAGTGAGGTGCTCCTATGTTGGGTGCATAAATATTTACAATTGTTATATATTCTTCTTGAATCGACCCCTTGATCATTATGTAGTGTCCTTCTTTGTCTCTTGTAATAGTCTTTATTTTAAAGTCTATTTTGTCTGATATGAGAATTGCTTCTCCAGCTTTCTTTTGATATCCATTTGCATGGAATATCATTTTTCGTCCCCTCACTTTCACTCTGTATGTGTCCCTAGGTCTGAAGTGGGTCTCTTGTAGAAAGCATATATATGGGTCTGTTTTTGCATCCATTCAGCCAGTCTATGTCTTTTGGTTGGAGCATTTAATCCATTTCCATTTAAGGTAATCATCGATATGTATGTTCCTATTCCCATTTTTTTAATTGTTTAGGGTTTGTTATTGTAGGTCTTTTCCTTCTCCCGTGTTTCCTGTCTAAAGAAATTCCTTTAGCACTTATTGTAAAGCTGGTTTGGTGGTGCTGAATTCTCTTAGCTTTTTCTTGCCTGTAAAGGTCTTTATTTCTTCATCAAATCTGAATGAGATCCTTGCTGGGTAGAGTAATCATGGTTGCAGGTTTTTCTCCTTCATCACTTTAGATATGTCCTGCCAGTCCCTTCAGGCTTGCAGAGTTTCTGCTGAAAGATCAGCTGTTAACCTTATGTGGATTCCCTTGTGTGTTATTTGTTGTTTTCCCCTTGCTGCTTTTAATATGTTTTCTTTGTATTTAATTTTTGATAGTTTGATTAATATGTGTCTTGGCGTGTTTCTCCTTGGATTTATCCTGTATGTGACTCTCTGTGCATCCTCTATTTGATTAACTATTTCCTTCCCCATGTTAGGAAATTTTCAACTATAATCTCTTCAAATATTTTCTCAGTCTCTTTCTTTTTCTCTTCTTCTTGTGGGACCCCTGTAATTCGAATGTTGGTGTGTTTAATGTTGTCACAGTGGTTTCTGAGACTGTTTCAATTCTTTTCATTCCTTTTTCTTTATTCTGCTCTGCAGTATTTATTTCTGCTATTTTGTATTCCTGGTCACTTATCCATTCTTCTGCCCCAGTTATTGTGCTGTTTATCCCTTCTAGAGAATTTTTAATTTCATTTATTGTGTTTTTCATCACTGTTTGTATGCCCTTTAGTTCTTCTAAGTCCTTGTTAAACGTTTGTTTTTTTATCTCTATTCTATTTCCTAGATTTTGGATCAACCTTACTATCATTCTGAATTCTTTTTTAGGTAGACTGCCTATTTCCTCTTCATTTGTTAGGTCTGGTTGGTGTCTCACTTGCTCCTTCATCTTCTGTGTGTTTTTCTGTCTTCTCATTTTACTTGACTTACTGTGTTTTGAGTCTCCTTTTCACAGGCTGCTGGTTCGTAGTTCCCGTTTTTTTTGGTGTCTGTCCCCAGTGGCTAAGGCTGGTTCAGTGGGTTGTGTAGGCTTCCTGGTAGAGGGGACTAGTGCCTGTGTTCTGGTGGATGAGGCTGGATCTTGTCTTTCTGGTGAGCAGGTCCACGTTTGGTGGTGTTTTTTGGGGTGTCTGTGGCCTTATTATGATTTTAGCCTGTGTGCTAATGGGTGGGGTGGTGTTCCTGTCTTGCTAGTTGTTTGGCATAGGGTGTCCTGCAGTGTAGCTTGCTGGTCCTTGAGTGAAGTTGGGTCTTCACATTGAGATTTTCAACGTTTGTTTTTACTTAGATCTGGGAGATCTGTTGTGGACAAGTGTCCAGATCTTGGCTCATCCACCTCAGAGGTACAGCCCTGACGCCTGGTTGGAGCACCAAGAGCCTTTCATCCACACGGCTCAGAATAAAAGGGAGAGAAAGTAGAAAGAAAGAAAGAAAGAAAGAAGAGACAATAAAATAAAATAAAGTAAAAAACAAACAAAAAAGAAAGAACACTAGGACAAATGGTAAAAGCAAAACTATACAGAGAAAATCACACACAGAAGCATACTCATGCACACTCACAAGAGAAAAAGGGGGAAAAATATATCTTTGCTGCCAAAGTCTACCTCTTCCATTTGGGATGATTCGTTGTCTACTCAGGTATTCCACAGATGCAGCATACATCACATTGATTCTGGAGATTTAATCCTCTGCTCTTGAGGCTGCTGGTAGAAATTTCCCTTTCTCTTCTTTGTTTGCAGAGCTCTCAGGGTTCAGGTTTGTATCTGGACCCACCTTTGTGTGTAGGTTGCCTGAAGGCGTCTGTTCTTCGCCCAGAGAGGACGGGGTTGAAGGAGCATCTGATTCGGTGGCTCTGGCTCACTGAAGTCAGGGGGATGTAGGGGTACAGATGAGAGGTGAGACTGTGGCGGCAGAGCCCGGCATGACATTTTAGCAGCCTGAGACACGCTGTACATTCTCCCGGGGAAGTTGTCCCTGGGTCACAGGACCCTGGCAGTGGTGGGCTGCACAGTCTCCTGCGAGGGGAGGTGTGGATCATGACCTGTGCTTCAGATTTCTCGGTGGCTGCAGCAACAGCCTTAGCATCCCCTGCCCGTCTCTAGGGTCCTCGCTGATAGCTGCAGCTCACACCAGTCTCTGGAGCTCCTTTGTGCAGTGCTCTTAATCCCCTCTCCTCACGCACCAGGAAACAAAGAGTCAAGAAAAAGTCTCGCCTCTTCAGCAGCTCCAGACTTTTCCCAGACTCCCTCCCAGTTAGCCGTGGCACACTAGCCCCCTTCAGGCTATGTTCATGCAGCCAATTCCAGTCCTCTCCCTGGGATCCGACCTCCGAAGCCTGTGCCTCAGCTCCCAGCCCCTGCCCATCCTGGCAGATGAGCAGACAAGCCTCTCGGGCTGATTAGTGCTGGTCTGCACTGATCCTCTGTGCAGGAATCTCTCTGCTTTGCCCTCCACACCCTGTTGCTATGCTCTAATCCGTGGCTCCAAAGCTTCACCCCTCCACCACCCGCATTGTCTGCCCGTGAAGGGGCTTCCTAGTGTGTGGACACATTTCCTCCTTCACAGCTCCCTCCCAGTGGTGCAGATCCCGTCCCTATTCTTTTGTCTTTGTTTGTTCTTTTTCCTTTTGCCCTACCCAGGTACGTGGGGAATTTCTTGTCTTTTGGGAGGTCTGAGATCTTCTGCCAGCACTCAGTAGGTGTTCTGTAGGAGCTGTTCCACATGTAGATGTATTTCTGATATATTTGTAGAGAGGAAGGTGATCTCCACGTCTTACACTTCCGCCATCTTGAAGCTCCTCCCCTCGTTTGTAGATATTTTGCTGATGGCCATTCTGACCAGTGTGAGGTGATACCTCACTGTAGTTTTGATTTGCATTTCTCTACTAATTAGTGATGTTGAGCATCTTTTCATGTGCTTTTTGGCCATCTATATGTCTTTGGAGAAATGTCTATTTAGATCTTCTGTCCAGTTTTTTTTTTTTTTTTTTTTTTTTTTTTTTTTTTTTTTGCGGTATGTGGGCCTCTCACTGTTGTGGCCTCTCCCGTTGTGGAGCACAGGCTCTGGACCCGCAGGCTCAATGGCCATGGCTCATGGGCCCAGCTGCTCCATGGCATGTGGGATCTTCCTAGACCGGGGCAAGAACCCATGTGCCCTGCATCGGCAGGCGGACTCAACCACTGCACCACCAGGGAAGCCCTTCTGTCTGGTTTTGATTGGCTTTTTTTTTTTTTATTGAGCTGCATGTGCTGTTTATATATTTTGGAGATTAATCCTTTGTCAGTTGCTTCATTTGCAAATATTTTCTCCCAATATGAGGGCTGTCTTTTTGTTTTGTTTGTGGTTTCCTTTGCTGTGCAAAAGCTTTTAAATTTCATTAGGTCCCACTTGTTTACTTTTGCTTTTATTTTCATTACTCTAGGCGGTGGATCAAAAAAGATCTTGCTGTGATTTATGTCAATGAATGTTCTGCTTGGGCTTCCCTGGTGGCACAGTGGTTGAGAGTCCACCTGCTGATGCAGAGGACATGGGTTTGTACCCCGGTCCAGGAGGATCCCACATGCCGTGGAGTGGCTGGGCCCGTGAGCCATGGCCTCTGAGCCTGCTCACCCAGAGCCTGTGCTCAGCAACGGGAGAGGCCACAACAGTGAGAGGCCTACGTACTGCAAAAATAAAAAAGAAAGAAAGAATGTTCTGCCTATATTTTCTTCAAAGAGTTTCACAGTATCCAGCCTTACATTTAGGTCTTTAATCCATTTTGAGTTTATTTATTTATGTTTTTAGTACAGTGTTAGGGAGTGTTCTAATTTCATTCTTTTACATGCAGCTGTCCAGTTTTCTCAGCACCACTTATTGAAGAGGCTGTCTTTCTCCATTGTATATTCTTTCCTCCTTTATCAAAAATAAGGTGACCATATGTGTGTGGGTTTACTTCTGGGCTTTCTATCCTGTTCCATTGATGTATATTTCTGTTTTTGTGCCTGTACCACACTGTCGTGATTATTGTAGCTTGGTAGTATAGTCTGAAGTCAGTGAGCCTGATTCCTCCAGCTCCGTTTTTCTTTCTCAATATTGCTTTGGCTATTCAGGGTCTTTTGTGTTTCCATATAAATTGTGAAATTTTTATTCTAGTTCTCTGAAAAATGCCATTGGTAATTTGATAGAGATCACATTAAATCTGTAGATTGCTTTGGGTACTATAGTCATTTTCACAATGTTGATTCTTTCAATCCAAGAACATGGTATATCTCTCCTTTTGTTTGTATCATCTTTAATTTCTTTCATCAGTGTCTTATCGTTTTCTGCATACAGGTCTTTTGTCTCCTTAAGTAGGTTTAATCCTATGTATTTTATTCTTTTTTTTGCAATGGTAAATGGGAGTGTTTCCTTAATTTCTCTTTCAGATTTTTCATCATTAGTGTATAGTAATGCAAGAGAGTTCTGTGTATTAATTTTGTATCCTGCAACTTTACAAAATTCATTGATGAGCTCTAGTAGTTTATGGTAGCATCTTTAGGATTTTGTATATTTAGTACCACGCCATCTGCAAACAGTGACGTTTGCTTCTTCTTTTCCAAATTGGGTTCATTTTATTTCTTTTTCTTCTCTAATAGCCTTGGCCAGGACTTCCAAAACTATGTTGAATAAAACTGGTGAGAGTGGACAACCTGTCTTCTTCCTCATCTGAGAGAAATACTTTCAGGTTTTCTCCACTGAGTATGATGTTAGCTGTAGGTTTTTTGTTTATGGCCTTTAGTATCTTGAGGTAGGTTCACTTTAAGCTCAATTTTTGGAGTTTTTATGATAAATTTGAATTCAATTTTGTCAAAAAGATTTTTCTGCATGTATTGAGGTGATCATATAGTTTTTATTCTTCAATTGTTAATGTGGTGTACCACATTGCTTGATGTTTGTGTATTGAAAAATCCTCGCATCCCTAGGGTAAATTCTACTTTATCAGGGTGTATGATCCCTTTAATGTTTTGTTGGATTCTGTTTGCTAGTAGTTTGTTGAGGATTTTTGCTTCTATGTTTATCAGTGAAAGTGGCATGTAATTTTCTTTTTTGGGGATATCTTTGTCTGCTTTTGATATTAGGGTAATTGTGGCCCCATCAAATGAGCTTGGGAGTGTTCCTTCCGCTGCAATTTTTTGGAAGAGTTTCAGAAGGCAGATGTTAACTCTTCTCTATATGTTTGATATAATTTGCCTGTGAAGTCATTTGGCCCTGGACTTTTGTTTGTTGGAAGATTTTAAATCACACTTTCAATTTCAGTACTTGTGATTAGTCTGTTTATATTTTCTATTTCTTCCTGGTTCAGTATTGGAAGATTGGACCTTTCTAAGAATTTGTCCATTTCTTCTAGGTTGCCCATTTTATTACCATATGGTTGCTTATAGAAGTAGTCTCTTATGATCCTTTGTATTTTTGTGGTGTCTGTTGGAGGTTCTGTTTTCATTTCTAATTTAATTGATTTGGATCATCTCCCTTTTTTGCTTGTTGACTCTGGCGAATGGTTTATCAATTTTGTTTATCTTCTCAGAGAACCCACTTTTAGTATCATAGATATTTGCTGTTGTTTTCTTCATCTCTATTTCATTTATTTCAGCTCTGATCTTTATGGCTTCTTTCCTTCTACTAAGATTGGGTTTTATATGTTCTTTCTCTAGTTGTTTTAGGTGTAAGGATAGGTTGTTAACTTCAGATTTTTCTTTTTCTTGAGCTAGGACTATATTGATATAAACTTCTATCTTGGAATTGCTTTTGCTGTGTCCCATAGGCTTCAGATTGCTGTGTTTTCATTATCATCTCTAGGTATTTCTTGATTTCTTGATCTCCCCTTTGATTTTTCAGTGATACATTGATTATTTAGTAATATATTGTTTAGCTTCCACGTTTGTGTTTTATACAGTTTTTTCCCCTAATTTCTAGTCTCATAGTGTTGTGATTGGAAAATATGCTTGAAAGTATTTCATTTTCCTTAAATTTATCAAGGCTTGATATGTGACCCAATATGTGATCTATACTAAGGAATGTTCCATGTGCACTTAAAAAGAAAGTGTATTCTGATGCTTTCAGATGGAATGTCCTATAAATATCAATTAAGTCTATCTGGTCTAATGTGGCATTTAAGGCTTCTGTTTCCTTAATAATTTTCTGTCTCTATGATCTATCCATTGGTGTAAGTGGGGTGTTAAAATTCCTCTATTATTGTGTTACTGTCGATTTCCCCTTTTATGGCTGTCAGCATTTGCCTTATATATTGAGGTGCTCCTATG
This sequence comes from Phocoena phocoena, assembly GCF_963924675.1. Taxonomy (NCBI): domain Eukaryota; kingdom Metazoa; phylum Chordata; class Mammalia; order Artiodactyla; family Phocoenidae; genus Phocoena; species Phocoena phocoena. The sequence goes on along the minus strand of NC_089240.1, from coordinate 64,862,412 downwards.
TAGGGTGCATATATATTTATAATTGTTATATGTTCTTCGTGGATTGATCTCTTGATCATTATGCAATGTCCTTACTTGTCTCTTGTAATATTCTTCATTTTAAAGTCTATTTTGTCTGATATTAGTATTCCTATTCCAGCTTTCTTTTGATTTTCATTTGCATGAAATACCTTTTTCCATCTGCTTACTTTCAGTCTGTGTGATTCCCTAGGTCTGAAGTGGGTCTCTTTTAGACAGCATATATTTGGGTCTTGTTTTTGTATCCATTCAGCCAGTCTCTCTTTTGGCTGGAGCATTTAACCCATTTACATTTAAGGCAATTATCTATATGTATGTTCCTATTGCCATTTTTTAAATTGCTTTCGGTTTGTTTTGGTAGTTTTTTTTTTTCTTGTGTTTACCACCAAGAGAAGTTCCTTTAGCATTTGTTGTAAAGCTGGTTTGGTGGTGCTGAATTCTCTTAGCTTTTTCTTGTCTGTAAAGCTTTTGATTTCTTCATTGAATCTGAGTGAGATTCTTGCTGGTTAGAGTAATCTTGTTTGTAGATTTTTCCCTTTCACCACTTTAAATATTTCATGCCACTCCCTTCTGGCCTGCAGATTTTCTACTGAAATGTCAGCTGATAACCTTATGTGTATTTTCTGTATGTTATTTTTTTGCTTTTCCCTTGCTCCTTTAACATTTTTGCTTTGAATTTAATTTTCATTAGTTTGATTAATATGCGTCTTTGCTTGTTCCTCCTTGGGTTTATCCTGTATGCCACTCTTTGTGCTTTCTGCACTTGGATGACTATTTCCTTTCCCACGTTAGGGAATTTTTTGCCTATGATCTCTTCAAATATTTGCTCAGACCCTTTCTCTTTCTCTTCTTTATCTGGGACCCCTGTAATTCGAATGTTGTTGCATTTGATGTTGTCCCAGATGTCTCTGAGACTGTTTTTATTTCTTTTCATTCTTTTTTCTTTATTCTGTTCAGCAGCAGTTATTTCTACCATTCTATCTTTCAGCTCACTTATGCATTCTTCTGCCTCAGTTATTGTGCTATTGCTTCTTCTTCTTTTTTTTTTTTTTTGCGGTACACTGGCCTCTCACTGTTGTGGCCTCTCCCGTTGTGGGGCACAGGCTCTGGACGTACAGGCTCAGCGGCCATGACTCACAGGCCCAGCTGCTCTGGAGCACATGGGATCTTCCCAGACCGGGGCATGAACCTGTGTCACCTGCATTGGCAGGCGGACTCTCAACCACTGTACCACGAGGGAAGCCCCTGCTATTGCTTCTTTCTAGTGTATTTTCCATTTCAGTTATTTTACTGTTCATCACGGTTTGTTCTTTAGTTCTTCTAGGGTCTTGTTAAAAATTTCTTGTATCTTCTTGACCTGTGCTCCACTCTATTTCTGAGAACCTGGATAATCTTTAGTATCTTTACTCTGAATTCTTTTTCATGTAGCTTGCCTATTGGTCTTGTAAGTTTTTACCTTGCTCCTTCATCTGCAACATATTTCTCTGTCATCTTGTCTAACTTACTGTGTTTGTTGTCTCCTTTCCACAGGCTGCAGACTCATAGTTCCTCTTGCTTCTTGTGTCAGCACCCTGGTAAGTGAGGTTGGTCCAGGGGCTTGTGTAGGCTTCCTGATTGGAGGACTGGTGCCTGCGCTCTGGGGATTGGAGTTGAGTCTTGTCCCTCTGGTGGGAAGGGCCATGTCAGTGGGTGTGTTTGGGGTGTCTGTGAGCTTAGTATGACTTTAAGCAGCCTGTCTTTTGATGGTTTGGGCTGTGTTCCTGTCTTGCTTGTTGTTTGGCCTGAGGCTTTCAGCACTGGAGCTTGCAAGCAGGTGGTGGAGCTGGGTCATGTTGCTGAGATGGGGACGTCTGGGAGAGCTCACAGTGATTAATATTCCCTTGGGTCAAGAATTCTCTGGTGTTCTAGCTGCCTGAACTCAGCACTCCCAGAATGGGGGCTCAGTGTTGAACCCAGGGTGGTGAAGAAAGACACTGCAAGCAGCATATAATGAACATAAAAAATAAAAAAATAGGGCTTCCCTAGTGATGCAGTGGTTGAGAATCTGCCTGCTAAAGCAGGAGACACAGGTTTGAGCCCTGGTCTGGGAGGATCCCACGTGCTGCGGAGCAAATTGGTCCATGAGCCACAACTACTGAGCCTGTGCGTTTGGAGCCTGTGCTCCACAACAAGAGAGGCCGCGATAGTGAGAGGCCCACGCACCATGATGAAGAGTGGCCCCTGCTTGCCACAACTAGAGAAAGCCCTTGCAAAGAAATGAAGATGCAACCCATCAAAAATAAATTAATTAATTAAGAGTTAAGACTTCAACATATTCATTAAAAAAATAAAATAAAATAAAAAATAAATAAATAAAAGAAAACAGAGAAACAAAACCTAAGACAAATTAAAATAAAAACAATCCAAAGAAACACAAACAACAAAAAAGCAAATTAAGCACAACCTAAGAAAACAATGAAACACAGAAAACCATCCAACCCAATACAAGTAATGAAAACAAAAACTAACAACAAAAAAACTAACAAAAACAAAAAATAAAAAGCTAACTAAAGGCCCTGAAACAAGATTATGGAGTAGAAGGACGTGCTCTCATTCCCTCTTGTGAGAACACCAGTATCACAACTAGCTGCTGGGCAATAATCGACAGGAAGACACTGGAACTCACCAAAAAATATACCCCACATCCAAAGACAATAGAGAAGACACAATGAGATGGTAGGAGGGGCACAATCACAGTAAAAACAAATCCCATAACTGCTGAGTGGGTGACACACAGACTGGAGAACACTTATACCACAGAAGTCCACCCACTGGAGTGGAGGTTCTGAGCCCCACGTCAGGGTTCTCAACCTGCAGGTCCGGCAATGACAGAAGGAATTCCTAGAGAATCAGACTTTGAAGGCTAGTCGGATTTGATTGCAGGACTTTGACAGGACTGGGGGAAACAGAGACTACACTCTTGGAGGGCACACACGAAGTAGTGTGCACATTGGGACCCAGGGGAAGGAGCAGTGACCCCAGGGGAGACTACCTGCTAGAGTTGGAGGGTCTCCTTCAGGAGTGGGGCTGGCTGTGGCTCACCGTTGGGACAAGAACACGGGCAGTGGAAGTTCTGGGAAGTACTCTTTGGCATGAGCCGTCCCAGAGTCTGTCATTAGCCCCACCACAGAGCCCAGGTAGGCTCCAGTGTTGGGTTGCCCAGGCCAAACAGCCAACAGGGAGGGAACCCAGCTGCACCCATAAGCAGTCAAGCAGATTAAAGTTTTACTGAGCTCTGCCCACCAGAGCAACAGTCAGCTCTACCCACCACCAGCCCCTCCCATCAGGAAACTTGCACAAGCCTCTTAGATAGCCTCATCGAGGAGAGTGCAGACAGCAGAAGCAAAAAGAACTACAATCCTGCAGCCTGAGGAACAAAAACCACATTCACAGAAAGATACACAGGATGAAAAGACAGAGGGCTATGTACCAGGTGAAGGAACAAGATAAAACCCCAGAAAACAGCTAAATGAAGGGGAGGTGGGCAACCTTCCAGAAAAAAAAATTCAGAATAATGATAGTGAAGATGATTCAGAACCTCAGAAGAAAAATGGAGGCAAATATTGAGAAGATGCAAGAAATGTTTAACTAAGACCTAGAAGAAGTAAAGAACAAACAAACAGAGAGGAAAAATACAATAACTGAAATGAAAAATACACTAGAATGAATAAGTAGCAGCATACCTGAGGCAGAAGAGTACCTGAAGATAAGTGACCTGGAAGACAGAATGGTGGAATTCACTGCCACAGAACAGAATAAAGACAAAAGAATGAAAAGAAATGAAGACAGTGTAAGAGACCTCTGAGACAACATTAAACGCAACAACATTTGCATTATAGGGGTCCCAGAAGGAGAAGAGAGAGAGAAAGGATGACAGAATATATTTGAAGAGATTATAGTATAAAACTTCCCTAACATGGGAAAGGAAATAGCCACCCAAGTCCAGGAAGTGAAGATAGTCCCATAAAAGATAAGGCCAAGGAGAAACACACCAAGACACATAATAATCAAATTAGCAAAATTTAAAGACAAAGAAAAATTATTAAAAGCAGCAAGGGAAAAATGACAAATAACATACAAGGGAACTCCCATAATGTCAAAAGCTGATTTCTCAGCAGAAATTCTACAAGCCAGAAAAGAGTGGCACGATATATTTAAAGTGATGAAAGGGAAGAACCTACAACCAAGATTACTCTAGCCAGCAAGGAGCTGATTCAGATTTGAGGGAGAAATCAAAAGCTTTACAGACAAGCAAAAGGTAAGAGAATTCACCACCATGAAACCAGCTCTACAACAAATGCTAAGGAAAATTCTTTAAGTGGAAAATACAAGAGAAGAAAAGGACCTACAAAAACAAACCAAAACAATTAAGAAAATGGTCATAGTAACATACATATCGATAATTACCTTAAACCTGAATGCATTAAATGCCTCAACCAAAAGACACAGCCGTGCTGAATGGATACAAAAACAAGGTCCATCTATAGGCTGTCTACAAGAGATGCACTTCAGACCTAGGGACACATACAGACTGAAATTGAGGAGATGGAAAGATATTCCATGCAAATGGAAATCAAAGAAGCTGGAGTTGCAATACTCATATCAGAAAAAATATACTTTAAAACAAATAATGCTACAAGAGACAAGGAAGGACACTACATAATGTTCAAGGGATCAATCCAAGAAGAAGATATAACAATTATAAATAAATATGCACCCAATGTAGGAGCACCTCAACATGTAAGGCAACTGCTAACAGCTTTAAAAGAGGAAATCGACAGTAACAAAATAATAGTGGAGACTTTAACATCTCAGTTACACCAATGGACAGATCATCCAAAATGAGAAAAAATAAGAAACAGAAGCTTTAAATGACACAGTCTACCAGATAGATGTAATTGATATTTATAGGACATTCCATCCAAACCCAGCAGATTACACTTTCTTCTCAAGTGTGCACAGAACATTCTCCAGGATAGATCACATCTTGGGTCACAAATCAAGCCTCAGTAAATTTAAGAAAATTGAAATCTTATCAAGCATCTTTTCTGACCACAATGCTATGAGATTAGAAATGATTACAGGGAAAAATACGTAAAAAACACAAACACATGGAGGCCAAACAATATGCTACTGAATATTCAAGAGATAACTGAAGAAATAAAAGAGGAAATCAAAAAACACCTAGAGACAAATGACAGTGAAAACACGATGTTTCAAAACCTATGGGATGCAGCAAAAGCAGTTCTAAGAGGGAAGTTTATAGCTATACAAGCCTACCTCAAGAAACAAGAAAAATCTCAAATAAACAATCTAACCTTACACCTAAAGGAACTAGAGAAAGTAGAACAAACAAAACCCAAAGTTAGCAGAAGGAAAGAAATCATAAAGATCAGAGCAGAAATAAATGAAAAGAAACAAAGAAAGCAATAGCAAAGATTAATACAACTAAAAGCTGGTTCTTTGAGAAAATAAACAAAATTGATAAACCATTAGCCAGACTCATCAAGAAAAAGAGGGAGAGGACTCAAATCAATAAAATTAGAAATGAAAAAGGAGAAGTTACAACAAACACCACAGAAAAACAAAGCATCACAAGAGACAACTACAAGCAACTCTATGCCAATAAAATGGACAAATTCTTAGAAATATAAAATCTTCCGAGACTGAGCCAGGATGAAATAGAAAATATGAGCAGAACAATCACAAGTAATGAAATTGAAACTATGATTAAAAATCTTCCAACAAACAAAAGTCCAGGACCAAATGGCTTCACAGGTGAATTCCTGCAAACACTTAGAGAAGAACTAACACAAATCCCTCTCAAACTCTTCCAAAAAATTGCAGAGGAAGAAACACTCCCAAACTCATTCTATAAGGCTGCTATCACCCTGATACCAAAACCAGACAAAGACACTACAAAAAAAGAAAATTACAGACCAATATCACTGATGAATATAGATGCCAACATCCTCAACAAGATACTAGCAAGCAGAATCCAACACGACATTAAAAGGGTCTTACACCATGATAAAGTGGGATTTATCCCAGGGAGGCCAGGATTCTTCAATATACACAAATGAATCAATGTGATACACCATATTAAAAAATTGAGGAATGAAAACCATATGACCATCTTGATAGATGCAGAAAAAAGCTTTGGCAAAATTCAACACCTATTTATGATAAAAGTTCTCCAGAAAGTGGGCATAGAGGGAACCTACCTAAACATACTAAAGGCCATATATGACAAAACCCACAGCAAGCATCATTCTCAAAGGTGAAACCTGAAAGCATTTCCTCTAAGTTCAGGAACTTGACAAGTATGTCCACTCTCACCACTATTATTCAACATGGTTTTGGAAATCATAACCATGGCAATCAGAGAAGAAAAAGAAATAAATGTAATATAAATTGGAAAAGAAGTAACACTCTCAGTGTTTGCAGATGACATGATACTATACATAGAGAATCCTAAAGATGCCACCAGAAAACTACTAGAGCTAATCAATGAATTTGGTGAAGTTGCAGGATACAAAATTAATGCACAGAAATCTCTTCCATTCCTATACACTAATGATGAAAAATATGAAAGAGAAATTAAGGAAACACTCCCATTTACCACTGCATCAAAAAGAATAAAATGCTTAGGAATAAACTTACCTAGGGAGACAAAAGATGTGTATGCAGAAAACTATAAGACACTGATGAAAGAAGTTAAAGATGATACAAAGAGATGGAGAGATATACCATGTTCTTGGATTGAAAGAATCAATATTATGAAAATGACTATACTACCCAAAGCAATCTACAGATTCAATGCAATCTCTATCAAATATCCAACGGCATTATCTTACAAAACTAAAACAAAAAATCTTAAAATTTGCATGGAGACAGAAAAGACCCCATAGGGCCAAATCAGTCTTGAGGGATAAAAGCAGAGCTGGAGGAATCAGACTCCCAGACTTCAGGCTATACTACAAAGCTACAGTAATCAAGACAATATGGTACTGGCACAAAAACATAAACATAGATCAATGGCACAAGAGAGAAAGCCCAGAGATAAACCCACACACACCTATTGTCAATTAATCTATGACAAAGCAGTCAAGGGTATACAATGGAGAAAAGACAGGCTCTTCAATAAGTGGTGCTGGGTGAACTGGACAACTCCATGTAAAAGAAAGAAATTAGAACAATCCCTAACACCATACAGAAAAATAAACTCAAAATGGATTCGAGACCTAAATATAAGACCAGACACTATAAAACTCTTAGAGGAAAACAGGAAGAACACTCTTTGACATAAATCACAGCAAGATCTTTTCTGATCCACCTCCTAGAGTAATGGAAATAAAAACAAAAATAAACAAATGGGATGTAATGAAACTTCAAAGCTTCTGCACAGCAAAGGAAACTATAAACAAGACGGAAAGACAACCTTCAGAATGGGAGAAAATATTTGCAAACGAATCAGTGGATAAAGGTTTAATCTGCAAAATATATAAGTAGCTCATGCAGCTCAATATTAAAAAAACAAACAACCCAATCCAAAAATGGGCCAAAAACCTAAATAGACATTTCTCCAAAGAAGACATACAGATGGCCAAGAAGCACATGAAAAGCTGCTCAACATCACTAATTACTAGAGAAATGCAAATCATAACTACAATGAAGTATCACCTCACACCAGTTAGAATGGGCATCATCAGAAAATCTACAAACAACAAATGCTGGAGGGGGGACCTTGAAGATGGCGGAAGAGTAAGACGCGGAGATCGCCTTCCTCCCCACGGATACACCAGAAATACATCCACACGTGGAACAACTCCTACAGAACTCCTACTGAAGGCTGGCAGAAGACCTCAGACCTCCCAAAAGGCAAGAAACTCCCCACGTAACTGGGTAGGGCAAAAGAAAAAACAGAGACAAAAGAATAAGGACGGCACCTGCACCAGTGGGAGGGAGCTGTGAAGGAGGAAAAGTTTCCACACACTAGGAAGCCCCTCCGCGGGCGGAGACTGCGGGAGGCAGAGGGGGAAGTTTCGGGACTGCGGAGTAGTGCACAGCGACGGGTGCGGAGGGCAAAGCGGGGAGATTCCTGCACAGACGATCGGTGCCGACCGGCACTCACCAACCCGAGAGGCTTGTCTGCTCACCCGCCGGGGCGGGCGGGGCTGCGAGCTGAGGCTCGGGTTTCGGACAGAGCTCAGGGAGAGGACTGGGGTTGGCGGCTTGAACATAGCCTGAAGGGGTTAGTGCACCACGACTAGCCGGGAGGGAGTTCGGGGAAAAGCCTGCACTGGCCGAAGAGGCAAGAGACTTTTTCTTCCCTCTTTGTTTCCTGGTGCGCGAGGAGAGGGGTTTAAGAGCGCTGCTTAAAGGAACTCCAGAGACGGGCGCGAGCCGCGGCTGAGGGCGCGAGCCCCCGAGACGGGCGCGAGCCCCCGAGACGGGCGCGAGCCGCGGCTGAAAGCGCGAACCCCAGAGACGGGCGCGAGCCGCGGCTAAAAGCGCGAACCCCCGAGACGGGCGCGAGCCGCGGCTGAAAGCGCAAACCCCAGAGACGGGCGCGAGCCGCGGCTAAAACCGCGGAGCCCAGAGACGGGCGGGAGACGCTAAGGCTGCTGCTGCCGCCACCAAGGGGCCTGTGTGCGAGCACAGGTCACTCTCCACACCCCTCTTCCGCGGAGCCTGTGCAGCCCGCCACTGCCAGGTTCCCGGGATCCAGGGACAACTTCCCCGGGACAGCGCACGGCGGGCCTCAGGCTGGTGCAACGTCACGCCGGCCTCTGCCGCAACGTCACGCTGCCTCTGCGGCCGCAGGCCGGCCCCGCACGCAGTGCCCCTCCTTCCCCCATCCCCCAACCCCCGGCCTGAGTGAGCCGGAGGCCCCAAATCAGCGGCTCCTTTAACCCCGTCCTGTCTGAGCGAAAAAACAGACGCCCTCCAGCGACCTACACGCAGAGGCAGGGCCAAATCCAAAGCTGAGCTCCTGTGAGCTGTGAGAACAAAGAAGAGAAAGGGAAATCTCTCCCAGCAGCCACAGAAGCAGCGGATTAAAGCTCCACAATCAACTTGATATACCCTGCATCTGTGGAATACCTGAATAGACAAGGAATGATCCCAAATTGAAGAGGTGGAATTTAGGAGCGAGATCTATGATTTTTTTCCCTTTTCCTCTTTTGGTGAATGTGTACGTGTATGCTTCTGTGTGACATCTAGTCTGTATACTCTAGCTTCCACCATTTGTCCTAGGGCTCTATCCGTCCATGACTTTTTTTAAAAAATTCCTTTTCTTAATAATTAAGTTTAATTGTAATAACTTTATTATACTTTACCTTCGTTCTTTCTTTCTTTCCTTCCTTCCCTCCCTCCTTTAGACAACGAATCACCCCAAACTGAGGAGGTGGTCTCAGGGAGCAGGATTTATGATTTTTCCCCCTTTACCTATTTTTGTGAAGGTGTATGTGTATGCTTCTGTGTAAGATTTTCTCTGTATAGCTTTGCTTCCAACATTTGTCCTAAGGTTCTATCCATCCCTTTTTTTTTTTCTAAATATTTTTTAATTCAATAACTATATTATACTTTATTTTATTTTTACTGTATCATCTTTCTTTCTGTCTTTTTTTTCCTTCTTTCCCTCCTTCCTTCCTTCCTCCCTCCCTCCCTCCCTCCTTTCTTTCCTTCTTTGCTTCTTTCTTCCTTCCTTCCTTTCCTCCTTTCCCTCTTTTTTACTCATAATTCTACTAATTCTCCCTACTTTTTCTCCCTTTTATTCTGAGCTGTGTGGATGAAAGGCTCTTGGTGCTCCAGCCAGGAGTCAGGGCTCTGCCTCTGAGGTAGGAGAGCCAACTTCAGGACACTGGTCAACAAGAGACCTCCCAGCTCCACATAATATTAAACGGTGGAAATATCCCAGAGACCTCCATCTTAACACCAGCACCCAGCTTCACTCAACGACCAGCAAGCCACAGTGCTGGACAACCTATGCCAAACAACTAGCAAAACAGGAACACAACCCCACCCATTAGCAGAGAGGCTGCCTAAAATCATAATAAGGCCACAGACACCCCAAAACACACCACCAGACGTGAACCTGCCCACTAGAGAGACAAGATCCAGCCTCATCCAGCACAACACAGGCACTAGTCCCCTCCACCAGGAAGCCTACACAACCCACTGAAACAACCTTAGCCACTGGAGACAGACATCAAAAACAACGGGAACTACGAACCTGCAGCCTGCAAAAAGGAGACCCCAAACACAGTAAGATAAGCAAAATGAGAAGACAAAAAAACACACAGCAGATGAAGGAGCAAGATAAAAACCCACCAGACCTAACAAATGAAGAGGAAATAGGCAATCTACCTGAAAAAGAATTCAGAATAATGATAGTAAGGATGATCCAAAATCTTGGAAGTAGAATGGACAAAATGCAAGAAACAGTTAACAAGGACCTACAAGAACTAAAGATGAAACAAGCAACGATGAACAATGCAATAAATGAAATTAAAATCACTCTAGATAGGATCAATAGCAGAATAACTGAGGCAGAAGAACGGATAAGTGACCTGGAAGATAAAGTAGTGGAAATAACTACTGCAGAGCAGAATAAAGAAAAAAGAATGAAAAGAACTGAGGACAGTCTCAGAGACCTCTGGGACAACATGAAACGCACCAACATTCGAATTATAGGGGTTCCAGAAGAAGAAGAAAGAAAGAAAGGGACTGAGAAAATATTTGAAGAGATTATAGTTGAAAACTTCCCTAATATGGGAAAGGAAATAGTTAATCAAGTCCAGGAAGCACAGAGGGTCCCATACAGGATAAATACAAGGAGAAACACGCCAAGACACATATTAATCAAACTGTCAAAAATTAAATACAAAGAAAGCATATTAAAAGCAGCAAGGGAAAAACAACAAATAACACACAAGGGAATCCCCATAAGGTTAACAGCTGATCTCTCAGCAGAAACCCTACAAGCCAGAAGGGAGTGGCAGGACATACTGAAAGTGATGAAGGAGAATAGCCTGAAACCAAGACTACTCTACCCAGCAAGGATCTCATTCACATTTGATGGAGAAAATAAAACCTTTACAGACAAGCAAAAGCTGAGAGAGTTCAGCACCACCAAACCAGCTTTACAACAAATGCTAAAGGAACTTCTCTAGACACGAAACACAAGAGAAGGAAATGACCTATAGTAGCGAACCCAAAACAATATATAAAATGGAAATAGGAACATACATATCGATAATTACCTTAAATGTAAATGGACTAAATGCTCCCAGCAAAAGACACAGATTGGCTGAATGGATACAAAAACAAGACCCTTATATATGCTGTCTACAAGAGACCCACTTCAGAACTAGAGACACATACAGACTGAAAGTAAGGGGATGGAAAAAGATATTCCATGCAAATGGAAACCAAAAGAAAGCTGGAGTAGCAATTCTCATATCAGACAAAATAGACTTTAAAATAAGGACTATTAAAAGGGACAAAGAAGGACACTACATAATGATCAAGGGATCGATCCAAGAAGAAGATATAACAATTGTAAATATTTATGCACCCAACATAGGAGCACCTCAATACATAAGGCAAATACTAACAACCATAAAAGGGGAGATCAACAGTAACACATTCATAGTAGGGGACTTTAACACCCCACTTTCACCCATGGACAGATCATCCAAAATGAAAATAAATAAGGAAACACAAGCTTTAAATGATACATTAAACAAGATGGACTTAATTGATATTTATAGGACACTCCATCCAAAAACAACAGAATACACATTTTTCTCAAGTGCTCATGGAACATTCTCCAGGATAGATCATATCTTGGGTCACAAATCAAGCCTTGGTAAATTTAAGAAAACTGAAATTGTATCAAGTATCTTTTCCGACCACAACGCCATGAGACTAGATATCAATTACAGGAAAAGATCTGTAAAAAATACAAACACATGGAGGCTAAACAATACACTACTTAATAATGAAGTGATCACTGAAGAAATCAAAGAGGAAATAAAAAAATACCTAGAAACAAATGACAATGGAGACACAACGACCCAAAACCTATGGGATGCAGCAAAAGCAGTCCTAAGGGGGAAGTTTATAGCAATACAAGCCCACCTTAAGAAGCAGGAAACATCTCGAATAAACAACCTAACCTTGCACCTCAAGCAATTAGAGAAAGAAGAACAAAAAAACCCCAAAGCTAGCAGAAGGAAAGAAATCATAAAAATCAGATCAGAAATAAATGAAAAAGAAATGAAGGAAACAATAGCAAAGATCAATAAAACTAAAAGCTGGTTCTTTGAGAAGATAAACAAAATAGATAAACCACTAGCCAGACTCATCAAGAAAAAAAGGGAGAAGACTCAAATCAATAGAATTAGAAATGAAAAAGGAGAAGTAACAACTGACACTGCAGAAATAAAAAAAATCATGAGAGATTACTACAAGCAACTCTATGCCAATAAAATGGACAATCTGGAAGAAATGGACAAATTCTTAGAAATGCACAACCTGCCAAGACTGAATCAGGAAGAAATAGAAAATATGAACAGACCAATCACAAGCACTGAAATTGAAACTGTGATTAAAAACCTTCCAACAAACAAAAGCCCAGGACCAGATGGCTTCACAGGTGAATTCTATCAAACGTTTAGAGAAGAGCTAACACCTATCCTTCTCAAACTCTTCCAAAATATAGCAGAGGGAGGAACACTCCCAAATTCCTTCTACGAAGCCACCATCACCTTGATACCAAAACCAGACAAGGATGTCACAAAGAAAGAAAACTACAGGCCAATATCACTGATGAACATAGATGCAAAAATCCTCAACAAAATACTAGCAAACAGAATCCAACAGCACATTAAAAGGATCATACACCATGATCAAGTGGGGTTTATTCCAGGAATGCAAGGATTCTTCAATATACGCAAATCTATCAATGTGATAAACCATATTAACAAATTGAAGGAGAAAAACCATATGATCATCTCAATAGATGCAGAGAAAGCTTTCGACAAAATTCAACACCCATTTATGATAAAAACCCTCCAGAAAGTAGGCATAGAGGGAACTTTCCTAAACATAATAAAAGCCATATATGACAAGCCCACAGCAAACATCATCCTCAATGGTGAAAAACTGAAAGCATTTCCACTAAGATCAGGAACAAGACAAGGTTGCCCACTCTCACCACTCTTATTCAACATAGTTTTGGAAGTTTTAGCCACAGCAATCAGAGAAGAAAAGGAAATAAAAGGAATCCAAATCGGAAAAGAAGAAGTAAAGCTGTCACTGTTTGCAGATGACATGATACTATACATAGAGAATCCTAAAGATGCTACCAGAAAACTACTAGAGCTAATCAATGAATTTGGTAAAGTAGCAGGATACAAAATTAATGCACAGAAATCTCTGGCATTCCTATATACTAATGATGAAAAATCTGAAAGTGAAATCAAGAAAACACTCCCATTTACCATTGCAACAAAAAGAATAAAATATCTAGGAATAAACCTACCTAAGGATACGAAAGACCTGTATGCAGAAAATTATAAGACACTGATGAAAGAAATTAAAGATGATACAAATAGATGGAGAGATATACCATGTTCTTGGATGGGAAGAATCAACATTGTGAAAATGACTCTACTACCCAAAGCAATCTACAGATTCAATGCAATCCCTATCAAACTACCACTGGCATTTTTCACAGAACTAGAACAAAAAATTTCGCAATTTGTATGGAAACACAAAAGACCCCGAATAGCCAAAGCAATCTTTAGAACGAAAAAAGGAGCTGGAGGAATAAGGCTCCCTGACTTCAGACTGTATTACAAAGCAACAGTAATCAAGACAGTATGGTACTGGCACAAAAACAGAAAGATAGATCAGTGGAACAGGATAGAAAGCCCAGAGATAAACCCACGCACATATGGACACCTCATCTTTGATAAAGGAGGCAGGAATGTACAGTGGAGAAAGGACAGCCTCTTCAATAAATGGTGCTGGGAAAACTGGACAGGTACATGTAAAAGTATGAGATTAGATCACTCCCTAACACCATACACAAAAATAAGCTCAAAATGGATTAAAGACCTAAATGTAAGGCCAGAAACTATCAAACTCTTAGAAGAAAACATAGGAAGAACACTCTATGACATAAATCACAGCAAGATCCTTTCTGACCCACCTCCTAGAGTAATGGAAATAAAAACAAAAATAAACAAATGGGACCTAATGAAACTTCAAAGCTTTTGCACAGCAAAGGAAACGATAACCAAGACCAAAAGACAACCCTCAGAATGGGAGAAAACATTTGCAAATGAAGCAACTGACAAAGGATTAATCTCCAAAATTTACAAGCAGCTCATGCAGCTCAATAACAAAAAAACAAACAACCCCATCCAAAAATGGGCAGAAGACCTAAATAGACATTTCTCCAAAGAAGATATACAGAATGCCAACAAACACATGAAAGAATGCTCAACATCATTAATCATTAGAGAAATGCAAATCAAAACTACAATGAGATATCATCTCACACCAGTCAGAATGGCCATCATCAAAAAATCTAGAAACAATAAATGCTGGAGAGGGTGTGGAGAAAAGGGGACACTCTTGCACTGCTGGTGGGAATGTGAATTGGTTCAGCCACTGTGGAGAACAGTATGGAGGTTCCTTAAAAAACTACAAATAGAATTACCATATGACCCAGCAATCCCACTACTTGGCATATACCCTGAGAAAACCAAAATTCAAAGAGAGTCATGTACCAAAATGTTCATTGCAGCTCTATTTACAATAGCCAGGACATGGAAACAACCTAAGCGCCCATCATCGGATGAATGGATAAAGAAGATGTGGCACATATACACAATGGAATATTACTCAGCCTTAAAAAGAAATGAAATTGAGCTATTTGTAATGAGATGGATAGACCTAGAATCTGTCATACAGAGTGAAGTAAGTCAGAAAGAAAAAGACAAATACCGTATGCTAACACATATATATGGAATTTAAGGGAAAAAAATGTCATGAAGAACCTAGGGGTAAGATAGGAATAAAGACGCAGACCTACTGGAGAACGGACTTAAGGATATGGGGAGGGGGAAGGGTGAGTTTTGACAGGGCGAGAGAGAGTCATGGACATATACACACTAACAAACGTAGTAAGGTAGATAGCTGGGGGGAAGCAGCCGCAAGGCACAGGGATATTAGCTCGGGGCTTTGTGACAGCCTGGAAGGGTGGGATGGGGAGAGTGGGAGGGAGGGAGACGCAAGAGGGAAGACATATGGGAACATATGTATATGTATAGCTGATTCACTTTGTTGTAAAGCAGAAACTAACACACGATTGTAAAGCAATTATACCCCAATAAAGATGTTTAAAAAAAAAAAAAAAAAAAAAAAAAAAAACAAATGCTGGAGTGGGTGTGGAGAAAAGGGAACCCTCTTTCACTGTTGGTGAGAATGTAAATTGATACAGCCACTATGGAGAACAGTATGGAGGTTTCCTAAAAATCTAAAAATAGAATTACCATATGATCCAGCAATCCCACTACTGGGTGTATACCCAGAGAAAACCATAATTCATAAAGACACATGTACCCCAATGTTCATTGCAGCACTATTCACAATAGCCAAAACATGGAAGCATCCTAAATACCCATTGACAGATGAATGGATAAAGAAAATATGGTACATATATGCAATGGAATATTACCCAGCCATAAAAAGGAATGAAATTGGGTCATTTGTTGAGACGTGGATGGATCTAGAGACTGTCATACAGAGTGAAATAAATCAGAAAGTAAAAAGCAAATATTGTATATTAACGCACATATGTGCAACCTAGGAAAATGCTACAAATGAACCGGTTTGCAAGGCAGAAATTGAGACACAGATGTAGAGAACAAACGTATGGACACCAAGTTGGGAAAGCTGCCTGGGGGTGGTGGTGGTGGTGATGAATTGGGCGATTGGGATTGACATGTATACACTGATATGTATAAAATTGATGACTAATAAGGACCTGCTGTATAAAAGAATAAATGAAATAAAATGCAAAAATTAAAAAAATAACTAAAAAAGCAGGGAACAAAAAAAACACTTGAAAACAACAAAAGAAGAAGGTAAAAACAAAATGAAACCAAACAAAAAACCCCACAATATAGAACAAAAAGAAATCAAGAAAACAAGCAAACAAAAACAACACCAAAAAACGAAAAATATAAAAGAACAAAAACAAAAAACAGACAATAAAAAAAAATTTAAAAATATTAAAAAATTTAAAAAGAAAGAAAACACACACACACAAATTCCCTGGGCCCTCTGCTATCAGTATCCTTGCCGCCCTGTGAGCCACTGTGAGCACCTGCCTCCCCAAGAGGCCCTCCAAGACCTGTAGGTATGTCCCTGCACCTGCTGTTTCAGCCCCACATCTGCCTGTGTTCCTACCACTAGAATCCACTCCTGAGACTGCCCTAGTGCACACATGCTGGCACAGACTGGCAGGGTGCAGGTGTTGACAGGCATGGCAGCCAGGGCTGGTACAGCCAGTGTAGGCTTTTGGGAGGCAGTTCTTGGGCCTTCCTGGCCTGCACAGCTGGAGGAGGGTTTTTCTTGAGAGAGCTAGCCTGTTTATGTGTGCACCCCTGTTATTGCCCACAGAGACTGGGGTTGGTGGGTAGGGAAGGGGATTGCAATGGCAGCCCCACCTATTGTGTGCCACTCAACAATGGTTCTTTGATTCTATGGTGGCTCAGGCTTCCTCCACAAACCTTCCTGTCTGTGGCACTCCTCACTCCCATTCCCTCAGGCTGTCTCTTTACCAACAACAGCTGACCCCTCCCTGGGTCCACTCTCCATACCCCTCTTTCAGGCACTCAGCCACCCTCTGCACCAAGAGACACACAACTTAGCCTGGGGTACGCAGGGCTGTGACACGGACCATGCTGGTAGGTCTTAGTATGTCCTACCTTCCACTGACCAGTTGCTGTGTTTCCCTTTGATCCCCTGAACACCCCTCTCTACCCCAGATGATTGCCCCCACTGTGAGGGGGATTTCCTGAGTGTGGTAACCTCTCCTTTCCTCAGGTCCCCATCAGGTGGGCTGTTTCCATCCCAGTTCCTCTTTTCTTTTTTTTTCTTTCTTTCATCCTACCCAGTTGCATGGGGATTTTTCTTGTCCTTTTAGGTGTCAGAGGTCCTGCACTAGTGTTCAGTAGGTGCTCTGTGTGAATTGTTCCATTGGTAGATGTATCCTTTCTTTTTTCAGCTTACGCACCTCCTTTATTCAAATATTTTTGAAGTGTGCCCACCTATAGGACCAAAGGCTCCCCCTGAGGGTTTCTATCTCTGACAAGCCCTGAGTAAGATTTTCCCTGTGCGTGAGGCCTTTCCCAGGCCTAGCCTTCTAAAGACAACCCTTGTCATTTTATAACTTAGCAGATTCATTGTTTCATTATGAAGCTATCAAATAACAGGACACACAAGTAGGCACTCATTTCAAATGTTTAACCATCAATACACACCTGTGTGCACCCACACCAGTCTGTAGAAACCCCAGTGATTTGCATCATACCTTATAGGGAACATAATTGACCTGTGGTCTGCTCATTTTGTTTGCATTGAGTAAGCTTCAGACGACAGTTTGTGTTTGACAGTTCATGCCATTGGGCTGTTGGTTACAGGTCACCTGTTTGCTTTCTTACAATGATTCTCACCGTTTTATTCCACTTGTCTGAAATAGCCCATTCATATAGTGTAAACCTGGGAAAGAAGCCTGCTAGCTCACACCCTGAATAGTCTTTTTTTCTCATATTTTCTTGCTCCAAATATCAGACCTTCGTGTGTTTGTTGGCAGTCTGTATATCTTCTTTGGAGAAATGTCTATTTAGGTCTTCTGCCCATTTTTGGATTGGGTTGTTTGTTTTTTTTGTTATTGAGCTGCATGGGCTGCTTATAAATTTTGGAGTTTAATCCTTTGTCAGTTGCTTCATTTGCAAATATTTTCTCCCATTCTGAGGGCTGTCTTTTGGTCTTCTTTATGGTTTCCTTTGCTGTGCAAAAGCTTTGAAGTTTCATTAGCTCCCATTTGTTTATTTTTATTTCCATTTCTCTAGGAGATGGGTCAAAAAGGATCTTGCTGTGATTTATGTCATAGACTGTTCTGCCTATGTTTTCCTCTAAGAGTTTGATAGTTTCTGGCCTTACATTTAGGTCTTTGATCCATTTTGAGCCTATTTTTGTGTATGGTGTTAAGGAGTGATCTAATCTCATACTTTTACATGTACTTGTCCAGTTTTCCAAGCACCACTTATTGAAGAGGCTGTCCTTTCTCCACTATACATTCCTGCCTCCTTTATCAAAGATAAGGTGACCATATGTGAGTGGGTTTATCTCTGGGCTTTCTATCCTGTTCCATTGATCTATCTTTCTGTTTTTGAGCCAGTACCATACTGTAGAGGCATGGACATATATACACTACCAAACATAAGGTAGATAGCTAGTGGGAAGCAGCCGCATAGCACAGGGAGATCAGCTTGGTGCTTTGTGACCACCTGGAGGGGTGGGATAGGGAGGGTGGGAGGGAGGGAGACACAAGAGGGAAGAGATATGGGAACATATGTGTATGTATAACTGATTCATCTTGTTATAAAGCAGAAACTAACACACCATTGTAAAGCAATTATACTCCAATAAAGATGTTATATATATATATATATATATATATATATATATATATATATATATATATGTTCATTGAGCAAATTTTTGAAAACAATGAACAACTCATTGAAGGAAATAAAAGCCACCTCTGCATGTACACACACACAGAAAAAAAAATCAGACCTTTTTTTGGTGAGTATTAAGTCAGTTGATACCTAACCATAGCACATGGTCATTTAGAAAGAAAACTGAAGCTTTGTTTTCACCCTCTTGGGCAGAATTTTTCAAAGTGTGAAAGAATTGCTATGTTACTTTTTATTTTTTTTTTATTATTTTTATTTTTATTTTTTAAACATCTTTATTGGGGTATAATTGCTTTACAATGGTGTGTTAGTTTCTGCTTTATAACAAAGTGAATCAGCTATACATATACATATGTTCCCATATGTCTTCCCTCTTGCGTCTCCCTCCCTCCCACTCTCCCCATCCCACCCTTCCAGGCTGTCACAAAGCACCGAGCTAATGTGTTTGAGAGATACTTGATATTCCTGGGTGGTATCCTGGCAGCAAAAGTAAGACTTTTGTAGTATCATTCTACATGTCACCCTAACACAGATTATCACATGGAGAAGCGTGATTTACACCACTTCCAAATCATGTATCTTATAGGTAGTCTCGAAAATCCATTCAACTATTAATTCTGTAAATTTGGAATTGGAGTCCTGGATGTCACTGCTTCTAAAGCATCCCTTTACTCACCACGTTTTCTTTCACCCAATGCTATAGGAGTGATTGAATCAGGGAAAACACAGACTTTGAAACTTTTGGTGTTCTGGCCCTAACTCAGAACAGCTCTGTTGGCTCTTACAGTAATAATGGAGCTCCCTCAGGACCGGGTGCTTCCTGTTTATTATAGATATGTATATTTGTTACTACCTTGTGTGTGGTCATTGTGCATTAAATGTCTAATGAATTCAATTTAAACATCAAATAGAGAACTCGTGCAATGGAGAATTCCATGCAAGCAGTGCTCAGATAGGAGGAGTTTGCCTTATGGTCACCTTATCTGAGAGAAAATACACATTTCTTTTCCCTCATCAAAAGTTTGTGATCCAAAAACCTGCTAAAGCAACTCAAGAGGTACAAAACATA
This sequence comes from Phocoena phocoena, assembly GCF_963924675.1. Lineage (NCBI taxonomy): Eukaryota > Metazoa > Chordata > Mammalia > Artiodactyla > Phocoenidae > Phocoena > Phocoena phocoena. The sequence continues at coordinate 64,842,498 of NC_089240.1, read as the reverse complement.
TCTGGTATGGTCTCTTGGATTTTATCTGCTTATTTTATTATTATTCAAAGTCACAAAAATTATAATCATCTTCATCAGTTCACTCAGTCCCATGTAACTAACATTTTTCTCTTGATCTTTTGTTAGCACTTTTATGAATTCATCAGTTTTCCACTAGATTTCTGAAAATGCTTTTTCATTCAGTTCAGCAGTATAGTCAGTTACCAGAAACCTGTACTTGTCAGAGTCTTTTCCATGAATTTCTTGAAGATGAAACCCTTTTATAGGAACATTTTTGCAAAAGCATCAGAGTACACCCAGAACTGTCTGTAAATGACAAAAGACTTAAAAATGACCACAGTTAGGGCTTCCCTGGTGATGCAGTGGTTGAGAGTCCACCTGCCGATGCAGGGGACGTGGGTTCGTGCCACGGTCCGGGATCCCACATGCCGCAGAGCAGCTGGGCCCGTGAGCCATGGCCTCTGGGCCTGCATGTCCGGAGCCTGTGCTCCGCAATGGGAGAGGCCACAACAGTGAGAGGCCTGTGGAAAAAAAAAATTACCACAGTTAAAGATTTGATGAAAGTTCATAATAGCTCAATTGACAAGGGAATTTATTTATTTATGAGATATACATTTTAAAGTAATAACTAGATTTATGACATAACATTATACCAGAACATATAAGATTTTTAGAAATTTCATGTAATGTCTGAAACATTTATATTAACATAATTCCATACAAATAACCCAAAGAACGTTTAATGTTAGTTGTTTTAGTTTGTTTGTTTCTTTTTTTTTATACTGCACGTTCTTATTAGTCATCAATTTTATACACATCAGTGTATACATGTCAATCCCAATCTCCCAATTCAGCACACCACCATGCCCACCCGACCGTGGTTCCCCACCCCCCTTGGTGTCCACACGTTTGTTCTCTACATGTGTCTCAACATCTGCCCTGCAAACCAGTACATCTGTACCATTTTTCTAGGTTCCACATATATGCGTTAATATATGATATTTGTTTTCCTCTTTCTGACTTACTTCACTCTGTATGACAGTCTCTAGATCCATCCACATCTCAACAAATGACCCAATTTCATTCCTTTTTATGGCTGGGTAATATTCCATTGTGTATATGTACCAAAACTTCTTTATCCATTCATCTGTCGATGGGCATTTAGGTTGCTTCCGTGGCCTGGCTGTTGTAAATAGTGCTGCAATGAACACTGGGGTGCATGTGTCTTTTTGAATTATGGTTTTCTCTGGGTACATGTCCAGTAGTGGGATTGTTGGATCATATGGTAATTCTACTTTTAGTTTCTTAAGGAACCTCCATACTGTTCTCCATAGTGGCTGTATCAATTTACATTCCCACCAACAGTGCAAGAGGGTTCCCTTTTCTCCACACCCACTCCAGCACTTGTTGTTTGTAGATTTTCTGATGATGCCCATTCTAACTGGTGTGAGGTGATACTTCATTTTGTTTTGATTTGCATTTCTCTAATAATTAGTGATGTTGAGCAGCTTTTCATGTGCTTCTTGGCCATCTGTATGTCTTCTTTGGAGAAATGTCTATTTAGGTCTTCGGCCCATTTTTGGATTGGGTTGTTTGTTTCTTAAATATTGAGCTGCATGAGTTGTCTATATATTTTGCAGATTAATCCTTTGTCCATTGATTCATTTGCAAATATTTTCTCCCATTCTGAGGGTTGTCTTTTCATCTTGTTCAAGGTTTCCTTTGCTGTGCAAAAGCTTTGAAGCCTCATTAGGTCCCAATTGTTTATTTTTGTTTTTATTTCCATTACTCTAGGAGGTGGATCAGAAAAGATCTTGCAGTGATTTATGTCAAAGCGTGTTCTTCCGCTGTTTTCCTCTAAGAGTTTTATAGTGTCTGGTCTTATATTTAGGTCTTGAATCCATTTTCAGTTAATTTTTGTGTTTGATGTTAGGGATAGTTCTAATTTCATTCTTTTACATATAGCTGTCCAGTTTTCCAAGCACCACTTATTGAAGAGACTATCTTTTCTCCATTGCATATCTTTGCCTCCTTTGTCATAGATTAGTTGAACATAGGTGCATGGGTTTATCTCTGGGCTTTCTATCTTGTTCCATTTATCTATGTGTCTGTTTTTGTGCCAGTACCATATTGTCTTGATTACTGTAGCTTTGTAGTACAGTCTGAAGTCGGGGCATTTGATACCTCCAGCTCCGTTTTTTTCCCACAAGACTTCTTTGGCTATTCAGAGTCTTTTGTGTCTGTCCACAAATTTTAAGATGATTTGTTCTAGTTCCATAAAAATGCCATCGGTAATTTGATAGGGATTGCATTGAATCTGTAGATTGCTTTGTGTAGTATAGTCATTTTCACAATATGTATTCTTCCAATCCAAGAACATGGTATATGTCTCCATCTGTTGGTATCATCTTTAATTTCTTTCATCAGTGTCTTACAGTTTTCTGCATACAGGTCTATTGTCCCCCTAGGTAGGTTTATTTACAGGTCTATTGTCCCCCTAGGTAGGTTTATTTCTAGGCATTTTATTCTTTTTGTTGCAGTGGTAAATGAGAGTGTTTCCATAGTTTCTATTTCATAATTTTCATCATTAGTGTATAGGAATGTAAGAGATTTCTGTGCATGAATTTTCTATTCTGAAAGTTTACCAAATTCATTGATTAGCTCTAGTAGTTTTCTGGTGGCATTTTTAGGATTCTCTATGTATAGTATCATAATTCTGCAAACAGTGACAGTTTTACTTCTTCTTTTCCAATTTGTATTCCTTTCATTTCTTTTTCTTCTCTAATTGCCAAGGCTAGGACTTCCAAAACCATGTTGAATAATAGTAGTGAGAGTGGACATATTTGTCTAGTTCCTGTTCTTAGAGGAAATGCTTTTAGTTTTTCACCATTGAGAATGATGTTTGCTGTGGGTTTGTCATATATGGCCTTTATTACGTTGAGGTAGGTTCCCTCTATGCCCACTTTCTGGAGAGTTTTTATGATAAATGCATGTTGAATTTTGTCAAAAAGCTTTTTCTGCATTTATTGAGATGATCATATGTTTTTACTCTTCAATTTGTAAATATGGTATATCACATTGATTGATTTGCATATATTGAGGAATCCTTGCATACCTGGGATAAATCCCACTTTATCATGGTGTATGATCCTTTTAATGTGTTGTTGGATTCTGTTTGCTAGTATTTTGATGAGGATTATTGCATCTATATCCATCAGTGATATTGGTCTGTAATTTTCTTGTTTTGTAGTATCTTTGTCTGGTTTTGGTAAAAGGGTGATGGTGGCATCATAGAATATGTTTGGGAGTGTTCCTTCCTCTGCAATTTTTTGGAAGAGTTTGAGAAGTCTTGATATTAACTCTTCTCTAAATGTTTGATAGAATTCACCTGTGAAACCATCTGGTCCTGGACTTTGGTTTGTTGGAAGACATTATTTTTTCTTTTTTTTTTTGCAGTACTCGGGCCTCTCACTGTTGTGACCACTCCCGTTGCGGAGCACAGGCTCTGGACGCGCAGGCTCAGCAGCCATGAGTCATGGGCCTAGCCACTCCATGGCATGTGGGATCTTTCCAGACCAGGGCACGAACCCGAGTCCCCTGCATCGGCAGGTGGACTCTCAACCACTGTGCCACAAGGGAAGCTTTTGTTTGTTGGAAGATTTTTAAACACAGTTTCAATTTCATTACTTGTGATTGGTCTGTTCATATTTTCTGTTTCTTCATGGTTCAGTCTTGGAAGCTTATACCTTTCTAAGAATTTGTCCATTTCTTCCAGGTTGTCCATTTTATTGGCATAGAGTTGCTTGTAGTAGTCTATTAGGATGCTTTGTATATCTGCAGTGTCTGTTGTAACTTCTCCTTTTTCATTTCTAATTTTATTGATTTGAGTCCTCTTTCTCTTTTTCTTGATGAGTCTGGCTAGTGGTTTATCAATTTTGTTTATCTTCTCAAAGAACAAGCTTTTAGTTTTATTGATCTTTGCTATTGTACTTTGTTTCTATTTCATTTATTTCTTCTCAGATCTTTATGATTTCTTTCCTTCTGCTAACTTTGGGTTTTGTTTGTTCTTCTTTCTCTAGTTCCTTTAGGTATAAGGTTAGATTGTTTACTTGAGATTTTTCTTGTTTCTTGAGGTATGCTTGTATACCTATAAACTTTCTTCTTAGAACTGCTTTTGCTACATCCCATATGTTTTGGGTCATCATGTTTATTTTTAAAAAAATCTTTATTGGAGTATAATTGCTTTACAATGGTGTGTTAGTTTCTGCTTTATAACAAGATGAATGAGTTATACATATACATATGTTCCCATATCTCTTTCCTCTTGTGTCTCCCTCCCTCCCACCCTCCATATCCCACCCCTCTATGTGGTCACAAAGCACTGAGTTGATCTCCCTGTGCTATGCGGCTACTTCCCACTAGCTATCTATTTTACATTTGGTAGTGTATATATGTCCATGCCACTCTTACTTTGTCACAGCTTACCGTTCCCCCTCCCCACAACCTCAAGTCCATTCTCTAGTAGGTCTGTGTCTTTATTCCCATCTTACACCTAGGTTCTCCATGACACTTTTTTCTTAGATTCCATATATATGTGTTAGCATATGGTATTTGTCTTTCTCTTTCTGACTTACTTCACTCTGTATGACAGACTCTAGGTCCATCCACGTCATGACAAATAACTTAATTTCGTTTCTTTTTATGACTGAGTAATATTCCATGGTATATATGTGCCACATCTTTATCCATTCATCTGATGATGGACACTTAGGTTGTTTCCATCTCCTGGCTATTGCAAATAGAGATGCAATGAATACTGTGGTACATGCCTCTTTTGGAATTATGGTTTTCTCAGGGTATATGCCCAGTAGTGGGTTGCTGGGTCATATGGTAGTTCTATTTGTAGTTTTATAAGGAACCTCCATACTGTTCTCCATAGTGGCTGTACCATTTCACATTACCACCAGCAGTGCAAGAGTGTTCCCTTTTCTCCACACTCTCTCTTGCATTTATTGTTTCAAGATTTTTTGATGATGGCCATTCTGACCGGTGTGAGATGATATCTCATTGTAGTTTTGATTTGCACTTCTGTAGTGATTAATGAAGTTGCGTATTCTTTCATGTGTTTGTTTGCAATCTGTATATCTTCAATCCCTATCAAACTACTACTGGCATTTTTCACAGAAGTAGAACAAAAAATTTCACAATTTTAATGGAAACACAAAAGACCTCGAATAGCCAAAGCAATCTTGAGAATGAAAAGCAGAGCTGGAGGAATCAGGCTCCCTGACTTCAGACTATACTACAAAGCTACAGTAATCAAGACAGTATGGTACTGGTACAAAAACAGAAAGATAGATCAATGGAACAAGATAGAAAGCCCAGAGATAAACCCACGCACATATGGTCACCTTATCTTTGACAAAGGAGGCAGGAATGTACAGTGGAGAAAGGACAGCCTCTTCAATAAGTGGTACTCATAAAAGTGGACAGGTACATGTAAAAGCATGAGATTAGAACACTCCCTAACACCATACACAAAAATAAGCTCAAAATGGATTAAAGACCTAAATGTAAGGCCAGAAACTATCAAACTCTTAGAGGAAAACATAGGCAGAACACTCTATGACATAAATCACAGCAAGATCATTTTTGACCCACCTACTAGAGAAATGGAAATAAAAATAAACAAGTGGGACCTAATGAAACTTCAAAGCTTTTGCACAGCAAAGGAAACCATAAACAAACCAAAAGACAACCCTCAGAATGGGGGAAAATATTTGCAAATGAAGCAACTGACAAAGGATTAATCTCCAAAATTTACAAGCAGCTCAATAACATAAAACCAAACAACCCAATCCAAAAATGGGCCAAAGACCTTGATCACCGTGTTTTCATTGTCATTTGTCTCTAGGTATTTTTTGATTTCCTCTTTGCTTTCTTCAGTGATCTGTTGGTTATTTAGTAATGTATTGTTTACTCTCCATGTGTTTGTGTTTTTTACGTTTTCTTCCTGGTAATTCATTTGTAATCTCATAGCGTTGTGGTGAGAAAAGAGGCTTGGTATTATTTCAATTTTCTTAAATTTATTGACGCTTGATTTGTGATCCAAGATGTCTTCTATCCTGGAGAATGTTCCATGCACACTTAGGGAAGTGTAATATGCTGTTTTGGGATGGAATGTCCGATAAATATCAATTAAATCTTTCTGGTCTTTTCTGTCATTTAAAGCTTCTGCTTCCTTATTTTTTTTCATTTTGGATGATCTGTCCATTGGAGTAGGTGAGGTGAAGTCCCCCACTATTATTGTGTTACTGTCGATTTCCTCTTTTATAGCTGTTAGCCTTATGTATTGAGGTGCTCCTATGTTGGGTGCATATATAATTATAATTGTTATATCTTCTTCTTGTATTGATCCCTTGATCATTATGTAGTGTCCTTCCTTTTCTCTTGTAACACTCTTTATTTTAAAGTCTATTTTATCTGATATGAGTATTGCTACTCCAGCTTTCTTTTGATTTCCATTTGCATGGAATGTCTTTTTCCATCCCCTTACTTTCAGTCTGTATGTGTCCTTAGGTCTGATGTGGGTCTCTTGTAGGCAGCATATATATGGGTCTTGTTTTTGTATCCATTCAGCAAGCCTATATCTTTTGGTTAGAGCATTTAATCCATTCACATTTAAGGTAATTATCAATATGTATGTTCCTGTTACCATTTTCTTAATTGTTTTCAGTTTTTTTTTGTAGGTCCTTTTCTTCTCTTGTTTTCCCACTTAGAGAAGTTCCTTCAGCATTTGTTGCAGAGCTGGTTTGGTGGTGCTGAAATCTCTTAGCTTTTGCTAGTCTGTAAAGCTTTTGATTTCTCCATTGAATCTGAATGAGATCTTTGTGGATAGAGTAATCTTGGTTGTATGTTCTTCCCTTTCATCACTTTAAGTATATCATGCCACTCCCTTATGGCTTGTATAGGTTCTGCTGAGAAATCAGCTGTGAACCTTATGGGAGTTCCCTTGTATGTTATTTGTCGTTTTTCCCTTGCTGTTTTCAATAATTTTTCTTTGTCTTTCATTTTTGTCAATTTGATTACTATGTGTCTTGGCATGTTTCTCCTTGGGTTTATCCTGCCTGGGACTCGCTGTGCTTCCTGGACTTGGATAGATATTTCCTTTCCCATGTTAGGGAACTTTTTGATTATAATCCCTTCAAATATTTTCGCTGATCCTTTCTATCTCTCTTCTCCTTCTGGGAACCCTATAATGCGAATGTTGTTGCCTTTAATGTTGTCCCAGAGGGCTCTTATGCTGTCTTCATTTCTCTTCATTCTTTTTTCTTTAGTCTGTTCCTCAGCAGTGAATTCCACCATTCTGTCTTCCAGGTCACTTATCTGTTCTTCTGCCTCAGTTATTCTGCAATTGATTCCTTCTAGTGTAGTTTTCATTTCAGTTATTGTGTTGTTCATCTGTTTGTTTGTTCTTTAATTCTTCTAGGTCTTTTTAAACATTTTTTGCATCTTCTCAATCTTTGTCTCCATTCTTCTTCCGAGGTCCTGGATCATCTTCACTATCATTATTCTGAATTCTTTTTCTGGAAGGTTGCCTATCTCCACCTCTTTTAGTTGTTTTTCTGGGGTTTTATCTTGTTCCTTCACCTGGTACATAGACCTCTGCCTTTTCATCTTTTCTATCTTTCTGTTTCACAGGCTGCAGGATTGTAGTTCTTCTTGCTTCTGCTGTCTGCCCTCTGGTGTATGAGTCTATTTAAGAGGCTTGATGGGAGGGACTGGTGGTGAGTAGAGCTGACTGTTGCTCTGGTGGGCAGAGCTCAGTAAAATTTTAATCTGCTTGACTGTTGATGGGTGGAGCTGAGTTCCCTCCCTGTTGGTTGTTTGGCCTGAGGCAACGCAACACTGGAGCTTACGCTGGGCTCTCTGGTGGGGCTAATGACAGACTCTGGGGGTCTCACACCAAGAAGTACTTCCCAGAACTTCTGCTGCCAGTGTCCTTGTCCACACGGTGAGCCACAGCCACCCTACCGCCTCTGCAGGTGACCCTCCAACACTAGCAGGTAGGTCTGGTTCAGTCTCCCTGGGGTCCCTGCTCCTTCCCCTGGGTCCTGATGTGCACACTACTTTGTGTGTGTCCTCCAAGAGTGGATTCTCTGTTTCCCCCAGTTCTGTTGATGTCCTGCAATCAATTCCCACTAAGCTTCAATGTCTGATTCTCTAGGAATTCCTCCTCCCGTTGCCCGACCCCCAGGTTGGGAAGCCAGACGTGGGGCTCAGAACCTTCACTCCAGTGGGTGGACTTCTGTGGTATAAGTGTTCTCCAGTCTGTGAGTCATCTACCCAGCAGTATGGGATTTGATTTTACTGTGATTGTGCCCCTCCTACCATCTCATTGTGGCTACTCCTTTGTCTTTGTATGTGGGGTATCTTTTTGGGTGAGCTCCAGTGTCTTCCTCTTGATGATTGTCCAGCAGCTAGTTGTGATTCTGTTGTTCTCACAAGAGGGAGTGAGAGCACATCCTTCTACTCCACCATCTTGGTTCCTTCTGTAGATGTATTCTTTTCTTTTTTTTTTTTTTTTTTTTTTTTTTGCAGTACACGATATCTCACTTTTGTGGCCTCTCCCGTTGTGGAGTGCAGGCTCCGGACGCGCAGGGTCAGCGGCCATGGCTCACGGGCACAGCCACTCTGTGGCATGTGGGATCTTCCCTGAATGGGGCACGAACCCGTGTCCCCTGCATCAGCAGGCAGACTCTCAACCACTGCACCACCAGGGAAGCCCTGTAAATGTATTCTTGATGTACTTGTGTGGAGAGGTGAACTCCACATCCTCCTATTCCACCATCTTGATGCTGATCTGAATTTTTAAAGAAGAGTAAACATTTCTAGGTTTTTAAAAAACAGTGTTGTAGTTCCAGCCTGAAAACTGGGACCACATGCATCATTGAAATTCTTTCTATTCCTCATTCTTTATGAGAAAAACCCTTATTTCTTTCTCTGAAATGTGGAGGTGCAATGGAACAGTCATATTTCCTTCTATCTATTTCCATGATGTCACATCTCTTTTGTTCTTTAGGGTAGCATGACTGAAAATATTTAGAGTTGTGGTACGTTTTCATGGCTTGGGCATTTAGTAGCAAGGGACTAGTTGAGCAGATGACATTTAGACAAATTCTGGGTCATGTTAGTGGACCAGAGTTTCCCCACTCTAGGAACAATAAGACAAAACACTGTCTGATATTCTTTGCAGACAGTTCTATTTGAAACTCTCCCAAGGAAATGTTTTGTGGCTGCCATTCTTATCTATCTTGACCCCATCTTCTTTGATTGCATTACACTGAAAAGTGAAAAAGACTGTGTAAATGGGAGAAAAAGAGCACTGACTTTGGGGAGTGCGTGGTGAGAAATGCCTTTTTTCTTTGACAAGATGGATTGCTGACAGTCAAAGGGATTGTTTTCCTATTCACAGGTGTCCCCATCCCTACCTTCCACCCCAACACACACCCACACCCACACCCACACCCACACCCACACCCACACCCACACCCACACACACACACACACACACACACACACACATGTCAGGCCTTCTGGCAGGGCTTAAAAACACCTCATTTAGTTCAATAGTTTGAAGTCTTGCTAGCAAAAAAGGACCACTAGGGTATATAAACATATAGGGGTACATTTTCATCATGCTTTGCTTCTAGGCAGAGCTCCTTAGACTCCATCTCTTCCCAGGGTGCCATTTTTCAGGCTAAACTCTTGTTGTCTTCTGTGCTGATTTGCTGATTATATTCTTCTGAAAGCAAGGAGGCTATTGCATAGCATACCAATCATAAGATGATGAAAATTATCTGCATTTCTAAGGTATCTTCTTGTCATTGTAGTAGTCATATGGTCTGGACTTTGGAATGAAACTGCTTTTGTTGGAAGACTGCCTCAACTATATGCTAGCTGTGTGACCTTAGGAAAATGACTTACCATCTCTGACATCAGTGTGCTCATCCAGAAAATGGATGTAATAGTACTATGTTATAGAAATTGTTATTCTGGTATAGTCAATCCTCAGTAAGTTGCAAACTTATTGTTATTAATATTTCCATCCATTTACAAAGAGGCATGGATGCCCAATGTTCATAACAATTTCCTTCCTTATCTTTCAAAATAGCTGTGATCTCTTCATGGGCATGTGGATTTGTAAAAGCCTCTAACGGACTTTACTGCTTATTCCTCTTGAAGCTTCTCTAGTGCTTATCATCTTAGTTTAGAAAATGTGTTAGCTTCTCGTGAGATGCTAATCAACCTACCAGTCTTTATTGAGTATATACTCTGCACCCAGCCTGTGCATAGAGTGTGTGTGATTGGAAGAGTTCAGAGATAACAAAGAGCACAATTGTGCTGCCCCATGTCAGTCTGGCATGCTAGGCCATCTGTCTATTCCCTGCATGAGAGGATCAATGAAGATTTCTCTTAGAGAGTTGAAAAGAGACTTCATTAGAAGTGGGGGCTTTGATCTGAGACAATCTCATTAAGGACTAAGGAGATAATGTCACTTAAGGTAGTAATTTCCAAACCTTGCTGCCCATCAAAATCTGGGGAGCTTTTCAAACATACTGAGTCAGAATCTCTAGGAGCAGGGTTTGGAACAATGCAATTAATAAACCCACCATTTTTTTATGCAATCAACCCACAGGCCAGTGTATATGAGAACAGGGTTTTATGGCTGAGTCATAGAATTGGGAGTGAGAGTTATTTTATGAAGGTGACATAGAGATGGGTACATAGGAAGGACAGTCCATCCTCAAACAGCTCACCCAGCCTTTGCCTTAGTGGAGGGCCCGAGAAGGCAGTGATTTAGTATGCTGAAATTTGAGCCATTGGTGTTGGTTCCTGGTGAGAACAAGGAAATCTGTCACAACATTTCCTTGCTCCAAAGGGGAGATTGCTGAATTGTTTTCCAAGGCTTTGCCTTTGCCTCCTTGAACTGAAGAACTACAGAGAGTTTGTTTCCTTCTGCCTAAGGTTGATTATAACATACACCCTCTAAGTTGCATCGACAGGTTGAGAGCTCCCTGCCCTTGACTTTTCCATCAGGAGTATAGTATACTCAGCTGCAAACTATGGTCCTGGTCATGTTGCTGGTCATTTGCTTTCACCTCAACTCAAAGGACCCTGCCTTGTCCCATTGTATGGCTGTTATCCTTTCCCCAAATAGTGTATACAATTCTACTTGGTGTGAGTGAGCTTGGAGAAGTGTCTTCCCTTCCAAGATGGGGGAGGTTTGGAAATCACTCTCTTGAGAGCTGCAGGATTTCCTTTTAGGGCTTGAGTGAGTGATAATTGGAAGAGTCTGGAACCAGATCCACATGCTACTGGGAGAATCATACAACCCTACATGTTAGTGCTCTAGAAAGTTCCCATTTTAGCAAGGCCTATAGCACTGTTCAGCAATCCTATTAATCAAGGTGTCCAGGATTGGGATTTTTCAATATTTGAGCCCCTTTCTGCAGGATCCTGTGGAATATATGCAGAGGGGACACTACAGGAAAATGCACACTTAAGTATTAGCTATTGCTCTATTTTGGTGAGCTGGGCTGGACTATGTTTCAGCTTCAAAGACTTTGTTTACCTTGGCCGTGGTTCTCAAACCTGAGCGTGCATCAGAATCTCCTGGAGGGCTTATTAAAACACAGATTTCTGGGTGATACTTCCAGAGTTTTTGATTCAGTAGATCTGGAGGTGGCTGAAGATTTATTGTTCTAACAAGTTCCCAGGTAAAGCTGATTCTGTTGCTATGGGGAGCCGCATATTGAGAACCACTGACCTCAGCTATAGGGATGGTAGACTGGCTTGCTTATTGGTCTCTTTCTCTGAGGGGCATAGACTAGTCTTGTTTATATATATATATATATATATATATATATATATATATATATATATATATATATATACAGTTGACCCTTGAACAACATGGGTGTGAACTGTGTGGGTCCACTTATACATGGATTTTTTTTCAGTAAGTACTACAATACGACATGATCCGTGGTTGGCTGAATGTGGAACAGATGTGGAACTGAAGATGTGAAGGACCAACTATGGGATATGAGCATCCATGGATTTTGGTATCCACAGTGGGTCCTGGAATAAATCCCCTACAGATACTAAAAGATGACTAATGATTATAATATTATCTATATTGTAAGGCATGGAATGAAACACCAAAGGAGAACCCTTCTCCCTAAGCCTCCTTTCTCCCTGGTCCTGCTAGGTTTTTCAAACCTAGTAGTGGTGTGTCTGTGTGTGTGGTGGTGGGGGAGGAGGAGCCTTCCTAAACAGTCGCAGGCCTATTTTATTGCATCAAGAAAATAAGAGGGAAGAAAGATAAATAATCCAATTTAATCATACTCTAAGGAAGACAGAGTTTTGAATCTTCCTGCTCCTACTATGGAAAGCCCCTTTCCCTACTAACAAGGGAGTTTTGACCCATATCAGAGCTGTTCTTCCCAGGGAATGGAAAGAATAATGGTTGATGATTTGGGCCTCTAATAGAGGTTGGTTTGTATGGCCAACATTCTGCTACATTTTATTCCTTCTCTGTTTATTCAAATGGGTTTGTCAGCCAGGTCTGTGATCAGCCAAGTTTGTTGCTATCTCACTTGAGGGAGCAGATCAACAGTGTCTCAGAAAAATCCTTCCTATAGTTTCATGAAGATATTTCCCATTTTTCTCTCTGTCTTGTTCACCCACCAGGGATCAATGGGATTGGCAGGACAGTTCTTTAAGGCATTTTACACATTTTATTTAATGTTGGTCCCCAGAAACCACCATATTAGAATATTCCTTCATTAAGTTTACTTCAAAGCCATGCTTTACAATGTCAAAAAGTCACATTTATCATATCATAATGTATATTTCTTCAACCAAACTTGCCAATCAGTTATTTAACATACACAATATAATAGTATCAATGTGACCTAAATAATACAATGCCAGTACTATAAACTGCCTCACATTTGTCCATCACACTGTAAAATTTAATAATGTAACTTCCATCCCATTACTATATCTTTATTCATGTGGTGAACATAAAATCCTCAAATATGTACAAAACATCACCACTTTACAAATTTCTCATTCTGCTCAGTCCCCACTAGAAAGGTCTCATTCAGATGCCTTGGGAGAGCCCAAGTGCTCTTAAGATTTTCTCAAGGTCTAGCCCAATTTATCAGGGTAGGGGATATGTGAAAACTTGAGCCCAAAGCCCAAGCTAGGTATGTGAGGATTATATATTTGCCTGAAGAGGACTTTGTGCTGTGTATATTCCTTGGAAACCAAATGTAGCAGTAACTGGTTGGTTGAGTATATAGGGCATACAGAAAACATGACAAACATCATCTTTTCTTGCTTTAACTTACTCTAAGCTCTGCTCATATACTCTAAGCTTTAGTTATGTTGAAATCCTTATGATTCTCCAAATGTGCCCAATTCCAAGCTGTTTTATGCCTCTATGCATTTACTCATCTGGATTTGTGTACCGAGAATGTTCTTTCATTTTCAGTCTTCCTAGATAACACCTATTCATCTTTCACAACTTTATTTAAGCATTTCCCCCCTTCATGACCTCCCTCTCTAAGTAGAGCTAACTTCCCACCTCTGGGCCTTTATGACACTTAGCATATCTACAATTTTCTCAGAGTCCTTACAGGGAACTGTACACTTAGATTTGATATCTGAAAAACATTTATTAGTGGCACTAATTACAAAGATGGGCATGGAGTAGGAAAAACACAAGGAGTAGATAGTGTAGTACAATGGGGTTAGGTACAATTATTGTCCCAAGACCTGAAGGAGAGAGAGAGGGGATGTTTGGAGAGAACTGACTGATGAGAGCTGAGACCTTTGGTTAAGAGATGCAGCCAGGGGCTTCCCTGGTGGTGCAGTGGTTGGGAGTCCACCTGCCGATGCAGGGGACACGGCTTTGTGCCCCAGTCTGGGAAGATCCCACATGCCGTGCAATGGCTGGGCCTGTGATCCGTGGCTGCTGAATCTGCACGTCAGGAGCTTGTGCGCCGCAATGGGAGAGGCCACAACAGTGAGAGGCCCACATACCAAAAAAAAAAAAAAAAAAAGACATGCAGCCAGCTTATGGCTACCCTGCAACAGGGGAACCAGGGAAATAAATTTTCTGACCTTATCTCCTGACCTTTAAGTCTATTGTTGTTTTTCTACATTGGCTAAACACAACCAGAAGCCAGAGGGAGAGAGATCATTGGTGCAGTACATACAGGTCAGCCTCCCAGAGTTTAGAGCATGGAAGAGAATGGTGAAGAGTAAATATGTAGGGGCTAACAGAAGACACAGGCACAACCTATCTCTTTCTGGTATGCCCATTATGCATAGGTTACACCTTTTGCAGTTGTTCCACAGTCCTTGGATAGTCTGTTCTGTTGTTTTTCAGTCTTCATTCTCTTTGCTTTTCAGTTTTTGAGGATTCTATTGATATATACTCTAGATCAAAGATTATTCTGCAACCATGTCCAGTTTACTAATAAGTTCCAAAAAGGCATTATTCATTTCTGTTACAGTGTTTTTTAACTCTAACATTTCTTTTTGGCTCTCCCTTGGAATTTCCATCATCTGCTTACATTACCTATCTGCACTTGCATGTTATCTACATTATCCATTAGAGCCCGTACTGAATCAATCATACTTTAAAAAAATCCCAGGCTCAGCAGAAGCAAGAGCTACAATCCTGCAGCTTGGGGAACAAAAACCACATTCACAGAAAGATAGACAAAAGAAAAAGGCAGAGGACTATGTACCAGATGAAGGAACAAGATAAAACCCCAGAAAAACAACTAAAGTGGAGATAGGCAACCTCCAAGAAAAAAAAGTCAGAATAATGATAGTGAAGATGATCCAGGACCTAGGGAAAAGAATGGAGGCAAAGATTGAGAAGATGCAAGAAATGTTTCACCAAGACATAGAAGAATTAAAGAACAAACACCCAGAAGAACTGAAGAACAAATAAACAGAGATGAACAATACAATAACTGAAGTGAAAAATACACTGGAAGGAATCAATAGCAGAATAACTGAGGCAGAAGAATGGATAAGTGACCTGGAAGACAGAATGGTGGAATTCATTGCTGTGGAACAGAATAAAGAACAAAGAATGAAAAGAAATGAAGACAGCCTAACAGACCTCTAGGACAACAGTAAACACACCAACATTCACATTATACGGGTCCCAAGGGGAAGAGAGAGAGAAAGGACCTTAGAAAAAATTTGAAGGGATTATAGTAAAAAATTTCCCTAACATGGGAAAGGAAATAGCCACCCAAGTCCAGGAGGCGCAAGAGTCCCAGGCAGGATAAAACCAAGGAGGAACACACCGAGACGCATAGTAATCAAATTGACAAAAATTAAAGACAAAGAAAAATTATAAAGAGCAACAAGGGAAAAATGACAAATAACATACAAGGGAAACCTCATAAGGTTAACAACTGATTTCTCAGCAGAAACTCTACAAGCCAGAAGGGAGTGGCATGATATATTTAAAGTGATGAAAGGGAAGAACCTACAACCAAGATTACTCTACCCTGCAAGGATCTCATTCAGATTCAACAGAGAAATCAAAAGCTGTACAGACAAGCAAAAGCTAAGAGAATTCAGCACCACCAAACTAGCTCTATAACAAATACTAAAGAAACTTCTCTAAGTGGGAAACACAAGAAAAGAAAAGGAACTATGAAAACAATTAAGAAAATGGTAATAGGAACATACATATTGATAATTACCTTAAATGTGAATGGATTAAATGCTCCAACTAAAAGGCACAGGCTTGCTGAATGGATACAAAAGCAAAAGTAATATACATGCTGTCTACAAGAGATGCACTTTAGACCTAGGCACACATACAGACTGAAAGTGAGGGGATACAAAAAGATATTCCATGCAAATGGAAATCAAAAGAAAGCTGGAGTAGCAATACTCATATCAGATAAAATAGACTTTAAAATAAAAAATGTAACAAGAGACAAGGAAGGATACTACATAATGATCAAGGGATCTATACAAGAAGAAGGTATAACAATTATAAATATATATGTACCCAACATAGGAGCACTACAATACATAAGGTAAGTGCTAACAGCTATAAAAGAGGAAATTGACAGTAACACAATAATAGTGGGGGACTTTAACACCTCGCTTTCACCAATGGACAGATCATCCAGACAGAAAATTCATAAGGAAACACAAGCTTTAAATGACAGAATTGAGCAGATAGATTTAACTGATATTTATAGGACATTCCATCCAAAAACAGCAGATTACACTTTCTTCTCAAATGCACACGGAGCATTCTCCAGGATAGATCACATCTCAGGTCACAAATCAAGCCTCAGTAAATTTAAGAAAATTGAAATCATGTCAAGCATTTTTTTCCGACCACCACACTATGAGATTAGAAATAAATTACAGGGAAAAAAACGTAAAAAACACAAACACATAGGGGCTATAAAAAACCTTACTAAATAACCAAGAGATCACTGAAGAAATCAAAGAGGAAATCAAAAAACACCTAGAGATAAATGGCAACAAAAATACGACAATCCAAAGCCTATGGGATGCAGCAAAAGCAGTTCTAAGAAGGAAGTTTATAGCAATACCAGCCTACCTCAGGAAACAAGAAAAATCTCAAATAAACAATCTAACCTTACTGCTAAAGGAACTAGAGAAAGAAGAACAAACAAAACCCAAAGTTAGTAGAGGGAAAGAAATCATAAAGATCAGAGCAGAAATAAATGAAATAGAAACAAAGAAAACAATAGCAAAGATCAATACAACTAAAAGCTGGTTCTTTGAGAAGATAAACAAAATTGATAAACCATTAGCCAGACTCATGAAGAAAAAAAGGGAGAAGTCTCAAATCAATAGAATTAGAAATGATAAAGGAGAAGTTACAATGGACACCACAGAACTACAAAGCATCACAAGAGACTGCTACAAGCAACTCTGCGGCAATAAAATGGACAACCTGGAAGAAATGGACAACATCTTAGAAAGGCATAACCTTCCAAGACTGAACCAGGAAGAAATAGAAAATATGAACAGACGAATCAAAAGTAATGAAATTGAAACTGCGATTAAAAATCATCCAACAAACAAAGGTCCAGGACCAGATGGCTTCACAGGTGAATTCTATCAAATATTTAGAGAAAAGCTAACACCCATCCTTCTCAAGCTCTTCCACGAAATTGCAGAGGAAGGAAAACTCCCAAACTCATTCTATGATGCTGCCATCACCCTGATACCAAAACCAGACAAGGATACTACAAAAAATAAAATTACAGACCAATATCATTGAAGAATATAGATGCAAAAATTCTCAACAAAATACTAGCAAACAGAATCCAGCAACACATTAAAAGGATCATATCCCATGATCAAGTGGGATTTATCCCAGGGATGCAAGGATTCTTCAATATATGCAAATCAATCAGTGTGATACACCATATTAACAAACTGAAGAATAAAAAGCATATCAACTCAGTAGATACAGAAAAAGCTTTCAACAAAACTCCAGACTCATTTATGATAAAAGTTCTCCAGAAAGCGGGCATGCAGGGAACCGTCCTCAACAAAATAAAGGCCATATATGACAAACCCACAGCAGACATCATTCTCAATGATGAAAAACTGAAAGCATTTCCTCTAAGATCAGGAATTAGACAAGGATTCTCACTCTTGCCACTTTTATTCAACATGGTTTAGGAAGTCCTAACCATGGCAGTCAGAGAAGAAAAAGAAATAAAATGAATACAAATTGGAAAAGAAGAAGTAAAACTGTCATTGTTTGCAGTTAAAATTATACTATACATAGAAAATCCTAAAGATGCCACCAGAAAACTACTAGAGCTAATCAATGAATTTGGTAAAGTTGCAGGATACAAAATTAATGCACAGAAATCTCTGGCATTCCTATACACTAATGATGAAAAATCTGAAAGAGAAATTAAGGAAACACTCCCATTTACCACTGCAATAAAAAGAATAAAATATCTAGAAATAACCTACCTAGGGAGACAAAAGACCTGTATGCAGAAAACTATAAGACACTTACGAAAGAAATCAAAAATGACACAAACAGATGGAGAGATACACCATGTTCTTGGATCGGGAGAATCAATGTTGTGAAAATAACTATACTACCCAAAGCAATCTACAGATTGAATGCAATCCCTATCCAATTATCAATAGCATTTTTAACAGAACTAGAACAAAACATCTTAACATTTTTATGGAGACACAAAAGAGCCCGAATAGCCAAAGCAATCTTGAGGGAAGAAAAACGGAGCTGGAGGAATCAGACTCCCTTACTTCAGACTATGCTACAGAGCTACAGTAATCAAGACAGTATAGCTCTGGCACAAAACAGAAATATAGATCAATGGAACAGGATAGAAAGCCCAGAGATATACCCACGTGGTTATGTCATAATCTATGACAAAGGAGGCAAGGATATACAATGGAGAAAAGATAGTCTCTTCAATAAGTGGTGCTGGGTGAACTGGACAGCTCCATGTAAAAGAATGAAATTAGGGCTTCCCTGGTGGTGCAGTGGTTGAGAGTCTGCCTGCCGATGCAGGGGACATGGGTTCATGCCCCGGTCCAGGAAGATCCCGCATGCCACCGAGTGGCTGGGCCCATAAGCCATAAATGCTGAGCCTGTGTTCTGCAACAGGAGAGGCCACAACAGTGAGAGGCCTGCGTACCACAAAAAAAAAAAAAAAAAAAAAAAAAAGGATGAAATTAGAACACTCCCTAACACCATACACAAAAATAAACTCAAAATGGATTAAAGACATAAATGTAAGACCCGACACTATAAAACTCTAACCGGAAAACATAGGAAGAACACTTTTTGACGTAAATTACAGCAAGATCTTTTCTGACTCCCCCTCCTAGAGTAATGGAAATAAAAACAAAAATAAATGGGACCTAATGAAACTTAAATGCTTTTGCACAGCAAAGGAAACTATAAACAAGGCGAAAAGACAACCATCAGAATGAGAGAATATATTTGAAAACGAATCAAAGGACAAAGGATTAATCTCCAATATATACAAACAGGTCATGCAGCTCAATATTAAAAAATAAAATCCAATCCAAAAACGGACAGAGGACCTAAATAGACATTTCTCCAAAGAGCACATACAGATGGTCAAGAGGCACATGAAAAGCTGCTCAACATCACTAATTATTAGAGAAATGCAAATCAAAACTGCAATGAGGTATCACCTCACACTGGTTAGAATGGGCATCATTTGAAAATCTACAAACAACCAATGCCAGAGAGTTTGTGGATAAAAGGGAACCCTCTTGCACTGTTGGTGGGAAAGTAAATTGATACAGCCACTATGGAGAACAGTCTGGAGGTTCCTTAAAAAACTAAAAATAGAATTACCATATGATCCAGCAATCCCACTACTGGCCATATACCCAGAGAAAACCATAATTCAAAAAGACACATGCACCCCAGTGTTCATTGCAGCACTATTTACAATAGCCAGGTCATGGAAGCAACCTAAATGTCCATCAACAGAGGAATGGATAAAGAAGATATGGTACATATATACAATGGAATATTGCTCAAGCATAAAAAGGAATGAAATTGGGTTGTTTGTAGAGACGTGGATGGACCTAGAGACTGTCATACATAGTGAAGTAAGTCAGAAGGAGAAAAACAAATATTTTATGTTAATGCATATATGTGGAATCTAGAAAAATGGTACAGATGAACCGGTTTTCAAGGCAGAGATAGAGACACAGATGTAGAGAACAGGGCTTCCCTGGTGGTGCAGTGATTGAGAGTCCGCCTGCCAATGCAGGGGTCACGGGTTCGTGCCCCGGTCCAAGAAGATCCCACATGCTTGCGTACCGCAAAAAAAAAAAAAAAAAAAAAAATGTAGAGAACAAACATATGGACACCAAGGGGGGAAAGTGGGTGGGGGGTGCTTGGATGAATTGGGAGATTTGGATTGACATATATACAACAATATGTATAAAATAGATTATTAATAAGAACCTGCTGTATAAAAAAATTAAATTAAAAAATATCCCAGTCTGATAATTCCAAAATTCTGGCTGTGTCTGGTTCTGACGCTTGCTTTATCTCTTCAAATTGTATTTTTTGCCTTTTGGTATGACTTGTATTTTTTTCTTGGTAGCAGACATGATGCACTGAGTGACTGCTGTAAGTTGGCCTTACTAATGTGGTAGAAGTGCAGGGGACGCATTTGATAGCCCTATGATCAGGTCTCACTCTTTAGTGAGCCTCTGCCTCTGGACTCTGAACTTCACACACTTCTCAGTTTTATCTTCCTCCTAGGTGAAACAGGATGGCTAAGGTGGGCTGGCATTGGTTAGTTTCCTTCCCTCAAGTCAGTTAGTCTCTGGTAATACCCCAGTATATTAGGCACTGGTTAACTAATTTCCCCTGCAGGCTTTGTTAAGAAGAACTGAGTACGCTGGTGTATTTCAAGATAGTTTCTTTCTCCCTTCCCCTGATAGAAACATGAGGGGATTTTTCTTTGATATTTACTGTGGGAACCTGATCAAGCTCCTGAAAGTAAATCTCATGATACTGTGGGGCCCCTTATGATTGGGTGCCTTTGGATTTTTTAACTCTTATGTTTGTCCACACTGAGTCTTCAGCAATTTGTTAATTACAGTTCAGGTTTTCCTACTCTGACACTGGTTCCTGATGCAGTTTTACCTCTTGAGTCTTTGCCCTGATAAGCTTTGATTCCCTGTACTTGCCTGTCTCTTTAATCTGGAGACAGTGGTTTGCCTTTTGTCCTCTCCCCTCTCTTATGGATCCAAGAGGAGTTGTTGATTTTTCAGTCTGTTCAGCTTTTTACTTGTTAGGAAAGAAAACTGGAGCATCTTTTCATATGCTTGTTTGTAATCTTTGGTGAGGTGTCTGTTAAGGTCTTTGGTTCATTTGTTTATCAGGTTAGTTGTTTTCTTATTATTGAATTTGAAGAGTTCTTTGTGTATTATGGATAACAGCTCTTTATCAGATCTATCTTTTGCAAATATCTTCTCCCAGTCTGTGGCTTGACTTTTCATTTTCTTGACATTGTCTTTTGCAGAGCAGGGGTTTTAAATTTTAATGAAAAGCAGCTTATCAATTAGTTCTTTCATGCATCATGCCTTCTATGTTTTATCTCAAATGTCATCACCATACCCAAGATCATTTTGTTTTCTCCTATGTTGTCTTCTAGGAATTTGTTGTATTGGTCCCAGACTATTGATGGTGATGCTCTTGGCTAGGAATTCCTGAGGCACAAATCTGGGCCCATATTACTCTTAACAAGCCCCAACAGGCATTTCCTCCAGTGGAGCTTATGTTGTGGCTGGACCCCCACTTGTGGTTCTTATTATGATCACAGGATGCATTTATTATGACCACAGGATGCACTTCAGCAAAAACTATCAGGGAACTTTAAGGAACAAGATTTATTAGTCACAGGTTCTGGAGGTTACGTGGCATGCCCGAGGGCCATAGAGGAGGTCATGGTAGGGAGCAGAGGAGAGAGAAAGAGAGAGAGAGAGAAAACCTGGGGCTCTGCTTTTATTAGGGTCCAAGGGTGGGGTGTCTAGGTTTTTGCAGTTCACTCTTTACTGGCTAGTTCAAGGCATAAGAACAGGAATTAGGGTGCAAGAAGGGAGAAGTGGAGTTATTGAAGCAGTCAGTTATCTAGTTTCCCCAGGACTTTCTGAAAGAAGGATCCTCATGGGTGGAGGCAGCCTAATTCCTTATTTGGTTGTTTTGCTAGTAGCTATGTCATATAGTGGCAATACGTTCATTCAGGATGGATGTCTTTTGAAATGGATGCCTCAACAATCAAAAGCTTATTGTCAGGCATTTACACTACAGAGTTTTATAGTTCTGTGTTTTACATTTAAGTCTATGATCAGTTTTGAGTTGATTTTTGTGAAGGGTGTGAGGTCTGTGTCTAAGTTCATTTTTTTTTTTTTTGCATATGGATGTCTAATGGTCCTAGCACCATTTGTTGAAAAGAGTATCTTTGCTTCTTTGTCAAAGATCAGTTGCCTATATTTATAGGGGTCTATTTCTATTCCAGGAGATTTTTGTTGTTGTTGATTCTTTCTAATTTTTTACATAGATGATCATGTCATCTGCAAATAAAATTTTATTTCTTCCTTCTCAATATGTATACTTTAAATTTCCTTTTCCTGTGTTATTGCATTACCTAGGTCTTCCAGTACAACGTTGAAAAGATTTGGGAGAATGGACATTCTTGCCTTGTTCTTGAGTTTAGTGGGAAATCTTCAAACACCTCACCATATGTATGATGTTAGCAGTAGATTTCTTGTAGATATTCTTTATCAAATTGAAGAAGTTCCCCTTTATTCCTAGTTTACTGAGGTTTTTGTGTTTTTTTAAAATCATGAATGGGTGTTGGATTTAATCAAATGAATTTTCTGCATCTATGGATATGATCATGTGATTTTTCTTTTTAGCTGTGGATGTGATGGATTACATTCAGTGATTTTTCAAATGTTGATCTAGTTTTGCATACCTTGGATAAATCTCACTTGGTTATGGTGTATAATTCTTTTAATATATTGTTGGATTCAATTTGCTAGTGTTTTGTTGAGGATTTTTGCATCTATGTTCATCTTATGTGTACTTTTTATGCTTGAAACTCCCTACTAGACATGAAGACCTTTAAGAGCAAGGTCTCTGTGTCAATATCTTTGTGCTCTTACTGCCTAGGATTGCTCCTGGCACATAATAGGCACTCAATAAATATGTGTGAATGTGGATATGTGATTAGGCTGATCTGGGTCTCAGGAATTAATAAATACCTAGATATCAGCCACGTGGATAGTGCAGGTATAGGGAAATGGTATTCATTAAGTTTTAGAAAAATAGAATGTGTATTACTTAGATGTAAAGGGAATACTCTGTATTCCTTGTGGAATCTCAGCCATAAGGCTGTTTTACTCATTGCCCCCTTAAATATGAACTAGATTTATGTCTCTCAACAAGCATATCTTGGTGTAAAGTACAGTTACCTGGGGCTGGTCTAGAAATTCAGAGATTAGTGGAATGTGGTGGGTTTTGGGATCTGATAGTCTCTATTTTTAGTAGAGAGCTTGAGCCCTGGTGGAGACAGTAGACTGCCTCCTGCTATAGATTTTACCACTGAATTCTTCAATGACTTTGACTTTAAGCAGCTTTACAGAATCTCTATCCCAGGGATCAAATCATATTCAAATTTAGTTTTTATTTTTTATCAAAGTGACATGAACTTATGAACAAAATTTAAAGAGCTTAAAGAGTTAAACAACAAGGCTTGTTCAGAAAAAGATCAATTTCCTGTTCTCCTTTCATTTCACATTCCTCAGGGGCAACCATTTCTACCTCTTCAGCTAATTCTTTTGGTATTTATCTCCATATCTCTAAATAACATTTTTTATATTGCTAATTCTTGATTTTAAAATCTAGACATTATCTCCTGACTTTTCACTATGGGAAGTGAGGATATTGCTATCTTAACCTGCACCCTCACAGTACATATATACACACTTCCTGTCTCCTGATTCTACCAATATTCAGTGAGTACATGATCATGAACAAGTAAACATTCACAATAAGCCATGTATTAGACTATATGCTTTCTTTCCATGTACAACTTTTTGTTTTTCTAGAAGTTAATGTTCTCTTCTTCTTTGCTTTATTTGGCTTGCTTAGTGTGCTAATTCATCCCCACTCTCTCCCAGTTGTATAAATCTTTAAATATGTTCAGAAACATTAAGTAATCAGTTTCATCTTCTGGAAACAGTCTCTCTCACAGAGTTCTATCCCACTTCAATGTAGATTAGTTGCTTCCTGGGCCTGCTGTACAGATCTTACATTGTGATTTCCCTTCACTGCCATCCCAAGGACTCTGCTTGCTCTCTCTTGTATTGGTTTCCCCTTTTTCTGGATCCTATATCTTCCTTCTTGGTTTCCTTTCTTGTTTTGGTGGAGTTCATCCTTTAGTAGCTTCCTGATAAAGGGTCTGTAGAAAGTATTTATTTAATTATTTCTATTCTTTAATGTCTGAAAAATATTTTATTCTCCCTTTACACTTAATTGAGCAGTTATCTGGAGTAGAGTTTCAAGTTGGAAATAAGTGTCCCGCAGAATTTTTAAGACATTGCTAAATTGTTTTTCATTCCCCAGTGTTGTTATTGACAAGTTTATTATGATACTGATTCTAGATGAAGCATATTTTTCCTCTCTAGAACTTTACAACATCCTCTATTTGTACCCAGTGTTATGCAATTTCATGATGATATGCCTTTGTGGGCTTATTTTTATCTGTTGTACTGGACATTTGTGGGCCCCTTCAATCTAGTAACTCATATTATTTAGCTATAAGAATTTTAAATTTCTGGGAAATTTTTTTAAAAATTTCTTTTTTTATACATTATTATTTTTATTCATACCCCCCCAAAGTTTACAGTTTATATAAATAATTGTCATTGTCACCAATCCATTGTTGCTAGTCATAGACACTTTAACGTCTGTGGCTTTTAAGTAACTAAAGCAGCTTTGATTAACGTCTGTACCTTCTATTCCCTAAAATAATAACCTACATATATATATCAATATTGCATATAAATTGTGTATGCATGTTACTGGGACTTTTTTTTAATATTTTTTAATTAAATGGAAGATTCTTTAAATTCTATAGTGCTACTTCCCGGAAGAGGGTGGAAGAGTAAGACGTGGAGATCACCTTCCTCCCCACAGATACACCAGAAATACATCTACACGTGGAACAACTCCTACACTGGCAGAAGACCTCAGACCTCCCAAAAGGCAAGAAACCCCCCCCCCCCCCATGTAACTGGGTAGGGCAAAAGAAAAAAGAAACAACAGAGACAAAAGAATAGGGATGAGACCAGCACCAGTGGGAGGGAGCTGTGAAGGAGGAAAAGTTTCCACACACTAGGAAGCCCCTTCACGGGTGGAGACTGCGGGTGGTGAAGGGGGAAATCTTCGGAGCCGCGGAGGAGAACACAGCCACAAGGGTGTGGGGGGCAAAGCAGAGAGATTCCCACACAGAGGATTGGTGCCGAGCGGCACTCACCAGCCCAAGAGACTTCTCTGCTCCCCCGCTGGGGTGGGCGCGGCTGGGAGCTGAGGCTCGGGCTTCCGTTGGAGCTCAAGGAGAGGACTTGGGTTGGCAGCATGAACACAACCTGCAGGGGGTTAGTGCGCCACGGCTGGCTGGGAGGGAGACCAGGGAAAAGTCTGGACCTACCGAAGAGGCATGAGACTTTTTCTTCCCTCTTTGTTTCCGGGGGCGTGAGGAGAGCGGATTAAGAACGCTGCTTAAAGGAGCTCCAGAGACGGGTGCAAGCCATGGCTAAAAGCGCAGACCCCAGAGACACGCATGAGATGCTAAGGCTGCTGCTGCCGCCAACAAGCCTGTTTGCGAGCACAGGTCACGATCCACACCCCCCTTCTGGGGAGCCTGTGCAGCCCACCACTGCCAGGGTCCCATGATCCCCCGGGAGAACGCACGGCACGCCTCAGGCGGGTGCAACGTCATGCCGGCCTCTGCCGCCGCAGGCACACCCCACACTCTGTGCCCCTCCCTACCCCCAGCCTGAGTGAGTCAGAGCCCCCAAATCAGCGGCTCCTTTAACCCCGTCCTATCTGAGCGAAGAACAGAGGCCCTCCAGCGACCTACATGTGGAGGCAGGGCCAAATCCAAAGCTGAGCCCCTGGGAGCTGTGAGAACAAAGAAGAGAAAGGGAAATCTCTCCCAGCAGCTTCAGAAGCAGCGGATTAAAGCTCCACAATCAACTTGATGTACCTGCATCTGTGGAATACATGAATAGACAACAAATCATCCCAAATTAAGGAGGTGGACTTTGAGAGCAAGATTTATGATTTTTTCCCCTTTTCTAATTCTTGTGGGTGTGTATGTGTATGCTTCTGTGTGAGATTTTGTCTGTATAGCTTTGCTTTCACCATTTGTCCGAGGGTTCTATCCGTCCTTTTTTTGTTTGTTTGTTTTTAATTTTTTTCTGAATAATTACTTATTATTTTAATAACTTTATTTTATTTTATATTCATTCTTCCTTTCCTTCCTTCCCTCCTTTAGACAACGAATCATCCCAAATTGAGGAGGTAGACTTTGAGAGCAAGATTTATGATTTTATCCCCTTTTCCTCTTTTTGTGAGTGTGTATGTGTATGCTTTTGTGTGAGATTTTGTCTGTATAGCTTTGCTTCCACCATTTGTCCTAGGGTTCTATCCGTCCTTTTTTTTTCTCTTAATAATTCTTTTTGTGAACGTGTATGTGTATGCTTCTGTGTGAGATTTTCTCTGTAGAGCTTTGCTTCCAACATGTGTCCTAGGGTTCTATCCGTCCCTTTTTTTTTTTTTTTCTAAATATTTTTTAGTACAATAACTATATTATACTTTATTTTATTTTTACTGTATCTTCTTTCTTTCTGTCTTTTTTCCTTCTTTCCCTCCTTCCTTCCTTCCTCCCTCCCTCCCTCCGTCCTTTCTTTCTTTCTTTGCTTCTTTCTTCCTTCCTTCCTTTCCTCCTTTCCTTCTTTCTTTCCTCATACTTCTACTAATTCTCTCTACATTTTCTCCTTCTTTCCCTCCTTCCTTCCTTCCTTCCTCCCTCCCTCCCTCCCTCCTTTCTTCCCTTCTTTGCTTCTTTCTTCCTTCCTTTCCTCCTTTCCTTCTTTCTTTCCTCATACTTCTACTAGTTCTCTCTACTTTTTCTCCCTTTTATTCTGAGCTGTGTGGATGAAAGGCTCTTGGTGCTCCAGCCAGGAGTCAGGGCTCTGCCTCTGAGGTAGGAGAGCCAACTTCAGGACACTGGTCAACAAGAGACCTCCCAGCTCCACATAATATTAAACGGTGGAAATCTCCCAGAGACCTCCATCTTAACACCAGCACCCAGCTTCACTCAACGACCAGCAAGCCACAGTGCTGGACAACCTATGCCAAACAACTAGCAAAACAGGAACACAACCCCACCCATTAGCAGAGAGCTAAAATCATAATAAGGCCACAGACACCCCAAAACACACCACCAGACGTGAACCTGCCCACTAGAGAGACAAGATCCAGCCTCATCCAGCACAACACAGGCACTAGTCCCCTCCACCAGGAAGCCTACACAACCCACTGAAACAACCTTAGCCACTGGAGACAGACATCAAAAACAACGGGAACTACGAACGTGCAGCCTGCAAAAAGGAGACCCCAAACACAGTAAGATAAGCAAAATGAGAAGACAGAAAAACACACAGCAGATGAAGGAGCAAGATAAAAACCCACCAGACCTAACAAATGAAGAGGAAATAGGCAATCTACCTGAAAAAGAATTCGGAATAATGATAGTAAGGATGATCCAAAATCTTGGAAGTAGAATGGACAAAATGCAAGAAACAGTTAACAAGGACCTAGAAGACATAAAGATGAAACAAGCAACGATGAACAACGCAATAAATGAAATTAAAACCACTCTAGATAGGATCAATAGCAGAATAACTGAGGCAGAAGAACGGATAAGTGACCTGGAAGATAAAGTAGTGGAAATAACTACTGCAGAGCAGAATAAAGAAAAAAGAAGGAAAAGAACTGAGGACAGTCTCAGAGACCTCTGGGACAACATTAAACGCACCAACATTCGAATTATAGGGGTTCCAGAAGAAGAAGAAAAAAAGAAAGGGACTGAGAAAATATTTGAAGAGATTATAGTTGAAAACTTCCCTAATATGGGAAAGGAAATAGTTAATCAAGTCCAGGAAGCACAGAGAGTCCCATACAGGATGAATACAAGGAGAAATGCGCCAAGACACATATTAATCAAACTATCAAAAATTAAATACAAAGAAAGCATATTAAAAGCAGCAAGGGAAAAACAACAAATAACACACAAGGGAATCCCCATAAGGTAAACAGCTGATCTCTCAGCAGAAACCCTACAAGCCAGAAGGGAGTGGCAGGACATACTGAAAGTGATGAAGGAGAAAAACCTGCAACCAAGACTACTCTACCCAGCAAGGATCTCATTCAGATTTGATGGAGAAATTAAAACCTTTACAGACAAGCAAAAGCTGAGAGAGTTCAGCACCACCAAACTAGCTTTACAACAAATGCTAAAGGAACTTCTCTAGATAAGAAATGCAAGAGAAGGAAATGACCTATAATAACGAACCCAAAACAATTAAGGAAATGGGAATAGGAACATACATATCGATGATTGCCTTAAATGTAAATGGACTGGATGCTCCCACCAAGAGACACAGATTGGCTGAATGGATACAAAAACAAGACCCTTATATATGCTGTCTACGGGAGACCCACCTCAGACCTAGAGACACATACAGACTGAAAGTAAGGGGATAGAAAAAGATATTCCATGCAAATGGAAACCAAAAGAAAGCTGGAGTAGCAATTCTCATATCAGACAAAATAGACTTTAAAATAAGGACTATTAAAAGGGATAAAGAAGGACACTACATAATGATCAAGGGATCGATCCAAGAAGAAGATATAACAATTGTAAATATTTATACACCCAACATAGGAGCACCTCAATACATAAGGCAAATACTAACAGCCATAAAAGGGGAGATCGACAGTTACACATTCACAGTAGGGGACTTTAACACCCCACTTTCACCCATGGACAGATCATCCAAAATGAAAATAAATAAGGAAACACAAGCTTTAAATGATACATTAAACAAGATGGACTTAATTGATATTTATAGGACACTCCATCCAAAAACAACAGAATACACATTTTTCTCAAGTGCTCATGGAACATTCTCCAGGATAGATCATATCTTGGGTCACAAATCAAGCCTTGGTAAATTTAAGAAAACTGAAATTGTATCAAGTATCTTTTCTGACCACAACGCCATGAGACTAGATATCAATTACAGGAAAAGATCTGTAAAATATACAAACACATGGAGGCTAAACAATACACTACTTAATAATGAAGTGATCACTGAAGAAATCAAAGAGGAAATAAAAAAATACCTAGAAACAAATGACAATGGAGACACAACGACCCAAAACCTATGGGATGCAGCAAAAGCAGTTCTAAGGGGGAAGTTTATAGCAATACAAGCCCACCTTAAGAAGCAGGAAACATCTCGAATAAACAACCTAACCTTGCACCTCAAGCAATTAGAGAAAGAAGAACAAAAAAACCCCAAAGCTAGCAGAAGGAAAGAAATCATAAAAATCAGATCAGAAATAAATGAAAAAGAAATGAAGGAAACGATAGCAAAGATCAATAAAACTAAAAGCTGGTTCTTTGAGAAGATAAACAAAATAGATAAACCACTAGGCAGACTCATCAAGAAAAAAAAGAAGACTCAAATCAATAGAATTAGAAATGAGAAAGGAGAAGTAACAACTGGCACTGCAGATATAAAAAAAATCATGAGAGATTACTACAAGCAACTCTATGCCAATAAAATGGACAATCTGGAAGAAATGGACAAATTCTTAGAAATGCACAACCTGCCAAGACTGAATCAGGAAGAAATAGAAAATATAAACAGACCAATCACAAGCACTGAAATTGAAACTGTGATTAAAAATCTTCCAACAGGCAAAAGCCCAGGACCAGATGCCTTCACAGGTGAATTTTATCAAACGTTTAGAGAAGAGCTAACACCTATCCTTCTCGAACTCTTCCAAAATATAGCAGAAGGAGGAACACTCCCAGATTCCTTCTACGAGGCCACCATCACCTTGATACCAAAACCAGACAAGGATGTCACAAAGAAAGAAAACTACAGGCCAATATCACTGATGAACATAGATGCAAAAATCCTCAACAAAATACTAGCAAACAGAATCCAACAGCACATTAAAAGGATCATACACCATGATCAAGTGGGGTTTATTCCAGGAATGCAAGGATTCTTCAATATACGCAAATCTATCAATGTGATAAACCATATTAACAAATTGAAGGAGAAAAACCATATGAGCATCTCAATAGATGCAGAGAAAGCTTTCAACAAAATTCAACACCCATTTATGATAAAAACCCTCCAGAAAGTAGGCATAGAGGGAAATTTCCTCAACATAATAAAGGCCATATATGACAAGCCCACAGCAAACATCATCCTCAATGGTGAAAAACTGAAAGCATTTCCACTAAGATCAGGAACAAGACAAGGTTGTCCACTATCACCACTCTTATTCAACATAGTTTTGGAAGTTTTAGCCACAGCAATCAGAGAAGAAAAGGAAATAAAAGGAATCCAAATCGGAAAAGAAGAAGTAGAGCTGTCATTGTTTGCAGATGACATGATACTATACATAGAGAATCCTAAAGATGCTACCAGAAAACTACTAGAGCTAATCAATGAATTTGGTAAAGTAGCAGGATACAAAATTAATGCACAGAAATCTCTGGCATTCCTATATACTAATGATGAAAAATCTGAAAGTGAAATCAAGAAAACACTCCCATTTACCATTGCAACAAAAAGAATAAAATATCTAGGAATAAACCTACCTAAGGAGACAAAAGACCTGTATGCAGAAAATTATAAGACCCTGATGAAATTAAAGATGATACAAGTGGATGGATAGATATACCATGTTCTTGGATGGGAAGAATCAATATTGTGAAAATGACTCTACTACCCAAAGCAATCTACAGATTCAATGCAATCCCTATCAAACTACCACTGGCATTTTTCACAGAACTGGAACGAAGAATTTCGCAGTTTGTATGGAAACACAAAAGACCCCGAATAGCCAAAGCAATCTTGAGAACGAAGAAAGGAGCTGGAGGAATCAGGCTCCCTAACTTCAGACTATACTACAAAGCAACAGTAATCAAGACAGTATGGTACTGGCACAAAAACAGAAAGATAGATCAGTGGAACAGGATAGAAAGCCCAGAGATAAACCCACGCACATATGGACACCTTATCTTTGATAAAGGAGGCAGGAATGTACAGTGGAGAAAGGACAGCCTCTTCAATAAATGGTGCTGGGAAAACTGGACAGGTACATGTAAAAGTATGAGATTAGATCACTCCCTAACACCATACACAAAAATAAGCTCAAAATGGATTAAAGACCTAAATGTAAGGCCAGAAACTATCAAACTCTTAGAGGAAAACATAGGCAGAACACTCTATGACATAAATCACAGCAAGATCCTTTCTGACCCACCTCCTAGAGTAATGAAAATATAAACAAAAGTAAACAAATGGGACCTAATGAAACTTCAAAGCTTTTGCACAGCAAAGGAAACCATAATCAAGACCAAAATACAACCCTCAGAATGGGAGAAAACATTTGCAAATGAAGCAACTGACAAAGGATTAATCTCCAAAATTTACAAGCAGCTCATGCAGCTCAATAACAAAAAAACAAACAACCCCATCCAAAAATGGGCAGAAGACCTAAACAGACATTTCTCCAAAGAAGATATACAGACTGCCAACAAACACATGAAAGAATGCTCAACATCATTAATCATTAGAGAAATGCAAATCAAAACTACAATGAGATATCATCTCACACCAGTCAGAATGGCCATCATCAAAAAATCTAGGAACAATAAATGCTGGAGTGGGTGTGGAGAAAAGGGGACACTCTTGCACTGCTGGTGGGAATGTGAATTGGTTCAGCCACTATGGAGAACAGTATGGAGGTTCCTTAAAAAACTACAAATAGAATTACCATATGACCCAGCAATCCCACTACTGGGCATATACCCTGAGAAAACCATAATTCAAAAAGAGTCATGTACCAAAATGTTCATTGCAGCTCTATTTACAATAGCCCGGAGATGGAAAGAACCTAAGCGCCCATCATCGGACGAATGGATAAAGAAGATGTGGCACATATACACAATGGAATATTACTCAGCCTTAAAAAGAAATGAAATTGAGTTATTTGTAATGAGATGGATAGACCTAGAGTCTGTCATACAGAGTGAAGTAAGTCAGAAAGAAAAAGACAAATACCGTATGCTAACACATATATATGGAATTTAAGGGAAAAAATGTCATGAAGAACCTAGGGGTAAGACAGGAATAGAGACGCAGACCGACTAGAGAATGGACTTGAGGATATGGGGAGGGGGAAGGGTGAGCTTTGACAGGGCGAGAGAGAGTCATGGACATATACACACTAACAAACGTAGTATGGTAGATAGCTAGGGGGAAGCAGCCGCAAGGCACAGGGATATTAGCTCGGGGCTTTGTGACAGCCTGGAGGGGTGGGATGGGGAGAGTGGGAGGGAGGGAGACGCAAGAGGGAAGACATATGGGAACATATGTATATGTATGGCTGATTCACTTTGTTATAAAGCAGAGACTAACAAACCATTGTAAAGCAATTATACCCCAATAAAGATGATTAAACAAACAAACAAACAAAAATAATAATTCTTTTTTTTATTTTAATAACTTTATTATATTTTCTCTTACATTATTTTATTTTGCTTTATCTTCTTTCTTTCTTTTTTTCCTTCCTTCCCTCCTTCCTTCCTTCCTTCTTCCCTCCCTCCCTCCCTCCTTTCTTTCTACTTCTACTAATTCTTTCTTTCTACTTTTTCTCCCTTTTATTCTGAGCCGTGTGGATGAAAGGCTCTTGATGCTGCAGCCAGGAGTCAGTGCTGTGCCTCTGATTTGCGAGAGCCAACTTCAGGACACTGGCCCACAAGAGACCTCCCAGCTCCACATAATATTAAACGGTGGAAATCTCCCAGAGACCTCCATCTTAACACCAGCACCCAGCTTCACTCAATGACCACCAAGATACAGTGCTGGACATCCTATGCCAAACAACTAGCCAGAAAGGAACACAACCCCACCCATTAGCAGAGAGGCTGCCCCAAATCATAATATGTCCACAGACACCCCAAAACACACCACCAGACGTGGACCTGCCCACCAGAAAGACAAGTTCCAGCCTCATCCACCAGAACACAGGCACTAGTCCCCTCCACCAGGAAGCCGACACAACCCACTGAACCAAAATTAGCCACTGGGGACAGACACCAAAAACAATGGGAACTATGAACCTGCAGCCTGCAAGAAGGAGACCACAAACACAGTAAGATAAGCAAAATGAGAAGACAGAAAAACACACAGCAGATGAAGGAGCAAGATAAAAACCCACCAGACCTCACAAATGAAGAGGAAATAGGCAGTCTACCTGATAAAGAATTCAGAATAATGATAGTAAAGATGATCAAAAATCTTTGAAATAGAATAGACAAAATGCAAGAAACATTTAACAAGGACCTACAAGAACTAAAGATGAAACAAACAACGATGAACAACACAGCAAATGAAATGAAAAACACTCTAGATGGGATCAATAGCAGAATAACTGAGGCAGAAGAACGGATAAGTGACCTGGAAGATAAAATAGTGGAAATAACTACTGCAGAGCAGAGTAAAGAAAAAAGAATGAAAAGAACTGAGGACAGTCTCAGAGACCTCTGGGACAATATTAAATGCACCAACATTAGAATTATAGGGATTCCAGAAGAAGAAGAGAAAAAGAAAGGGACTGAGAAAATATTTGAAGAGATTATAGTTGAAAACTTCCCTAATATGGGAAAGGAAATAGTTAATCAAGTCCAGGAAGCACAGAGAGTTCCATACAGGATGAATACAAGGAGAAATACGCCAAGACACATATTAATCGAACTGTCAAAAATTAAATACAAAGAAAGAATATTAAAAGCAGCAAGGGAAAAACAACCAATAACACACAAGGGAATCCTCATAAGGTTAACAGCTGACCTTTTAGCAGAAACTCTGCAAGCCAAAAGGTACTGGCAGGATATATTTAAAGTGATGAAGGAGAAAAACCTGCAACCAAGATTACTCTACCCAGCAAGGATCTCATTCAGGTTTGATTGAGAAATTAAAATATTTACACAGAAGCAAAAGCTGAGAGAGTTCAGCACCACCATACCAGCTCTACAACAGCTGCTAAAGGAACTTCTCTAGGCAAGAAACACAAGAGAAGGAAAAGACCTACAATAACGAACCCAAAACAATTAAGGAAATGGGAAGAGGAACACACATATCTATAATTACCTTAAATGTAAATGGAATAAATGCTACGACCAAAAGACACAGTTTGGCTGAACTGATACAAAAACAAGACCGATATATTTGCTGTCTACAAGAGACCCACTTCAGACCTAGAGACACACACAGACTGATAGTAAGGGGATGGAAAAAGATATTATATGCAAATGGAAACCAAAAGAAAGCTGGAGTAGCAATTCTCATATCAGACAAAATAGACTTTAAAATAAAGACTCTTAGAAGGCACAAAGAAGGACACTACATAATGATCAAGGAATCGATCCAAGAAGAAGATATAACAATTGTAAATATTTAGCACCCAACATAGGAGCGCCTCAATACAAAAGGCAAATACGAACAGCCATAAAAGGGGAAATCAACAGTAACACAATCATAGTATGGGACTTTAATACCCCACTTTCACCAATGGACAGATCATCCAAAATGAAAATAAATAAGGAAACACAAGCTTTAAATGATACATTAAACAAGATGGACTTAATTGATATTTATAGGATATTCCGTCCAAAAACAACAGAATACACATTTTTCTCTAGTGCTCATGGAACATTCTCCAGGATAGATCACACCTTGGGTCACAAATCAAGCCTTGGTAAATTTAAGAAATTTGAAATTGTATCAAGTATCTTTTCCGACCACAATGCTATGAGACTAGATATCATTTACAGGAAAAGATCTGTAAAAAATACTAACACATGGAGGCTAAACAATACACTACTTAATAGCAAAGTGATCACTGAAGAAATCAAAGAGGAAATTAAAAAATACCTAGAAAAAAATGACAATGGAGACACGACAACCCAAAATCTATGGGATGCAGCAAAAGCAGTTCTAAGAGGGAAGTTTATAGCAATACAATCCTACCTTAAGAAACAGGAAACATCTGGAATAAACAACCTAACCTTGCACTTAAGCAATTAGAGGAAGAAGAACAAAAATCCCCAAAGTTAGCAGAAGGAAAGAAATCATAAAAATCAGATCAGAAATAAATGAAAAAGAAAGGAAGGAAACGATAGCAAACATCAAAAAAACTAAAAGTTGGTTCTTTTTTTAAAACATCTTTATGGGGTATAATTGCTTTACAATGGTGTGTTAGTTTCTGCTTTATAACAAAGTGAATTAGTTATACATATACATATGTTCCCATATCTCTTCCCTCTTGCATCTCCTTCCCTCCCACCCTCCCTATCCCATCCCTCCAGGCGGTCACAAAGCACTGAGCTGATATCCCTGTGCTATGTAGCTGCTTCACACTAGCTATCTACCTTACGTTTGGTAGTGTATATATGTCCATGCCTCTCTCTCGGTTTGTCACAGCTCACCCTTTCCCCTCCCCATATACTCAAGTCTGTTCTCCAGTAGGTCTGTGTCTTTATTCTTGTCTTATGCCTAGGTTCTTCAGGACATTTTTTTCATTCAATTCCATATATATGTGTTAGCATACAGTATTTGTCTTTCTCTTTCTGACTTCACTCTGTATGACAGACTCTAAGTCTATCCACCTCATTACAAATAGCTCAATTACGTTTCTTTTTCTGGTTGAGTAATATTCCATTTTATATATGTGCCACATCTTCTTTATCCATTCATCCATTGATGGGCACTTAGGTTGTTTCCATCTCTGGACTATTATAAATAGAGCTGCAATGGACATTTTGGTACATGACTCTTTTTGAATTGTGCTTTTCTCAGGGTATAAAAGCTGGTTCTTTGAGAAGATAAACAAAATTAACAAACCATTAGCCAGACTCATCAAGAAAAAAAGGGAGAAGACTCAATTCAATAGAATTAGAAATGAAAAGGCAGAAGTAACAACTGACACTGCAGAAATACAAAAGATCATGAGAGATTACTACAAGCAACTCTATGGCAATAAAATGGACAACCTGGAAGAAATGGACAAATTCTTAGAAACGCACAACCTGCCAAGACTGAATCAGTAAGAAATAGAAAATATGAACGGACCAATCACAAGCACTGAAATTGAAACTGTAATTAAAAATCTTCCAACAAACAAAAGTCCAGGACCAGATGGCTTCACAGGTGAATTCTATCAAACATTTAGAGAAGAGCTAACACCTATC
Source organism: Phocoena phocoena (assembly GCF_963924675.1). Lineage (NCBI taxonomy): Eukaryota > Metazoa > Chordata > Mammalia > Artiodactyla > Phocoenidae > Phocoena > Phocoena phocoena. The sequence goes on along the minus strand of NC_089240.1, from coordinate 64,806,217 downwards.
CTTCTCAAAGTCTTCCAAAATATAGGAGAGAGAGGAACACTCCCAAACTCATTCTATGAGGCCACTGTCACCCTGTTACCAAAACCAGACAAGGATGTCACAAAGAAAGAAAACTACAGGCCAATATCACTGATGAACATAGATGCAAAAATCCTCAACACAATACTAGCAAACAGAATCCAACAGCACACTGAATGGATCATACACCATGATCAAGTGGGGTTTATTCCAGGAGTGCAAGGATTCTTCAATATCAGCAAATCAATCAATGTGATACACCATATTAACAAATTGAAGGAGAAAAACCATATGATGATCTCAATAGATGCAGAGAAAGTTTTGACAAAATTCAACACAAATTTATGATAAAAACCCTGCAGAAAGTGGGCATAGAGGGCACTTTCCTCAACATAATAAAAGCCATATATGACAAACACACAGCCAACATCGTCCTCAGTGGTGAAAAACTGAAAGCTTTTCCACTAAGATCAGGAAAAAGACAAGGTTGCCCACTCTCTCCACTCTTATTCAACATAGTTTTGGAAGTTTTAGCCACAGTAATCAGAGAAGAAAAGGAAATAAAAAGAATCCAAATCAGAAAAGAAGTAAAGCTGTCACTGTTTACAGATGACATGATACTATACGTAGATAATCCTAAAAATGCTACCAGAAAATTACTAGAGCTAATCAATGAATTTGGTAAAGTACCAAGATACAAAATTAATGCACAGAAATCTCTGGCATTCCTATACACTAATGATGAAAATTCTGAAAGTGAAATCAAGAAAACTCTCCCATTTACCATTGCAACAAAAAGAATAAAATATCTAGGAATAAACCTACCTAAGGAGACAAAAGACCTGTATGCAGAAAATTATAAGACACTGATGAAAGGAATTAAAGATGATACAAATGGATGGAGAGATATACCATGTTCTTGGATTGGAAGAATCAACATTGTGAAAATGACTCTACTACCCAAAGCAATCTACAGATTCAATGCAATCCCTATCAAACTACCACTGACATTTTTCACAGAAGTAGAACAAAAATTTTCGCAATTTGTATGGAAACACAAAAGACCCCGAATAGCCAAAGAAATCTTGAGAACAAAAAACGGAGCTGGAAGAATCAGGCGGTCTGACTTCAGACTATACTCCAAAGCTACAGTAATCAAGGCAGTATGGTACTGGCACCAAAACAGAAAGATAGATCAATGGAACAGGATAGAAAGCCTAGAGATAAACCCATGCACATATGGTCACCTTATCTTTGATAATGGAGGCAGGAATGTACAGCGGACAAAGGACAGCCTCTTCAATAAGTGGTGCTGGGAAAACTGGACAGCTACATATAAAAGTATGAGATTAGATCACTCCCTAACACCATACACAAAAATAAGCTCAAAATGGATTAAAGACCTAAATGTAAGGCCAGAAACTATCAAACTCCTAGAGGAAAACATAGGCAGGACACTCTATGACATAAATCACAGCAAGATCCTTTTTGACCCACCTCCTAGAGAAATGGAAATAAAAACAAAAATAAACAAATGGGACCTAATGAAACTTCAACGCTTTTGCACAGCAAAGGAAACCATAAAGAAGACCAAAAGACAACCCTCAGAATGGAAGAAAATATTTGTAAATGAAGCAACTGACGAAGGATTAATCAGCAGCTCATGAAGCTTAATAACAAAAAAACAAACAACCCAATCCAAAAATGGGCAGAAAAGCTCAATAGACATTTCTCCAAAGAAGATATACAGATTGCTAACAAACACATGAAAGAATGCTCAACATCACTAATCATTACAGAAATGCAAATGAAAACTACAATGAGATATCATGTCACACCAGTCAGAATGGCCATCATCAAAAAATCTGGAAACAATAAATGCTGGAGAGGGTGTGGAGAAAAGGGAACCCTCTTGCTCTGTTGGTGGGAATGTAAATTGATACATCCACTGTGGAGAAGAGTATGGAGGTTCCTTAAGAAACTACAAATAGAACAACCATATGACCCAGAAATCCCACTACTGGGCATATACCCTGAGAAAACCATAATTCAAAGCGAGTCATGTACCAAAATGTTCATTGCAGCTCTATTTACAATAGTCCAGAGATGGAAACAACCTAAGTGTCCATCATCGGATGAATGGATAAAGAAGATGTGGCACATATATACAATGGAATTTTACTCAGCCATAAAAGGAAACGAAATTGAGCTATTTGTAATGAGGTGGATAGACCTAGAATCTGTCATACAGAGTGAAGTAAGTCAGAACGAGAGAGACAAATACCGTGTGCTAACACGTATATATGGAATTTAAGAAAAAAAATGTCATGAAGAACCTAGGGGTAAAACAGGAATAAAGACACAGACCTACTAGAGAATTGACTTGAGGGTATGGGGAAGGGGAAGGTTAAGCTGTGGCAAAGCAAGAGAGAGGCATGGACATATATACACTACCAAACGTAAGGTATATAGCTAGTGGGAAGCAGCCGCATAGCACAAGGAGATCAATTCGGTGCTTTGTGATTGCCTGGAGGGCAGGGATAGGGAGGGTGTTAGGGAGGCAGATGCAAGAGGGAAGAGATATGGGAACATATATGTATATATAACTGATTCATTTTGTTGTAAAGCAGAAACTAACACACCATTGTAAAGCAATTATACTCCAATAAAGATGTTAAAAAAATTCTATATTGCTTTACACTTTTCATAAGTTTCACGCACATGGTTTCACATAATCCCATAATAACCCTTTTCTCCCTACTCCTGTATTGCCCCTCCCTCCTTCCCTCTCCTTATTGGTAACCACTAGTTTGTTCTCTATATCTGTGAGTCTGTTTCTTTTTTTTTATTCATCAGTTTGTTGTATTTTTTAGATTCCAGATGTAAGTGATGTCATACAGTATTTGTCTTTCTCTGTCTGACTTATTTCCCTTAACATAATGCCCTCCAAGTCCATCCATGTTGCTGCAAATGGCAAGATTCCATTCCTTTTTATGGCCAAGTAGTATTCCATTGCATATATATACCATATCTTCTCTATCCATTCATGTGTTGATGGACACTTAGGTTGCTTCCGTACCTTGGCAATTGTAAATGCTGCTATGAACATTGGGGTGCATGTGTCTTTTCAAATTAATGTTTTTGTTTCTTTCAGATATATATCTAGGAATGCAATTGCTGGGTCATATAGTAGTTCTATTTTTAGTTTTTTGAGAAACTTCCGTACTGGTCTCTATAATGTTTTACATGTGTGTCTGGGACTTAAGCTTATTTATTTTGTGACCTAATAACACTCTGCTGTACAGCAGAAATTAACACAACATTGTAAAGCAACTATACTCTAATAAAAATTAATAAAAAAGAGATAATCATCTAGATGTTATTAATAGTTACCATTTATTGGTTGTTTACCATGTGCTAAGCACTACACTAAGTGGTGCGTGTCTGTGTATGTATGCATGTATGTATATATGTGTGTATTATATGTGAATATATGTATATATATAAAGTATATATAAGGTATATACATGTATGTGTGTATATATATATATATATATGATTTTTATATATTGTTTTATTTAGTCCTTACAAGAAACTTATTAAGTTGGTACTATCATTATTCCCATATTACAAATTAGAAAACTAGGGTATAGAGAGTTTAAGTACCTTACACTATCATACATCAAGAAAGTTTATGCCCAGGTGTGTTTTACTATGAAGTCCATACTATGCCCAGGTCTGTTTGACTATGAAGTCCATACACTTAATCACTGAAATATATTGTTTGATTTATTCTAAGGGACTGAACTCAGCCCAGAGCACTCATGACAATTCCAACCCTTAACTAAATCTGAATACAAATTTGTTCAGGCTATGGTTAAATTTTTGGTGTGTGCTATCTATCTCCCCGTGGGTTATTTTGATGAGCTCCCAACAAAATCAATACATGTTAGAGCTGGTATGTTAGCAAGTCCCCAGGACTTGCAACATTTCTTTGGATTCTCAAATAATTTTGGAAGGATCACCTTACACTTCATTAACATTGATAACATCCTGATCAAAACTCTGTAGAAAATCTGGTCTTTTACGTTGCCTTCTGAAGTCCAGGAAGCTGAACAACTGGCCCCAGCTTAATTTGACCTGTTTTTTACTTTGAATCAATCCTTAATGCAAACCCTTAGCTGGTGTTTCTTGGCTCTCTGGCTTCTGACTGGAGACCCGTGTGTTCTTAAATGAAAATAAACTCCAGTCTTATACCACAGAGACCTCTATTTTGGCATCTCTATTGCCACCTCCTGGAATGGGGCAGCCCTCCCTTAGCTAGAAAACTAGTTGAACATCACCAGCAGCTTGAGGGCAAACTCCTTTTAGCAGCAGAGCAGGTTATTCACATAAGGTATGGACTAGTAAGTAGCACATTCAGTTCTAGGTAATCAGAAAACCCCCTTCACCTGAGTAAATGGAAGCATTTTGGGGCCTTAGTTGCCTTTATAGCCCTAGCTACAATGCATGCTGAAAGGCTGTTGCCTACAATGCAATTATACCTGAGCTATGTAGCTGGGCAGTGTCTTTAAGGTTCTGTCATATTGGGAAGGCTGATGAGGCAAGTGGTTGGTGGAAAGGAAATGAAGAGAGTGAAAGTTAGTGAACGTAGGCTCAGGTAGTAAAGGAGTAAGACATATATAAATTCCAGAGTTTAGAGGAATGCTATGGCTGGAGAAGAAAAGCAGATCAGGCAAGGAAGTGAGAATGAGGGAATAGAAATTGAGGGCAAATGCTGAACAATGAATATTGCTTTTCCCTCATTGTTAGACTTCAGAGTGACCTCTGAGTAAGTTTGAACAGCAGCGGGCCAGTCACACAGCTGGGCTTCCCTGATGTTTCCATACTTCTTTTGCCCTGGTTGATTCTATCCTCAGCCACCATGGGCTGGGTGACCTCCAGACCCTTGCCTCCAGGCTTAAGAGTCTTTGGGCAGACCAAATGGAACATTCACATACAAGGTTGCTGATATAAATCAAGTAGGGAAAAAAATTCATTTTGGTGCGGTCATTGTGTCAACTCTTATTATTTCAGTTCAGCATGGCCGCATATATAAATCTCCTTTAAGGAACCAGAAAAGGGGTATGTGAAATAACATTTCTAAGAGGCATGGTCACTTGCTTCTATTAATAATTACTACTTGCAAAGCCTGGAAGTGCTTAAGATGTTCATATTTTTTGAACGATTGACTGGCTCCTTTATTTATACATATAAGAAAAAAAGCCAAGTGGGGAGAGGAAATCGTCTGTTGCTGCAGAAATGTGAAAGTCACATTTTTGGCACTCTTCCCTGGTTGATGTCATTCTGGGGAATGTGCTAAAGGCCATGATTTTCCAGAGGGAGCGGATATTTTTTTCATAGCAGGCTGTTTGTGGGCACTTATTGCCCCCTCCGAAGTTAGACCAAAACCAAGCTATGCCTTTTTCTGCCATGTTTGGCAGTACCAGGTCAAGCCCACTTTGAAACAGGAGTCCAAAATCTTTGCTGGTCACTGTGCCCAGCCACTCCCTGCACCCTCCTATACCTTCTGAATATTCTCTTTAGGGGCCTCTCAGCTGTTTGGCCTTTGTGCAGGCTGCTGGGAAGGTTGATTTTCCCCTGCTGTGTGAAAGCACTAAGGGCTGCCAGAGGTGTGTGTGTATTTAGGGGCCATCCCTGAGCTGACTCCTGAGGTAGACCACAATACCTTAGTTGGTGTGTTGGGTTGGGATTTGAACCCAGCTCTTCTCATTCCCTTTTACCTCCTAAATGGTCCCCCCCAAAAATGGGCTACAGATATTACCCCTTCCTCCCTTCCTGAGCCTGGTCTTCATGCTCCTATATGGAGCTGCCCAGAGAACACTTAAAAAACACTTGTCATGATATAGAAGAATTTACTTGGGTTCATCTATCATCAAAGAAAGACCTTTGCATTATGAAATTGGCCAACAGTTTAGTGTAGGCAACACAAGGTCAGGCCTGAGTTCTCACTATTTCCCCCAACCCCTTAACACACAGGCAGACATTTGAACTTCAGGATCATTCCTACCTCCACACCTATGCTCCTACCTTAATGAACACCTGTTTTACCATATGCCTTGCACAAAACTACTCATCACTGACTCACTGCTGTACCCTCATCTGGTTCAGGCTCCTCTGCTTAGCCCTTAAGGTCCTCCAACACTTGACTCCAACTTTTACCTTCTGTTCCCGAACACTCATTCTTTTTCTTTTTTTTAACATCTTTATTGGAGTATAATTGCTTTACAATACTGTGTTAGTTTCTGCTGTATAACAAAGTGAATCAGCTATATGTATACATATATCCCCATGTCCCCTCCCTCTTGAGTCTCCCTCCCACACTCCCTATTCCACCCCTCTACCTGCTCACAAAGCACCAAGCTGATCTCTCTGTTTGATGCAGCTGCTTCCCACTAGCTATCTATTTTACATTTGGTAGTGTATATATGTCAATGCTACTCTCTCACTTCATCCCAGCTTACCCTTCCCCCTCCCCATGTCCTCAAGTCCAATCTCTACATCTGCGTCTTTATTTCTGTCCTGGCCTTAGATTCATTAGAACCTTTTTTTTTTTTTTAGATTCCATATATATGTGTTAGCATACGGTATTTGTTTTTCTCTTTCTGACTTACTTCACTCTGTATGACAGACTCTAGGTCCATCCATCTCACTACACATAACTCAATTTCATTTCTTTTATGGCTGAGTAATATTCCATTGTATATTGTGCCACATCTTCTTTATCCATTCATCTGTCAATGGACACTTAGGTTGCTTCCATGTCTTGGCTATTGTAAATAGTGCTGCAATGAACATTGTGGTACATGCCTCTTTTGGAATTATGGTTTTCTCAGGGTATATGCCCAGTAGTGGGATTTCTGGGTCATATGGTAGTTCTATTTATAGTTTTTTAAGGAACCTCCATACTGGTCTACATAGTGGCTGTACCAACTTACATTCCCACCAACAGTGCAAGAAGGTTTCCTTTTCTCCACACCCTCTCCAGCATTTCTCGTTTGCTAGATTTTTTTGATGATGGCCATTCTGACTGGTGTGAAGTGTTACCTCATTGTAGTTTTGATTTGCTTTTCTCTAATGATTAGTGATGTTGAACATCCTTTCATGTGTTTGTTGGCCATCTGTATATCTTCTTTGGAGAAATGTCTATTTAGCTCTTCTGCCCATTTTTGGATTGGGTTGTTTTGCTTTTTGTTATTGAGCTGCTTGTAAATTTTGGAGATTAATCCTTTGTCAGTTGCTTCATTTGCAAATATTTTTTTCCAATTCTGAGGGTTGTCTTTTCGTCTTTTTATGGTTTCCTTTGCTGTGCAAAAGCTTTTAAGTTTCATTAGGTCCCATTTGTTTATTTTTATCTCCATTTCTCTAGGAGGTAGGTCAAAAAGGATCTTGCTGTGATTTATGTCAAAGAGTGTTCTGCCTATGTTTCCCTCTAAGAGTTTTATAGTGTCTGGCCTTATATTTAGGTCTTTAATCCATTTTAAGTTTATTTTTGTGTATGGTGTTAGGAAGTATTCTAATTTCATTCTTTTACATGTAGCTGTCCAGTTTTCCCAGCACCACTTATTGAAGAGGCTGTCTTTTTTCCATTGTATGTACTTGCCTCCTTTATCAAAGATAAGGCGACCATATGTGTGTGGTTTATCTCTGTGCTTTCTATCCTCTGAACACTCATTCTTTACCATATTTATAGCCATTTATTCATTTCATAAATGAAAAGCTAATTCAGAAAGATTAATGCTCTAACGGAGGCATTTATACAAAGCACAGTGATGGGCGCAAAGAAGCTGAGAGCAGTTCTGTTCCAGGTAGTCAGAAAAAAAGTCTCACAGATGAGATGGTGCTTAAACCTGTGTCTCTAACATTCAGAAGGAGTCTACCAGGAAAATATATTTCCATGAGAAGGAGAAGAACAGTTTTCCAGGTGTCTGTTGGGCCCTGATCCTTTGCTTGGGAGTGGTGGCTAGAGTTTTTCTCACAGGCTTATCCTTGCATCCTGCTATAAGCTTCCTTGGGGCCAAGGAATCATATCTTATAGAACATCAACAGTAGGGTATAGGTCCTTAGGGAATGTCTAGCTCAATTCATTTATTTTACTTGTAAAGAATCTAAAACCAAAAAAGGTAAAGGGACCTGTCCAAGGTCACACAGCTAGTTAGTGGCAGAGTTAGAAGGACTACTAGACTCTCATTATAGGGCTTTTTCTACTAGGTTGCTTTATGGCCTTAGCATGTCCCAGTTTCCCCTTTGATCTCCTCCTCTGAGAGCTTCCATCAGCCTCAGTTCACTCAGGGTGGTTTCCTTTCAAGACTGAACAGAAATGTTTGTTGCCACTAGCTCCCTATATAACTTTAGGTAAATTACATCCCTTCTCCTGGCCTTAGTTTTTAGTTTCCTCATCTAAAAATGAAAGAGGGTTAACTAATAGATTTCTATATCTAGGCCTTATTGAGAGGGGCACACAGCCAGTAGTTTGTACAAGAGCTTCACTTTTTGTCTATTTGCTGGAGTGGAGTATAGGCATCTGAATGGGGCTGAGTGAAAGAAGTGGAAAAAACATAGTGGGGACTGAGACGCTGAAGGCTTCCTACTGGCTTAAAAAGATACATACTCCAAGTGTAGTTCTCTTGTTTTTAATGTGGTAAAACTGAGGCCCAAGTTGGGGGTAGGGGAAGTTCTCATAGGAATTAATGAGGATCTGGGCCTGGAACCCAGGTCTTCTGACTCCAAGTCCAATACTTTCTACTAGCCCATACTGCCCCATTGAGCTGGTTATGTCCTGTCCAGGGAAGTTTGAAGAAGACTAAGAGGTCAGAAGTCTGTTACAAATAGGGTTTAGTTGCAATGTGTGCAGAGTATTTGCAGCTGGTCATTATGAAAAGAGACAGTCTAGAGCTTTGAGGGCAGGGGATGGTGCAGTTGTCTCTTCAGACCCTATTTGGGGGTTTTGGAGACTTGGACTTGAGCCCCAGATGTATGGGGCTCAGGGCTTGGTTATCCCCTCTTTTCTCCCTTCTAATTGCTTCCTGTTCATACTGTCTCTCCTCTTATCTCCTTTCATCTCCATATGACTACCCACCCTCTTCTAGTCATAAAGAAAGATTATCAATCACTGGGTTAGTTTACCTCCATTTTTCCACTACTCCTCATAGTAACTTTCAAAGCAGCAAAATATCCCACAAACCACTTTTGCCTTTGCTTTTAATTTCATGCTGTTTGAGATGACTTGATTTTGTGATCTCCCAGAATGCTCTGATGGAAAAAGGAGACAAAGTGCAGCTTCTTCCTTTTTGGAAAAGAATTTGGCTTATACCATATAGGTAATGTCTCACTCATCACAATACTTCCCAACACTTTTATTCTTTGGGTTGGCTCAAGTGGTCTCCAAATCATTGATGCTTTCTCCCTGCTGGGTGGAGCAGGTGGTTTTTTTGGAAGATGGGGAGAGATCAGGAGTTTAGTTCTGAACATGCTGAGTTTGAGAGGTCTATTTGACATCTGAGTAGAGATGTTGAATAGGCAATTGTATTTATGAGTATGGAATTTGAGAAACACTTTTGTTTGGAGATACAATTTTGGAGTTGTTGGCGAGCAGGTGACACTTTAAGCCATCAGAACTGATGAGATAAATTAGGGACTAAGTGTAGAGAGAAGAGATTTCCATGAAAGTTCTCAGGGCATAGTTTATCAAGGAACTAGGAAGCTGTGGAAGCTAATCCTCTGGGAGGAAGCAGGTTTTATTTTTCCCAGATTGGTGTTATTTGATTTCTAAGTGTGGTGCAGTAGAAAGAGTGTGGCCACTGGTTTATTGTATACCTTGGGTAAGTCACCCACATGTCCTGGATCCCAGTTTTCTCACCTGTATAATGAGAGGGTTGGATGAGATGATCTGATGTTCTAGAATGGTTTATCATTTATAGTAATGTAATTGGCAAAGGACTGTCAACATGTGCTATCTGTTGGGATGACAAGCATGTGGAGGAACTTTGTAAAGTGACAAAACCTATGCAAATGATGATTGCCATTGTTACTCTTATGTCCTCCTTTATTTGTGGGATGTTGATGTGTAAAGATCACTGACCTGTGGAACTGCACACCTAAAGTTTCTCTTCTAGCTCTGGTTCTGAATCATTATGTGATCTTGAATATGATCCTTTCCTTCTCTGGTCCTCAATTTTCACATCCATAAAATGAAGGCTTTTGTTTCTGCCAGTGATATTCAATATTTTTAAAAACAGAGAAACTCATTTTTAAAATGAAATTGGCATAGCTTCTCTGGTTGAGAGAGAAGATCGAGTAGAGGGCTGAAGCTCAGGTTCACCTCAGAGGTATCTCTTGAGCCACTTCTAGAACCCCAGAACACCAAGGAATGTAGTTTGATCCTCAACTAACTGAGCTCTCAAAGCCCTTTCAATTCTGACATTCTATAGTTTGAGGGTTCCCTTGTCATCAGTATAAAGTCCAGAGGTCAGTGAACTTTTTCTGTAAAGGGTAAGATAGTAAGTATTTTAGGTTTTGTGAACCACTATACTCTCTGTTTTCTCCTCTTCTGCCTTCTCCTCCTCCCTCTTTCTTTTCCTACCCCTCCCCTCCCCCTCTCCCTTCTCCCTCTCCTCTTCCTCCTCCTCCTCCCTCTTCTCCTCCTTTTCCTTCTTCTTCAAACCCATTTAAACTGTAAAAACCATTATTAGCTCATGGACACTACAAAAACAGGCCATGGACAAAATCCAACATTTGTGCCACAGGTTGCCAACCCCTGGATAATCTGTGGTGTGACCCCAGAATTGAGCCCCAGTGACCAGATGCATAATGGGAAGACTGTAGACTATCCTCCATCCCCAATAGGACCTATGTATAGCCTGCAATTTCCAGACTGCTCTTGGCTGGGCCTGGGGAGGGTGGGGGAAGGTTCAGGTCACAGGTGGAACCTGAGCCTAGGCCCATCTTGGTCCCTACTTGAAGCAAACCAGCTCCCCTGTCCCACAATCCCGTTGGCTGAGCTGGGCCCTTACATGTGCACCCAGCCTCAGGGAAGGCAGAGCTATTAACAGTGGCCCAAGCTGGCTTGTGGCCAAGAAGGGTGGCTATTTGTTGCAGACACAGCTGGGAGGGGGTGGGGCAAAGGGGATCATCCAAATATCAGTCCAGGCAGAGAGGAGGAGAGGCCTAATTGGGATCAGATGTCTCTGCAGAGCAATAACACTGACACCTGGTTATGAGCATCTTAGCTTTGCAGAACCCAGAGGGCTTTTCCAGACAGCATTTAATTTATCTCCACTGCACTCTTGGGAAGGAGAAAAGAAGGAGAATAGGTTTAGCTGTGGTGATAAGAAAGAGCTCTGGCTTAGGAATCAGGAGTCACAGCTTGGTCACTGATTTGTGAGGTAACCTTCGACCACTCTCTTCCTTTCTCTGGGCCTCATTTTCCTCATTTATAAAGTGGTAGGATTGGACCAGATCAGTTGTTCTCAAAGTGTGATCCCTGGATAAGCAGCAGCCATATCACCTGGGAACTTGTTATAAATGTCAATTCTCAGGCTTCATCCTACATCTAGAAAATCAGACACTCTGTGGGTGGGACCAAGAAATGTGTTTTTTAACAAGCACCCCCACCCCAGGCAAGGAGAAACACTGGACTGGAATCGTCAAAGGACCTTCCAGTTTAGATTCTCTGATTGTATAAGATAGTGGATATAAAAATCCATTTTAAACTGTGCCCTATACATTTCAGGGGTGACGGTAGTGATGATGATAAGGATGATGCTCCTGTTGACTTTAAGCCATACTTCAGCGCCAGGTTTATCCCCTAAATCAGTATCCTATTACCCACACCCTCATCCCCTATGGAGTTTCTCTCAAGTCCTGTAAGACAGAGAGAGGCCCTCAGGAGCATATACACTGTGTGAGTAGGTAAGTTAGGTAAGGCAAGCTGTTTCAGATGGTTGACAGAGATGAAGTCACAAGACAACTATTTTGAAAAGCCAGAGAATAGGCACAGCCAGTATTAGAGATTGCATGTGTGTGTGTTTGTGTGTAGTAGGTGAGAAGTTCACTGCGGGATTTGTGGCATTGGAGAGAACTTTTAGTATTAGTAGTAGTGAGGTCTTGAAGGATAGGGCGGATTTAAACACTTTCCAGGAAAGTGCGAGGACATTATAAGCGATGAATGTGAAGGTAAGGCACACAGAAGAAAAAAAAGCATGTGACCTCTTGTTATAACATTAAAACTAGAAGGATCCTTATATTTACCCAGGGTTCAGGGTGATTCCCTGGGTGCTGGCTGTAACACCAGTCATTTCCTTCCCATTCTGGGAAACATACTGGAAAAACTGTGAACACGGATGGCATTATATGGAGGACCTAGACTCCATTCTAGAATATAAAATTAAGTCATTCACAAACGTTTATATGTTAATTTAATAACAAATTGATTTTAACACACTTTCCAAGTGATCTTAAAACTCTGGACATTCTGGTTGAATAAATGACTTATACAAGGTCACTCAGAAAGTTAATGGGACTGGAAGCCATTTCTCCTAATTTTTAGTCCAGTGTATTGCCCTTGTAATCTGTATTTGCTCTGAGGCTTCTGGAATGGAGCAGTCTGGCCAAAATACAAAATTTAAAAGGCATGTGTTTGGGCTTCCCTGGTGGCGCAGTGGTTGAGTCCGCCTGCCGATGCAGGGGACATGGGTTCGTGCCCCAGTCCAGGAAGATCCCACATGCCGCGGAGTGGCTAGGCCCGTAAGCCATGGCCGCTGAGCCTGTGCGTCTGGAGCCTGTGCTCCACAACAGGAGAGGCCACAGCAGTGAGAGGCCCGTGTACCGCAAAAAAAAAAAAAAAAAAAAAAAAAAAAAGGCATGTGTTTGAGGTACAGCTGGAGGGAGGCTAGGTTAGGACTATGGAGAACCTGGAATGCCAGGCTGAGGCTTTTAAATTTTCTCCTGTAGATAATGGGATACTGTTGAAGTTTCTGGATCTGCTGTGAGGCATTACCTGTAATTCAGGGATATTACTCAAATGGTGTAGTACAGTAGTACCTGGTGGATTGGAGTGGGAGACTACTTGGAGGGAGTGATGCATATAAGAAGTAGCCCCAAATGTAAGCTAGAATGCCACAGACCCACCGTCCTTCCCATGCCATGAGTACATTTTTATTTTTAACAGAAGAAACAATGTGCTGCAAAAACATGGCTTTTATTCTGGGATTTCAGCCATTAGTGATGGGGATATTTGGGAGCTTGAGCCTTCCTGGTCCTGGAACATAACGCTGTGGAGACCTCCTCCCTAGATTGCACTCACACCAGTCCTTGCTAAAGCTCAGTGCTGTTCTCTGCTCTCTGGTTTCATTTTGCACTCAGATTTCTATGTATTATAAGCCAGAGTTTAGGGCATACTTCACTCTTCCTTTCATTCCTCTCATAATGCCCCAAGCCCAGGGAAGCTAGTTATACACATTACCATGCCAGTTGCATCACCCAGTCAGCTCCAGGGACCCTAGCTCTAAGTTTCACAGTTTACAGCTTCCAAATCTCACTCATACCCATTATCTCATTTGGTTCTTGTGACGTGGGCAGGATGAAACTGAAGACCAGAGTGGGGGAAGTAACTTGTCATGTAGCCAGTGAGTGGCACAGCCCACTTATTCTGCCTTCTAGGCAATATTCTGTGCTTCTACTTGTGCTGTTGGGGTTGTGGTGATCATTTTTATGAGCATACTGAAAAACCTCTCAGATGTCAGACAGGGCCCACGCTGGAGCACAGAAGGAGGCAGAAAGTCAGGAAAACAAATTTCTCATTTCCAGTTGTGAGTCCCTCCCTCAAAACCATACTCCCTCCCTTGAGTATACTGAAAGATCTTGGTGGGAAAATCCTTGGTTCTGCCTGCTTATAGCCCTGTATTCATCCCTGCCTGATTCCAATAGTACTCTTGGTGAGAACGTGTTACCTTTGCCTGCAGCCTGCCATGTTTCCTTTCTGCCATTCTCTCTCCTCACCCTGGGCCACTGGAACAAAGGTATGGCCAAGGGACTCCCCTTCCCTGGCCTACTCCAAGAGGTGAGGCTCACAGCCCCAGATCTACCTTGTAGAGTACAAAAAGCCAATCGATGGCTGAGAGACTGGGTGACCGCTAGACATAGACAGCTTTTAAAATATGGATGGCACAGGGTCTTTGGCTGAAGCTGCTTTGGCCAGACCTTTCCAGGAGTCTGACTGTGTCCTCAGTGTGAGCCAAAGGCAACACCAACCAGAGTAGCATCAGCCCAGCTTTCAGAGTTCATACAATGTCATGCTGTCTAGATTTTCATCATGAATGTTCCCAAGACTCAAATGCAAAGGGAATTGTGTTGATTTCAACTGGAAAATATTCCTGCCATCTCAACATTCTCTGGAATAACCTGCATGCAGCTGTCATGGGGCGGCCCCCTCCCTGTAATGCATGGCTTTTCCAATGCTCAAGCTCCAGGGATCTGGAGGGGAAGAGGAGGAGGGGAACCAGATTCTGTATACCCCTGCTCCAAGCTTGGATAGTGCTTGCATTTTTCAGGTCTGAAATTGTGTTGTTGGGGTTGGGGTTGGGGGTGAGGTAGAGGAGTTCATTGAACAGGCCCCTGCTGGGTGGATCCCTGCTTGTGGCTTGTTGCATTTCTTTAACTTACTGACATCCAACAGGAAGAAGTCATTTTCTGATGGAGAGGCATATGTCCTTGCATAGAAACTCTGGCTGGCTCTGGGGCAGGAGACCTGGGTTTAGGTCTTGGGTCTGCCATCAACTTGCATTGTGACTTTATTCAATCAGTCATCACCTCTTTGTGTTTCAGCTTCTTCCATTTAAAGTGGAGCTACCAATACCTGGTTCACATATATGGAGTAGGAACAAGGTGTGGAGATCATTGATGAATGTGCTAGGGGAAATGAAGGAATGCTAGGAATTTGTTCTTACCTCCTCCAGACACACAGAACTAAACTAGTTGCTATTCTTTCCTTTCCCCTGTCCTATGGTGTTTGTAGAATGGCAGGATATGGGAACATCTCCAAGGATTTAGATAGCCATAAGGCAAAGGGAAGAATGGTGGTATAAGCAGTGGCATAACACAATATGAAAATGGGAATACCCTAAAATCTTATCAAGGAGATGTTGACAGTCAGTTGGAAACAAAGTCCTATGATAATGGGAAACAATATATTGGGATCAGATGTGACACATGGGATGCCAGCAAGGCAGAGAGTGCCAAAGACAAATTTTATTGCGTCTTACCATTATGCCATAGACTTGTGCTAATGCTACTCTAGAAATTGCCTTCATTGGTTGCTTGTATTGTCAGACCCTTGCCTTAACTTTGGTATCTTCAAGCCTCTTATTTCCTTTGGGACAGAGTGCTACTTGGGTTGCATATACCTGAGAGGGGGTGTCAGAGAGTAGAGAACAAACAGCCTCTGCCCTGGCATCAGGGTTCACTTCGGTCCTACCAGTCCTCTGGTGCTCCTATCTCTGAATTACCAGCCTCCTGAGATCTACACATGTGCTGTCCAGTATGGTAGCCACTAGCCAGATGAACAGCCCTGAATTGCTTATGAGAAGGCCTGGATAACAGTACAGATGGTTTAGTGGCATCCCAGCACTGCTGTGAGACCTCAGGGTTCCTATCCTCCTGAGAATAAAGTAAGATGTTCTGTCTTTACAAGGACTCTTACATGGAGAATTTGTTTTAAAAAAGAAAGAAAAAAAACCTGAAAAAGTGTTATTGGACTAGGCGTCTTATCACCTGTTGATCAACCATTTGTGCTTGCAGCGAGTCTAAACCCATGAGTTATCCTCAGTCCTCCTGTTTTATAGCTCTTTGTGCTTTAGAACAAGCATTCGCAGCCACTGTTTCATTTGAGTCTCCCTAATACAGTAGAGGCAAGTACACTAACAGTTATTATGTCCATTTGACCCACAAAGAAACTGTGGCTCAGCAGTGAAGTGATGGCCAAGGGCCTCTAGTTATTAAGTGATAATACCAGGCTGAGAATGGAAAAAACTCCATCAGCATCCTTGAGTACTTTCTTTCTATTTCCACTCAAGTGCCAAGTCTGGGTGATTTTCTTCCATACCTCATTCTCAATCAGTCCACTTTTTGCCATCATCATTGTCACCACTGTAGCCCAAACCCTTCAGTCCATCTTTCACATAGCAGTCAGAGTGGTCCTTCTAACATGTTAAGCTGACTATGACACTGTCCTGTTTAAAACTCTTTGCAATTGCTCTTAGGATAAAAAGCAACCTCTTGAATATGGCCTACATAGCTCTGTATGGCTTAGCTCTCCACTATCTCTAGCTCTTCCCACTCCTTCCTTGCATTCTTTCCTCCAATAACTGAAATTTTTCAGGTCTTTGAAGATTCTGGCTCTAGTCTGTACACATGCTATTCCCTCTTCTTGCCACACTCTGCTCCCCTAATCCTCTTTACTTGGTAAACTCCTGCTTGTTCTTCAAGCTCTAGCTTCGACATTGCCTCCTCTAGGAACTTCCCCTTGCCTGCCTCCCTACTCAGGATGGGTTAGTTGCCTCTTTGAACTCCCATGTCACCCAGGACTTGCTTGTTAATATGCTGTTATTACACTATATTATAATAATTATAATATAATTATATATATTATAATAATATATATTATCTGTTAAGCTGTCTGTGTCTTCTGGTAGATTGTGAGTGCCATAAGATCAAGAACCATGTCGATTTTAACTCTCCACCATGTCCCTAGAATGTAGCACAGGGCCTGGCATGTGATGGATGCTTACAGTTATTTCTTGATTAATTGAATGAATGGAAGAATAAATGAATGATGGATTTCAGGTAATTCACCCTGCAACCCAGTGTTCTTTCTACTTGGAAGTAACATATCTGAACACAAAGATAGTTATTTAACCTTCAGGCTACCATTTTCAGTGAATATTTATGACATGTTTACTAATCATAGGACCTTAATCTTGGAGTAAAGAGCCTGGCATCTGCTGTGTGCCAGGCGCACTGCTAAGAGATCAACATTCAATGCACTCATTCATTCCTTCATCAGTTATATCTTGAGTATACTCTATAACAGTAGAAACTATTAATATTCTCATCTTACTGATTAGGAAACTGATGATTGGAGAGGCTAACTTACTTGTTCAAGACCACACAGCTATCAAGTGGTGAAACTGGGATTTGAAACTAAGCCTATATGACTCTAAAACATATTTACTATATTGCACTGACCCAGACAATGGTTACTTGAGAACAGGACCTGCTCTCTTTCTTCGATATTATAGGGTACACAAGAACTGATTAACCATTTAATTTTATTTTTAAAAATTTTTTTAGATTCTGGTTCCATTTCTAAATTTATTTAAAAAAATTTTAATTGGAGTATAATTGCTTTACAATGTTATGTTTATTTCTGCTGTACAACAAAGTGAATCAGCTATATATATACCTATATCCCCTCCCTCTTGGACCTTCCTCCCACCCCCCCCATCCCACCCATCTAGGTCATCACAGAGCACTGAGCTGAGTTCCCTGTGTTATACAGCAGGTTCCCACTAGCTATCTATTTTACACATGGGAGTGTACTTATGTCAAACCTAATCTCCCAATTCATCCTTTTTAAATAATGATGTTATAAATGGCTCATTAAGGCAATAGCTTTTCAGGGGCTGGTAGATTTCTATAATGAGATAAGTTTCTCTGCACTGACTCAGGTCAGTCCTCTTCTCTAGGTAGCTGAAATACCATCTGTAATGTAGGTCAGTATAGCAAAAAGCTAGTATGATGGAAATACCAAGTTTGATCCCTATCTTTGGAGCAGCTGCAGGGGATAGGTTGGGGCTGCCTCCCTCAGAGCATAGTTGTGAGGATCAGATATAATAATTCTTCTCATTTGTATAAGGCATTGCAGTTTACAGATCACTTTTACATCTTCTAATGTATTTGAAACTTAGAACTTTACTATTAAATACATAAGGAAACAGGCCCAAAGATATCATGTCCCTTGGTCAAGGTCTCACAGAGTTGGGACTTACAGGTTTCTCAACTTTGAAAAACATAGACATATGAAAGGACTTAATTTTATTGTGCTTATGCTAATTTTCTGTGGAGAGAGGCTGTTTCTCACATAGTTTCTGCCCAGTGAAGTATTGATTCAAGAAATATTTATTGGGTGGCTAATATATACAAAGCACTGTTCTAGATACTGAGGATAGGACAATGACTAAACAGTAATCTTTGCCATTATAAAGCTTACATTGTGGTTGTAGAGAGGAATAGACAAACAAATAAAGAAAACATAGTACATTAGATGGTATTAAATGCTAAGGAGAAAAGTAATACACAAATGAGGTATAGGTTATATGTGTGAGGATTATAATTTTATTTAGAGTTCGAGAATCAGAGTGACTTGCTAAGAGCAGGAAAAATTAGGGGATAAAAGATAAGCGAGAGAGACAGAAAAAATCTCCAGGGTTTTGAGCCTGGGAAAATGGTGATTCATATAGCAAACAGAGTAAGTTGGCTGTTCCAGATGAGGCCTCCCAGCATGGAAACAGTCTTAAAATGTATTCAAGGTTGAAAAATGATGAGTGCATCCAAATGATGCCTTTCAGCTGTGGGCACATATAGGATCCATAGATGCAAATGATGATCATCTGAGAAAAGTGAATGTGCAAACCTAGATGAAGCAAGGAAACTTGGTTATAGCAGAAAGGGCATGGGGAAGAGACTTAGGAAACCTGGGTTTAGGCTACTTCTGCTGTGAACTCTGTGACTGGAAAATTTTATCCTCTCTAGGCCCCAGTAACACTCATCTATGAATGAGGATACTTGGTTGGGTAGATGACTGGCTTTCAAACTGCTCTGTGGTACACCAGGGACATGGAGAGCCCTGTCAGTGCCTATTGAAGTGGAGGTGGAAGGGAGAGAAACAGCAAGAGCTATTCATCATCCCTCTGCTTCAACAGAGTAAATCATTGGACTAGATAGTATCTGAGGTGCCTGCTAGCTCAGACACTCTGACTCTGCTTGCCTGGCAACAGCACTGGGAACCTTTACTCACCCCTCCTTATAGCTTATTTAAGAATTTGAGGAGGTTTCCTGAGTAATATGGTGTCACAGAGGTGAGGAAGGAGCAAAGGGAAAAGCTGTAGCCTATGGCATTGACAGTTTTCTCTCAGTGATTACACAGAGCAGGAAAGAAGAATCCTCAGGCTTGGGAGGTGGAGCAGCTTCTGTGGTGCTGGTCATCAAATATTGGGCCTTTCCAATTGAGCTAAGCTTGGCTGTTGATAATATTTTCCACTAGTGTAGACTATGCTCTCAGACTGAAATGCAGTAGAACCTCTAGGCTTTAGTTAACAAAGCTGCACTGTCCTATTCATGAGAATAGGGCAACTCATATGGGCTACCATATACACAGGTCTTTTGAGTTGATCAATTCCTTAGTGAGATTTGAGTATTCCAGTCTGTCTGAAAGTACATGGTTACCAGTCCCCTTTTTGTAGTTGCTAGTGAAGAGTAGGGGATAGCCAGGTCAAGGAGCAGGAGTAATACTTCCATATCTCTGTATGCTACATTGTGTTTTACATAATTCTCTTCAATCAAGGCTCTCAGTTGAGTTTCACATGAATCCTGTGGGATTGACAGGGGTTGGATCCTTATTCTCATTTGATAGATCCCACCTCTGCATCCTTTAAGGGCCAGCTTGAGCTTTACCTCCCGTACAGTAATTCCATTCTTACACTGTCCCTCCACTGCCCATCAACCATAGTACTTAAACTCTATATCCCAGGTGTAGTCATTTCATTATTCCTATTTGAGTTTTTTGTGTAGATGTTTATGTTCCCCCAACAAGTCATAATCATTGTTAACAAAGCCTTCTGACTTTTCCCTGCTTCAGCTTTTACTGCCCGCCCTGTGGTCTACTCTCAACACAGAAGCTATCCTTTTAAGATACAAGTCAGATCGTAACACCTCCTGTGATCAAAACGTTGCAGTGTTTCCCAATCTCACTCAGAGTAAAATCCAAATTCTTTTTTTTTTTTTTTTTTTTTTAACGGTACGCGGGCCTCTCACCGCTGTGGCCCCTCCCACTGCGGAGCACAGGCTCCGGACGCGCAGGCTCAGCAGCCATGGCTCACGGGCCCAGCCGCTCCGCGGCATGTGGGATCTTCCCAGACCGGGGCACGAACCCGTGTCCCCTGAATGGGCAGGCGGACTCTCAACCACTGCGCCACCAGGGAAGCCCCCAAATTCTTAACAATGGCTTGCAAGCCCTTCCATGCTCTTCATACTACCTGCAACTTCTCTGACTTCCTCTCTTATTACTCTCGCCTTGCTTGCTCTGCTCCAACCACATGAGCTTCCTTGCATTTCCTTGCACACTTCCAATACATTCTTTCGCAGGGACTCTGTGCTTTCTGTTCCCAATGCCTGGAATTATCTTCCCCCAGATTCATGGTTAGCTCCTTCACTTCCTTCCTAATCAAATGTTACTTTATAAAAGAGGACTTTCTTTATGTGAACTAGTAATGATACACCCTTGCACTCTTTCCTCCTTGCTCTCCTTTATTATTTTTCATTGTACTCACTGACATACTATGATTTCGCTTATTTATTTGATTATGGTCTATCTCTCCTGAGTAGAATATGAATTGCTTGAGAATAAGGACTTTGTTCTGTTCAGTGCTATATTTCTAGCCTCTAGAATAGTACTTGGCACATTGTAGACATTTAAAAAATTCTGTTGGGTAAATAAATAAACAAGACCATAAAAGCTTAAGGACAGACACTGTTCAATTCCCCCATTCATGTTCCTCATGCTAAACATGCTTGTCTTAATAGAACAATGGAAGTTAGAGCAGAAGGGGCCCTTAGAGACCTGCTTATCTACCTCCCTCATTTAACAGAAGACTGAGGGGAAGGATCTTGCCCAGGGCCATACAGAAAGCTGTCGGCAGAGTCAGAAGAAGAGTTCAAGTAATCTAAGCCTAGATTCATAACTTTTCCTACTGTAGCATACTAGACACAAAAATTATAGTCTTATTTTTCAAATACAGAGCAAAGGCAAGGCATTGTCTATCTGGAGAAGTAAGCTCTGGACAGATTAATGTGGAGGTGGAAGAATTTGGCTTTTCCACAAACAGGAGTTTCCTTGAACATTTTTCTCTCTGGTTTTGGAGAGCAATAACAACTGGACCAAGTATTACATAAATGCCTGACCTATTAAACCACAAATAGCAGTCATTCAGTAAATCAATTAGCAAGCCTTTTTTGAGTGCCTAACATGTGCTTAGACCAGTGCTAGTTGCTTAAGGAAATATAAAGATGTTCAATCCTGATTCCTGCTGTCTAGGAGCAGTCTAGCAGTGGAGGCAAGACTCACCTGCCTGAGATAAGCAGATACCAAATTGTGAGATACAGACAATAAGCACCATTGAGAATAGCAGGAGACCACTGAGGGCTGAATTAGTCCAAAAAGTCATTATGGAGGAAACGAGACATCTTTGCACTTATTTCAGACTGCATTCGTGTCAGTGCTTTGTCTTCCTTTGTTCAGAAGTGTTCTCTTGCACCCATGGATCTGACCCTATCTCCATGGTTCTTCAAGGGAAGGAAGATGTGTTTGATTTAGTTACTTCCCCTTCTTTTCACTCCCCCAGATGGAGTCTGCTATCAGTTAAGTACAGGTTTACTGAGCACCCTGTGGGTAGCAGGCATTGAGCCAGGGGCTTGTAATAAAAAGATGAATACGCTATGGTTGCTTACTTCTAGTAGGTCAAAGTCTAATAGTATAGATAGATAGGCACAGAAGTTTGCAACATAATTCAGTATTGAAAAAATAGTTTATTTATATCCCCCTTCATTTATAAAATGGATTTGAGGTGGTAAACATGGTAAGTTTTGTTTAAGAATAAATTTTAATGAGAGCCCAGATGAGAGAAAGAGTGATTTGGAGTGAATCAGCCAAAGATTCCAAGATTATGTGATATTTGAATTGAACTCAGAGGATGATTAGGAGTTTTCTAGGGAATCAGGGATTGAAGGTGTGGGTAGGGGAAGTCATTCTAGACAAATGGAACATCACATAAAGGTAGGGGTTGTCTGGCTTGTTTAGGGAATGGCTTGTTATTCTGTGTGTCTAAAGCAGATATGGTAAATGCCTGGCATGATCACCACTATCAGCTTCTCTCATGCCCATGGCAGAAATTTTTAATCAGACATATCGTTCTTTCCTAGTGTGCCTAGATATGGCTTAGAATCCTTGTAAACACAGTATTCCAAATGGCTACTTGCAGTCAAGTTGAATTGATTCATGAGATGAAATATATTTGCCATCCTTGTCTGATCTGCAATGCTTTTAAAGTTATAGATTTTCAGGAAACAGAAACTTATTGGGAACCTAAGTTTTTAACAAGATTCCCCCTGTCCTCCCACCATCCCTCATGATTCTGATGTAGTGAGTTCATGGATCTGTATTTGGTAGCTACTGTGCTATATCATGTTACTGAATTTAGACTTTTCTCCTGCCACCAGAAAGTTTAAATCATAGGAGTGGTCTGTATTTTAGAAAGCTGCCTAGAAAAACTGGTGACAGGAAGATTGCTTAGTATTAACTGTAACATTTTAGGCAGTAGATGATGAATGCCTAGGAAGAGAGTAAATTGGAAAGACACTAACTGAGACAGATAATATAAAAGTAGTAAGTGCCAGAAGGTGATTTTGGGGAATATCAAAGAGGGAGAAACAACGTGCAGGTGAAGGGTGGGGAGTTTGATATATGGGGAAAGTTTCATAAAAATAAAATTTGAGCCAGGCCTTGAAGGATAGTTAGCACTTGACATTGAGAAAGGGGTGGAAGGAGGCCATTTCAGACCTCTGGTGCA
The DNA here is from genome assembly GCF_963924675.1 of Phocoena phocoena. Taxonomy (NCBI): domain Eukaryota; kingdom Metazoa; phylum Chordata; class Mammalia; order Artiodactyla; family Phocoenidae; genus Phocoena; species Phocoena phocoena. The sequence goes on along the minus strand of NC_089240.1, from coordinate 64,783,241 downwards.
CAAGAGCAAAGGTAGAAAAATTACAGGGCATGTATGAGGAGCAATAAGTAGTTCAGTTTGGCAGGCTTTAGTCTGACATTCAGAGGTGACTTTTCTCCTATGATTATCCCTGTTCCTGGATGGCTTCTCTCACCATCCAGCCTGCAGGTGCTCAGGAAACATAAATTGATGTTGATATTAACTGAAGTGCAGCTGAATGCGGAAGGCCTCTCGTCTGCAAGAATATCATTCTAGTGCTGATTCTAAGTGCCAGTTCAGGGTTGTTCCCACTGCCATTTGCCAACATTCAACACCTCTCAGGGAGGATTGCTAAAAGGAAGGATGAAAGCTGTTTATTGTCTAATGGTCTAACGGGAGGGGCAGGGAGAATGGGCCTATGGTCATGAAAAACCCCTCAGGGCATATCCAGCACACATAATGGCAATACCTGCAACTCTCTGAAGGAACCCCTATCTATCCCTCAGCAAAAAGAATTATGAAAAAATTCTTCAATTAAATTTTGTTATATAATAATACAACTTTTCCATAAGCTTTGCATTCACAAAGTACTACCTCAGACAGTACATTTTATCCTTACTACAACCTTGTGAGGTATGTATATGATTGTCCTCATTGAGATGGCAAAGAAACTAAGGTTCAGAGAGGTTACAGGACTTGAGCAAGGGTATAGGGATATAGGATATAAGGAAATAGGATATAAGGATATAGGGCTAGTAATTGGCTAAGGCAGGCTCAAATCCATGTCTTCTACCGCCATCTTGAATTCCTAAATATTTCCATTGCACAAGGAGGTATCAAGGGTTAAAAATGGCATCAAATCTAACCTATAGCACTGATCCATTCTTTTGAGGGGTATTTAACAATAATTAATTTCAACAAACACTTTCTGAGCACCTATTCTGTTTTAGGCACTACACTAAGTCCATGGGATGCAGACTGAAGAAACACGGTCTTACCCTCAAGGAGCTCACAGTCTAGTGGGAAAGACAGGCACATATATAGATAATCACAAGCCAATAAGAGAAATGATGATGCAAGAATTTATAAAGCACTGTGGGAGTTCAGAATAAGGGGGAAGTACTGTACAGAAAGGAATTGGAAGTTAGAAAAGGCTGAAGCCCTCAGTTAACACAATTAAATTATTATGGAAGAATTGCAGACTTGGAGATGGGGCAGAGAGGAGAGAATTGAATGCATATATTTTGAGGACCTTTCTAAAAATACCTTTGTACTTCTCTGATTAGAAAATTGGCTGCATTTTGGTAGCCTTTACTGTGTTGCTACTGTCTGGGCTGGGTTCAGTGGGGTCCACAACGTGTCCCAGCAACCTCTTGATTATCTTCTGCCAACACCTTCTGGTGCAAAAGGTGTTGGATGCTGGGACAGCAGACTGAGTATTACCATTTGTAGTTGTTCTGCATGTGCCTAGGGCTAGAGTGGGTCATGTCCATGAGCCTTGGAATTTGCAGTAAGAAGAGGGTCTGTCAGACATCATTCTGCCCTCCAGAGGAAGGAGGATTGAACTAACATTGATTGAATGTTTAATATTTCATTTCAGTTCAGATCAAAACATGCTTATGGAGTATCGCTTATGTGCTAGGCATTTTGTAAGACACCAAAGGTTCACATTAAAGTGGGAAAGACAATGGGTAGAGAAGTAACTGTAAATAAAGAACTCAATGTGATATGTTATACAGTAAAGTTAGTTAGGTATGATGAGCGATGAGTACACAAAGGATAGAGCAATATGTTCTGTTTGGGGATTAAGAACAAGCTTCATTGAGGAATTGACATTGGGATTGGGCTCTTATGGATGAGTATACTAAGCATTGTGGTAAGTGTTTTAGGAGAGTAACTATTACTCAGAATTATTTTGGTTGCAAAATACAGGAAGCCCAACTTAAACTGGCTGAGACAAACCAGGGATTTATTGGCTTATATAACAGGAAAATCTAGAGGTAGGACAGGACAAGCATGGTTCAGTTATGGCTCTGCTTCTTTCCTCTGTGACTCTCTTGACTCTGTCTTCCTCTGTATGTTGGCCTTGTTCTCAGGATGGTTTTCCTCATAGTTAAAAGAGGGAAACCAGTGGCAACCAGGGCTGATGCTTCTTGTTTTATATCCAGTGAAGTAGAGAGCATTGTTTCTCACACTGTAATACAAAAGTGAACCTTAGTGTTTTGGGATAAGTAAATTTTAGGGTAAGATTATAATAAGCATAGGAGGTCTACAAAGAATTAGTTCAAAAGCAATTGAACAGTTCAAATAGCTTGAAGGCAGCCTCAATTTCAGCTTATGCTTCATATTTGTTTAATTCTTGATTTTAAATGACATTGCTTTTCCTATGCCTCTTATGGTATGTGTGTTGAATTAGAGACAAAATTATAGACTGCTAGAATAGCAACACTATTTCCATAACATAGAGATCACTTGTCCTATCAAGGCATCTTTACAGCCTGCCTATGAAATGAGAGTAGTGGACAAAGCTAATTATGAGAAGACAGTGTTACGAATGGTTCAAGAGCATAGTCTCTGAAGTTGTCTGCCATTACCTCTGATTTGCCATCACTTAGCTGGATACCTTGGGCAAATTACTTCATCTCCTGGAGCTTTAGTTTATTTATAAAGTAGAAAAAAATATTAAGATCTACCACATAAGATTTGAGGATTGCATGAGATAATCCATGTAATGCATATAACAAAAGTTCCCAAATTATCTTGGTTCACTGTGCCCTTAGTGTAATTGTTTTGAAATTGTTTTCAGAGCACTCCTAAGCCAAAAGAAATAGTTAACACTTCTGCTTATTAAGTAATTAGGTGCAAAAACTTAATGGTAGTAATTCATGCCATGTCCGACAGATGTCGCTGTGTTTCCCTCAAATTTAAAATCTCTTACATTATCCCTTTGAGTTGACTATGGTACCCTGGGGTGCCTTGGTGCACAGTTTGGGAATAGAACATCGCCAAGTACATAGTTGGTGCTAAGTACATGGTATTTATTATTATTGTAAAATGTCTGTGATTATTATTAGAAGGGACCTGGGTACCAAAGAGGACACCGGTCCAATAGTTTAACCCAGATGTTGCATATCTCTGAGGAGGGACACCTCCCTTTTTGTTAGTAATCACTTCCAGTCCCAGGTTTCTTCTAAGTCAGCACCAACTCGCCCTGTCTGAGAGGGGAGAGTGATTTCTATGTGAACAGGCAAGAAAAATTCATTCTCAAAGCAGTACCATTTTCTAGCTTTGCCAAGATTTTCCCACTCCTCTATCCTCTCATCAGCCAAAAGTTTAGAAGAGACTTCTGTATGTTAGATAAAAAATACTCCCCTCTGTCTGGCTTCTTCTACTTTCCTTTTCCTTCCACTTCCTCTCTCCATGTCCCTTTTGGCCAGTGTCTAAAACCCAGCCCTTGCCCCATCATTATGAGAGGAGACTGGCTATTTAATTCAGGAAAAATGATTGGTTGAACTCTGTTTTGAGTCTTAGCTTGGCCTGCGAGCCAGCAAGAACAGTGGGTACTGAGAGATCATTCCTAAGTACCTCCTCTTCTTTCCTAAGGGAGCAGAGGAAAGCAATTTAAACAGAGAGACTCTAGCAAGTGGCCTGTGGGCTTGGGCACCCTTGAGAGGTGGAGGAGAATGGAGGTGGGGGCTGTGTTGACTCTCTAACTATTAGTAACTGAGGCCCATGGGTGATCTTTGACATTTTCCTAGAGGCTAGAGCTGACATTAGTTCTGTTTTTTTAGATTCACTGAAGGTAAATCTGATGTTTGAGGAATGAGAAGGAATGAAATAGCAGACCTGTCCATGCACTGTTGACTCTGGGACTCCTTGGTGCTGGCCGGCAGAGGTCGGGAGCGGCTGGTTGGCTTTTAGCCCTGGCTGGCGGCGTTTGCTTTGGCCGTTGGGGGAAAGAGCACTTTGTGGAAAGCCAGCCTTTCCAGCCAAGGGCCTATTTTTGTCCTGAATCTGTTGAGTCCAGCCTGAAGGCTGGGTCCAGGATCAACAGAGGCCATGGAAAATGGGACTAGATGTCTGGCAGCCAGAACTGTGGGCTTTGTCTTCCTGACCAGGGCATTCAGCTCATGAAGACAGGAAAGATGGGGAGCTGGGGTCCTTGTGGTATCAGGGCCAGAAAGCTAGCTGCTTTTTGCTTGGTCATTGCAGCCCAGGACTGGCTAGAATACATCACTATACCTCATCCTTTCCCAGGGTATCCAGTCTAGGAATGTATATATGTGGTTAGAGCTGACATAGTTCCCAAAGTGCCTGAGGTCCCCTAAGTGGGGGCCTCCCCATACTGAGGGACTGCTAGATCATTAGATCAATAATATCCTTACCAATCAACCAATCAGATACGGTGGGAACACAGAAAGGTATCAGTTAGGATCCCTTTTTTTCTGGGATCTCAAGGTCTTTCTGGGGAAATAGGCCATTTTCACAAAGAGATAATTTCAGTACTGGACAGAGTAGAATGAGGACCATATGAATGGCACAAAGAAGTGCTGAAGGAGTTCAGAGGAGAGCAAGAGCTCTGGGAGAGATATGGGTTGGGCTGGGTCCTGAAAAGTGTGTAAGAATCCGATAATCATGTGATGAGCATTCTTTTATGCTCTTAAGGCAGAGATACTTTGAAACTGGCTCAAGATATATCTTTTATTTACTGTAGGATCCTGGTCTTCAACCAGATTGTGTTCAGACTAAGATACTTGTATTGAGATGTTTCTGAACCTGATTGACCAGAATGACCTGAACTTCTCAGACCACTTCAACTTGTCTAGAGCTGGAATAGAACTAGAGTGATGTCTGGAAGCATGAATCATCTTCCTCAATATTTCTTTTACCCTGTCGCTCAACCCTATCTGAAACCCAACTCTTCCATTGTTTTCAGTATGGCAAAGGAACTGTATTTGGTATTCAAGGCCTTTCACACTCTGATCCCAACCTTTCCATCTGTTCTCTCATTCTTCTTGAAGACTCCCAGTAATTCCATACAGGTTATATCTCCTTATCCCTAGAAGCCATGAGAAGTGGCTTCAAGTTATTTGTGGGCGCAGAGGACTTTGGCACCAGTCTGCTCCCTCTCTCTGAGAATCTGGGACTCTTTATGAGGTCTATTCACTTTCTTTCATATCTAACATTCCCATTACATTACTACTTGAGCAGGGTCCTATTCAAAACTGTTTCTTTTTTTCTCTAGATTGGGGGTCAGGAAACTTATTTTGTAAAGGGCCAGATAGTAAATATTTTAGGCTCTGAGAGCCATAAGGTTCAGCTATTCAACTCTGCTGTGGTTGCAGGAAGGCAGCCATAGGTAAGTTGTAAATGAATGAGCATGGCTGTGTTCTAATAAAATTTATTTTATGGGCTGAAATTTGAATTTCATATAATTTTTCACGTGTCATAAAATATTTTTCTTTTGTTTTTTCCAACCATTTAAAAAATGTAAAAAGCATTCTCAGCTCACACCCTGAACAAAAGTAGACAGTGGCTTGGATATGGTCTGTAAGCCCGAGTTTGCCAACCTAGCTCTAGAAGACAGAACTGGACTACTGGGCGGAAATTACAGGGGAGAGAGTTTGGCTCAAAAAATGATCAGAATTAAAGGGAAATGGAACAGATTGCCTAGGAAGTTAGAGCTACTCATTTTTCACCAAAGGTATTCAAGCACCACCAGTCAGGGATGTCATAGATGAACTCAGAAGTCTTGTGGGAGCTCGCACTTGATGCTTTCCAAGTATATAGGATTGTTTTTTTGTGTGTGAGTTTTGCTTCCTCCATATAGCCATCATTTTCTAACTACTTGCTGTTTTCCTTTTATTTTTGGAAGTCTGTGTGGTTGTCTCCCACTCTTCCCAACCTAGCATTTGATGATACGGTCTCAATTTGCTCCCTAGGTTTTAAATGTGTGCACCTATTATTTCCCTTCCAGAAACCCAAGGGTTAATGTCAAAAGGGCAAGGTTCATCAGGCAGCTGCTACACTGTTGCCTAGCAACAATCAGAGGCAGCTGGGAATTACTGCAGAGGTCTTTGTGGGAAGATGGTTTGACCCAACCATCAGGGCAGAATAAAGAGCAAATGAGATCATGTAAATGCCCTTTATTATTGAGAAAAAGAGTTTGATTCTGCCTTACAGAATATCGTATGCACTATTGCTTTACTAAAAGGACTTTAAGTTTGCTTCAAGAAAATTCATCTTCTTTTTGCTCCCCTCCCTTCCACAGTGGTTTGATCCTGCTTCTTAGAACAGCTTTCCCTTTCTGCAAATCCTCCACAGTAGTCTGATCCTATCTCACAAACTACTAGGCCCTTTGTGTTCTTATTCTCCTTTCTTCCATCCCTACCTCACAGTGGTTTGAAGACACCTTATAGAAAAGCATCCCTGTTCAGCCCTCTATACATCTCAGTGGTTTGATCCTGTCTGGAGAGCATCAGCATCATTCCCCCTCTTGTCTCACGCCAATGATTTGATCCTGCGTCATTGAGCATCAGTTTCTTTTAGCTCCTCCCCCGGGGTCTACAGTGGTTTGGTCCTACCTCACAGACAATTACGTCCTTTCTGATCCCCCCTCCAGCATCACCACCACAAATGGTATGGTCCTTAGCATTAGGTCCTTTTCGTAACCCCCACTGGCTTCTAAGCAGATTGAAGCTGCTTCATCTCATTCCTAATTCATCTTGATCCCTTCAGTGGCTTATTCTTGCATTAGCAATGTAAAACTGGCCCCAATGGGTTTTAAATGGTCAGAACTTGCTCTTGACCAGTTCAAATCTTTTCTCACAAGGGAAAATCAGTTCTGACCACTTCAAATCTATTTTGACCAGTTTAAACTAATTCTGCCGAGCTGGAGCCTGAGGTCGGTAAACCCAGGAAGATGGCTGAAGACGATGCTGATTTGAGCCACAGCAAGGAGTCAGGTACTTAAACAGATGTTGAAACTGAGCTGAGGACTAGGAAAGAAAACAGATCAAATGAGACAGCAAAATATAGCTGCCAGAGTTGGTTGAGGGGAGGCCCAAAAGAACTTAGTTGCACCCAAACCTATTTATTTTAAGAGGTGAGAGGCCATTTTGAGGAGGTAATTCAGGATTTGGGGTTCTGTGCATTGGTATGTCTGGTAAGCAGTATGGGAGCCGATACCATCTAGCAGCCCCATCCTGCTAGAGCTGAGACTGGACTGTATGTGGCCCCGGTGCTGCCTGAAAGCCAGCCCGTGGGATCATTCTTTGTATCTAGCCTCATTTCAGGTCGCAATTTTTAGAGTCCCAAACCATGAATGACAACCTTTCCACCCCTTTGTGGATGGTCATGATACTTTTTAGGTGTTTAGGGTTGCTATTTAGGTTAGAAGAAAGAACTGGTAAATCTTGAAGAAAAGAGCTAATTACAATAGGTAAGACATGAAATGACTGACTCAGTTAATTAAAATTGAGTTGAGGACTATACCTTGTAATTTTTTAGAGAACTGTATAAGAAAAGGTGGTAGGTTGAGAACCTATGGGACTGTTTATTTCCTCATTGCTGTGGGCTGAAGTAGAAATTGGCCTGTGTTGTCTGGTATTTCTCCCAGGTGGTTGTCTTTTTGTCCTTTGTGGGGACTGCACTGTGAAGGGTAGGGATTGAAAAAATGGAGGATGAAAAATGAAATTTTTATAGACTATAACATTTCTAATTTGTGCAAAATCTCTGCAATGGGACAATGGACAGGACCGATGCTTTGATGACGAGTGACAGAATGCTGCAAGATTGAGGGTGGGGCTGGACCTCTGGTTTGGTACAATATGTCTCAACATCCTTTCTGAAGATGGATGAGGCTCTATGGCTGCTTACCTGTAAGGTAAAAACGAAAGTATTCCTAGAATGGCATAGGAACTTAGCTGCCTGGGAAGGAAACTGATCCTTTTGTGAGAGAATTGGCTTAGGATCCTGTAATTTGAAAGATGTCTTTCAGGAAGATTAATTCAGTTAGCCACTGCCTATTTCTTGACAGGGTAGGATGGTGACCATTTTAGAGAAGACAGTTGAATGGCCCCTCCAGATGCTGAGGTGGAAAATAATTAGAAAATTTGGAGTCAGATAATTTAGGCTTTGAATCCTGGTTCTGCTATTTGCTATGTGGATGTTGAGCAAATTATCTAACCTCCCAAAGGCTTGTTTTCCTTATTTGTAAAATAAATATCATCTGCCCTAAAAAATAAGAACCTTAGAGTTTAGTGCCTTTTTGAGCAAAGTAGCTGCCATTCAACATTTTTGTTTGATTAAACTAGATTGTGTGGCAGGCACTATATTGTGGATATGTGGGGGAAATAATACACAATTTAGCTTAATAAAGAAAATTTCTCTTAAAATTTTCAACAATGTTGCCCCCAAATGAAGCTATTGAACTATTTTGAGGACAAAGGAGAAATTGTTCATTGAAGTATTTTATAAACTATAAAGCACAATATAGATGTGAGTAATTGTTATTTTTATAATAGTATGTTAATTGTCATTAACGTGACACTCACAAAAGCCACAGCATAAAATGGCTTCCAGTGTTTCAGACTCACAGATATCTCTGGTTCCAGATTCATTTCCTACTTCATCCTGGACCTGTGGCCACCAGAAGCCCTGAGATATGGTATGCAGCATTATAAACTGTGGTGACTAAAGGTGGGGGATGGACGATGGGGGGGATCATGTCAGAAATATAGGTGATAGGTGGGGTCCATTGTGGGTATCACAATCTGTCTTTCAACCAAAAACATCTTGAAATGATTTTATTGCAAGGCAAGCCTGGATTACCTCACCTGGATTTATCACCCTCCCCGAAAATAGCAGGATCAGGTACAAGAGCAACAGAAAGGGCAATGATGTAGACCTTCATGAATGTGGAGGTCCTGATTCTGCCATTAATAAGTGAGGGGGATGGGAGCCAGGTCAGGCAGTAGAGCCTGAGCTTGAAAAATTAAATTTCAATATATTTTTGGCCATAATTGCCCCATTAGGGAGCTATGTCCTATATTCAGATTTGTGGTCTTGGAAACATGGCCTTTTTGATAGGACCATTTGACTAATAGATGCAAGTATGTGATGGTTACAGTGTACCTATATTGCAGCAAGGCGTGTTACAAAGATTTTTATTTTTATGACATCCTGGTGAACAAGATGTAGCAAACAAGAGCTGGAACATTGTTCCTTTAGTTGGATTCTGAAATAGTTTTTTTTTAAGTACTACTATTTATTGAGCACTTACTGTGTGCCAGACATTGTGCTAATAAGTACTTTGTATGCATTAATCTTTTAATCCTCACAATAGCCTTATGAGCTATGTGTTATTAGCTCTATCATACAGATGAGGAAACCATTTACAAAGGGTGCTAATTATTGATTCTATGTTCCTCTGGATCCAGAATTCTTAAGAAGTATGTGTGTGTGGTGGGGGGGAGTAAGGTGGGATGAGGGCACATTCTCTGAGGGGTTTATCAGAATCGCCTGAATGAGGGTTTTTCCAAACCATATAGGCCTTTCCCCCCATTAAAGTACTCCCTTTTAGAAGGCCTGCCTCTCCTTGAGTATCTCTGATGTTTTATGAGCTAATGTGATTGATGTGAATAGGTAGTAGGAATGGCTCTCAGGTATGTAGAAGGCAGGAAAAAGGTTGAGCTTCACTATTGCAAAGAGAGATCTTTGGTGGTGAGCTGTAGGGCTCTGTACCTGGCTCTGTAAATTCAACATTTTAATTAATGACTTGGATGGAGATGTAGAAAAGTATGCTCATTAAACATTAAGAGAACTGGAGCAGGAGGGAAAGTATATGTATTGGATGACAGAACCAAGAATCCAAAAAGAATTTAGTAGACTGAAAAGGCGGTTCAAAAACCACAAAATTAATTTGATAAGAATGTATAACATCTTGCATAATTTTCATAAAATTTAAAAAATATTAGCAATTCTAAAGAATGGATATATGTTACATATGGCTGCCAAAAAGTTAATGGAAACACAGGCTCCAAAAGGAGGTGATTATCCCACTCTTTCCTGAGTTTGTAGAACTACACCTCAAGTATTGTGCTTAGTGCCAAAAAGTTAATGGAAACACAGGCTCCAAAAGGAGGTGATTATCCCACTCTTTCCTGAGTTTGTAGAACTACACCTCAAGTATTGTGCTTAGTTAGGGCAGTTATCTTTTAAAGACGGACAAATACAAAATAGAGGCTAAGAAGAAAAGCTTGGAGGGCAGAGTGGGACATGATTACTATCTTCCAGTATGTGCAGGGCTGTCATAAGAAAGGCGATTTTATATATATCTGTAAAATGTGACCCCAAGGGACAGAATTAGGACTGTTATGTAGAAGTTATAACAGAACTGACTGAAGATGAAATAGGCTGTGTTAGAAGTGAATGAATTCCCTATCATAGGAAACATTTTAGCAGAAGCTGGCTGACTATTTACTAGGGATTTAAATTTTTCTACAAAATCTCACATGCAACCTTAATTGGTATAGTTCAGTGGATTGAGAGAATTTCCATGAGTACTTATTGAATGTTCTTTGGCTGATGGAGTGGGTGGTGATCAGAAAGGAGAGGAATAAGGTAAACCCTGATAATTGCTAGTGAATCCAAGGAAACCCTGGGGTTAACTGGTGTGGTCCAGCCAAGGATTACACCGAAGGAAGGAAATATTTACTAAGTACCTAGTGTGTGCCTCATGCTTTTACACACATTATTTTTAAATTTTTACAACAATCAGGTGACTTATGTATTAGTAGTATTGCCTTTACAGATGAGAAAACAGGGGCTCAGAGAGGTTTAGTGACTCGCCCAAGGTCATGCAGCTAGTAAGTGACTTTGGGGAAGAAATCAAAACCCTATGTAGGGAAAAATGTGACAGAATTTCTAATTTTTACCTGATCACTTCTCCAGTTGAGTAAAGAGCTGGTATTGCCAGAGTCAAGTCAGGACTGTGTGAACAAGTGCGTCATGCTGGGCTGGGTGCCTGGAGTAGATGAGAATATCATGAAGATATATGATCAGTCTCTAGTCCAGCAGGTCCTGGAGGATGGTGTTGGAAGGCAGCTAAGCTATTACACAGGCTAAATGGCATGACTGTTTATTCATAATGTCTGTACCTTATACGGAATACTGTTTTCCATAGACTCTCCAAATGGTACAGCTGTAAGAGGATGTAAAGATCTTCAAAGTCCAGACAATCCTATCTATTTTGAAGACCAAGAAGTTGTGACCCAGAGAGGGGAAGGGACTCAACTTCTTCCCCTTAATAATTTTGCCCCTGATATTGCCAGGGATTTACTTTTAAAAATATAATCTAGTGAATTTAGGATTAGAGTTTCTTAGAGCAGATTTGTTTTTCAGGAAGGAACAACTCCCCTATGAAGCTTGCTACTCTGTTTCAGAGCTACAAGATAGGTATGTAATCTTCTGGTTTGTTATTTTCCCCTAATATTAGAGAAGCCAGCATGATAAAAATAAAAAGAGCATAAGCTTTAGAGTCAGATAGATTGGGTTTAATTTATTTACCTGAACCCATGTGAAATTGTTTAACTTCCTTGAGCTTCAGAATCATTATCTGTGAAAAGGGGAGTAATAGTTTGATTTTAGCCATGTAGAGTTTGAGATACTTGTGGAAAATCCAGGTGGAGAGATTTAGGAAGGCTGAAGCTCAGGAAAATGACCTAGTCTGGAGATGCAGATTTGAGAGTCCACAGCCAAGGGGAAGGTATATAAAGTCACAAGCATGGATGGCATTGCCTAGGCAGAGGGATCTCTTCCATATGACAGCTCTTCAGCTATTTGTTGTTGACAGTCATGTTATCCAGATTATTCAATTCTCTAGACTTGACAACCCTAGATGTCAGAATTATCTTTGATAATTCTGCACTTGTCTTGAATTCTAACCTCTTCATCAGCCAAGTTCTTTTGAGGACATATCATATTTTGGTTTTATTAGTCTTGAGGTGTGGTGTTCTAATGCTAAACTCAGTACTCCTGGTATGGTGTGGAGTAAGAGCAAGACCATCACTTCCTTCATTCTAGACACTGTACTTTTACTTGTGTGGCCTAAGGTCACGTTAGCTCAGTTTTGGTCTCCATGCCTTACCACTGACTCATATCATGTATACTGTTGAGTAAACCTCCTAAGTCTTTAACAGGTACTACTGATAAGCCATATTATTGACCCTCTAATTATGAAATAGTGATTGTCTGTGTCAGCGAGTCTCAAACCTTAGTATGCATAAGATTTACTTGGGAAGCTTGTTTAAAATGCAGATCCTGGGCACCCAGTCACCATATTGTGAGTCAATAGGTCTGCAATGGGGCCCAGGAATCTGTTTTAACAAACACTTCAGGTGACTCAGATGCAGGTTGTCCTTTACAGTACTCTGAGGAATACTGTCCTATGACACAGAGGAAACTGCATTTGACCCATTTTAGTTCCTGGCAGTGACTTGGCCTCTATCCCCTTGCTGGTCCTGCTTCACTGCGGATTGCAGCCAATGAAATAGCAGTAGAATACCACCAGCCCCATTTCATTTCTTGATATCTAACACTTGGATTTAGTGGGAAAGGTGAAACTATTTTTAACTTTGCTTTTCCATTTTTTGAAGCTTCTTAGATACTCTGGAACTGGCTGACCTGTATTTAGAAAGGCACTTCATTGGGAGCCAGAATAATAGAGGCTTCAAAAGGTGAGGTTCATTGATTGATGACTGGTGGCTTGTTATATCCCCAAAAGATACACTATCCACCAAACTAAATTTCAGGTGTATTAAAGAATTTTATGCAAAATATTAAAGACTGAAAAATAGAAGAAAATGTAGCTGAATAAGTTATTTCTTCTTTGAATAGGCTTAAAATAATATATGATATCACAAAGGAAATGGTTATTTATTGTGATTTTGCTGTTTAAAATGTCCCCAAGGCATAGTGCTGAATTGCTGTCTAGTGTTCCTGAGTGCAAGAAGGCTGTGATGTGCCTTATGGAGAAAATATGTGTGTTAGATAAGCTTAGTTCAGGCATGAGTTATAGTGCTATTGGCTATGAGTTCAGTGTTAATGAATCAACAATATATACATTAAATAAAGTATCTTTAAATAGAAACACACATAAGCAAGGTATGTATTGACTTGTTGAGAAAAATATTGTTACGGAGGCTTGCAGAAACCTAACTCTGTGTTTCCCCAGGAACAGTCATTCAGGATTTGCCAATTCAGTGTTTGCAGTAACTTTATAAAACATAACTAATGTGAATAATGAAAATCGACTGCATACAGTTATGATTATAATATAGCATGCTAAATATGTCAAAATACATGTAAATTGATTTTAAAAGGAAGATCCTGGTTTTAAAAATGAGCAAAGGAAATATATATGTAATTCAGAAAACAAGGAAAACAAACCATGTATATAAACGTTACTGAAAAAAACTCTTCTATTTTACTTGTAATCAAGGAAATCAAATTGAAGCAATGATGACATGTCATATTTTGTTGTCTATCAAATTAGAAAAAATAGAAAAGATAATATTCTGTGCTAATTAGAGTACAGTGGTCATTCTTGTACATTGCCAGTGGATTAAATTGATATATTGTTTTGGGAAATAGCTTGAGGATATGTATCAATAGCTCTAAAAATCTCAATATCTTATTACTTAGAAATTCAATTTTTAAGAATGTTTCTTGAGGAAATAAGGATTCAGATAAAGATTTATGTACCTTCAGTAAAATGTCATTTGTAAAAATGAGAATGGAAATGCCCAAGAATAGGGGGAATGATGTATTATGGATGGAAACAAGATAGGAGACTTAGAAACTGTTAAAAAAATTTTTTAAAGAAAAGTTAATGGAATGGGAAAATGTTAATGATTTAATTGATATAAAGCAGATTATGAACTATATGATTAAATTAAATTATACTAAAGTTATGTATACAAAGCTAAATCAACCTGAAAATAAATAAATTTATTTAAGAGTAAAGCATATTTTATTGTATGTGTCTTTAATTTCTAACCAGGAGCTAGGGGTAGATGGGATCCCCTCTGCTGTCTGGTAACCATCATTATAACTTTATTCAGTTGGGTATATTTTAGTAGATGGGTCAGTGGGTTTTGTCAGAAGAAGGACCTGGGAACTACTGGGCTGGACCAGACCAGGGAAAGACAGAAGTTGGACTCCCTTTCTTCTCTCTTGCCCTTGCCCCTCCCCTTCTCCTCCTCCCCTTCCTCTTATCTCCCCTGCCCATTTTTCTCTCCTCTCATTCTTCTCCCCTCCTCCTCTCCCTTCCCCTTTCCCTCTCCTCTCCTTCTCTTTCTCTCCCTCTCTCACTCCCTGTCTCTCTTCTCCCTCTCTCTTCCTCCTTCTCTCTCCTGACATTTGGTAATACAGAGAAAGGAAAGATTCATTCTGATTTGTGTGAGGAGGTGATGTTGGCAGGATTTTGTAAGGCTTCAAGAAGAAGGTGACATTTGAATTGAGTAGTGAAGTATATGTAGGATTTTCCTAGGTGGAAAATTCAGGGCACATCTTGACCTTCTTAGCTTCTAAATGTTAATCGTGCTACCCTAGACTTTAAAAGCAATGCCTTTGGGAGGCACTGAGAGCAATTTTCCTTTGGTATGGCTGCACCTAGTATTTTCTACTGCTTTTCCTCAGAGTCCAGGTAAGTTGTCATATTCTGATGCCCTGATCTTGGGATCAATAGGGGATGTACACAGAAAAAAAATTCAAGAATTCTACATCATTTTGATGAAGGAGGTATGTAATGTGGAGACTGGATTAAAGGTTGGGGAGATGTTGGGGCAAGAAAGAGAAAGGAAGAAATGTTTGTTGAGAACAAAAATTTGTTGTGGTGTTATAGCTCTTATTTAATTTTACTGAGTGTACTTAACAACTAAAAATAGGCAATTATTCCAATTTTACAGATGAGATGTAATGAGGGTCTGAAGGAGGGTAGGATACTGGAGGTAGTGAGGAGTGGATGCATGTAATTTACATTTTGGAAATAAATTTGGATGTAGCAGTAGCAAGGGTGGAGGGATTATTAATCAGCTTAACTTTAATGTGCACCTAACTGTTGGGACTCTGCTTAGTTCACAGAGTTGTACCAAAGTTAGATGAATTAAGGGCTGTGGCAGTGTTCTGTAAATTTCAAACCATTGTACCCATGGGAGATGCTCAGAAACTTTGAGCTTCAGCAACTTGGGAGGATGAAAAGGCTATTAATGGAGGTGAGAGGAAGAGTATATTGGAGGGAAGATGATATTCGCTAGTTCTTCAACATCTCCTCCTGTGCTTGTCAGATCACCCTTCTCATGGCACTTATTATTTTCTGCCATTATATATAGAGACTCTGTCTATGTAAATATCTGTAAATGTATAAACTATCGCTGGAATAATACATAAGAAACTGTTCAACAGTGCTTGCCTCAAGAGAGGGGAACTAGGTGGGAGTGGGAAGAACCCTTACTTTTCACACTGTACCCTTTATACCTTTTGAACTGTGTATCATAGGCATGTTACCTGCTTAAAAGAGAAACTTATAAAAACAGACTAAAAACAAAATAGCAAAACCTCATACTCCCCCAATACATTTACATCTCCTGTACTTTAATCTCAGAGTTTCCCCTGTGTCCTATGTCCTTATTTGTCCATGAAGCTTTTCCCTAACCAACCTAACCCATATCCTATACTTTTTGGCCACTTGATGTGGGAGCCAATGGGAAGAAGGAAATTTGAGCCAGCAAGTGTAGACTACTTTTGCAAAAGATCAGTGGGGAAAGGAAGGGTATTAGGTAAAGTGGGACCTTGGGGGTCAACATAGGGTTTCTAATTTAGGTATTTATTTGAGGCTAGGAGAGACTTTTGTACTGTTTATAGGTGGAGGGGAAGAAGCCTGGAGAGAAGTTAAGATAACTGAGAGGGAGGGGTTGTAAACAGGCTAGTGGCTTACCAAAACTATCAGCAATATTGAGATAGAGTTGCAAATGAATATGTGTCTATGGAACGAACTGTTTAGAAATAGCTTTAAAAAACCCCAAAAGCCTTCTGTAAGGAACCAGATCCCAGAACAGACCCCTGTGTGCCCATTTATAGCTCTTTGAGTCTGCTGAGCTCTATCAGGCATTCATTCAACAAATGATAAATAATTTCTATGAGTAAGGCACAGAGCAAGGCAAGGGTTGTGTGGCTTAATTAAATGTACTGACTTGACATTCATGAAGGGGAGAACATTTCTGTGAGAATAAGTCTGTTTGAATGTAGTTTTGATGATGGATTACAGGGGTCTAGGTGTTGTGCATTCTAGCAGAGCCGCTACAGTGCTTGGCTCCTAGTAGGTGTTCAGTAAGTGTTTGTGACATAATTCGTTTATTGAGCACCTCCTATCAATCAAGCACTGTGCTAGGTTCTGGGACCACATAGATAAAATAGACAAGCTCCTACTTTTTGAGGTGCTTAGGTTTAGTGGTGGTTATAATAGTGTGATATGTTTAATGACAGAGGTAAAAACAAGGGTAGGAGGTGACCTACCCTAGAAACAGAACTAGATTGCAGTGTGTCAAGGGGTGAGTATGGGAAGAGGAAGTGAAGGCAGTGAATGTAGACTGTTCTTTCAAGAAGCTTGGTTAGAAAGAGAAGGAAAGAGAGGGCAGCAAACAGAGAGAGGCAGGGTTGAGGAACTGTTTCTTAAACCATGAGAGGTCTGAACATACTGTTGTGCAGAGGAGAAAGAAACATCAGAGAGGGAAGGGGTGAAGATTCAGAAGTAAGAGTAGTGATTGGTGGAAAGAGATTTCTGAGGGAATAGGAAGGGATGGGAGATAAAGCTGTCCATGAATTCTTAGAAAAATTGTTGTATAGCACTGAGAACTTTCCTGAAGCAGGAGACCATGAATTTTTTTGGTGGTACCAGGTCAAAATGTGATGAGTTAAGAATATGGAAAAGATAGTGGTTGAAGTCATGGATTGTAGGGCCCAGGACAGTCAGGAAAGAAAATTAGTCTGGAGGAGACTGATAATTTGGGAGAAAACAGGAGACCAAAGAATAGGAATTGTAAGAATGAGGAAGTAAAAGCCCTTAAATGGGAAAAAAAGAACAGTAGCCAGAGAGTTGCATATACAAATTTAAGATATTAGAAGTGGAGCAGTAATGAGTGATGAAAAGACCCTGGATGTGGCCTAGGGTGTGGACAACGGAAGTGCAGGGAAAGTCTCTGGAGTTTAGCCAAGTGGTGCTGTATGGTTTATCTTCATGGATGTTAAAGTCCCTCCATAATGGTATAAAGACTTGCATCAGGAGCCAAACATTCAATTTATGTTTGGGAGACACCAGGAAGTAGGCAAATGCCAGTGATGAGACTGGTGGGAGAAAGCTAGTGTCTCAGTTGTCATTTACCTACCTTTCCAGACAAAGAGGTAAGTGAGAGAAGATGTGCTGGGTATCTATTACCTTGGCTTCAACTCCTTGAAGGGCTTCTAAGGTAATGAGATGGCAGACTCAGGCTTCAGAAGATGGTGACCTGTGACTGTGTAGTCCAGCCTGTCCCAGTAGCACTGGCTGCCTAAAGACCTAGCCAGCGGAGTAAGGCAGTGCAATGTCTGTGGCTAGCCGGTAACATGTAACTCCCCAGATGCAGTGAGAAGTGTAGGGCTGAGGAAGAACTGAATCACACAAAAGAGATGGAAACAACATGTTCTAGGTTGAGTAATTCCCCAGAAAGTGTGGTGAGCTGCTGATCTGTCCATGCATTTCCATGGTCTTTGCAAGAACAGTAGTGAGTAATAACATATAAAACAGTTTATCTCATTGATGCTGTGAGAGGAATGTCAGGCAATGAGGCTAAGCTCCTTGTGTCCAGGAGACCTTTTGAGGTACAACTTTGGTTACCAATTGGCTCCACACTTTAGATCCTGGTGGGGGAGGTATCCCAGAGGAAGAATAGTAACAGATAGATGTTCCCAGCTTTGGAGATACCTGTGAGGAAAACCCAGAGAAAATAAGGAATAGCTTCAAGAAGCCCCAAGCTGTCCTTTATCAGTAACAACATCAAACAACAACAATAAAAATGATGATGATAACAGCTAACACTTATATAGCACTTATGCCAGGCAGTGTTTTAACACTTTATGCATACTAAAGTTTTTTAGGACTTAACAACAATCCTGTGACATAGGTACTAATAGTCCCATTTTCCTAAGAGAATTTCACATTGTTTTCCCAGGATTTATCCCCATTCTACCCCTATTGTGGTAGTTTGGGTCCTGGGTATGTATTGAGGTAGACTGTTGCCTTTCTGAATCTTTGGAGATTGTTTTGGACACATGGTGTAGACCTTGCCATGGGAATCATGTGTTGCTGTGAAGTAAACCTGAGAGACGCCTTCACAGAGGTTTTTATAACGTGTGTGTGTGTGTGTGTGTGTGTGTGTGTGTGTGTGTGTGTGTGTAAATATATAGATTATCTCTGGAAGGTAACACAGGAACTTTTTTCCATTTCCCCATCTTTCCATTTTCCCCTAAATAACACTATCACTCCTATACACATCACAGGGCTTAATGTAAGGGAAGGAAACATAACAAAAGAGGAACTTGCTGCTGAATTTTTGCTATTTTTTTCCTGAGAGGGCTTATTGTATCCTATAATATTCTAAATAGGTCCATAACAAACCTCAGAAGTATACTTTCTATATTTTATATTATTAAGAGAGTAAAATTTAACACTTGCCACTGTTTCTGCCTATACTTTTATTTGAATGGAGGTTATAACTTGGTCTGAGGTCTGCTAGGTGTTTGGTTTAACAGAAACATTCTATTTCAATTCACCTGAGGGACCTAAACTAAAAAAAACCATCATGTAGATGTCTGGCCATTCAAGAGTTTTCTGTACCTTTGGAATTAATTGCAAATTCTTTTTAAAATATGAGACCTCAACACACTCTTGCTCCATACACTGACCTAGTTTTACCTGTGTCCCCTCATTTTTCTCAGTGCCATCTTGTCTCTTCCCTTCAAGGTCATATACCAACTACCCCCAAAATGAAAATCTTTTCCTGGTTTAACCTTTGTATACGACCTAGAACCTCTCTCTTCCCAGTCCAAGCCCCTGCCCTCATTTCTAATTTTTAATTTGAGAGACTGCTTATTATAGTTAAGTTTCAGGGTGAATTAAAAGATCTTTAAGGTCACTTCTTTCTTTATAAGTCTTTGGTTCACTTGAAGCAAATATTTCACATTCCAAAGAGCAACCCTTCCTCTTGGCCCTCCTTCTCTACCTTACTTAGATTTATGGTGTCAGGGATTGAATGCACTTCTTTTTCCAGGGGAAGCTTAGGGAATTCACATTGCTTAAACCAAAGAAATAGATTGTTAATGTTAACAGTGAAATATCTGGTCCTATAGAGGCTGATGTTTGAGTGAAGGCCTTCCTAGTGTCCCTCACATCCACTTACCTTTGTAAACTGTGATTTTCCCCCACCCCACCTTAGGCAAAGAAAGGGCCAACAAAACAGAAAGAAAAAAGAAGAAAGAGGAGGAGATAATCTTAAAATGTTAAACAAGTAAAAAAACAAAAAGAAGGGAGCATGTTAAAAGGATCACAGGAACAAACTTGAAAGAACTCCCAATGGCCAGAACTCGAATAATTGGAGCAACATAATAAATAATATGATATTGGGTTACAAATACTTTATTTGGGTATGTGTCCCCCATCCAGGATATGGAGCTTAATCTCTCCCATTCTAAATGCAGTCAGGGCTTAATGACTTGATTCCAAAAAGTAGAGTATGGAAAGGTGGGAAAAGTAACTTTACAGTGGAGAAATTTGACAAACATACCTCAGCCAGCTGATCAAGGTTAACTTCAAAAGCCATAAGTCATGTCGATAGTATGTGCTCTTTTTTGATGTGATGAAAAAAGCATTTCACCGCTGTGGTCTTCCTCTCCAAAACACATTACTCCAGTCTAATCATGAGAAAACCATTGGAAAAATCTCAGCTGAGGAGCATTCTATGAAATACCTGACCAATACCTCAAAACCATCAAGATCTTCAAAAAACAAGTCTGGGAAACTATCAGAGCCAAGAGGAGCCCAAGAAGACATGACAAGTAGATGTAATATGGTATCTTGGGTGGGATACTAGAACAGAAAAAAGACATTAGGTATAAACTAAGGAAATCTGAATAAAGTGTGGACTTTAGTTAATAATAATAATAATAATATATTATTATTATTATTACTCAAGACCCAGACTCAAAACTGGGTCTTGAGTAAATGGGAGCCCTTTGTACTATCTTTGCAAGTTTTCTGTAAATCTAAAATGATACCACATTTAAAATATTACTAAAGTGTTAAAAGAAGATAAGAGGCAAAAAGTGAAAAATAAGAAAGAAAATAAGATTTTTAAAAAGAAACAATATAGGAAAAGAATGTGTAAAAGAATATATATATGTATAACTGAGTCACTTTGCTGTATAGAAGAAATTAACACAACATTGTAAATCAACTGTACTTCAATAAACTTAAAAGAAACAACATAGAAAAAAGGGAAAACTTTAAAAGAAAAAGAAAGACCCTAAATTCTAAAAAGTCCAAAAAAACCCTCAAAAAACCACCAAAACAAAAATTAAAACACAATAAAACCCAAAACCCAAAAAAGAAAGAAAAAAAAGCATAGAAAAGAAAAATATGAAAAAGAGAAAAACAAGCTAACAAAAAAGAAAAAGAAGATAAAAAGAGAAAACCTGGAAAAGAAAAAAAATAAAAACAAAGAAAGAAACAAATAAACCAAACACAGAAAACCCCCATAAAACATAAAACAACAAAGCAAAAAAGAAACAAGAAAAATCACCAAATGCAAAAAACTAAAATCTCCCCAAACAGAAAAGGAAATTGCTCCAAAACACAACAAAAAAGAAAAAGCAATGGGAAAAAGAAGGAAAGGAAAGGGAATAACATCAGCAGTAGTAACAGCAACAAAAACAACAAAGAAAAAAACCCCCAAACAATAGAAAGGATAAAAAGAAAAAATCTCAAGGATAAAAAGCGCAAAAGAAAGAAAAACAAAACAAAAAGAAAAACACTTAAAGGAAAAGGAAAGCCCCAATAACTATAAAAAACAAAGTTTGGGAGACATAAAAAGAAATTTGCTTTCTGTGGGTAGGTTTGTGGACCGTGAGAAATACCCACAAAATGCGGCTGTCCACAGTGCCTTTTGAGAGTTGTTGAAGGAATGAAAAGGGCATGTTATTGTAACATAGGCAGACAGGCATTTAAGTGGCTCATTACCACCATATTAACTTTTCCCATGTGAGTCTGGGAAGCTGACTTTTACCCAAAGCCTCTGAGCCCTGTTTTGTTTTACCAGGGTTTGAGAGATGAACATTTATTGATGGGTTAGGTATGAGATCTGTACTGGGGTGTGCCTGCCCAGATAGAGATATTGGTTTCCTTCTCAAAGGTTATTTATTGTGAATGAAGGCAGATTCTGGCTAGGCCACAGCTCAGTGACTGCTATGTAGTTCCTCCTAGCACTGTGCTGAGTCAGGGCCCTGGAAGTTGCTAGCCACCAACGTAACAAGCAGCCAGAAGGCAGTTTTTGCCATCTGCTTTTAAAAACATGTGATTCTTGCCCACTTACATAAAGGGATGCAGAGATGGGGATTGTCCCAAACATCCAGAATTGCAAATAGCAGCATCCCAAACAGTGACTGTTCCAGATAGCAGGAATCTCAAAGGCATTTGGGTTTGGCTTTGGGGTACATTATAGAGTATATATATATATATATTTTTTTTTTTTTTTTTTTTGCGGTATGCAGGCCTCTCACTGTTGTGGCCTCTCCCGTTGCAGAGCACAGGCTCCGGACGTGCAGGCTCAGCGGCCATGGCTCATGGACCTAGCCGCTCCATGGCACGTGGGATCTTCCCGGACTGGGGCATGAACCTGTGTCCCCTGCATCGGCAGGCAGACTCTCAACCACTGTGCCACCAGGGAAGCCCCCATTATAGAGTATTTTTGCTCTGCATTTAAAATTGTTTGGTTTAGGCTGATGTTAAAATCTGTTTGGATTATCAGGGTGGGTCTTGATTGAATGGTGGAAGGTGATGGCTAGGATGAAACACTTAACCTAGTTAATCCATAAGTCAAGTCATCTCAAGGAAGATCATTGAAAATTTGGTAATGATAATGATAGTGATGCTGCTGCTGCTGCTGCTGCTGCTGCTTGGGTGTGCATTTTGATACACTGGTTCACTCCTCTGGCCTTTATATGGCCAGAAGTGGTAGCAAGATATGGCTACATTGATAGGACTGTTGGGGCACCTATCTCCCACAGATCACATCAGCAGGTAGCCAAGAGCCAGAGGCCTTTATATTCCCTGTAACTTTGTAATTCATCTGGGTCCTGGCGCCTGGTGCTTCTTGCACCTGGCACCGAGAATGGTGATGCTGGGCACTTTGGGGACAGATGGTGCATACCACAATGTCATTGGCCAGTTGATGGGTCATATCCAGAAACTCAGTTAAGATGCACACAGGATAGAAATGTGCGCTCGAAGAAGGATTATTAGATCTAGAATGAAGTTCTAGGATTTATTCCTGGCTCAATACCATATGAACCAAGTTGTCTTGGGCAAGTCAGTTAACATCTTTTAGCTTCTATACAATGTGACTACTTCACAGAAATTGAGTATCTGTGCCATTTTTCCTCATGATGAAAATTTGAATTAAGCCACA
The DNA here is from genome assembly GCF_963924675.1 of Phocoena phocoena. Classification (NCBI taxonomy): domain Eukaryota; kingdom Metazoa; phylum Chordata; class Mammalia; order Artiodactyla; family Phocoenidae; genus Phocoena; species Phocoena phocoena. The sequence continues at coordinate 64,760,508 of NC_089240.1, read as the reverse complement.
AATAAAAATATATATAGTGGAAGAGCTATTGCCTATTAAATCAGGGTATTATGCTAACTTGAAGGATACCATAACAAAAGACAGGATGAGACATTAGTCGTAAACCAATTTGTTTCTCCATGTTCAACCATGCGCTTCTTTCCTTTTCTAGTTTGTCTTCCACCTCACATCCCAGCCAAACCAGTCTCTTTCTGACACTTTGTTCACTATATGACATTTCAGTGGCATATTCAGTGGGTATAGAACCTCTTAGGGGCAGAAGATACCTTGGATTGAGTGGTGATATCCTGCCTGACACCAGGGGATTGGACTAGTGGTAGAAGACTTACGGTTTTTGCATACCAAATATTTTCCCAAAAATCTTGCACCTTCACATAGGGCTGCCAATGTATTGTTTTGCTAATTAAGGACATTATAAAAATAACTACTCTCTTTGGTTATCATTTCATAGAAGAAGGAATAGTTTAACATAAAAAGTAGAAAGGACATAATCTCAAAATTAGAAACAGTTTTTAAAAATTAACTTTATAAAACAATCACTACATAATCCTTGTTTTTCTCATTCTTCCCTTGGACCAGTGAAATATTCATTATGAACTGACATTTAGGAACTGCCCCACTAGATCTGTGTTCTAGTTTTGACTCTGCCACTAATTTACTGTATGACATTTGGCCAAGTTTCTTCTTCATTTTCCTCAGTTTCCTTATCCCTAGAATGGGGAAAATTAGATAAGATGAGATCCGAGTTCCTTTCTAATTCTAATGTTTAAGATACTTTCTAGCCCTTGGAATGTGAGTTTGTTCTGGAAAAAAAAAAGACTGATAGTTACAGAACCCCAAATCAAGTAGCAAGCAATTCACATTCCTGGCATGCACATGACAGAGAACACTTGTACCAGCCATGATGCAAGACATTGGGCTTTTCCCTTTTCGTATTCTTTACATTTTGTGGGGAGGAAGGTTATTTCTTTGAGATCAAATTGTTGGTTCTCTAAAATTCCCTACAGTCACTCATTCTCCTTTTGCTCCACTTTTACCCCCAAATAGTACAAACTCAAAACCTCCAGGCCCTCCAGGTATGTGTGTCTGTTTGGGATTGTTGCTATAAAAATATTTTTACCTCTTATCTCTTTCCTCTCCCTTCTGTCCCTATCTTGTAATACAGTGGTGCCCAACCCCTGGACTGTGGACCAGTATTGGTCCGTGGCCTGTTAGGAACCAGGCCACACAGCAGGAGGTAAGCGGCAGGCGAGCGAGCAAAGCTTCATCTGCCGTTCCCCATCACTGCCCATTGCTTGCATTACCACCTGAACCATCCCTCACCCACCTCATCCGTGGAAAAATTTTCTTCCACGAAACCAGTCCCTGGTGCCAAAAAGGTTGGGGATACCTGTTCTAATATGTACTTCCCATGAATCTTTCCCTATTTATTTTTCTTTCTTTTTTTCCCTTTAGACAGAAAACATGACCTCAGCTGTTGACATGGTCCATAAATGGCATTATCTGAATTCTTGGCAAAATCCCAATTGGGGAATGTTGGGCTGCAGTTGGTTCTAGGTAGCTGGAGGAAATATAAAATTAATTAGCAACATAAATTTGGGCTTTACCTGCCTTGTAAAAGTGCACTAGTGTTTGTACTAGAAAGCATTTTCTGGCCAAAATCCTACTCTGCTGTTTTAAGAAGACTTGGATTTTAAATGCAACATTTTGAGCAAAATGGTCATTTTATTGGCAACCCCAACTTCACTAGTCCTGGGCAAGAAATACAAGAGTAAATTTAGGACATCAAGGCTACTGTCTTGGAGTTTAAGGAGAGTTCAGTCTGCACTTGTCTTAAGAGACCCTAGGTCTCCAAAGATGAAGTTCTGTTTCCTTGCCCCCACTCCTGCCCCTAGTGCCTCTCTTCATAGATTGTTTTCTTGGTATCTGTTTGTGTGACATCTGAAGAGTGGGTCACTGAAACAAAAAAACATGGCACTCAAGAGGCAGCTCAAATTATAGTGATATCTTTTTATCAAATTTATTAAAAAATAAGGCATAATGATATAATCCAAAATTTAATTTGGATTCAATTTCTCCAGTTGTTCACTCTTGAGGGTGATACATTGTTTTGTCTCTGGGAAGGCCTGAATTTAGGCCATTTGCCTATGATTCACATCCTGGCCCTCCCCCTGCCCACCTTCCCACTCCAGCCTTCTTCGTTGCCCTAGAGCTGGGCCCTCACAGCCTGGGGTAGTGGGAACATGGCTCAGTGCACTTCTGGATTCTTCTAGCTGTACTCTCACTGGGGAAAATCAACTTTGAAGTGAAGCTGGGGGCCTGCCAGGAAACTGAAAAGGAGTTATTAAAAATGGTATTTTTCAAACCATGAGTGATGTTTTGATAGCAGAGGGTAACAGGTTACTTGGAATCTGAAATGCTTTGGGTTTTGGATTAAATTGCAAAGTTGGCTGAGATTTCAGACCCCCAGGGTCTTGAGGGCTGAGGACACAATTGAAAGCATATTAGATGCTGGCCACATCTATACAATACCAACCAACTAGTTAAAAAGGGAGAAGTCACTAAAATTTGTTGATTTAGTGTCATAAACACAAAAACGTAAGTTTCAGTTTAGCCTTGTTCTTAATTTAGTTTTATTTTAGGTTTATTCATTTAGTTTTATTTTAATAAATTCAGACTAAAATATTTTGAGTATGGAAATAGCCTGTATTTCTACTGTAAGCATCATATTGCTTAGAATTTCACTATAGTCTCCCACATATTCCTACCCCCAACAGCTTTAAGTGGTAATGATTGTATCTTAAGAACAAACAAACAAGCAAAAAAAGAATTTCATGGGATTCTTTTCAACATCACCATCCCATTCCACTCTCCCAACTGTTTTCCTTAAGAAGTTACGACAGTATCTGAAATTTCATGATTGCCTTTTAAACTTTTGTTCATTTAGGTCTTTAAGTTTTAGTTTCTAAGAATCCTCATTCCATTATTTGTCTGTGGCTTATCCAGGCCTTTGACGTCATCTCCTCTGGTGCACAGTTGATAACCCTCACAGCACGAAAAGGCTTTCTGTCCTTGTGTCCTTCTGTTGGGTTCTTAGAGGTGTTTCCTTCTATAGTTCTGTGTCCAAGAACTTTCCCATCCTCATGTTCCCTGATTCCCCTGGACTGGACCACCTACTTTTCCCTTAGTATCTTCAGGATACATTAGCTGTAGTCCCAGTCTGAGCCTTGGCTATGGCAGTTTTGAACCGTGTTCTCCAGGGTACCCCTCTGCTACCTGACAAGCTTTGCTCGGTAAAATTCTTAGGGAAAAGTTGATATTACCTTATTATTAGCTCAAACTGCTATTTCTGACCTGGAAACCTGCAATTTCGAGCTGCTTTTACTTTGAGCATGGCCAGCTGGACTTTTGTTGTGGGCCTGTTCTTGCATTGCCTACTCCTACTTCCTGTTCCTAGGCCTAGAAGGCCCTCCCAAGAAAATGGCTTGGGGAGCTATGGCCAAAACCATTTGAGTTTGGTGGTGGTTGGAGATGGGGTGGACAACAACTTCCAAGTCTAATCCCACTTGGATATTTTCTTAATTCAGGATCCCAGAAGTGACTTAAACTACTAGACTTGAAGAGGTCCTTAGAGATCTTCTCATTTTTTTGATAAGGAGACCAAGGTTGCACTTGGGGATTTGGCCAAGGTCACAGAGCTGTTCAATGAGAGAACTGGGATGAGAGCCTTGGTCTGTAAAATAAGTTGTCTAAGGTTATAGCTAGTAAGCACTAGTTCTGAGTGAGATTCAATCCCTAGCCATTTCAACTCCCAAGCAACTCTTTTCACTTTTCCTCATAGTCTACCTAACAATAAAAAATGTAACTAGTGAAATAGTATGCATACAGAAAATACCAACTCAGGTGTTAGAACTTTTTAACACCTCAGCTACATCATCTCAGGTCCTGCCCTAACCCTCACAGCTGCCTCTCTCTCTGTGAGATATCTGGGGTAGAGGCTCTCCTTTTGGTGTCCAGAATAGTCTGTGGAAAGAAAGTGAGGGAATTTTTCTGCCTCTACAGAAGGCCCGTGCTGGCCTGAGGCCAACTTTCCTGAGTTTCTCCTAGGCAGATTACACAGTAGATGGGGGTAGGGGAGGCACAATTAGCTCAGACTGTTTTTATTTGGTCTGCAGTGTGAGAGATCAGACATTCTGAAAAGAATTGAAAACACTTCTTTCTTTGGATTCCTGGGGCTGTGTAGGGGGATATTGGGCCCCATTTGGCACAGAGTTGATTAAAGCATTCAAAAAAAGCTCCAATATTGTTGCCCAAGGCTGAATGGAAAGTTTTCCTTCCAGTCAGTGCTGACTCCTAAATCCCACACCTTCTTAAGCCTTTGATTAGCAGACACCTGCCGCCAAGGAGACCAACAAACAGGGGCTGCTCAGAAGGTTCCTGAGGGTGGATAAGTGGTAATGAAGTCTAGATGGGAAGAGTACAATGATTTGGCACCTCTGCTAGGTCCCCAAGGACCAAAAAATCAACATTACTTTTTGCTGAGATTTAAAAAACTTTCTTTGAGTTTTTTGCTTTTGACTCATTTATGTGTACTGAACTTATCAAAAGTATCACTTTGCTAATGCTGCTGTGTCCAAAAATTTACCTATCTCCTCAATTTTTCATTTGAGGTAACAATGTCAGTCATCCCACCTTTTATCATCTCTTCTTATTCAAAATGTTTTAAAGACAAGAGACTAGAGACAGAAGATTGCTATATTATTGATGACCACTTCAGGGGAATCTGTGGCTTAGAAAAAGATGTTGGAAGAAAGTTATGATTAATGCAAAGAAAAAATAATAATGACTAACAAATAGAAGAACTTCAGACCTACCGAGGAAGAGAGAGATTTTCTAGATTCCTTGAATCAACCTGCCTTCATGTGAGACTATCTCTGAAAATAAGCTTCCTGTTAATCAGCATGAAAGATTATTTAAAAATACTAATGATTATTTATACCCCAGTTACTTTCAAAAAATATTTTGGATTGCTAAGAGTAAGGATTTTGATCTGATGGGAAGTCATTGAAAAGAGGTTCCTTCTACAACTGGCCCTGATGAGGTATTTACACAGAGCAAAGCACATTGGCCTAGTTGTCTTGGTGATAGACAGCTTGGCAGCAAGTGCTGTCTGCACAGCTCTGAGGTAGGGTTGAACTGTCTGTAATGTCTCCATTCAAGTTTGGCTAATTGAAATCAGGAAGAAAAATTAATGTAGAAAGAAGGTGAAGAAAATTACATCTCCAGTCGGGTTTTGCATGCCTGTCAATGTGCTGGGTAAAAAAAGTTTTGGGGAGTTCTCGTTCTATTTTTCCTATATTATTGTTATACATGAGCTGGCACATTAGCCTCCAAGACAGGGTTACCACTTGTGGTATATGCCAATTTCCCAAGGACCCCAAGTGAAGTTGAGCTGTGTCACTATCCACACTTCATCAACATAGTACTTGAGGCACAGAGAAAGCAAGGAGCATGTCTCTGGAAGGCAACCCTACTAGCATTCAAGTAAGAATGTTATATCTTTAGCCAGGATAGGAAGCACCATGCTCAGAGCCAAAATAAACCAAGACAGAGGACTTTAAACTCAGGTCTATGAATCCCCAGAAATTGTATGCAAAAACTCATGTGTATATGCATATGTGCATTTTTCTGGGGTCTTTAGCTTTGATTAAATTCTCTAAGGGTCTGAAATCCTCCAAAAGTTAAGAACAACTGCTACATAGATTCAGATTTACAGGCTTGGCCCCTGGTTAGTTTTTCCTGGTATTTCCCAATAAGGTGACAGGGGAATGCTGGAACTTATATATTTGTCATATAGATCCACTAGCTAGACATGCTCTAGTTCAGGATAGTTAGATGTGGAGATCATTTAGCACATCATTCTTTAGTAAAATAAAAGCATACATATTCATCTTTATTTTTACTTAAATATGTCATAGTAGAGTAAGGTTTACAGAAATGCAAACATGTACAAACTAAAAACTTTTCTTTTTGTCTTTCTTTTGCGGTACGCGGGCTTCTCACTGTTGTAACCTCTCCCATTGCGGAGCACAGGCTCCGGACGCGCAGGCTCAGTGGCCATGGCTCACGGGCCTAGCTGCTCTGCGGCATGTGGGATCCTCCCGGACCAGGGCATGAACCCATGTCCCCTGCATCGGCAGGCGAACTCACAGCCACTGCGCCACCAGGGAAGACCCTAAAAACTTTTTAATCTATTTTTATGTCATTATTTAATTTCATCTTATCGTCATTGCTTTATCTCTCACTTCAACGGAGTATTGAAATGTCCCTACTTCTCCATTTTACAAAGTCACTATACATCTCTTTGTAAGCTGTTGGCATTAGTAGAGTCTCATTTGATGACATCACTTTCCTTTTTTCTGGTAATGTTCTTAGTTATCACTAACAAATCACTCCCTTTTATTCTGGTCCTCCATCTTTTCAAATCAGCTACCTCCTACTGTCAAAAATCTAAAGCAGGACATTTTCACCTCATTGTTTTGATGAAACTGTTCCAACTAAGAATGGTTATTTTTGCTTTAAACTTATCAGTTGATAATTATCAGGGTCTTTTACTTTCTCATTTATTAATTTCTTTACTAAAAAATTGATGAGTATATTATCTTTATGTTTAGAAAATATTTTTAAATATATATCTGTTAGAGCCAGCCAGGTTAACTGCTAAGGAGGTATCAATCATGTTTTTAAAAACTCTCAATTAAAGGAATGCTATGATATTAAATATATGCATATTCTTAAGATGCCTGAGACTGTTAGAGATTCAACTGAAGATTTTCTGTACAGCCTGGATCTAAGAAAAAGAGATCATAATAGGGCTCAAATACCTTCTCTTCCCAACATCTTTGCCTTTTAGAGAAAAATCAGGGTATTTGAATTGTCTATCAAGAGAAAAGTAAATTCTTGGAGAGTGAGAAGATAGTTTACTGAGTATGATGGTTGACCCTTTATGAGATGATCAAGGCTGGTCAACACATCGTTCTTGGTACATGAAAAACATGTGCCAAATTCCCACTCCATCCTTGAACATCACTCTTCTCTGGTAGAGGCTGACATTAGGGTGAGTGCTGGGAATGGGGTATGGACAACAGTTTTACACATTGCTTGGTACTTTATAAAACAAGTGAAAGTGTAATGGTTTGTTGTTTTAGGCCACATCAAAATGGCTGGGCTAAGGTAGCCAAGTCAAAAGTTCCTGGTGTCAAAATGTTTGTATAAAAATCTGAATTGATGCTCAGCTGAAGTGCTGCCTCTTTCAGGGGCTTTCCCAGATGCCCCCAGTCAAAATTAACTGCTCTCCTTCTACTTCCATTGTCCTTATTCTGTACTTCCATTATAACACTTATTTTGTATTTCAGTAAACTGTCTATACAACTGATTCTTCTTATTATATTATGAGCTCTTTGAGAGAATGAGCCATGTTTTAGTCATATTTGCTGGTTACAATATGCTTTTCATTAATTCATTTGGTTATCAAATATATGTTAAATGTATATTGTGTCCAAACATTCTGGTGCCGGGGACCTTAAGACGAAAATACATAGTTCCTCGTCTCAAGAAGCTTAGAGTCTGGCATAGCATGAGCTTAACACATGTTGAACTATTATGTTTTCCCTTTTCTATTATTTTGGTTTAGAATAGGAAAAGAAAAGATATTTGTGCAAAGAAAACTCCATATTTCTAATTTCTGTGTCCTTCTGAAGAATATGTCATTTTTCTCTTTTAAGTGTTCGAAAAGAACACTTTAGAAATACAGAGATTTCTTTGCAGCTACTAAATAAGATATTTTTGGTGACAGTATGTGCCCTGAAATGAAGGCTATTAGTGTGCTATCTTATAATTTAAATCATAATATAATGGGGTAGGAGTGGGGCTAGAGGAAAAAAAAAGGTTTATTCTAGAGAATTTAAAAGTGTTCCAGTGTCTGTACCATGTGGATATGTGGTGTATAAATTATGGGAGGGAGGTGAAGTTAGTGTGTAAGAAAATCTGATTAAGTCAAGATGGGTTTCCAACTTTATGAAGTCTTCTGGAATTAGTGAGAGAAGAGGTGAAGCCTCCCTTGATATCACATTAGTCGAACAGAAAAACTTTCCTACTGATCTTTACTCCTAGGTTACATTTACCTTTGACCTGGATGCATATATCTTAATGCTTGTTCACATCTTAAGTTTAATGTTTTGATATGGTTGTATATATTTCCTATAAATACATATTTGACTCATCTTTAGAATATTAGCTACCAGTAAGCAGGCCAAAGCTTGTGTAAATTTTGTTCCAATACTCCTGTGTGGTAAGTTTCTTACTAAATGCATTTTGAGGCTACTGATGATGCTGATAGTCATTTCTGGAATGGCCTATTAAGGATAAAATTGATAAATCTTTTCTCACAGTGGAACTGAAAACTCTGAACCAACATTTCCAGGTGTGAATGATACATCAAAAAATGTTTCCACAGTCTGTCTTGAGTATATCATGTTATCAATAAGCTATTATTTGCAATTTTATTTTCCCACAAATTTCCCTTAGTTCAGAGTTCTCATGAGTTTGCTTTGGCTGGGCACATTCAATACATACCAGGAAAGAGAGCAACCTCTTACTCTAGATGCAGGAATCTTTGAGGAACTCTGTGCCCTCTTCCCCCCACCCCCAAGCATTTTTGTCTATTCTTGTCAGCTTATCCAATGAGGTGAATAGAATCTGTTAAATCTGGTTGTTTGATCAGCTGAATAAACTGATTAATTGACAGAACTAATAAATGGTTATACTGAATTAATTACTTGTGAAACGGAACTGACTTGTTGATAGATGGAATTATCTATTTGACTGAAGTAATTCCTTGATTGAATTGACTGGAAGAATGTTCCCTTGACCAAATTGACTTAATTTTTTAAGATTGACTTTAAAAAATGGACTTGACTGTAGGACTGAATCAACTCTTTCCTTGCTAGAGACAACTAACTAATCTGTTTCATCAAAATGATTGGCTTGATAACATCATGTTGACCATAAGCAAAGTTGGAAAAGAATTACAGAATAGGAAATTTTCATCTCCTTGGCATATAGGAGTTAAAAAAGAATAACTCTGAATTGAGAGTCTGATTGAGAAGTTTTGAGCTTGCACACATCACGTCTCCTATCTAAGCCTATTAACTGTACCTAGAGAGGCCCATTGGTCTGATGAATTTTGAGAGAGTGCAATTTTCCAAGAGCAACATCAGCTCTCTGCTGGGCACTGGCTTATTCTTGGAACCAGATGAAAAAGTTAAAATTAGTTATTGGGAATTGGGTGTGATCTGCAGAAGCAACTGAAATAGGTCATTTTAAAAGTAACATCAAAAATAAGTGCATTGGAGGAGGATCGAGAAAAATACACATACTAAAAATACACTTAGAATTCATTGCAAGCATCATAAATTCAACTTTAACAGACTGCTGGAAACCAAAACAATACTACCCTATCTGCTAGCAGATGAATGGCTGGGGTAGGGATGAGGCAATCAGAATTGGGCCAACATAGTGACTTCTCATGTTTGTAGCTCATCTTTGGATCAGTTTTTCTAAAGTAAGCCATTTGGTGAACTCTTCCTTTTCCTTTCTAGGTCCATTCTTCTAGTATTTTAAATAAGACTCAAATCTCTTTCATCCTTTCAAAATTACCTCTAGCTCATACCCTCCAATCAAATTGCCTTTTTCAAATTCTCTTTTGTTGTGTGAAACAGGAAAAAAATCTTCCATCCCTGGGAATCTGGCTTTAGGATCAATAAGAATGTCTGGTTCCACCTACACTGCAAATTCAGATGTCTAAAATCAAGCACATTTACCTTCTGTGTACATCCTACCCCTTCTTGACTTCCCTTCCAAATCAAATTCTCTATGATATCCTTTGAATAGGATTTGGGAAACTGTGATAAGATATAATCCTAGCTGAACTGTCTCAAGGGAGCTCAGTTACCCAATTTGCAACTCTGAGAAGTGATTAGCATAAAAAGCTGTCCCCAACCTTTCATTCTCTGAAGCTTTTGCTGACTCAAGAGAGCTCTGACAATTGGCTGTCTTATCAAACAGGAGGGTGGTGGAACAGAGAAGTTCAGTAGGGATTTATTGAAACGGGTTTTGGGGAGCCTCTCATATCACACCTACCTGAGGGGAGTTGGCTATTACATTGGATATATATAAACTTGGAACTTTCCCTGGTTACTTGGGAAAATTCACAAAGTTTTCAAATAAGTGAAAATGTACTGAATCTTGAGGACTAGGTGGCATACCTTAAGTGTTTGGAAAGTTCTCAAGAGTTGGCCATGCATATTACATTTTGGGTAGAATTTAGAGGTGAGTCTACCTCTGAGCATGCTGGGGTTTAGCTCTTAGGGCTTAGGTAGCTATCAGATGTGTACAGTTGATGTCTTTACTGGATGGATAACTTGACAGTCACTGCCACAATCAAGTCACAGAAAACTGGAGAAAACAGTTGTTTTTTGTTTTGTTTTTTTTTTAACATCTTTATTGGGGTATAATTGCTTTACAATGGTGTGTTAGTTTCTGCTTTATAACAAAGTGAATCAGTTATACATATACATATGTTCCCATATGTCTTCCCTCTTGCATCTCCCTCCCTCCCACCCTCCCTATCCCACCCCTCCAAGCTGTCACAAAGCACCGAGCCAATATCCCTGTGCCATGCGGCTGCCTTCCACTAGCTATCTACCTTACTACGTTTGTTAGTGTGTATATGTCCATGACTCTCTCTCGCCCTGTCACAGCTCACCCTTCCCCCTCCCCATAACCTCAAGTCCGTTCTCCAGTAGGTCTCCGTCTTTATTCCTGTCTTACCCCTAGGTTCTTCATGACATTTTTTTTTCTTGAATTCCATATATATGTGTTAGCATATGGTATTTGTCTTTTTCTTTCTGACATACTTCACTCTGTATGACAGACTTTAGGTCGATCCACCTCATTACAAATAGCTCAATTTCGTTTCTTTTTATGGCTGAGTAATATTCCATTGTATATATGTGCCACACGTTCTTTATCCATTCATCTGATGATGGACACTTAGGTTGTTTCCATCTCCGGGCTATTGTAAATAGAGCTGCAGTGAACATTTTGGTACATGACTCTGTTTGAATTTTGGTTTTCTCAGGGTATATGCCCAGTAGTGGGATTGCTGGGTCATATGGTAATTCTATTTGTAGTTTTTTAAGGAACCTCCATACTGTTCTCCATAGTGGCTGAACCAATTCACATTCCCACCAGCAGTGCAAGAGTGTTCCCTTTTCTCCACACCCTCTCCAGCATTTATTGTTTCTAGATTTTTTGATGATGGCCATTCTGACTGGTGTGAGATGATATCTCATTGTAGTTTTGATTTGCATTTCTCTAATGATTAATGATGTTGAGCATTCTTTCATGTGTTTGTTGTCAGTCTGTATATCTTCTTTGGAGAAATGTCTATTTAGGTCTTCTGCCCATTTTTGGATTGGGTTGTTTTTTTTTTGTTATTGAGCTGCATGAGCTGCTTGTAAATTTTGGAGATTAATCCTTTGTCAGTTGCTTCATTTGCAAATATTTCCTCCCATTCTGAGGGTTGTCTTTTGGTCTTCTTTATGGTTTCCTTTGCTGTGCAAAAGCTTTGAAGTTTCATTAGGTCCCATTTGTTTATTTTTGTTTTTATTTCCATTACTCTAGGAGGTGGGTCAGAAAGGGTCTTGCTGTGATTTATGTCATAGAGTGTTCTGCCTATGTTTTCCTCTAAGAGTTTGATAGTTTCTGGCCTTACATTTAGGTCTTTAATCCATTTTGAGCTTATTTTTGTGTATGGTGTTAGGGAGTGATCTAATCTCATACTTTTACATGTACCTGTCCAGTTTTCCCAGCACCACTTATTGAAGAGGCTGTCCTTTCTCCACTGTACATTCCTGCCACCTTTATCAAAGATAAGGTGTCCATATGTGCATGGGTTTATCTCTGGGCTTTCAATACTGTTCCATTGCTCTATCTTTCTGTTTTTGTGCCAGTACCATACTGTCTTGATTACTGTAGCTTTGTAGTATAGTCTGAAGTCATGGAACCTGATTCCTCCAGCTCCTTTTTTCGTTCTCAAGATTGCTTTGGCTATTCGGGGTCTTTTGTGTTTCCATACAAATTGCGAAATTTTTTGTTCTAGTTCCGTGAAAAATGCCAGTGGTAGTTTGATAGGGATTGCATTGAATCTATAGATTGCTTTGGGTAGTAGAGTCATTTTCACAATGTTGATTCTTCCCATCCAAGAACATGGTATATCTCTCCATCTACTTGTATCATCTTTAATTTCTTTCATCAGTGTCTTATAATTTTCTGCATACAGGTCTTTTGTCTCCTTAGGTAGGTTTATTCCTAGATATTTTATTCTTTTTGTTGCAATGGTAAATGGGAGTGTTTTCTTGATTTCACTTTCAGATTTTTCATCATTAGTATATAGGAATGCCAGAGATTTCTGTGCATTAATTTTGTATCCTGCTACTTTACCAAATTCATTGATTAGCTCTAGTAGTTTTCTGGTAGCATCTTTAGGGTTCTCTATGTATAGTATCATGTCATCTGCAAACAGTGACAGCTTTACTTCTTCTTTTCTGATTTGGATTCCTTTTATTTCCTTTTCTTCTCTGATTGCTGTGGCTAAAACTTCCAAAACTATGTTGAATAAGAGTGGTGAGAGTGGGCAACCTTGTCTTTTACCTGATCTTAGTGGAAATGCTTTCAGTTTTTCACCATTGAGGATGATGAAAACACTTGTTTTGACATTTGTTGAGTATCTGCTACATACCAGGTAATGTTCTAAGCCTTTTACATGAATATACTTATCTTTAATACAACCCAAAGAAGTAAGTAGAATTAGTATGTCCATTTATAGGTTAAGACATTGATTAAAAGAGAACCCTTGATCACAGGTGGCTAAGTCAAGATTTGAATCCAGGCTCAGTCAATCCATATAAAATATTATAACTATACCACTTTATACTTATATAATTACATTATTTGCTTTATATAACATTTGTGTATGTGGGTATTTATTTATATTCTACCATATTCCAGAAAGTATGTCAGCTTAGAATATCATGTAAGGTAAAAAGTATAGGTGATATTATTTTTGTTTTATGAGTGAGGAAAAAATCAGAGATTAATTCAGCTAAATAATAGGATAGCCATGACTAGAACCTGAGTTTAGTGATTCATAAAAAGGCTTGGGAATTATTGTTTATTTGGCAAATTTTATAAGGGCTATGAGGCACAGTTAAATAAAAGAGACTATAAGAATAAATGAATATGTGGTAGTATCCCAGTATCACTGGAGGGATCTGGTAAATAGTAAATGTTTAGCAGGTATTAAGACACTCTGCTTAGGCACTTGTATCATGCAGATAAAGTAGACAAGATTTTTACCCTCAAGCAACTTATAGTCTAGTTGGAGTCAGCCATGTTTACAGTAGTATGACCCATGCTATGGTGAGAGATAAGGCAGACAGAGGGCACGTCATGATGGCCTTGTGTACTGCGCTTAATGGGTTCAGGTTGTAGCCCCAAGGCAGTGCAGACTTATTCAACTAAGGTAGTGATCTGATCAAATTTGTGGGAAAGTTCACTATGCTAGAAGTGTAGAAAGTATATTGGAGAAAGCTGAGATTAGAAGCTTTCAACTTTGACCCACTCCTGATTTTGTTCTGTGTAGTCCATACCTGTCTTCTTTTATTTGTTTATTTATTTATTGAAACACTTTTCAGTGGGTGTCCACTATCTTTTCTAGGTGTAATTGATATATAAGTGAAAAGAACTGCCCTCAAAAGCCTCACAGCCCAGATGGGAAGACATTCACTATAAATATATGGATGACAATAAGAGTTTTAATTGTTCTATGAACACAGTGATAGGGAAGCACAAACTGCTAGAGTGTCTGGAGAGAGCCTACCCTATTGGATTGCAATAGCTCCTTGAGGACATGACTGAATCTTTTTTCCTGTATCCATAGAAAACATGAAGATCCATAGTAAGAGATCAGTTAAAATGTGTTGTTACTGTTATTCAGAGTCTAGCATTTCCAGTGACAATGAGTCCCAGAGTGGCAGCTCAGGGCTTAGGTTTGTTCCTGCCCCCTTCTCATCTCAACTAACCTTTTCACCCCTTGGTAAAGTTAAATTTATGAAATCATCGATAAAAATAGTTCATTCTTTCATGGCTCATTCTTCTCTTCCTAAAATAATATGCATAGCAGTTGGAAAAATTCAGTCACACATTGGATAAGACCCCATATTAGATACCCAAAGCTGTGACCTTATTCCTTTTGGTTTTGAGATCCTTAATAGGTAGGATTTCATGCTGCATAAACTCAGAACCATTGATATTTAAAAGAACAGTCTGTAAGAGTCAAGTTCTTTTTTTCCCCTAATATCAAGATGATATCCAGTAGAGGAATTGCAGCTGGACAGAGAGAGAACTGAATTTGCTGTCTTAGACTTAGTAGTACTCATTTGGGAAATCTTTGGAGGACTGACTCCTCAAGGAAAGCTATTCAAAATCTGTTTTGGAAGCTTTTCAGTCAGGTTTAGTTCTGGGAAAAGACTGTTGGTTGTGGACAACTGCTTTAATTCTGCCCTGGTTCAGAGGCTTTCAGCACAGGGTTGCAACTTATAACTCCAGCTTGCCTTTCATTCATGGCCAAATAGTGATTTCTGACCCCAGATACTTTTTTTAAGCCTTTAGATATGAAGGTTGTGTTATATTCTTGGTTTCCTGCAAGAGGATGGGGTTGGTAGTAATGCAATAGAGGTGAACATCTATGGCACTGTGCTAGTTTGCTGTTTTACAAAAATTATTATTATTTTAAGGTCTATTATAAGCTGGGGACCCTCAAGTTGTCAAAGTGTGGTTGGTCTTTTCTGAATTAATTTATAGTCAAGTAGGGGAGAGGCATTTCCCATCTCTCATACATAACTATAAGAGGAAGTTTAGTTGGCTGACCTCAACAGGGGGTTGTTCTCATAATTTTAGTTGGGGGAAAGAGAGAGATAATGAGTGATAGAGAGAGAAAGGAGGTGGTGGCGAGAGGAAGGGAGAGAGAGGGAAGCTTTCTACAACTCAATGCAAAGAAAAAGAAGTAAAAATAAAAGGAAATTACGGAGAAGATATGAATAGGATAATGCAATTAGGTTATGCTAAGCAAACTAAATCCTGTTGTCATTAAAAAGAAATCGTTCCAAATTTTTTCTTGCTCTCTGAACTAGAAATTTGCTCCTGACAATCATCACAGTTCCAGGTGATTGACCCTAAACCTGGAGGGTGGGAGGGGAGAGAGATGAAGCAAGATGTTTTTCTTGACAGCTATTAAGGCCTGATTCAAGCTGTCTTCCTCTGTGTAGCTGTCTAAAGCAGAAGATCCATTTTATTAAAATTTGTTTAATCGTTATAGCTATGAAGTGGCGATCTGTCCTACAGCCATGATGGGGTCTCAGAGAGGAAATCAGAAGCACCATCACCAGATATTCCCCACAGATGCTTTGATAACCAGAGTACAATGTTTACCATGTGTTGTAAATGTTCATTTTTCTTTGACAGTACTCAGTGTAGCACACTGATAGTGTTAAGTAAAGGCAATGACATCATAAGATTTTAATAGTTCCCAAACTTGTACAATGACACCCTTGATATCTTTTTATTTGATTTCAAGCAACAGAGGCCAATTTTCTTCTATGATGTTTCTAAATTACTGCACTGATATGCTCAGTTATCTTGTGCAGTTCTAGGCCATTCACCAGACAGCCATTTTACCTTACAGTAACTATGACACCCTTAGTTTTGTCTGGAGAACTCTGCAGGATCAACATTCCTGAGTAGAGGGCCCAGTGATTTATTTTAGAATAAAAGAAGCCTTCAAAGAAGTAGCATTTTCCAGTCAGAAAACCTTAGGCAATAATGATTGAGAACACTGGAAAGTCGAAATATAAGTTCCAAGGAAGGATACTTGGAGGAAATTTTGCTGGGAAGGAAAAGTCATTTATTGTGTAATTAGTGTGTGTGTGTGTGTGTGTGTGTGTGTGTGTGTGTGTGTGTGCATCTACTCTGAAAGTATAACAGTAAAATAAAGTGCCCTAAAATCATTTAGATTAGATCAGAGATTCTTCAAGTTGGAAGGGATCTTTAATAGTTAAGTAGCAAGTGCACCTCATCCCTTAACCCCAACGTTTGAATCACCTCTACAAAATCCTTTCCTGACAGTGATTCAGCCTCTGGCCCCACACTTGGAGTTTAAGGTAGTCAATCCCTTACAAGGCAGTCCATTCCATTTTTGGACTTTTCTTATTCAGATAAAGCACAATGTTATTTAAATAGTATGATTTTTTAAGAAAGTTAGACAGACCTGGATTTGAATCCTGCCTCCATACTTTACTGGGTGATAATGAGGAAGTTGCTTTATCTCTCTGAACTTCACTTAACAACTTCCCCCATATATATATGTCTCTACCTGAGCCCACAAAAGAACTTGAGACCTTCCCAATATTATAATAAATATTTTAAATCAGAACAGTTAACGCTTAAGCATTAAATACTTTGTGATAAGGCTTTGGTTATTGCTTGTTATTGACTCAGTCAATATCTTCCAAACTGGGTGTATTTCCTCAATGTAACCATACTTAATCAATGCTGGAGTATGTTAATATTTTCAAAGCTTTCAAGTCACCCAAGCTGTCCTTAAAACTACTCTTTTTAGTAGCAGACAGAATATGTCCTTCAAAGCAGATGTTTTTTTCTTATTCTGTCTCTGCACTTTTGCTCATACAGTGCCCAAAATTTGAAATGCCATTTTATTCTCCTCTCAATCAATATAAATCCTATCCATTCTTCAGGGCAATATTCAATTTCAGCCTCCATCATGAATACTTTCTTGATCATTCCAAAACATGAGGCTCTTGCCAAACACATGGAATTGATCATACACATTATAGCGTTTGCCCTAGTCACTAAAAAAAAATCCTTTAAAAGAAATTCCCCATTTGTGGCATACCTACTATGTGCCAAACTCTATAAGGAATACAGAAAATGTACATAAACAAGATATTGGATCTTGGATATTGGAGTATACAGATGTAGCTAATTATTTGAACTTGAAACAAAACTAATAATGGAGCAACACAAATGTTTTAATTGGAGCTTCCACTAACAGGTAGATGCTGATGGTGAAGCCTAAGAAGTTTTGATCTGAGACTAAGTGAGGTATGGAGTGAAAAGGGTTTGAAACTGAATAGGATAAGCTTGAGGGTTTCCTAGGACTAGGGATTCCAAGAACAAGCTAAGAAGTTTAGAGCTGAAAGTGACTTTTCTGGTGTCTGTTCTGGCATGTATGGAGCTTGGAAATCATCACTCCTGTCCTCATAACAAGAAAAAATGAAACAAGCAGAAAATCAATAACTCTTCTTAGATGCACTGGAGAGTTGAAGTCACAGAGAAAATTGCTGTCCCCCAAATTGGAGAGACATGCAGGCAGTTACAGAGAATCACAGATTACCAAAGCAGAAGGCCAGGAGCAGAAACCACCACTGGAAGTAGTACTGGGGTAGGAAAATAAATTGTAGTTGATGAATTGCTGAAAACCCAGTGTGGACAAGCTTGTGAGTTAAAACCCCCAGGGGACACAAGTTTTAGGGGAGTGCCCACATTTTCATGAGTTTTATTTCCAGGAGCCCTACCAAGTTCTCACAGCAAGGATCTGAGAAAAATCCCCTTGTGCTTTCAGCAGAGGGAGGGGGAAATAGCCATTTTGAAATATGCCTAGAACATTCTGCTCCTCTTAACAAGGCCTGCCTCCAAGGGAAACTATTTACCAAAGCCTGACTTGGGCTTTGCCAGAGCCTAAGTGACCTAGAGGAAGAGAAATACCCAACTCCAGCCCCCTCTTTCCTTCCTGTCTCACCTAAGAGGGTAAAAACCTAGAAGTACTTATGAAGGTCACAACCCAGTGGCAGAGGCCCACTAAAAGACTGAAGCCTAATCATGGGATTGTAGAATGCTTCCCTTCTCCCCATACCTTACCACTACATCAATAAGACTTCTGTATAATAAGAGAGGAATGCAACTGAAATAGCCAAGTGTCTCAAACCTTATTTAAGAAGTCTCTAGGGAAATCCAAAGACAACAGGGGAGAAAAAAACAAGGGCACCAGAATAAATTTTAGTCTCTGACACCTATAGCTAAAGCAAACAGTAAACGCAGTCTAACTCCTAGACAGATAAACATGAAACCTCACATTAAAGGCCTATTTACCTCAGTTCCTTTTACTCAGTAATCATGTCCATCCATCAACAAAAATTAAAACATACTAAAAGACAAAGTTAAAAAAAAATAAATAAATAAATAAAATAAAAGACAAAAAAAACCAGTTTGAAGAGACAGAGAAAGAATGAGAATCAGACTCAAATATGGCAGAGATATTGGAATTATCAGACTGGGAATATAAAACAACTATATTAATATGCTAAAGGCTCTAATGGAAAAAAGGGATGACATGTAAAAACAGATGGATAATGTGAGCAGAAATATGGAAACTCTAAGAAAGAATCAAAAGGAAATGCTAAAAATAAAAAACATTGTAACATAAATGAAGAATACATTTGATAGATTTATCAAAAGCAATAGACTGGACACAGCTGAAGAAAGAATTAATAAGCTTAAAGAAATGTCAGTAGAAACTTCTAAGACTGAAATGCAAAGAGAAAAAAGAATGAAAAAAACAGAACAGAATATCCAAGAACTATGGGATAATTACAAAAGGTGTAATAAATGCACAGGACAAATATTAGGAGAGAAGAGAAAGAAAGGAGCAGAAGAAATATTTAATGTAATAATGACTGCAAATGTTCTCAAACTAATGGAAGACACCAAACCACAGATCCAGGAACCTCAGAGAACACCACGCAGGATAGATACAAAAAAAAAAAAAAAAAATCTATTCCTAGGCATATCATACTCAAACTGCAGAAAATCAAAGACAAAGGAAAAATCGTGAAAGTAGCCAGAGGAACAAAAATCCTGACCTGTAGAGGACCAAGGATAAGAACTACATCAGACTTCTCTTCAGAAACTATACAAGCAAGAAGGGAGTGTAATGAAATATTTAAAGTATCAAAAGAAGAATCCCAGGAACTGAGAATTCTGTATCTAGAGAAATTACACTTCAAAATTGAAAGAGAAATAAATGCTTTCTGAGACAAAAGTTGAGAGAATTTGTCACCAGTAGACCTGCCTTGCAAGAAATGTTTAAAGTTCTTCAGAAAGAAGGAAAAGGATATAGGTCAGAAACTTGGATCTGCATTAAGGAAGAACATTAGAGAAAGAATAAATGAAAGTAAAATAAAATATATTATTTTTTAAAAATTTATTTTATTGAAGTATACTTGATTTACAATGTGTTAACTTCTACTGTACAGCAAAGTGATTCACATATATATATACACACACACACACATTCTTTTTCATATTCTTTTCCATTATGGTTTATCACAGGATAGTGAATATAGTTCCCTGTGCTATACAGTAGGACCTTGTTGTTTATCCATTCTCTATATAATAGTTTTCATCCTCTAATACCAAACTCCCAATAGTTTTCTTATTCTTAATTTATCTGATAGATAACTGTTCTAAATAATAATGATAACATTTTATTTGGTGATTATAGCTTATGCATAAATAAAATGAATGACAGCAGTGTTATACAGGGTGGGGGAATGAATTGGGAATGCTCTGTTATAAGATATTTGCACTACTCGTGAAGTAGTATACTGTTATTTGAAAGTGGACTTGCATTGGTTGTAAATGTATATTGAAAATTCTAGGCCACCACTAAAGTAGTATATTTGATATACTAAGAAAAGAGAGAAAATGAAATCATATAAAATATTTAATTAAGATCAGAGAAGGCAGAAATAGAGTGGAAGACAAAAAAAGAAACAAAGAACAAGGGCAACAAGTAGAAAACAGTAACAAATATGATAGCTATTAATCCAACTATATCAATCATCACTTTTAATGTCAATGGTATAAATACCCTCAGTTGAAAGACAGAGTCCTTTCCTCCTTGACCGTACCACACCCTATCCTAATCTGGCTCACCTCTCTGCCAAGGTGCTGACGCAAAGCCCCGCACATGGCAAGCTGTCAACGTGCACGTGAAATGCACGCAGTTTTAATTTAATTAAATTGTTCTCCTCTAAATGTTTGCAAATCAAAGCTTCTTTCCAGGTGTAACTTAAAATTCCACTCCCCTCACCCACCCTTGCTAGCCATTTGTTTTCCTCCTGCTCTGATAAATTGCGTTATTTTTTGCCCACTTCCTTGAATCTCATGTAGTGCATGCGTGTTTTGTTTGATTAACCAGAGCTGCAGGTCTTTCACGGCTTTTCTTTTGAACCCCTGACCCTCAGGTCACCACAGTGCATTCCATCAGACTATGGCCACTGATGCAAAGAAAATGAACCCCAAAGTTGCCCAGAGACTATTGACGAGATCGAATGTGAGAAAAACAATGGCTGGCCTGTGAGCTTCTCTCTTGCAAGGGTATGAACTGGGGACCATGAAGAGTTCGGGGCAGGCAGGGAGAGGAGCTGAATCTGAGAGGCTGGGGAGAGGCTGGGGAGGCTGTAGCAGGCCAAAAGCAAGCTGAAGCCATAAAGGAGAAGACTCCATGGTTAAAGAGAAAGGATGAGGGAGAGAAATGGTACATGGAGTGAGATGGGCAGTCAGTAGGGAAAGAGAGAGAAAGAAACAAAAGCCCAAAGAAAGAAGGTGATGGGGTGATGGGGAGGCAGAGGGTCCTATATCTGTGTCTGGCTACATTTAGGGACACCCCAGTTTCGTTTCTTCCCACATATACCCCCAGAGTCCATGTTTCAGAACATGGGCTAACTTGAGCAGGCCTCTGCACCTTAGAACCGTAACAGCCTTCATCAGAGCCAGGATTTGGGAGGCCTGAAACTTACAACATTTTGTGGGCCTTCTTTAAGAAAAAAGAATATAAAATTACTTTTGCAAATTTTGCAATGATATCTGTCATTCACATGAACATACTTCCAGAAGCCCCACAAGTGAGAGGCCTGGTAGCTTAAATTCATTAACATCTTAGCAAATCTGCTTCTGGACACACAGGTGAGCTTTTGAAAGGAACTGTAACCATGCCATCATGGGAGGAAAGCAGAGAACTAACTCTAGCTGGGAAGCATTTTACAATTTTTGTTTCTTTCATATATATTATAGAACCATTTTGAAGACCATGTGATTAAAATAGTTCCTGACAACTTGAGACACTGATTTTTAACATTTTTTTTCTAGTGGTACTTATCTCATTTAAACCATTTAAGTCAATTTATTTTAACTAAAGACTTTTAGCTGGAAAAAGGCATAAAAAATGAAATAGAGTCTTTTATAGTGGATTAAAAAAAGACTCAACTATAAGAAGCTGAGCTGTTGTATAAGAAGCCAAATTAAAAAATAAAGACAAAGATAACTTAATTAAAAGAATAGGGAAAGATATACCATGCTATTACTAATCAAAAGAATGCTGGAGTAGCTATAATAGTTTCAGACAAAGCAGACTTCAGAGCAAGTAAACTTATCATGGATAAACACAGACATTATATAATGATAAAGGGGTCACTACTCCAAGAACACATAAAAATCCTTAATATGTATGCACCTAGCAATAAAGCATCAAAATATGTGAGGTAAAATCTTATAGAACTGCAAGGAGAAATAGATAAGCTCACTATAAGTTGGAGATTTCAATACCTGTCTGTTAGTACTTGACAGATCCAGCAGGCAGAAAGTCAATAGGGACATAGATGAACTGAACAGCACCATCAGTCAAGTGGATTAATCAGTTCTATAAGTATTTTATAGAATACTTTATCCAACAACAGCAGAATGTACATTCTTTTCTAGATCACATTGAATATTTACCACATTCTGGGCCATAAAACATACCTTGACAAATTTTAAGAGAATAGAAATCATACAAAGTATGCTCTCAGATAACAATGGAATTGAACTAAAATCAATAACAGAAAGATAGTTGGAAACCTCACAATGTTGGTGATTAAAAAACATGCTTCTAAATAAGACAGAGGTCAAAAAAGAAGTACTGTGGCACATATATACAGTAGAATATTACTCAGCCATTAAAAGAAACAAAATTGAGCTATTTGTAATGAGGTGGATGGACCTAGAGTCTGTCATACAGAGTGAAGTAAGTCAGAAAGAGAAAAACAAATACTGTGTGCTAACACATATATATGGAATCTAAAAAAAAAAACAACAAGGTTCTGAAGAACCTAGGGGCAGAACATAAATGAAGATGCAGATGTAGAGAATGGGCTTGAGGACATGGGGAGGGGGAAGGGTAAGCTGGGACGAAGTGAGAGAGTGGCATGGACATATATACACTACCAAATGTGAAATAGATAGCTAGTGGGAAGCAGCCGCATAGCACAGGGAAATCAGCTTGGTGCTTTGTGACCACCTAGAGGGGTGGGATAGGGAGGGTGGGAGGGAGATGCAAGAGGGAGGGTATATGGGGATATATGTATACATATAGCTGATTCACTTTGCTATAAAGCAGAAATTAGCACAACATTGTAAAGCAATTATACTCCAATAAAGATGTTTTAAAAAGTATGAGAAATTACAAAATATTTCACATTAAATGAAAAAATATAACATCACAATTTGTGGGATGCAGCAAAAGCAGTACTTAGAGGGCAATTATGACACTGAATGCATATTTTAGAAAAGAAGAAAGATCTGCCATCAATAATCTAAGCTTCCACCTTAGGGAACTAGGAAAAGAGTAAATTAAATCCTAAGTAAGCAGAAGAAAGAAGTGATAAAAATTAGAACAGAAATCAGTGAAATTGAAAACAGGAGATCAACAGAGAAAATCAACACACTAAAATTTGCTTCTTTGAAAAGACTAATAAAATTGATAAACCTCTAGCCAGGTACTAAAAAAAAGAGAGAAGACCCAAATGACTAACATTTAAAATGAAAGAGAGGCAATAACTACTGATCCCATAGATATTAAAAAGATAATAAAGGTATATTATGAACAGCTCTATGACCACAAGTTTGATAACCTAGATGAAAGGGACCAGTTCCTTGAAAGACACAATCTACCAAAACTCATGCAATGAGAGAGAGAGAATCTGAATAGGTTTATGTCTATTAAAGAAATTGAATCAATAATAACCTTCCAAAACAGAAAGTACCAGGCACAGTTGTGTTCACTGGTGAATTCTACCAAACATTTAAAGGTATTATACCACTTCTCTATAATTTCTTCCAGAAAACAGAAGTTGAAGGAATACATCCAAACTCATTCAATAAGGCAACATGATATAACAGAAAAAACATAAGGCTAGAGGTTAAAGTTCTGAGTTCTAGCCTTGGCTTCTATTACTTATTAGTATGTACAAATCACTAAACCTCTTTGAGTCTTAGTTTCTTCACCAGTAAAGTATGACTAATGATAATACTGTTTTGTACACCTCCAAATTTTGTATGTTGAAGTCCTAACCCTCCATGTGACTGTGTTTGGAAACAGGGCCTTTAGGGAGGTAGTTAAGGTTAATTGAGGCATAAATGCCTCCTAATCTGATAGTATCCGTGACCTCATAAGAAGAAGAAACACTGGTGATATCTTTCTCTCTGCATAAGCACACAGGAAAGGCAATTTGAGAATATACTGAGAAAGCGTCCATCTACAAGACAAGAAGAGATGTCTCACAAGAAACCATCCCTGGTACTTTGCTCTTGTACATCTATCCTCCAGAATTGTGTGAAGATAAATGTGTGTTGTTTAAGCTATCCAGTGTATGGTAGTTTGTTATGACGGCCTGAGCAGACTAATACAAATACCTACTTTTTAATATTGTGAACGTTAATTCAAAGCAAATGATATTTGAATATGGTAAAGCTTTATATGAATTTTAAGTATTCTTGTTAATACTCCTTTTATTGTAACTAAGCCATTTAAAACTGTAATAGGTAACTATGCTATAAGCCTGCAACTTATTTAATGTTAGCCTTTAGTGTTTTATATCCAACACTGTAGTAAATGAATTCTAACAGACACTGTCATGGCAATACACTACAGAAGGTTGGGAAACACAAGAAGAGACAAGGGGAAAGGCCATAGTCCTGTATTTTAGTCAAAAGAGCAAATGTTCTAAGCTTGAGTAGTGACAGTGGAACCTACTGGCCTGTGGGGTGCCCCTGGTTTGAAAGTTTTCTTTTTATGTTACTATTTATTTATTTATTTATAGTATAGTTGATTTACAATATTATATTAGTTTCAGGTGTACAACATAGTGATTCAATATACAAATAGGTTATATTCCATTTAAAATTATTATAAAGTAATGGCTATATTTCCATGCTGTACAATATATTCTTGTTGCTTATTTATTTTACACATAGTAGTTTGTACCTCTTGATCCCCTACTCCTATCTTGCCCCTCCCCTCTTCTCTCTCCCCACTAATAACCAGTAGTTTGTTCTCTATATCTGTGAATTTGTTTCTGTATTGTTGTATTCATTCATGTTATTTTTTAGATTCCACATATAAGTGATACCATATAGTATTTGTCTTTCTCTGTCTGACTTATTTCACTAAGCATAATACCCTCTAGGTCCATCCACATTGTTACAAGTGACAGAATTTCATTCTTTTTAATGGTTGAGTAATATTCCATTGTGTATGTAAGTATATATATATATATATATATACACACACACACATATATGATGGGCACTTGGGTTGCTTACATATCTTGGCTATTATAAATAATTATTCTGTGAACATTGGGGTGCATGTATCTTTCTGAATTAGTGTTTTCATTTTCTTCAGATATATATCCAGGAGTGAAATTGCTGGATCATATGGTACTTCTATTTTTAGTTTTTTGTGGAACCCCCATAATGTTTTCCATAGTGGCTGCACCAATTTGCATTCCTACCAACAATGTATGAGCATTCCTTCCCTTTTCTCCATATTCTCGCCAACATTTGTTATTTGTGTTCTTTTTGATGATAGCCATTCTGACAGGTGTGAGGTGACATCTCATTATGGTTTTGATTTGCATTTTTCTGATGATTAGCGATATTGAGCATTTTTTCATGTGCCTGTTGGCCATCTGTGTGTCGTCTTTGGGAAAATGTCTTTTCAGGTCTTCTGCCCACTTTTTAATCAGGTTGTTTGTTTCTTAATATGGAGTTTTATGAACTGTTTATATATTTTGGATATTGACCCTTTATTTGTCATATCATTTGCAAATATTTTCTCCCATTCAATAGGTTGTCTTTTAGTTTCGCCGTTGGTTTCCTTTGCTGTGCCAGAGTCCCATGGAGTTTCAGTCTGCCCTCTCTGCCCTGTTTCAGGAATAAGCAAGTGTGTGCATGCTCCTCACAAGTGGATTTCAGACTTCCCACAGCGCTCCTGTTAGTCACACAGGCCCTCTAGCCAGCCAAGGGGACTCATCTTTCTGGTGTTGGATCCCAGGGCTGGGGTGCCCAATATGTGGCTCCAACCACTCTATCCTCAATGACGATCTCTGCCAGGGTAATCCCCCTTTTCTTCTGAGTCCCCTCCCAGGGGCACAGGTCCCAACCTGATTGCTTTCTTCCCTTCCTACCAGTTTCCCACGTGGATCTTTCTTACAGCCTTGTTTGTACAAGTCTGCCACGCTCCAGTTAGTTTTCAGTGAGAATTGTTCCACATGTAGATGTATTTTTTAACATTTTTATTGGGGTATAATTGCTTTACAATGTTGTGTTAGTTTCTGCTGTATAACAAAGTGAATCAGCTATATGTATACATATATCCCCATATCCCCTCCCTCTTATGTCTCCCTCCCACCCTTCCTATCCTACCCCTCTAGGTGGTCACAAGGCACTGAGCTGTTCTCCTTGTGCGATGCAGCTGCTTTCCACTAGCTATCTATTTTACATTTGGTAGTGTATATATGTCCATGTTCACTCTCTCACTTTGCCCCAGCTTACACTTCCCCCTCCCCATGTTCTCAAGTCCATTCTCTACGTCTGCGTCTTTATTCCTGTCCTGCCCCTAGGTACCTCAGAACCAGTTTTCTTTGTTTTAGATTCCATATATATGTGTTAGCATACAGTATTTATTTTTCCCTTTCTGACTTACTTCACTCTGTATGACAGACTCTAGGTCCATCCATCTCACTACAAATAACTCAATTTTGTTTCGTATTATGGCTGAGTAATATTCCATTGTATATATGTGCCACATCTTCTTTATCCATTCATCTGTTGATGGACACTTAGGTTGCTTCCATGTCCCGGCTATTGTAAATAGGGCTGCAATGAACATTGTGGTACATGTCTTTTTTTGAATTATGGATTTCTCAGGGTATATGCCCAGTAGTGGGATTGCTGGGTCGTATGGTAGTTCTATTTTTACTTTTTTAAGGAACCTCCATACTGTTCTCCATAGTGGGTGTATCAATTTACATTCCCACCAACAGTGCAAGAAGGTTCCCTTTTCTCCACACCTTCTCCAGCATTTATTGTTTGTAGATTTTTTGATGATGGCCATTCTGACCAGTGTGAGGTGATACCTCATTGTAGTTTTGATTTGCATTTCTCTAGTGATTAATGATGTTGAGCATCCTTTCACGTGTTTGTTGGCAATGTAGATGTATTTTTTATGTGTTTGTTGGAGGAGGTTAGTTCCCTGTCCTCCTACTCTACCTTATTGATCATGACTTACCTGTATGTCAGTCTTTAGATCTCAGTTGGCACCTGAATTAAAAACTTTAACATATCTCCATATCCTCTCCATTTTGTCTTTCTTTCCTCTTTAATCCAAAGTATTAAATCTATATGCTCTCTGTTTTATCCTTCAAAGGCATTATCCAAGCACCAAAAACAGAGATGGAAAGAGACAGGTTTAGTCTCCAAAGCACCAGTTTCCATTACCTTAAGCTGCCTCAGTGGTTTTTCTGATGGGGTGAAATTTCTCACACTTGGTCTCAGGCCCAAGATATATGCAATACTTCAATCAAATTGCTTGCGACATATTGGAGTGAGTGCCTGGGAACTATGAGTTCCTCAAATATTAAAAAAAAAAAAGGCTGAATACTTCTTGTATAGGCACTGAAGTAACCAAGGAGATAATTTTAAAAATTCCTACTTGGCACAGAACTATATACTCCAATGTTGAAAGTGTTCTGTTTTGCATAAAACACAAAGATGCACAGTCTCAGTCTATGTTGGGAACTATAAACTCCAGGAGTATCACTCAAAGCCCTCCACATTCTAACCTGTTGCACTCATTTGTGACATACTTACTGGTTGCATCCTAGTCCCTGGGGATAGACAGACCAATCTATCTACAATCCCTCCTTCAAAAAGCTCAGAAGTTCATAGGGGAAACTTCTAAAGTGTCATACATGGTTAATGGAATTATAGGAGCTTGCTCCATGTAAAGATGTCATACATGAGGGAGCGTGAGCTACCCCTGTTCCATTCCTGGCCATTGGTTTTTCTGTCAGCCTTGGGAGGTCTTGGATATGTGAAGTGTAAGTCCTGGGTTCTAGCTCTGTTGTGTTGGTTTTGGGCCAGTCACTTTTTGCAAGATATACAAAGCAATATTGTTTTCCTGTTTAACCATAGGGAGGAGTTGAACAAACCTCAAGGAATGAGGTATGACCATCAGTGAATTTTCTCTTAATAGTGAATCTTTGCCCCTGAATAGGAGGTTTGGTCCTTCCAACAACTTTAAGAGAAGCTTGAAATGAAGAAAATGTGTTGACATTCCAGCAGTCCAGGTATGTGCAAAGTTCTCAACCTGTAATCACCTCGGAATATCAGCTATCCAAGTTTTACTTGCATTCCCCCTTGATGTCCCATTTGACCCTAAAATATCTGCTGTAACAGCAGTATGGGTGTTTCAGCTGAGAAGAGAGAAAGATGTCTCGGTGAGGGGTGGTGGTGCTCCTGCTAGATCAAAGGAATTCAAGATGATAGGCATTGAGTGTTCTGCACTTTTACACTGTGTCCTCCTAGCAGTGGGCCCCATTCCTCCAGGGATTCCCAAGGCAAATGGTGCGGATGAAATGTGAAGAAGAAGGAGTGGAAAAACTGTTGCCTAAATGGAGACTTGGTGTTTGGAGAAAGGATGTATGGGAGATTAGGCTACTTGGATTCTAGTCCGAGTTCTGCCATTGACTTGATGTGTGAACTTGGGCAAGTAATTTCTTAGTTCTGATCCTCAGTTTCTTTATATTATTTTTTTAAGTGGTTGGATTAATTGATATCCAAGATACCTTCTCACTCTGACCTTCAATACTTTTGAGTCCTCAAAGTTATTTAGAAAGGGAGCAAATACCAAGACAGTCAGGTATCCTAAACTGAAAGTTACAGAATATAAAATAATAAAATAATTTTATAGTACAAAAATGTAAAATATGCATTGTGTTATTAGTATTCCACTCTATGCAATTCCCAGATTTCCCAGGATAAATATCTTATCCCATTGTCCCTAGAAATAATCCAAATACCCTGGTAATTGCAATGTTTCACCATTCTAATTGCATCTCCTAAATTTCCTCATTCAGTCAGAAAGGACTTCAGAACACAAATATGTTTTTTATCAGAAACCAATGCCCATTTTTTGCTTCAGAAAATATGGTCATTTTAACTCTGTAGCACTCACCTGATCTTTCCTTTCTAGGTTTTTCTCATGTATATTAATTTTTCATTGGTATAAATAATTTTCAAAGTAATTGAACCTTTCTATAAATGTAATCTGCTTGGATCACTTCCTACTCACAAATGACATGTATTTGGGAATATAAAGAACTATTCTTAAAAGTAGACATTTACACTGAATGCTTGAACAAAGAGATCAACTAAGTTTCTCTACAGTAAGGTTCTAGAGATAATTAGAGGGCAGAAGAACCCATGGAATGGGGAGGAATATCAGCAGAAGCAGAGAAAGTTTCAAATATCCTTTGTGTATGGCTGCTGCTTATAGGGATTGAGAGCCAGAAAGTTTGTACTTAGGTGAAGGAGCAGGCAAGTGATGCCTACCTGAATTTTTATCTCCAGCCCAACCTCTCATAAGTACCAGACTAGAATGTTAAATTGCCTGTTCTGTCTCTCAGTATGGCACCTCAAACTCCTTTATCTTCCCTATAATACCTTTTTATTCTTCTGAATTTACTGTTTCTATTATTGGCACCACCATTTTAGTTTTCCCAATCACTAAGACTAATAACCTTGGCAATATCGCTGATTCTTTTTATTGCCCCACTAAATCCAGTTAGTTCCCAAGTTGTGTGGATATTCCTTCATAATCTCTCTCACAACCAAGAAGTCCTTTCCATACTCACTACTACAACCCTCATTTAGACCTTCATAACTTCTCATTTCAGATATTATAATAACATTTTCTGGTCCATTCCCTCTAAATCTTAACTTCAGTCAATACAACAACCTTGAGCTTAGTTTCTTTTCCCATCAGTGAGGTTAGACCAAGTTTACGGGGAGGTGATAGCCTCAGTTTTTAGTGGTACAAGTGTGTTTTATATTAAGAGAGGTGAAGAAGGAATAGCATTAGTTTGCAGGACTTCCTAGAGTAGCTGGAGGAAATTTCAGGAGTTCACCATAGACTAAGGAAAGATGCTCCCATAGTTAGATTTGTGTCTAACTCTGAAGCACTCCCATTATATATTTTATCTCCTAGTTTGCATGCTGAAGTAGACCTGACATCTATAGCATTCCTGTTGGCCGCAACATAAGATTTGATCTTCTTTGCTTCCTTCCTTATATACCTATATCAGCTGAATGCTTTTCTGTTGCTTTTTACCCTCTAGCCTCATCTAATTGTTTCACAAATGTTGGGAATTCAGGGATTCCCCTTAGATTTTAGTATCTCCCTCCTCATTACCAGCCTTGGCCTCTTACCACAGTCATGTTTCCATCACTCACATGTACTTGGCCATGTGGCAGGTTTGCTGATGGGCTCTGCAACCATCTCCCACAAATGTAGGCTAAGGTGTGACATTCAGTCTGTCCACAGAATATACTCCCACCCTGCTAAAGCTGTTAAACTGTCTGGAATTGTAGTCCCTTCCAGTTATATGCACTGAGACACCTGCCAATGACATTAATGTTTCCTAATGATTTCATGGTACAGCAGGTAGAGCTCAGGTGGCTTGCAGCAGGAAAGTAAGGCTGTAGCAGCCCTGGGCTAGTTGTTTGGCTCAGAGCCCCTGAAACTCTAAGGCAAAGGCTGCCTCCTCGTTGCGGGTTCTGGGTGATCCAGCCAATCAGTAGTTCCAGGCTAGCCACTCCAGGGCTGATATTTCCTCAGTGGGCCTGCTCGTCTGGATTTAGGGGCAGCTCTGGAGGGCTTGCCCAGTGTCCCAGGCATGTACAATGCTTCCACCTAACTCAAACCACATACAGAAGGATCACGTCATACTTGGCACATAACCAATCGAGAAAGGCATCAGAGGGTGTCCAGACTTCAACTTGTTTGAACAAATGTTCAAAAAACATTTCTAAGGGGATATTCCAGAAAAACCTACTCACTTGAGGTCTTAAAACAGATGTTCAGTCTCTAGGATTGTGTTGATTTACAGCCATTATTATTGAATGTTATAAGTACAACCAAATTACTTCAAGGTTTGAACCATGGTGGTTCTTCAGATTTTACTTGTAGCTTTATTGTAAGCCAGGAGAAGGATGGCTCGGATAACAGAGCATAATGCTAAGGAGGCAGAATTCTGTCATGCCTCAGTGCCTTGGCTTCAGAGTTAGGCAGGCAAAGACTTAGACTTCTGACTAGGTGAGTGATTTAACCTCTCATAGCCTCAGTTTCCTCATCTGTAAAATAGTGATAATAGCATTGCTTACTTGATAGGTTTGTGAAGAAAACTAAAAGACATGTAGAGTTTGCACAGTGTATGTCATGTATTAAGCACTCAGTACATTACTACTAGAAGTATTTTTACCTTTACTACTTCTACTACTACTACAACTATAACAACAATTATTACTACTACTACTATTACTACTACTTCTTTTTCTACTACTCCTGGCGATGAGAGCTTTTCCCAAATGAGTTGAAGTGTCGTAGAGAGTCTCAAGGTCATGATTTCCTAGCTTATAAAGAAGGTGGTAGTATCAATGAAGAAGATTGCAGGACTGTAATTCTAGCTTGGAACAGGGTAAATACCAGAGTACAGAGACCTGGTATTGTGTTTCTCTTATCTCAGACCCAAGCTCTTCCAGTTTTCATTAGTTTGCTATGTGACCTAGCCCAAACTACTTTAAATCTCTAGGTTTTGGTAACTACCCTTGAAAATAAAGCCCCATGGCACTTTTTTGCAAGCCACCTGGCCTGTACCAGAGCCCTAATCTATGAATGGAATATGGTATGAGCAAACTGGTCCACAAGGGGCATGGTACCAGCCTCTAAAGTCACACTAAGCTAAACAGCTCCTAATCCAGAGACAAGCTATAGCCACCACCAGTATCTTTGTTAACCACTGCCAAACAGTGATTTCTTGGGCTCATTGTCAGATGGAAGCTAGGTTTTACTTCAATATAGCCATCACCTTGATATTTCACATATGTCCACCTATGTTTGTTGATCCATAATGACTCGGAAAGAAATTTCATTATTTCTTCCATTCATTCACTCATTCAACAAATATTTAATGAGCAACTTCGACATCCCAGACATTGCTCTAGGCACTGGGGATACAGCAGTGAACCAGACAGAAAAGTTCCCTGCTATATCATGAAGCTCACGTCTAGCTGCTGGCCAAATGTAGTATACTAAGACACTTTGTTGGGGTAAGTTCAGTCTAGATTTTTGAAACAAATGATGGTCAATACTTTTCAATTGAACATATCTTCTGGGAGGCAGGGTTGGGTGGAGCGGGAGGAGCTACTCTTGTATCTAGCCTGAGAAAAGGCTCAGAGGGTAGTTTGGGAAAGGGCTTTAAGAATGAAATGACTAGATTTATCAGTTTAATTTGGTTTATATAAATTATATAGCTAATATGTTGTATAGCTGGTGTATATCATAAACATTACCATTTGAAGTATGATAAGAAAATATGACTTTTAATTGTGTAGCTCATAAACTGGCTTTGAAGGCAGTTCTAAAGCAGCATTTCAAAAATATTCTGGGCAATAGCATCATGATCAAAATAAGTAAAAATAGTCCCAAGGGGACTACTTTGAAAAGTACAGCCTGCATTTTGATGTACAAGTTCTGGTATGTCTTTAAAATACATATTAAGTTAGCAGTTAATTTATTTTAAAAAAACAGTGAAATAAAAAAACGAACTAAAAAATAGGTTTTTTATATGTATCCATTATATGTTTGAATTAGAGTTGTACAACTCAGTAAGCAGTTATAAAATTAGCTT
This sequence comes from Phocoena phocoena, assembly GCF_963924675.1. Classification (NCBI taxonomy): domain Eukaryota; kingdom Metazoa; phylum Chordata; class Mammalia; order Artiodactyla; family Phocoenidae; genus Phocoena; species Phocoena phocoena. Next base: position 64,727,962 of record NC_089240.1, on the reverse strand, counting down.
ATTTTAAAAGTACTGAATCAAATTTTTCTTTGTACTTAGGTTCTTTCAGTCAATTAATACATAGTCTTCTGCATATAGGTCTTTAAAAGTATAGCATAGTTATTTGGCCATTACCTATGCTATATTACATTTTAAATATATAAATCAATCTTCTGGTTATATGATAGAACTGCAGAAATACTGCCTTCTGACTTGATGCCAGTGTATGATCAAGTTCCTTGTATTTTAACTGGTATTTATGTTACAGGCAGAATGTTAAATCAGGAATTGTAAACAATTCCTAGGTAATGTGTATAATGTTTGTAAGTCATTCCTAGAAATTGTTCACAATGCCTGTAACATATAAGCAACCAGCAAGATGCCCGAAATATATAGGAAGCCTTCAAGATGCTAACTGACCATCCCCATGTCATCCCTGGATTGTAACATTTACATTTACAATTATGCTTATTTATCTGTTTGTATGTCTAGATATTGATAATAATTCAAGTAATAATGGTACTACCTTATTTTCATAGCTCTTACAGGTTCCTGGATTTTTACCAGCTTTTTGGTGATCCAAAGTTTTGGACATGCTCATGTTAAAAGGCACTAGGAATAAAAGAAACCAATAAATAAGAGTAAAGAGAATCTTGTTTGTTGGATATTCTAAAGCCCTGTCCAAATTTTCTTATTTCTGTTCACAGGCTTTAGCTCAAGCTCCCTTGTTTTTTTCCCTGAACCACTAGACTCTACCCAAGTAGTTTTTTATACCCTAACTCTTCCAAGCTTTCCTAGGCCACTCAAAAGAAACCTAGTAATTTTTACCAATCTCAGTCTGTCTAAACATGAAACTTTTTTGCCTGTCCCTGTTCACTTCCCCACTAATGGGGCTGGGTCTACACATAGTGTAATTGTTTAATTCTGCATATTTGGTTCCTGACCAAATTTATCTTGTTTTCATTCACTATTTTGAAATGGTTTATGTCATCATTGTCTGTTATGGGTTATATCTATGTAACCACCCCAAACTAAGTTGTAGATGAAGGAAAAAAAAGTTGAGTTAGTCTAGCTTTTGAGTGTTTAAGGTCATATCAAATCACTGACTCACAGGCTGGAACATTTTTCGTCCCTCTAGACAACTAAACTGATTTGGTCAACTTCTGATTGACCACTGGAACTAGAGATCAGTGAGATGATTCCAGGGAATGAACTGGCAAAATGGGCTGTGGGACCAAGAGGGAAACATCTGAGTGGCTGGACAGGGCCTTCTGACAAGTGACCTCAGAATCTAGTAGTATAGGTGCCAAGGAATTGGTTGGTAGGATAAGATGTTGCTAAGCAGGATTTGACAGTCACATAAGTGAGTCCTTTAATTTGCTCAGATGATGACCCTCACCCTCATCTCCATCCCCACTGTATCCAGATATGACCCATCTCTCAGAGGCCTTGCTCATGTGCATCTCCCCTGTGAAGCCCCTCTAGTTCCTTCAGGCCACACTGTTTTTTCTTTGAACTCCTTTAGCCTTATTTAAATTCATTTTGTCTCTAGGACTGAATTACACTGATCTAATTATTTACTGTGTGATATTTTTCATGTATACCTTGTACTTATGGTGACCATATTTTCCAAACCAAAAATCGGAGCACACCATGTGAAAATTTGGGTAGAGTATTTGAAATTAGCAGTACCCTGAAAAACAGATGCTTATTCCTCTCTGTGTCCTTCACCTATTAAATATTCAATATTGGGTTTTATTGATAATACAGAAATAAAGAAGGATGCAAGGTGGCATCTACTAAGTTACAAGTGAAGAACACAGATGTTCTTTGCAGTATACAATACAGAAAGGCATTGCCCAAATGTCTTATCACTGTGCATGAGTAATGATGTAATGATCTTGAAAAAGTAAAAAACAATTGGAAAAGGAAGAAGGGAAACAAAATGTACAAGTGGAAAAAGATATTATATATGGATCATGTCACATAAGACATCATATAAATGTAATATGAAAAGATGAGTCTCATTATTTGGAAGACAAGTTAAAGAGGTTTCGCTTAAGTCTATAAGGATATGGATTACATGAACTTGGATTTGATTACCAAATTCTAGAATCCTTCACTGGGCTACCTATATTCCTGCATATCAAAATTTCAAGTAAATTCAGGAAAATAAAAGTGTGATAAGCAAGGGTGATAAGCACATGGAGCCTGATATTTTGAGAGATTGTACAGGTTGAGAAGATAGCTTGGAGAGGTGTTTAGATTCATTTAAGACTGGCAGAACCCATAAGGGATATTAAACTATTTTTATCCATTAATTTTGAGCTCTATTAGTTAATAAAATAGCTAGTTAATCCATTGTGGAGCAGAATAATTAGTTAATCCATTAAGGAGCAGAAAGCAGCCATTTCATCTAGAGTCATACATGCTGACAACAACAAGAAGGGACAGCTTACAGTGAGGAGGGGATAAAAGTGAAGAGAATTATTTAAGAACAGTAAGCTGGATCATTTAGCTTAGGGGCTAATCTACCTACACACCTTAATTACACCTGAAAGAAGCATAGCATAGTACAGCAATTCATGCTTGTAGTGGTAACCTTGAGTCATTAAAACAAATTATATTCCATCTACTTATTCACATGGAATTTATGAATTAAAAAAAATAAGGCTCTGAGATACTCTTCCTAATCAAATTGGAAAGCCTCACTACAGCATCTTGAATTTTTTCATACTGAGAAAGAGATAAGATTTGTGTAAGATACAAATCATTTCCAAACATAAGAAGTAGTTATTTTGAGGGGAATAACAGTGCAGATGATGAAAAGCAAGATGGGATACTCCTGCTAATAAAATCTATTGAACTTAGAAAAGTCACATACATGGTGATATAGCGTTCTTTTGCTCCTTTTGCCAAATGCTAATAGCATTTCTTGGCAATTCAGGGAAACTAGAGATCTTTGAGGTCCTAGTAGGAAGAGAATAATGGTTTTATATATTCTTTAGATTGGATATCATCAACAAATTCTGGAATCCTTAAGGAAGCATTTTAAAATCTAGTTTCTCTACTGGATTGTACTCATGATTAATGGGCCCAAGAGAGGGTGCATTTGGAAGCCATCATTCACAGAGTAGGTTCTGGTATGCCAACAAAAACTGAAAGCAGGAGATAAACACTTTCCACCATGTGGCAAGCCACTGGATAAATTTAGAAGATTCATTGGAAAAGTTGGTTCTGTCAATTCTTAAGAGGCCAAGCCATGTTCTTAATCACACCTAGTTTGGTAAATGATCTTTGGCACCAATGGCTTATGCTGTATTTGGCACCAGTGATCTGGTCCTACTAGATGCCATACTCATTGAGGCTAATGTCTGTGTCTAACTTCCTTCTCTAGCCCCATTCAACCACCTTCCCCTCCTGCTGCCTAGCCACAACAGAGCCCTGCACATAGTTTAAGAGTTCAATAAGTATTGTTAAAATACTGAATGCTTGTAAATATGTTATTTACCTAGTAACATATAAACAGAATGCTATTAAAGTACAAGGTAGGGGGTTGAGAGGTGCTAAGAACAAACTACTGCATGTTCAAAATAGTTGCCTTGGCTTTGAAAAATTAGTACATGGTCATAGACTAACTAAATTCCTCTGCCCTTAGGTTCTGAATCTAGGTGTCTTGGGAAGTAATGGGAATTCCATCCTTAGGGAATTTTAGGCAGATGCTGGGCTGGGTAATACCTGTCAAGGATGTTATGAGGGGATCTCTGTATTAGGCTGGAATAGGGACTAGTTAAATAAAATAAGCTTTAAGGTATAATTTTTTGATAAATGTAACAACAGGTAATATGGTCCAAGAAATAAAGGCTCTAATCAAAAGATGCACAAAAATCTCCTGTCAAGGCCTTATAAACCTAGTCCTGCCTCATCAGTAGAGATTGCCAAATTAATTCTTATTAAAAAAAATAAGAGCTTAAAGTTACCCAAACCAGACTTCTTGACTCACTTGGAGCATCACCGTGTGGACTCCTCCATGCTCAGTTATGTGTTACTTCAAGTGAAAACTAGCTTAGAAAGCTTAGTAGAGCCAAAAATTCCTAAGTCTTCAATTTCTAGAGATTAGTGTATCCTATGTCTGTTGTGGGCCCAGCAGAAAACAGGGCATTGTGGGAGACAAAGAAATATAAAGCTTTGCTCATGATCTGGAAGGGTCACATGGTTAAGTTGATATTATTTTCTCACGAAAGTACCACCCACATTTCTCTGCCCCATTACCTTCCTCATTGTCTCCTAGAAAGTGAGATTCAGGCTCTCATCACCTTCTATTTAGATTTCTGCAATGAGAAGCTTCTTTACCTCCAGGCTTCCCTCCTCACATCTAACTTTTGTACTGCAGACAGAGGTTTGGTTCTAAAACACAGACGTGATCCTGTCCCTCCCTAGTTAACAAATCCTCAGTGACTACCCATTGGGGTTGAACCTATATGATTAATCCTAACAGAACTGCATACAAGGCCCTTCACATTCTGAACCTAGTCTAACTTAGGTTCAACTTTTACCATTACTTTCATATACCTTATTCTCCAGCTTTACCGAACTAGTCCCTATTTTTTTTTAAACATCTTTATTGGAGTAAAATTGCTTTACAATGGTGTGTTAGTTTCTGGTGTATAACAAACTGAATCAGCTATACGTATACATATATCGCCATATCCACTCCCTCTTGCATCTCCCTCCAACCCTCCCTATCCCACCCCTCTAGGTGGTCAAAAAGCATGGAGCTGACCTCCCTGTGTTATGTGGCTGCTTCCCATTAGCTATCTATTTTACATTTGGTAGTGTATATGTGTACATGCCACTCTCTCACTTCATTGCAGCTTACCGTTCCCCATTCCCATGTCCTCAAGCCCATTCTCTACACCTCCGTCTTTATTCCTGTCCTGTCCCTAGGTTCGTCAGACCATTTTTTAATATATTCCATATATATGTGTAAACATACGGTATTTGTTTTTCTCTTTCTGACTTACTTCACTCTGTATGACAGACTCTAGGTCCATCCACCTGACTACAAATAACTCAATTTTGTTTCGTTGTATGGCTGAGTAATATTCCATTGTATATATGTACCACATCTTCTTTATCCATTCATCTGTCGATGGCCACTTAGGTTGCTTCCATCTCCTGGCTATTGTAAATAGAGCTGCAATGAACATTGTGGTACATGACTCTTTTTGAATTATGGCTTTCTCCAGGTATATGCTCAGTAGTGGGATTGCTGGGTCATATGGCAGTTCTATTTTTAGTTTTTAATTTAATTTAATTAATTTATTTTTATACAGCAGGTTCTTATTAGTTATCTATTTTATACACATTAGTGTATATATGTCAATCCTAATCTCCCAATTCATCCCACGACCACCACCCCTGCCCTCCACTGTCCCACCCTTGGTGTCCATATGTTTGTTCTCTACATCTGTTTCTCTATTTCTGCCTTGCAAAGTGGTTCATCTGTACCATTTTTCTAGATTCCACATATACGCATTAATATACAATATTTGCTTTTCCTTCTGACTTATTTCATTCTGTATGACAGTCTCTAAGTCCATCCACGTCTCTACAAATAACGCAATTTAATTCCTTTTTATGGCTGAGTAATATTTCATTGTACATATGTACCACATCTTCTTTATCCATTCTTCTGTTGATGGGCATTTAGGTTGCTTCCATGACCGGGCTATTGTAAATAGTGCTGCAATGAACATTGGGGTGCATGTCTCTTTTTCATTTTTTAACATATTGGAGTATAATTGCTTTACAATGGTAGGTTAGTTTCTGCTTTATACCAAAGTGAATCAGCTATACATATACATATAACACCATATCTCCTCCCTCTTGCGTATGCCTTCCACCCTCCCAGTCCCACTGCTCTAGGTGGTCACAAAGCACCGAGCTGGTCTCCCTGTGCTATACGGCTGCTTTCCACTAGCTACATATTTTACATTTGGTAATGTATATACGTCCATGTCACTCTCTCACTTCATCCCAGTTTAACCTTCCCCCTCCCCATGTCCTCAAGTCCATTCTATACATCTGTGTCTTTATTCCTGTCCTGTCCCTAGGTTCTTCAGATGCATTTTTTTTAGATTCCATATATATCTGTTAACATATGGTATTTGTTTTTCTCTTTCTGACTTACTTCACTCTGTATAACAGTCTCTAGATCCATCCACCTCACTACAAATAACTCAATCTCATTTCTTTTTATGGCTGAGTAATATTCCATTGTATATATGTGCCACATCTTCTTTACCCATTCATCTGTCGATGGATGCTGAGGTTGCTTCCATGTCCTGGCTATTGTAGATAGAGCTGCGATGAATGTTGTGGTATGTGACTCTTTTGGAATTATGGTTTTTTGAGGGTATATGCCCAGTAATGGGATTGCTGGGTCATATGATAGTTCTATTTGTAGTTTTTTAAGGAACATCCATACTGTTCTCCATAGTGGCTGTATCAATTTACATTCCCACCAATAGTGCAAGAGGGTTCCCTTTTCTCCATACCCTCTGTAGCATTTATTGTTTGTAGATTTTTGATGATGGCCATTCTGACCAGTGGGAGGTGATACCTCATTGTAGTTTTGATTTGCATTTCTCTAATGATTAGTGATTTTGACCATCCTTTAATGTGTTTGTTGGCAATCTGAATATCTTCTTTGGAGAAATGTCTACCTAGGTCTTCTGCCCATTTGGGGATTTGTTTGTTTTTTTATATTGCGCTTCATGAGCTGCTTGTATATTTTGGAAATTAATCCTTTGTCAGTTGCTTCATTGGCAAATATTTTCTCCCATTTTGAAGGTTGTCTTTTCGTCTTGTTTATGGTTTCCTTTGCAGGGCAAAAGTTTTAAGTTTCATTAGGTCCCATTTGTTTATTTTTGTTTTTATTTCCATTTCTCTAGGAGGTGGGTCAAAAAGGATCTTGCTGTGATTTATGTCATAGAATGCTCTGCCTATGTTTTCCCCTAAGAGTTTGATAGTGCCTGGCCTTACATTTAGGTCTTTAATCCATTTTGAGTGTTTTTGTGTGTATGGTGTTTGAGAGTGTTCTAATTTCATTCTTATACATGTAGCTGTCCAGTTTTTCTAGCACCACTTATTAAAGAGGCTGTCTTTTCTCCATTGTATATTCTTGCCTCCTTTAACAAAGACAAGGTGACCATATGTACATGGGTTTATCTCTGGGCTTTCTATCCTGTTCCATTGATCTATATTTCTGTTTTTGTGTCAGTACCAAACTGTCTTGATTGCTGTAGGTTTGTAGTATAGTCTGAACTCAGGGAGCCTGATTCCTGCATGTCCGTTTTTCTTTCCCAAGCTTGCTTTGGCTATTCGGGCTCTTTTGTGTTTCCATACAAATTGTGAAACTTTTTGTTCTAGTTCTGTGAAAAATGCCATTGGTAGTTTCATAAGCGTTGCATTTAATATGCAGACTGCTTTGGATAGTATATTCATTTTCACAATGTTGATTCTTCCAATCTAATTACATAGTATATCTCTCCATCTGTTTGTATCATCTTTAATTTCTTTTGTCAGTGTCTTACAGTTTTCTTCATACAGGTCTTTCTCTCCTTAGGTCGGTTTATTCCTAGGTATTTTATTCTTTGTGTTACAATGGTAAATGGGAGTGTTTCCTTCATTTCTCTTTCATATTTTTCATCATTAGTGTATAGGAATGCAAGAGATTTCTGTTCATTAATTTTGTATCCTGCTACTTTCTCAATTTCATTGATTAGCTCTAGCAGTTTTCTGCTAGTGTATTTAGGATTCTCTCTATATAATATCATGCCAGCTGCAAACAGTGACAGTTTACTTCCTCTTTTCCGATTTGGATTCTTTTTATTTCCTTTTCTTCTCTGATTGCTGTGGCTAAAACTTCCAAAACTATGTTGAATAATAGTGGTGAGAGTGGGCAACCTTGTCTTGTTCTTGATCTTAGTGGAAATGGTTTCAGTTTTTCACAATTGAAAACGATGTTGGCTGTGGGTTTGTCATATATGGCCTTTATTATGTTGAGGTAAGTTCCCTCTATGCTTACTTTCTGGAGAATTTTTATCATAAATGGCTGTTGAATTTTTTCTAAAGCTTTTTTCTGGATCTATTCAGATTATCAGATGGTATTTATCCTTCTGTTTTTTAATAAGCAGTATCACATTGATTGATTTGAGTATATTGAAGAATCCTTACATTCCTGGGATAAACCCCACTTGATCATGGTGTATGATCCTTTTAATGTGTTGTTGGATTCTGTTTGGTAGTATTTTGCTGAGGATTTTTGCATCTGTATTCATCATTGATATTGGCCTGTAGTTTTCTTTTTTTGTGACATCTTTGTCTGGTTTTGGTATCAGGGTGATGGTGGCCTCGTAGAATGAGTTTGGGAGTGTTCCTCCCTCTCCTATATTTTGGAAGACTTTGAGAAGGATAGGTGTTAGCTCTTCTCTAAATGTTTGATAGAATTCACCTATTAATCCATCTGGTCCTGGGCATTTGTTTTCTGGAAGATTTTTTATCACAGTTTCAATTTCAGTGCTTGTGATTGTTCTGTTTATATGTTCTGTTTCTTCCTGGTTTAGTCTTGGAAGGTTGTGCTTTTCTAAGAATGTGTCTATTCCATCTAGGTTGTCCAGTTTATTGGCTTACAGTTGCTTGTAGTAATCTCTCATGATCCTTTGTATTTCTGAAGTGTCAGTTGTTACTTCTCTGTTTTCATTTCTAATTCTGTTGATGTGAGTCTTCTCCCTCTTTTTTCTTGATAAGTTTGGCTAATGGTTTATCAATTTTTTTATCTTCTCAAAGAACCAGCTTTTAGTTTTACTGATCCTTGCTATCATTTCCTTCCTTTCTTTTTCATTTATTTCTGATCTGATCTTTATGATTTCTTTCCTTCTGCTAATTTTGGGATTTTTTTTTTGTTGTTTTCTTTAGTTACTTTAGGTGTAAGCTTAGGCTGTTTATGTTTGTTTCTTTAGGTAGGGTTATATTGCTATAAACTTCCCTCTTAGAACTGCTTTTGCTGCATCCCATAGTTTTTGGGTCATCGTGTTTTCATTGTCATGTCTTTCTAGGTATTTTTTGGTTTCCTTTTTGATTTCTTCAGTGATCTCTTGGTTATTTAGTTTTGTATTGTTTAGCCTGCATGTGTTTGTATTTTTCACAGATTTTTTTCCTGTAATTGATATCTAGTCTCATAGAGTTGTGTCCGGAAATGATACTTGATATGATTTCAATTTTCCTAAATTTACCAAGACTTGATTTGTGCCCCAAGATGTGATCTATCTTGGAGAATGTTCCATGTGCACTTGAGAACACAGTGTATTCTGTTGTTTTTGGATGGAATGTCCTATAAATATCAGTTAAGTCCATCTTATTTAATGTATCACTTAAAGCTTGTGTTTCCTTATTTATTTTCATTTTCATTCATCTGTCTATTCCTGAAAGTGGGGTTTTAAAATCCCCTACTATTATTGTGTTACTGTCGATTTCCTCTTTTATTGCTATTAACATTTGCCTTATGTATTGATATGCTCCTTTATTGGGTGCATAAATATTTACAATTGTTATATCTTCTTCTTGGATTGATCCCTTGATCATTATGTAGTGTCCTTCTTTGTCTCTTGTAACAGTCTTTATTTTATAGCCTATTTTGTCTGATATGAGAATTGCTACTCCAGCTTTCTTTTGATTTCCATTTGCATGGAATATATTTTTCCTCCCCTCACTTTCAGTCTGTATATTTCTCTAGGTCTGAAGTGGGTCCCTTGTAGACAGCATATATATGGGTCTCATTTGTGTATCCATTCAGCCAGTCCATGTCTTTTGTGTGGAGCATTTAATCCATTTCCATTTAAGATAATTATTGATATGTATGTTCCTATTACCATTTTCTTAATCCAATTAAGAAATATTTAGATTTCTAAAGACAAGTTCCTTTAGCATTTGTTGTAAAGCTGGCTTGATGGTGCTGAATTCTGTTAGCTTTTGCCTGTCTGTAAATCTTTTAATTTCTCCATTGAATCTGAATGAGATCCTCACAGGGTAGACCAATCTTGGTTGTAGGTTTTTCCTTTTCATCAGTTTAAATATGTCCTGCCACTCTCATCTGGCTTGCAGAGTTTCTGGTGAAAGATCAGCTGTTAACCTTATTGGGGATTCCCTTGTATGTTATTTGTTGCTTTTCCCTTGCTGCTTTTAATATATATATTTTTATATATTTTTTATAAAAATATAAATATTTTGGGGGGGGACCTTGAAGATGGCGGAAGAGTAAGACGCGGAGATCGCCTTCCTCCCCACGGATACACCAGAAATACACCTACACGTGGAACAACTCCTACAGAACACCTACTGAAGGCTGGCAGAAGACCTCACACCTCCCAAAAGGCAAGAAACTCCCCCACGTACCTGGGTAGGGCAAAAGAAAAAAAGAAAAAACAGAGACAAAAGAATAAGGACGGCACCTGCACCAGTGGGAGGGAGCTGTGAAGGAGGAAAAGTTTCCACACACTAGGAAGCCCTTCCGCGGGCGGAGACTGCGGGAGGCGGAGGGGGGATTCGGGACCGTGGAGTAGTGCACAGCGACGGGTGTGGAGGGCAAAGCGGGGAGATTCTTGCACAGAGGATCGGTGCCGACCGGCACTCACCAGCCCAAGAGGCTTGTCTGCTCACCCGCCAGGGAGGGCGGGGCTGCGAGCTGAGGCTCGGGTTTCGGTTTTGGACGGAGCGCAGGGAGAGGACTGGGGTTGGCGGCTTGAACATAGCCTGAAGGGGTTAGTGCACCACGACTAGCCGGGAGGGAGTTCGGGAAAAGCCTGCACCTGCCGAAGAGGCAAGAGACTTTTTCTTCCCTCTTTGTTTCCTGGTGCGCGAGGAGAGGGGTTTAAGAGCGCTGCTTAAAGGAACTCCAGAGACGGGCGCGAGCCGCGGCTAAAAGCGCAAACCCCAGAGACGGGCGCGAGCCGCGGCTAAAACCGCGGACCCCAGAGACGGGCGGGAGACGCTAAGCCTGCTGCTGCCACCACCAAGGGACCTGTGTGCGAGCACAGGTCACTCTCCACACCCCTCTTCCGTGGAGCCTGTGCAGCCCGCCACTGCCAGGTTCCCGGGATCCAGGGACAAATTCCCCGGGAGTACGCATGGCGGGCCTCAGGCTGGTGCAACGTCACGCCATCCTCTGCCACAACGTCACGCCTCCTCTGCCGCCGCAGGCCCACCCCGCATGCAGTGCCCCTCCTTCCCCCCCAACCCCCACCTCCGGCCTGAGTGAGCCAGAGCCCCCGAATCAGCGGCTCCTTTAACCCCGTCCTGTCTGAGCAAAAAACAGACACCCTCCAGCGACCTACACGCAGAGGCAGGGCTAAATCCAAAGCTGAGCTCCTGTGAGCTGTGAGAACAAAAAAAAGAAAGAGAAATCTCTCCCAGCAGCCTCAGAAGCAGCGGATTAAAGCTCCACAATCAACTTGATATACCCTGCATCTGTGGAATACCTGAAGAGACAAGGAATGATCCCAAATTGAAGAGGTGGAATTTAGGAGCGAGATCTATGATTTTTTTCCCTTTTCCTCTTTTTATGAATGTGTACGTGTATGCTTCTGTGTGAGATCTTGTCTGTATACTCTTGCTTCCACCATTTGTCCTAGGGCTCTATCCGTCCATGGTTTTTAAAAAAAATTTTTTTTCTTAATAATTAATTTTAATTGTAATAACCTTATTATACTTTACCTTCGTTCTTTCTTTATTTCTTTCCTTCCTTCCTTCCCTCCTTTAGACAACGAATCACCCCAAATTGAGGAGGTGGTCTCTGAGAGCAAGATTTATGATTTTTCCCCCTTTACCACTTTTTGTGAACGTGTATGTGTATGCTTCTGTGTAAGATTTTCTCTGTATAGCTTTGCTTCCAACATTTGTCCTAAGGTTCTATCCGTCCCTTTTTTTTTTTTCTAAATATTTTTAATTCAATAACTATATTATACTTTATTTTATTTTTACTGTTTCTTCTTTCTTTCTGTATTTTTTCCTTCTTCCCCTCCTTCCTTCCTTCCTTCCTTCCTTCCTCCCTCCCTCCCTCCTTTCTTTCTTTCTTTGCTTCTTTCTTCCTTCCTTCCTTTCCTCCTTTCTTTCTTTCTTTCCTCATACTTCTACTAATTCTCTCTACTTTTTTTCCCTTTTATTCTGAGCCGTGTGGATGAAAGGCTCTTGGTGCTCCAGCTCAGGAGTCAGGGCTCTGCCTCTGAGGTAGGAGAGCCAACTTCAGGAAACTGGTCAACAAGAGACGTCCCAGCTCCACATAATATTAAACGGTGGAAATCTCCCAGAGACCTCCATCTTAACACCAGCACCCAGCTTCACTCAACGACCAGCAAGCCACAGTGCTGGACAACCTATGCCAAACAACTAGCAAAACAGGAACACAACCCCACCCATTAGCAGAGAGCTAAAATCATAATAAGGCCACAGACACCCCAAAACACACCACCAGACGTGAACCTGCCCACTAGAGAGACAAGATCCAGCCTCATCCAGCACAACACAGGCACTAGTCCCCTCCACCAGGAAGCCTACACAACCCACTGAAACAACCTTAGCCACTGGAGACAGACATCAAAAACAACAGGAACTACGAACGTGCAGCCTGCAATAAGGAGACCCCAAACACAGTAAGATAAGCAAAATGAGAAGACAGAAAAACACACAGCAGATGAAGGAGCAAGATAAAAACCCACCAGACCTAACAAATGAAGAGGAAATAGGCAATCTACCTGAAAAAGAATTCAGAATAATGATAGTAAGGATGATCCGAAATCTTGGAAGTAGAATCGACAAAATGCAAGAAACAGTTAACAAGGACCTAGAAGAAATAAAGATGAAACAAGCAACGATAAACAACGCAATAAATGAAATTAAAAGTTCCCTAGATGGGATCAATAGCAGAATAACTAAGGCAGAAGAACGGATAAGTGACCTGGAAGATAAAATAGTGGAAATAACTACTGCAGAGCAGAATAAAGAAAAAAGAATGAAAAGAACTGAGGACAGTCTCAGAGACCTCTGGGACAACATTAAACGCACCAACATTCGAATTATAGGGGTTCCAGAAGAAGAAGAGAAAAAGAAAGGGACAGAAAATATTTGAAGAGATTATAGTTGAAAACTTCCCTAATATGGGAAAGGAAATAGTTAATCAAGTCCAGGAAGCACAGAGAGTCCCATACAGGATGAATACAAGGAGAAATACGCCAAGACACATATTAATAAAACTGTCAAAAATTAAATACAAAGAAAGCATATTAAAAGCAGCAAGGGAAAAACAACAAATAACACACAAGGGAATCCCCATAAGGTTAACAGCTGATCTCTCAGCAGAAACCCAACAAGCCAGAAGGGAGTGGCAGGACATACTGAAAGTGATGAAGGAGAAAAACCTGCAACCAAGACTACTCTACCCAGCAAGGATCTCATTCACATTTGATGGAGAAATTAAAACCTTTACAGACAAGCAAAAGCTGAGAGAGTTCAGCACCAACAAACCAGCTTTACAACAAATGCTAAAGGAACTTCTCTAGACAAGAAACACAAGAGAAGGAAAAGACCTGTAATAATGAACGCAAAACAACATAGAAAATGGGAATAGGAACATACATATCGATAATTACCTTAAATGTAAATGGACTAAATGCTCCCACCAAAAGACACAGATTGGCTGAATGGATACAAAAACAAGACCCTTATATATGCTGTCTACAAGAGACCCACTTCAGACCTAGAGACACATACAGACTGAAAGTAAGGGGATGGAAAAAGATATTCCCTGCAAATGGAAACCAAAAGATAGCTGGAGTACCAATTCTCATATCAGACAAAATAGACTTTAAAATAAGGACTATTAAAAGAGACAAAGAAGGACACTACATAATGATCAAGGGATCGATCCAAGAAGAAGATATAACAATAGTAAATATTTATGCACCCAACATAGGAGCACCTCAATACATAAGGCAAATACTAACAGCCATAAAAGGGGAGATCGACAGTAACACATTCACAGTAGGGGACTTTAACACCCCACTTTCACCCATGTACAGATCATCCAAAATGAAAATAAATAAGGAAACACAATCTTTAAATGATACATTAAACAAGATGGACTTAATTGATATTTATAGGACACTCCATCCAAAAACAACAGAATACACATTTTTCTCAAGTGCTCATGGAACATTCTCCAGGATAGATCATATCTTGGGTCACAAATCAAGCCTTCGTAAATTTAAGAAAACTGAAATTGTATCAATTATCTTTTCTGACCACAATGCCATGAGACTAGATATCAATTACAGGAAAAGATCTGTAAAAAATACAAACACATGGAGGCTAAACAATACAGTACTTAATAATGAAGTGATCACTGAAGAAATCAAAGAGGAAAAAAAAAAATACCTAGAAACAAATGACAATGGAGACACAACGGCCCTAAACCTATGGGATGCAGCAAAAGCAGTTCTAAGGGGGAAGTTTATAGAAATACAAGCCCACCTTAAGAAGCAGGAAACATCTCGAATAAACAACCTAACCTTGCACCTCAAGCAATTAGAGAAAGAAGAACAAAAATACCCCAAAGCTAGCAGAAGGATACAAATCATAAAAATCAGATCAGAAATAAATGAAAAAGAAATGAAGGAAATGATAGCAAAGATCAATAAAACTAAAAGCTGGTTCTTTGAGAAGATAAACAAAATAGATAAACCACTCGCCAGACTCATCAAGAAAAAAAGGGAGAAGACTCAAATCAATAGAATTAGAAATGAAAAAGGAGAAGTAACAACTGACACTGCAGAAATAAAAAAAAATCATGAGAGATTACTACAAGCAACTCTATGCCAATAAAATGGACAATCTGAAAGAAATGGACAAATTCTTAAAAATGCACAACCTGCCAAGACTGAATCAGGAAGAAATAGAAAATATGAACAGACCAATCACAAGCACTGAAATTGAAACTGTGATTAAAAATCTTCCAACAAACAAAAGCCCAGGACCAGATGGCTTCACAGGTGAATTCTATCAAACGTTTAGAGAAGAGCTAACACCTATCCTTCTCGAACTCTTCCAAAATATAGCAGAGGGAGGAACACTCCCAAATTCCTTCTATGAGGCCACCATCACCTTGATACCAAAACCAGACAAGGATGTCACAAAAAAAGAAAACTACAGGCCAATATCACTGATGAACATAGATGCAAAAATCCTCAACAGAATACTAGCAAACAGAATCCAGCAGCACATTAAAAGGATCATACACCATGATCAAGTGGGGTTTATTCCAGGAATGCAAGGATTCTTCAATATACGCACATCTATCAATGTGATAAAGCATATTAACAAATTGCAGGAGAAAAACCATATGATCATCTCAATAGATGCAGAGAAAGCTTTCAACAAAATTCAACACCCATTTATGATAAAAAACCCTCCAGAAAGCAGGCATAGAGGGAACTTTCCTCAACATAATAAAGGCCATATATGACAAGCCCACAGCAAACATCATCCTCAATGGTGAAAAACTGAAAGCATTTCCACTAAGATCAGGAACAAGACAAGGTTTCCCACTCTCACCACTCTTATTCAACATAGTTTTGGAAGTCTTAGCCACAGCAATCAGAGAAGAAAAGGAAATAAAAGGAATACAAATCGGAAAAGAAGAAGTAAAGCTGTCACTCTTTGCAGATGACATGATACTCTACATAGAGAATCCTAAAGATGCTACCAGAAAACTACTAGAGCTAATCAATGAATTTGGTAACGTAGCAGGATACAAAATTAATGCACAGAAATCTCTGGCATTCCTATATACTAATGATGAAAAATCTGAAAGTGAAATCAAGAAAACACTCCCATTTACCATTGCAACCAAAAGAATAAAATATCTAGGAATAAACCCACCTAAGGAGACAAAAGACCTGTATGCAGAAAATTATAAGACACTGATGAAAGAAATTAAAGATGATACAAATAGATGGAGAGATATACCATGTTCTTGGATGGGAAGAATCAACATTGTGAAAATGACTCTACTACCCAAAGCAATCTACAGATTCAATGCAATCCCTATCAAACTACCACTGGCATTTTTCACAGAACTAGAACAAAAAATTTCGCAATTTGTATGGAAACACAAAAGACCCCGAATAGCCAAAGCAATCTTGAGAATGAAAAAAGGAGCTGGAGGAATCAGGCTCCCTTACTTCAGACTATACTACAAAGCTACAGTAATCAAGACAGTATGGTACTGGCACAAAAAAAGAAAGATAGATCAATGGAACAGGATAGAAAGCCCAGAGATAAACCCACGGACATATGGACACCTTATCTTTGATAAAGGAGGCAGGAATGTACAGTGGAAAAAGGACAGCCTCTTCAATAAATGGTGCTGGGAAAACTGGACAGGTACATGTAGAAGTATGAGATTAGATCACTCCCTAACACCATACACAAAAATAAGCTCAAAATGGATTAAAGACCTAAATGTAAGGCCAGAAACTATCAAACTCTTAGAGGAAAACATAGGCAGAACACTCTATGACATAAATCACAGCAAGATCCTTTCCGACCCACCTCCTAGAGTAATGGAAATAAAAACAAAAATAAACAAATGGGACCTAATGAAACTTCAAAGCTTTTGCACAGCAAAGGAAACCATAATCAAGACCAAAAGACAACCCTCAGAATGGGAGAAAATATTTGCAAATGAAGCAAATGACAAAGGATTAATCTCCAAAATTTACAAGCAGCTCATGCAGCTCAATAACTAAAAAACAAACAACCCCATCCAAAAATGGGCAGAAGATCTAAACAGACATTTCTCCAAAGAAGATATACAGACTGACAACAAACACATGAAAGAATGCTCAACATCATTAATCATTAGAGAAATGCAAATCAAAACTACAATGAGATATCATCTCACACCAGTCAGAATGGCCATCATCAAAAAATCTAGAAACAGTAAATGCTGGAGAGGGTGTGGAGAAAAGGGAACACTCTTGCACTGCTGGTGGGAATGTGAATTGGTTCAGCCACTATGGAGAACAGTATGGAGGTTCCTTAAAAAACTACAAATAGAATTACCATATGACCCAGCAATCCCACTACTGGGCATATACCCTGAGAAAACAAAAATTCAAAAAGAGTCATGTACCAAAATGTTCATTGCAGCTCTATTTACAATAGCCCAGAGATGGAAACAACCTAAGCGCCCATCATCGGATGAATGGATAAAGAAGATGTGGCACATATACACAATGGAATATTACTCAGCCTTAAAAAGAAATGAAATTGAGCTATTTGTAATGAGATGGATAGACCTAGAGTCTGTCATACAGAGTGAAGTAAGTCAGAAAGAAAAAGACAAATACCATATGCTAACACATATATATGGAATTCAAGAAAAAAAAATGTCATGAAGAACCTAGGGGTAAGACAGGAATAAAGATGCAGACCTACTGGAGAACGGACTTGAGGATATGGGGAGGGGGAAGGGTGAGCTTTGACAGGGCGACAGAGAGTCATGGACATATACACACTAACGTAGTAAGGTAGATAGCTGGGGGGAAGCAGCCACAAGGCACAGGGATATTAGCTCGGTGCTTTGTGACAGCCTGGAGGGGTGGGATAGGGAGAGTGAGAGGGAGGGAGACGCAAGAGCGAAGACATATGGGAACATATATATATGTATAACTGATTCACTTTGTTATAAAGCAGAAACTAACACACCATTGTAAAGCAATTATACCCCAATAAAGATGTTTTAAATAAATAAATAAATAAATAAATATTTTTAATAAAATTTTTACAAATTTTATAAAAATTTATAAAATTATTTTAAAATTTTATAATTATAAAATTATATTATTATAAAATTATTATAAAAATTATAATTATAAAAATTATATTATTATAAAATTATTTAGTATTATAAAATTATAATAAATTTATATTATTATTATAAAATTATTTTAAATTTTTAAAATTATAAAATTTTTATATTTTTAATAAAAATATAAGTTTAAAAAAATTTTATATATATTTAATAAAAATTATATTTAATTTTTGATAGTTTGATTAATATGTGTCTTGACACATTTCTCCTTGGTTTTATCCTTTATGGGACTCTCTGTTCTTCCTGGACTTGATTGACTAATTCCCTTCCTATATTAGGGAAGTTTCCAACTGTCATCACTTCAAATATTTTCTCAGTCCCTTTCTTTTTCTCTTCTTCTTCTGGAACCCCTATAATTTGAATGTTCTTGCATTTAATGTTGTCCCAGATGTCTCTGAGTCTGTCCTCAATTCTTTTTATTCTTTTTTCCTTATTCTTCTCTGTGGTAGTTATTTCCACTATTTTATCTTCCATGTCACTTATCCATTCTTCTGCCTCAGTTATTCTGCTACTGATTCCTCTAGAGAATTTTAAATTTCATTTATTGTGTTTTTCATCATTTTTTGTTTGCTCTTTAGTTCTTCTAGGTCCTTGTTAAACATTTCTTGTATTTTCTACTTCCAAGATTTTGGATATCTTTACTATCATTACTCTGAATTGTTGTTCAGGTAGACTGCCTTTTTCCTCTTCATTTGTTTGGTCTGGTCGGTTTTTACCTTGCTCCTTCATATGCTGTGTGTTTCTCTGTCTTCTCATTTTGCTTAACTCACTGTGTTTGGGGTCTCCTTTTTGCTGGCTCCAGGTTCATAGTTCCCATTGTTTTTGGTGTCTACCCACAGTGGGTAAGGTTGGTTCAGTGGGTTGTGTAGGTTTCCTGGTGGAGGGGACTGGTGCCTGTGTTCTGGTGGATGAGGCTGAATCTTGTCTTTCTGGTGAGCAGGACTGCATCTGATGGTGTGTTTTGGGGGGTGTGTGACCTTATTATGATTTTAGGCATCCTGTCTGCTGATGGGTGGAGTTGTGTTTCTGTCTTCCTAGTTGTTTATAATGGGGTGTCCAGCACTGTAGCTTGCTGGTCATTGAGTGGAGGTGGGTCTTAGCTTGAGATGGAAGTCTCTGTGAGAGCTCTCGCTGATTGATATTATGTGGGGCTGGGAGGTCTCTGGTGGCCCAGTGTCCTGAACTTGGCTCTCCCATCTCAGAGGCTCAGGCCTGACACCTGGCCAGAGCACCAAGACCCTGTCAGCCACACAGCTCAGAAAAAAAGGGAGAAAAAATAGAAAAAAAAAAGAGAGTAAAATAAAATAGTTATTAAAGTAAAAAATTATTGAAAATAAAAAATTAAAATGTAATTTAAAAAGGAAAAAGGAAAGAAAGAAGGAAGAGAGCAGCCAACCTAAAAACAAATCCACCAATGATAACAAGTGCTAAAAAGTATACTAAAAAAAAAAGAGCAGACAGTACCCTAGGACAAATGGTAAAAGCAATGCTATATGAACAGCATCACACAAAGAAGCATACATGTACACACTCACAAAAAGAGAAAAAGGAAAAGAATATATATATCTATATATAAGAAAAAAGGAAGAGAACAACTAAATCAATAAACAAATCTACCAATGATAATAAACTCTAACTACTAAACTATGATATCATAAAACCAGAAACAAATTAGATGCAGAAAACAAACCCCAAGTTTACAGTTGCTCCCAAAGTCCACTGCTTCAATTTTAGGATGATTCCTTGTCTATTCAGGTATTCCACAGATGCAGGGTATATCAAGTTGATTGTGGAGATTTAATCCACGGCTCCTGAGGCTGCTGGGAGAAATTTCCCTTTCTCTTCTTTGTTCGCAGAGCTCCTGGGCTTCAGCTTTGGATTTGGCCCCGCCTCTGCATGTAGGTCACCTGAGGGCATCTGTTCTTCACTCAGACAGGACGGGGTTAAAGTAGCAGCTGATTAGGGGGCTCTGGCTCACTCAGGCTGGGGGGAAGGAGGGGTAAGGAATGTGGGGCGAGCTTGCAGTGGCAGAGGCCAGCGTGATGTTGCAACAGCTTGAGGTGCACTGTGTATTCTCCCAGGGAAGTTGTCCTCTGGATCACGGGACCCTGGCAGTGGCAGGCTGCACAGATTCCCAGGACGGGAGGTGTGGATAGTGACCTGTGCTTGCACACAGGCTTCTTGGTGGCTGCAGCAGCAGCCTTAGCATTTCATGCCCATCCCTGGTGTTCGCTCTGATAGCCGCAGCTCGAGCCCATCTCTGGAGCTTGTTTAGGCAGTGCTCTGAATTCCCTCTCCTCGTGGACCCTGAAACAATGGTCTCTTGACTCTTAGGCAGTTCCAGACATTTTCCCGGACTCCCTCCTAGCTAGCTGTGGTGCACTAGCCCCCTTCAGGCTGTGTTCACGCAGCCAACCCCATTCCTGTCCCTGGGATCTGACCTCCGAAGCCTAAACCTCAGCTCCCAGCCCCCACCCGCCCTGGCTGGTGAGCAGACAAGCCTCTCAGGCTGGTGAGTGCTGGTCAGCACTGATCCTCTGTGTGGGAATCTCTCTGCTTTGCCCTCTGCGCCCCTGTTGCTGTTCTCTCCTCCATGGCTCCAAAGCTTCCCGCCCGCCCACCCCCTTCTCCACCAGTGAAGCGGCTTCCTAGTGTGTGGAAACTTTTCCTCCTTCCCAGCTCCCTCCCAGAGGTGCAAGTCCCATCCTTCTTCTTTTGTCTCTGTTTTTTCTTTTGTCCTACCCAGGTAGGTGGGGAGTTTCTTGCATTTTGGGAGGTGTGAGGTCTTCTGCCAGCATTCAGTAGGTGTTCTGTAGGAGCTGTTCCACACGTAGATGTATTTCTGATGTATTTGTGGGAAAGGTCATCTCCATGTCTTACTCCTCTGCCATTTTGAAGGTCTCCTCCATTTGGTTTTTATTATAACTTCTTTCTTTGCTGAGATTTTCTAAGAATTTGTAATGCTTACCGAATCCTTTTTTGATTTAAAATCCTTGCTGCTTTAAAATTTTCATCAGATAATTCCAATAATGAACAGTATGTTTCATTTTGATGATGTCATCAATTGATTGTCTTTTTTCATCCAGGTTGTGATTTTCATTGTTCTCGTTATTATAGGTGATTTTTGATTGTTTCCTGGATATATTTTTCTATTGCATTAGCGGATTCTGAGTCCTATTTAAATTTTTTATTTTAGTAGGTACTCACCCTTTTTAGATTTAACATGAAGGTTTTGTGAGCTGTAGTTTCAATGAATGTAATTTTCAGAACCTTTCCAGTGCTATTCTCATCTGTTTGGTTTATCTTGTGCTCTGGGGCTCCCACTGGTCTCAGGTGATACTAATTGGAGAGGCAGCAGGAGTTTCCCCATGAGAAGTCATCTGGTCCTTCTAAGTGGGGGAATGGAGTCTCTAGCCTGTGAGAATAAACTGTACTTCATACCCAGCTGTTGATGGTTGTTGTGGTGCGATCTCTTTGTCAGTGCTAACCAGCCACTGAGTAACTTTTGGTGGGGAAGGGGAGTTTCAGGCCTACAGGGAAGGAGAGCACTTCTCTGGCTACTTATTTTCAGTGGGTAGATCAACATCCCCCTTTCCTGTGATGATAGGCTGGCCTGCTGTTGTAGGCAGCACTTCAGGTGAGCTGGGGGAGAAATGAGCCTACTTGCACCACGTTCTGTTGTCAAGTTGGAGGTTGGGAAATTCCAGGCATGGGTTACTTTCTTCCATTGAATGGCATGATGTAAGGCACCCTGCTGCTGTGTTTTTCCTGCAATCCTGGGGGCTCCCTAACCAGTTCTACCTTTCAGAGTTCTTTGTTTGTCACATGTAATTGTACTTAGTGGGAGAAAGGGAGAGAGATATGAATTTACACAATTTTGCCCATATAGGACGTCCTATGTGTATATCTCCTTTTTATTTTCACTTGTATTAAAAAGGACATTTTTTGACAGTGACTAGGATGTAGGGCTAACTTTAGCTGAGGATCAGTGGAAGATGATATAGATCTTGAGAATATTTGATAGCTCTAACCAAAAGGCTATGGAATTTACAACACGATGAACAGGAACTGGCTGAGCAGCTGCATGTTATTTCTAGGGTAGTAGGATTCCTTGAGGAGTACTATTTCCATTTGGTCATTTATATAAGTCCTTGGGCTGTTGAAGGAATAATTGGATGTCGGCCTACACTGCTGTGTATGTAAGGTAATTGTATAAAGTGGAGAAAGTTGTGGAAAGAGGCAGGATGAGGGAAGTCCTTGGGTTTTGACCTGTATGAAAATACAGGCATGAAAATAGTGTTCAGATGAAGTACTTTGCAATATTGTAAAAGACAGCTGCCCTAGTGAGAAAGGCTACCTAGTTGTCTTGTTGTAAATGGTGTTCCTCAAGTGTGAAGTTTGTGTGCTTTTCCTGGTTGTCAGTTTGAAACTAGCATGTTATGGAAAATTGTACTCAACACTGCAGAAAATAGTTTCAAGGATAGAACTGAAACAGAGGATGGACTATATGCTCTCTAAGTTGTCTTTTAGCTTTAAGATTCCTCAGTCACTTGGGGGCAGTGACCCTTATAGTCAGTTGTCCTTTTGAGTCACCCTCTTAAAAATTTTCTATTTCTGGAGGAGCTATGACATAACTTACTAGGTAAAATTCAACTGTCACTAATGTTTCTGGCCATGGCTACTGTTTCTGTGTTGGTTCTCCTAATTGGACTTTATCTGAAACTACTATGTGCATTTCTCCTGGTTGTTTGGTTTCCACTGGTACTGTCTGGGACTCCACCTTGCTTTGTTCTTATTTTTTTGCTTTCCCACTGTTGCATTTTTTGTTCTTTTTGAGTTTACTTTTATCCTCACTTCAATGAAATTCACAGCTTTCCCCATCAGTCTGTGTCCTCTGATGGTCCCTCTTTGCCAGCTCACTGTTGCTTCTACCTGCTATTGGTAAGCAATCACTCCAGTCACTTTAGAACTGATTTTAGGAGCTATCTCTTTGAGTTCTGGCATATTCCCAGATTTGTTAGAAAAGCTGCATTTGCCGGCAGCTTCCATCCAGTAGTCCTACTTTTATTTGTATTATATAGGAAAGTCTAATTTCAGTCTCCTATTATAGCCCTATTATATATATATATATATATATATATATATATATATATATAAATCTATTATCTATATATATAAATCTATTATATATATATATATATATATATATATATATATATATATATATATAAATCTATTCTTCATGATAAACATCTCTAGTTCATTTTACTGTTCCTCACATTCAATTGTTTTCAGGTTCCTCCTCATTCACCATCCTGACTACTGTTTTGTGACCTGATCCAGTTTGCCAATATCAGTTATAAACTATGGTAGCCAGCAGGAAAAATAATATCTCAAGTGGTCTTACAAACCCAGAATAAAGTGAAACTTTCACTTCTCTAATTCTGAGCATTATGGTCCTATTGATACAACCTAACTTTACATTTGAATTTTTAAAAATTTTTATTGAAGTATAGTTGATTTAAATTTATTTATTTATTTATTTAGGGTTGTGTTGGGTCTTCGTTGCTGTGTGCAGGCTTTCTCTAGTTGAGGTGAGTGGGGGCTACACTTCATTGTGGTGTGTGAGTTTCTCATTGTGGTGGCTTCTCTGTGGAGCCCGGGCTCTAGGCACGTGGGCTTCAGTAGTTTTGGCATGTGAGATCAGTAGTTGTGGACTCTAGAGCACAGGGTCAGTAATTGTGGCACACGGGCTTAGTTGCTTCCCGGCATGTGGGATTTTCCCAGATCAGGGCCCGAATTCTTGTCCCCTGCATTGGCAGGTGGATTCTTTTTTTTTTTTTTTTTAACATATTTATTGGAGTATAATTGCTTTACAGTGTTGTGTTAGTTTCTGCTGTATAAAAAAGTGAATCAGCTATACATATACATATATCCCCATATCCCCTCCCTCTTAAGTCTCCCTCCTACCCTCCCTATCCCACCCCTTTAGGTGGTCACAAAGCACTGAACTGATCTCCCTGTGCTATGTGGATGCTTCCCACTAGCTATCTATTTTACGTTTGGTAGTGTGTATATGTCCATGCCACTCTCTCACTTCGTCCCATCTTACCCTTCCCCCTTCCCGTGTCCTCAAGTCCATTCTCTATGTCTGTGTTTTAATTCCTGTCCTGCCCTAGGTTCATCAGAACCATTTTTTTTAGATTCCATACATGTGTGTTAGCATATGGTATTTGTTTTTCTCTTCCTGACTTACTTCACTCTGTATGAGAGACTCTAGGTCCATCCACCTCACTAAAAATAACTCAGTTTCATTTCTTTTTATGGCTGAGTAATATTCCATTGTGTATATGTGGCAGGTGGATTCTTAACCACTGTGCCACCAGGGAAGCCCTACATTAGATTTTTGACAGATTGCTAACTCATCCTGAGCTCAGAATCAACTTACTGGGCCTGAGTGTACAAAACCTGTGCTGTTGCAAAGTCATGTCTTCCCAAACCTATCTTTGTACTCTCTTGTTTTGGAGACATAGGTAGGGTTGGATATATATACCTCTAGGACAAAAATTTACCTCTAAAATATAAAGCAGTTTTTTGGGGGCTATCTCTCTAACATGGAAACATGTCAGAGTGAAAAGGTTTTTAATTTATTTTTTATTGAGGTAACATTGGTTTATAAAATTATATGTTTCATGTATAAAACATTATATTGTATACTTCTGTATACACTACACTATATCTACTTCTATATACACTACAGTGTATTCACCTCCAAAGATTTACTTTCCATCCATCACAATACAGTTGGTCCCCTTTACTCATTTCACCCTCCCCGCTGCCCCTTTCCCTCTTGTAGCCACTACTCTGTTCTCTGTATTTCTGTGTTTGTTTTCATTTAGTGAAAAGGATTTTTTAGAAGCTGATCTTTGATCTTTTTTTCCTAGTTGCCACACCTCATTCCTCACTTCTAACCCCAAAATTGACTGTATTTGTGCCATGAAGGCACTGAATGGAATTCTCTACCTTCAGTTTCTCTGCACCTGTCTGCCATGAGGCTTCAGCTTTCCTCACTGCTGAGCCTGCTGAAAAGCATGAAGCAGTTTGCTGTAATTTCCATCTTGGCCAAGAATAACAGGGGTAGCTATGCCAGGTAAGGCCAGACTAATGGGAGCTTTGGCTCCAGGGTGTGGGTGTATTACCTAAAGGGTCAGTAGGGATAAGCAGCCTGGAGCCACCCCCTTCCAAGTTCCTACTGGAGGCCCAGCCCATCTCAGGGGTCATCAGAAGGATGAGTCAAGGGAATCTCCTGTGGCATGATTGAATATTCCTGAACTCTAAACCCAAACCCACGCAGACAAACCATCTTTTCTAGTACTCTCTGGCTGGAAAGCAGTGGAAGGGAAGATATACACCCTAGCCTGAGGATTCTGTGATAGATGGATCAGATCTGTTGTGACTCTTCTGATGGAATATGTCTAATACATCAAATTCTTCCCTGCAAAACCATCATCACATTCTCTGGGGGTAGGCCAGAGAGTTACAGAGTTTGTTGCCCTTCATTTTTCTCTCCATTCTTGAAACAGCTAAATGCCCTTTGTTCATGTGCTGTTTGTCCTCTTCCATCCTCTCCCAAACACTCATACTTTCCTTTCATTTATCTCCTGTGACATAGACAGGTCCAGTGCATGGGTTCTTGCAGGGTAACCTCTCTCACAGAAACCTTATTGCAGCAGAAATCACTGCGCAGGTAGCCTGACTCTCTGTCACCCTTGCTGGCAGAGTTGTTGGGATTTCCAGCATTACTATCTGCTTGAGAATGCTGCAGGACTGGGAAGCAGCTTTTCTTGGTGGAAATACTGCCAACAGTCTAGGCATTAGGAAACACTCTTTGCTGGGAAATTGAAGAGGGAAATCATCAGGGGATAAAAGTGTACATTCTTATGATCCAAAACTATTGGAAAGAGTCATTTTTCCCAAAAGGTACATTGTAGTACTTCTTGGATTGTTACAGCATGGCAGTGGCAGTGGGAGTGGGTGGTGGAAGTAGGATGACTAACACTTTTGGAGTGTATGTCAAAGGACTCAAAAGCTGAGGGAAAATGCTACATTTTTTCCCATTTTATGGCAAGTTGAGACTATATTAAAGAGACCAAAATAATAAAAAAAAATGGCAGCTGAGAGGAGCTTCAAGATGGCGGAAGAGTAAGATGCGGAGATCACCTTCCTCCCCACAAATACATCAGAAATACATATACATGTGGAACAACTCCTACAGAACACCTACTGAAGGCTGGCAGAAGACCTCAGACCTCCCAAAAGGCAAGAAACTCCCCACGTACCTGGGTAGGGTAAAAGAAAAAAGAAAAAACAGAGACAAAGAATAGGTACGGGACCTACACCAGTGGGAGGGAGCTGTGAAGGAGGAAAGGTTTCCACACACTAGGAAGCCCCTTCACGGGCAGAAAATGCAGGTGGCGGAGGGGGGAGCTTCAGAGCCACAGAGGAAAGCACAGCAACAGGGGTGCGGAGGGCAAGGTGGAGAGATTCCCGCAAGGAGGATCAGTGCCTACCAGCACTCACCAGCCCAAGAGGCTGCTCTGCTCACCCGCCAGGATGGGTGGGGGTTGGGAGTTGAGGGTTGGGCTTCAGTCGGATTCCAGGGAGAGGACTGGGGCTGGCTGCGTGAACACAGCCGGAAGGGGCTAGTGCGCCACAGCTAGCCGGGAGGGAGTCCAGGAAAAAGTCTGGAGCTGCCGAACAGACAAGAGACTTTCCCTTGCCTCTTTGTTTCTTGGTGCACAATGAGAGGGGTTTAAGAGCGTCACTTAAAGGAGCTTGGGAGACGGGCTTGAGCCGCGGCTATCAGAGCTGACCCCAGAGAGGGGCATGAGACACTAAGGCTGCTGCTGAAGCCACCAAGAAGCGTGTGTGCAAGCACAGGTCACTATCCACACCTCCTTCCCGCGAGCCTGTGCAGCCTGCCAATGCCATGTTGCCGTGATCCAGGGACAACTTCCCCGGGAGAATGCACAGCCCGCCTCAGGCTGGTGCAACGTCACGCTGGTCTCTGCTGCTACAGGCTCACACCGCATCCGTACCCTTCCCTCCCCATGGCCTGAGTGAGCCAGAGCTCCTGAATGAGCTGCTCCTTTAAGCCCGTCCTGTCTGAGCGAAGAACAGACACCCTCAGGTGACCTACATGCAGAGGCAGGCCCAAATCCAAAGCTGAACCCAGGGAGCTGTGGGAACAAAGAAGAGAAGGGAAATTTCTCCCAGCAGCCTCAAGAGCAGTGGATTAAATCTCCACAATAAACTTAATGTACCCTGCATCTGTGGAATACCTGGAGAGACAACGAATCATCCCAAATTGAGGAGGTGGACTTCGGGAGCAACGATATATATATGTGTATTCCCTTTTTCTCTTTTTGTGAGTGTGTATGAGTATGCTTCTTTGTGTGATTTTTGCCTGTAGAATTTTGCTTTTACCATTTGTCCTAGGGTTCTGTCTGTCCCTTTTTTTATTAAAAAATTATTTTTTCTTAATTATTTTCTATTTTAATAACATTATTTTATTGTAGTTTATTTTATTTTATTTTATCTTCTTCTTCCTTCCTTTCTTTTTTTTCTCCCTTTTATTCTGAACCGTGTGGAGGACAGGCTCTTGGTGCTCCAGCCAGGCGATGGGGCTGTGCCACTGAGGTGTGAGTGATAAGTTCAGGACACTGCTCCACAAGAGACCTACCATCTCCATGTAATATCAAATGGTGAAAATCTCCCAGAGATCTCCATCTCAATGCCAAGACCCAGCTCCACTCAATGAGCAACAAGCTACAGTGCAGGACACCCTATGCCAAACAACTAGCAAGACAGAAACACAACACCAGCCATTAGCACAAAGGCTGCCTAAAATCATAAGGCCACAGACACCCCAAAGCACACCACCAGACGTGGATCTGATTACCAGAAAGACAAGATCCAGCCTCATCCACCAGAACACAGGCACTAGTCCCCTCAACCAGGAAGCCTACACAACCCACTGATCCAACCTTAACCACTGGGGACAGGCACCAAGAACAATGGAAACTACGAACCTGCAAAAAGGAGACCCCAAACACAGTAAGATAAGCAAAATGAGAACACAGAAAACACAGCAGATGAAGGAGCAAGGAAAAAACCCACCAGACCTAACAAATGAAGAAGAGACAGGTAGTCTACATAAAAAAGAATTCAGAATAATGATAGTAAAGATGATCCAAAACCTTGGAAATAGAATGGAGAAAATACAAGGAACGTTTAACAAGGACCTAGAAGAACTAAAGAGCAAATAAACAGAGATGAGCAACACAATAAATGAAATTAAAAATTCTCTAGAATGGATCAGTAGTAGAATAACTGAGGAGGAAGAAACGATAAGTGACCCGGAAGATAAAATAGTGGAAATAACGACTGCAGAGCAGAATACAGAAAAAAGAATGAAAAGAATTGAGGACAGCCTCAGAAACCTCTGGGACAACATTAAATGCACCAACATTCTAATTAAAGGGGTCCCAGAAGAAGAAGAGAAAAAGAAAGGGACTGAGAAAATATTTGAAGAGATTATAGTTGAAAACTTCCCTAATATGGGAAAGGAAATAACTAATAAAGTCCACAAAGCACAGAGAGTCCCACACAGGATAAATCCAAGGAGAAATATGCCAATACACATATTAATCAAACTATCAAAAATTAAATACAAAGAACAAATATTAAAATAAGCAAGGGAAAAACAAGTAACATGTAAGGGAATCCCCATAAGGTTAACAGCTGAATGTTCAACAGAAACTCTGCAAGCCAGAAGGGTGTGGCAGGACATATTTAAACTGGTGAAAGAGAAGAACCTACAACCAAGATTACTCTATCCAGGAAGGATCTCATTCAGATTTGATGGAGAAATTAAAAGCTTTACAGACAAGCAAAAGCTAAGAGAATTCAGCACCACTAAACCAGCTTTACAACAAATGCTAAAGGTACTTCTCTAGGCAGGAAAAACAAGAGAATGAAAAGACCTACAATAACAAACCCAAAACAATTAAGAAAATGGCAATAGCAACATACATATCGATAATTACGTTAAATGTAAATGGATTAAATGCTCCAACCAAAAGACATAGACTGGCTCAATGGATACAGAAACAAAGCCGTATATATGCTGTCTGTAAGAGACCCACTTCAGACCTAGGGACACATACAGACTGAAAGAGAGGGGATGGATAAAGATATTCCATGCAAATGGAAATCAAAAGAAAGCTGGAGTAGCAATTATCATATGAGACAGAAAAGACTTTAAAACAAAAAGTATTACAAGAGACAAAGAAGGACACTACATAATGATCAATCCAAGACTAAGATATAACAATTGTAAATATTTATGCACCCAGTATAGGAGCACCTCAATACATAAGGCAAATACTAATAGCCATAAAAGGGGAAATCAACAGTAACACAATCATAGTAGGGGACTTTAACACCCCACTTTCACCAATGTACAGATAATCCAAAATGAAAATAAATAAGGAAACCCAAGTGTTAAGTGATACATTAAACCTGATGCACTTAATTGATATTTATAGCACATTCCATCCAAAAACACAGAATACACATTCTTCTCAAGTGCTCATGGAACATTCTTCAGGATAGATCATATCTTGGTTCACAAATCAAGCCTTGGTAAATTTAAGAAACTTGAAATTGTATCAAGTACCTTTTCTGACCACAACATTATGAGACTAGATATCAATGGCAGGAAAAAATATGTAAGAAATACAAACACATGGAGGCTAAACAATACACTACTTAATAACCAAGGGATCACTGAAGAAATCAAAGAGGAAATCAAAAAATACCTAGAAAAAAATGACAGTGAAAACACAACCCAAAACCTATGGGATGCAGCAAAAGCAGTTCTAAGAGGGAAGTTTATAGCTACACAAGCCTACCTTAAGAAACAGGAAACATCTCAAATAAAAAACCAAACCTTAAACCTAAAACAATTAGAGAAAGAAGAACCAAAAAAACCCCAAAGTTAGCAGAAGGAAAGAAATCATGAAGATCAGATCAGAAATAAATGAAAAAGAATGAAGGAAATGATAGCAGAGATCAATAAAATTAAATGCTGGTTCTTTGAGAAGATAAACAAAATTGATAAACCATTAGCCAGACTCATCAAGAAAAAAAGGGAGAAGACTCAAATCAACAGAATTAGAAATGTAAAAGGAGAAGTAACAACTGACACTGCAGAAATAGAAAGGATCATGAGAGATTACTACAAACAACTATATGCCAATAAAATGGACAACCTGGAAGAAACGGACAAATTCTTAGAAATGCACAACCTTCTGAAAGTGAACCAGGAAGAAATAGAAAATATGAACAGACCAATCACAAGAACTGAAATTGAAACTGTAATTAAAAATCTTCCAACAAACAGAAGTCCAGGACCAGTTGGCTTCACAGGTGAATTCTATCAAACATTTAGAGATGAGTTAACACCTATTCTTCTCAAACTCTTCCAAAATCTAGCAGAGGGAGGAACACCCTCAAACTCATTCTATGAGGCCACCATCACTCTGATACCAAAACCAGACAAAGATGTCACAAAAAAAGAAAACTACAGGCCAATATCACTGATGAACATAGATGCTAAAATCTTGAACAAAATACTAGGAAACAGAATCCAGCAAAACATTAAAAGGGTCATTCACCATGATCAAGTGGGGTTTATCCCAGAAATGCAAGGATTTTTCAATATACGCAAATCAAAGAACGTGATACACCATATCAACAAATTGAAGGAGAAAAACCATATGATCATCTCAATAGATACAGAGAAAGCTTTCGACAAAATTCAACACCTATTTATGATAAAAACCTTCCAGAAAGTAGGCATAGAGGGAACTTTCAACAACATAATGAAGGCCATAGGTGACAAACCCACAAGCAACATCATCTTCAATGGTGAAAATCTGAAACAATTTCTACTAAGAACAGGAACAAGACAAGGTTGCCCTCTCTCACCAGTATTATTCAACATAGTTTTGGAATTTTTAGCCACAGCAATCAGAGAAGAAAAAGAAATAAATGGAATCCAAATTGGAAAAGAAGAAGTAAAGCTGTCACTGTTTGCAGATGACATGACACTATACATAGAGAATCCTAAAGATCCTCCCAGAAAACTACTAGAGCTAATCAATGAATTTGGTAAAGTAGCAGGATTTAAAATTAATGAACAGAAATCTCTTGCATTCCTATACACTAATGATGAAAAATCTGAAAGTGAAATCAAGAAAACACTCCCTTTTACCATTGCAATATAAAGAATAAAATATCTAGGAATAAACCTACCTAAGGAGATAAAAGACCTGTATGCAGAAAATTATAAGACACTGATGAAAGAAATTAAAGATGATACAAACAGTTGGAGAGATATGCTGTGTTCTTGGATTGGAAGAATCAACATTGTGAAAATGACTCTACTACCCAAAGCAATCTATAGATTCAATGCAATCCCTATCAAACTACCACTGGCATTTTTCACAGAACTAGAACCAAATGTTCACAATTTTATGGAAACACAAAAGACCCTGAATAGCCAAAGCAATATTGAGAAAGAAAAATGGTGCTGGAGGAATCAGGCTCCCTGACTTCAGACTATACTACAAAAGTACAGTAATCAAGACAGTATGGTACTGGCAGAAGATAGAAATATAGATCAATGGAGCAGGCTAGAAAGCCCAGAGATAAACCCATGCACATAGGGTCACATTATCTTTGATTAAGGAGGCAAGAATATACAGTGGAGAAAAGACAGCCTGTTCATTAAGTGGTGCTGGAAAAACTGGACAGCTACATGTACAAGAATGAAATTAGAACACTCCGTAACACCATACACAAAAATAAACTCAAACGGGATTAAAGACCTAAATGTAAGGCCAGACACGTCAAACTCTTAGAGGAAAACATAGGCAGAACACTCTGTGGCATAAATCACAACAAGATCCTTTTTGACCCACGTCCTAGAGAAATGGAAATGAAAACAAAAATAAACAAATGGGACCTAATGAAACTTCAAACCTTTTGCAAAGCAAAGGAAACCATAAACAACACGAAAAGACAACCCTCAGAATGAGAGAAAATATTTGCAAATGAAGCTGCTGACAAAGGATTAGTCTCCAAAACTACAAGCAAGTCATGCAGCTCAACATCAAAAAACAAACAACCCAATCCAAAAATGGGCAGAAGACCTAAATAGACATTTCTCCAAAGAAGATATACAGATTGCCAACAAACACATGAAAGAATTCTCAACATCATTAATCATTAGAGAAATGCAATTCAAAACTACAATGAGATATCATTTCACACCGGTCAGAATGGCCATCATCAAAAAATCTACAAACAATGAATGCTGGAAAGGGTGTGGAGAAAAGGGACACCCTCTTGCACTGTTGGTGGGAATGCAAATTGATACAGCCACTATGGAGAACAGTATGGAGATTCCTTAGAAAACTAAAAATAGAACTACCATACGACTCAGCAATCCACTGTTGGGCATATCCCCTGAGAAAACCGTAACTCAAAAGAGTCATGTACCAAAATGTTCATTGCAGCTCTTTTTACAATAGCCAGGACATGGAAGCAACCTAAGTGTCCATCAACAGATGTATGGATAAAGAAGATGTGGCACATATGTACAATGGAATATTAGCCATAAAAGGCAACGAAACTGAGTTATTTGTAGTGATGTGGATGGACCTAGAGACTCTCATACAGAGTGAAGTAAGTCAGAAAGGGAAAAACAAATACCTTATGCTAACACATACATATGGAAGCTAAAAAAGAAAGGAAAACAAATAAAAAGATCAGAAATACCCAGGGGCAACACGGGAATAAAGATGCAGACCTACTAGAAAATGGACATGAGGATACTGTGAGGGGTAATGGTAAGCTGGGAAAAAGTGAGACAGTGTCATGGACATATGTACACTACCAAACGTAAAATAGGTAGCTAGTGGGAAGCAGCCGCATAGCACAGGGAGATTAGCTCAGTGCTTTGTGACCACCTAGAGTGGTGGGATAAGGAAGGTCGGAGGGAGGAAGATGCATGAGGAAAGAGATATGGGGACATATGTATATGTATAACTGTTTCACTTTGTTATAAAGCAGAAACTAACACCATTGTAAGACAATTATACTCCAATAAAGATGTTTTTAAAAAGTTAAAAAAAGAAGAATCTGTCCTACCTCCTTCACGAGATTGCTCTGAAGATTAAAATGAGATGGTGATAAGAAGGAACGAAACTATTTCTAATGAGGTGGATGGGCCTAGAGTCTGTCATACAGAGTGAAGTAAGTCAGAAAGAGAAAAACAAATACCGTATGATAACACATGTATATGGAACCTAAAAAATCGGTATTGATATACCTAGTGACAGGGCAGGGGAAAAGACGCAGACATAGACAACGGACTTGAGGACACAGAGGGTGAAGGCATAGCTGGAACCAAGTGAGAGAGTAGCACTGACATATTTACCCTACAAAGTATAAAATGGATGGCTAGTGGGAAGCTTCTGTATAGCACAGGGAGATCAGCTCGGTGCTTCGTGAAGATCTAGAGGGGTGGGATAGGGAGGGTGGAAGGGAGATGCAAGAGGGAGGGGAGATGCAAGAGGGAGGGGATATGGGGATATATGTATACGTATAGCTGACTCACTTTGTTATACAGCAGAAACTAACACAACATTGTAAAGCAATTATACTCTAATAAATAAAATAAATTTTAAAAACGGCACCAAAACACTACCCCCAGAACATTTTCAATTGTATAACCTTGTAAGGGAATCTAATAAAAGTCCAAGTGTAATGTCTCCATCTCTCCTTTATGAAAATGCTATGACTTTTGCTTTTGCTTGGTATGGTGCCATAAGTTTCTTTGAGCTTAAAGGTAAATACAGAGTACTATTAGACTACTATTTTGTTTCCTTCCTTTTTGCTTTCTGTCTTTCACTTTAGGTTAGTGGAGATATTTGGGGAATACTGTTCAATAGCCACCAAATAATGTAGATGCTGAATAGTGAAGTGATTAAGAGTGTAGATTCCCAAAACAGACTGAGTTGAAATCTTGGCTCAGCTACTTACTAGCTATATTGTTATGGACAAGTCACTTAATCGTCCTAGCCTTAATTCCCTCATCTCTAAACTGGAGATAATAGCACCTATCTCTTAGAATTATAGAGTGGATTAAATTACTCTGTGTGTGTGCACTTGTATGTATAGTGCTTAGATCAGTGCTTAGCATTAACTATGCTTAAGTTGGGTGTGCCTCTACTTGGAGGTTTGATCTTTGGCAAAACCTTTTAAATGTGGGATTCTAAATAGGTCTCAGAAAAATTCAGACTGTTATATACAGTAGTGTTCCTAGAGACTTATTTAATGAGAATTATCCAGTAGTGATTCCTATTTGAATACCTCAAATACATCCACACTACTTAGCCCAAGGCCTGCAACATAGTAAGATCTCAGCACATGTTTGTTGAAATGATGAATGAGTATATTACTCAATTTTATATACTACAAATTTTATTAACTTGAAGAGTTAAAAAATTCTCTTTCAGGTATCATTACATTCTGATATTAGTGAGGGAGCTTGGTATGAGATATGCTATGAGGTGGAGAGAAAGCATCCAACTAGGAAGCAAAACCTCTGGATTCTAGTCTCAGCTCTGCTATCTATTACGTAAGTATATAATCTTGGGCAAGTCGCTGCATCTCTTAGGTCCTCATTAGTTCAATCTGGAAAACTAGGATAATAATAATTTTTAAACTTGCAAGAAGAGTGTTGCCTTACTGGTAGTCCAGGTACTATCAATCCTTTTTTACAGCTAGAGGAATTCTCAGGGCAGTTTGTGGGCAGCAAAGTGTCTGTAAATTAATGGTAGATTGCTTAGATCTCCTGTATCAAGGTATGAAAGTTCAGGAGGTTATTATTAGGCATCAGAATCAGACTAAGGGTCTGAATTATAAGGGTCACATTTAGACAGGCCTGATGATATAAAATTTAGGCATATCTTACAGACACAAGAACAAGGGCTAGACACTCCTCAAATCTGACAAATTCTGGGAGCCCAGTGAGTTATTTATATGTTCTAGATATAAGTCCTTTGACAGATATATGGTTTGCAAATATTGTCTTCCAGCATGTAGCTGTTTTTTCATTATTTTAACAGGGTCTTTTACAGAGAAAAAGGTTTTAATGTTGATAACGTCAGGTCCAATTCATCAATTTTCCCTGTAATGGGTTGTGCTTTTGGTGTCAAATATCAGAACTCATCACTAAGCCCTAGGTCCCAAGGATTTTCTCTTATGTTTTGTTCTAAAAGTTTTATAGTTTTATGTTTTTTACTTAGGACTATGATACATTTTGAGTTAATTATTGTATAAGGTGTGAGTATAACTTTTCACCTATGGATATCCAATTGCCCCAGCACCATTTGTTATTTACACCTTCAAACAATTGATTTTTCATCTTTATAAAAAGAAATTGGGAATATTTGTGTAGAGCTATGTCTGGTTTCTCTATTGTATTCCACTGATTTATGTGTTTATCCCTCCACCAGAACCACATTGTTTTAATGACTGGCGCTATATAATAAGTTTTAAAGTTGCTTAGAGTGAGTCACTCACTTTCTTCTTGTTTTTCATAGTTGCTTTTAGCTATTCTAGTTTTTTTGCCATGTGAGTATCTCAATAGATGCAGAAAAAGCATTTGACAAAATTTAACATATGTTTGTGAAAAAAACTCTCAACAAATTGGGCAGGGAAGGAACATGCCTCAACATAATAAATCCCATATATGACAAGCCACAGCTAACATCATACTCATGGTGAAAAGGTAAAGACTTTGCTTCTAAGGTGAGGGTGCCCACTCTTACCACTCCTATTCCGCATAGTACTAGAAATACTAGCCAGACCAATTAGAAAAGAAAAAGAAATTCCCTTAAAACATTAAAAAAAATACACCTAAAACAACTAGAGAAAGAAGAACAAACAAAACTCAAAGTTAGTGGACAGAAAGAAATCATAAAGATTATGATTAATCCTTTGTCAATTGCTTCATTTGCAAATATCTTCTCCCATTCTGAGGGTTGATCTATTTTTTTCTTCTTCTCTATTTCATTTATTTCTGCTCTGATCTTTATGATTCTAAAAATAGAACTACCATATGACCCAGGAATCCCACTACTGGGCATATACCCTGAGAAAACCATATTTCAAAAAGAGACATGTACCACAATGTTCATTGCAGCTCTATTTACAATAGCCAGGACATGGAAGCAACCTAAGTGTCCATCGACAGATGAATGGATAAAGAAGATGTGGCACATATATACAATGGAATATTACTCAGCCATAAGAAGAAATGAAATTGAGTTATTTGTAGTGAGGTGAATGGACATAGAGTCTGTCATACAGAGTGAAGTAAGTCAGAAATAGAAAAATAAATACCGTATGCTAACACATATATATGGAATCTAAAAAAAAAAAAGGGGGGGGTCTGATGAACCTAGGAGCAGGACAGGAATAAAGACGCAGATGTAGAGTATGGACTTGAGGACATGGGGAGTGGGGGGAGGGTAAACTGGGACGAAGTGAGAGAGTAGCATTGACATATATACACTACCAAATGTAAAATAGCTAGTTAGTGGGAAGCAGCTGCATAGCACAGGGAGATCAGCTTGATGCTCTCTGACCACCTAGAGAGGTGGAATAGGGAGGGTGGTAGGGAGATGCAAGGGATATGTGGATATATGTATACACAGAGCTGATTCACTTTGTTATATAGCAGAAACTAACACAGTATTGTAAAGCAATTATACTCCAATAAAGATGTAAAAAAATAGAAAAGAATAGGAAATATCAATGAAACTAAAAGCTGTTTTTTAAAAAATATAAACAAAATTGATAAACCTTTAGCCAGACTTATCAGGAAAAAAATGGGAGAGAGCTCAAATCAATAAAATTAGAGATGAAAAAGAGGAAGTTACGGCTGACACAGCAGAAATACAAAGGATCATAAGAGACTACTATAAGCAACTATATGCCAATAAAGTGGACAACCTAGAAGAAATGGACAAATTCTTAGAAAGGTCCAATTTCCAAGATTGAAGCAGGAAGAAATAGAAAATATGAACAGACCAGTCACAAGTACTGCAATTGAAACTGTGATTAAAAAACTCCCAACAAACAAAAGTCCACGACCAGATGGCTTCACCAACAAATTCTATCAAACATTTAGAGAAGAGTTAACACCTATCCTTCTCAAACTGTTCCAAAAATTTGCACAGGAACACTCCCAAACGCATTCTATGAGACCACCATCACCCTGATATCAAAACCAGACAAAATTCCCACAAAAAAGAAAATTACAGGCCAATATCACTGATGAACATAGAAGCAAAAACCCTCAACAAAATACTAACAAATCCAACAATACATTAAAAGTATCATACACCATGATCAAGTGGGATTTATCCCAGTGATGCAAGTATTTTTCAATATCTGCAAATCAGTGTGATGCACCACGTTAACAAGTTGAAGAATAAAAACCATATGATCATCTCAATAGAAGCAGAAAAACTTTTGATAAAATTCAACACCCTTTTATGATAAAAAATAAAAACTCTCCAGAAAGTGGCCATAGAGGGAACCTACCTCAATATAATAAAGGCCATATATGACAAACCCACAGTTAACATTGTACTCAGTGGTGAAAATCTGAAAGCATTTCCACTAATATCAGGAACAGGACAAGGATGTTCACTCTCACCAATGTTATTCAGCATAGTTCTGGAAGTCCTAGCTATGGCAATCAGAGAAGAAAAAGAAATAAAAGTAATACAAATTTTTAGAATAAGCTTCTTTATTTCTACAAGAAACTTTGCTGAGATTTTCATAAGGACTACATTAAACTACAGATCAATTTAAGAAGAACTGGCTTTACAATATTGAGTCTTCCAATCCAGGAATGTAGTATGCCTCTTCATTTATTGAAATCTTTGATTTCTTTCCTCAGTGCTTTGTAATTTTCAGTATACAAATCTTCTACATGTTTTGTTAGATTTACACGGAAAATTTTAATGATTGTAAATAGTATTATATGTTTAATTATGGTGTCTACATATTCATTGTTAATATATAAAAATACAATCAATTTTGTATGTAATCTTGTATGTTGTTACATTGCTGAGCTCATTATTTTTATGAGTTTATTTATAAATTCTTTGGTATTTTCTATGTAGATCATATGTCATCTGCAAATAAGGACAGTTTAATTCTCCCTCTCTGATATCTATGCTGTTTATTTTCTTTTCTTACCTTATTGCACTGGCTAGAACTTCCAGTACTATGTTGAATAAGAGTACTGGGAGTTGGATCATATGGTAACTCTATTTTCAGTTTTTTAAGGAACTTCATACTGTTTTCCATGGTGGCTGCACCAATTTTAAACAGTGTGTAGGAGGGTTCCCTTTCCTCCACAACCTCTCCAGCATTTATTATTTGTAGACTTTTTGAAGATGGCCATTCTGAAAAGTGTGTGGTAGTACCTCATTTTAGTTTTTAACTGCATTTCTCTAAAAATTAGCAATGTTGAGCACCTTTCCATGTGCCTGTTGGCTGTCTGTACGTTTCCTTTGGAGAAATGTCTACATTTTCCACCCATTTTTTGATTGGGTTGTTTTGTTTTTTATATTGAGCTTATGAACAGTTTGTATATTTTGGAAATTAATCCCTTGTCAGTCTCATTGTTTGCAAATATTTTCTCCTATTCTGTAGGTTGTCTTTTCATTTTGTTTGTGGTTTCCTTTGATGTGCAAAAGGTTTTATTTGTTTATTTTTGCTTTTATTTCCATTACTCTAAGAGACGGATCTAAAAAATATTGCTGCAATTTATGTCAAAGGGTGTTCTGCCTATGTTTTCTTCTAGGAGTTTTATAGTATCCAGTCTTACATTTAGATCTTTAATCCATTTTGAGTTTATTTTTGTATCTGGTGTTAGACAATGTTCTAATTTCATTCTTTTACATGTAGCTGTCCAGTTTTCCCAGCATCATTTATTGCAGAGACTGTTCTTTCTCCATTGTATATTCTTGCCTCTTTTGTCATAGATTAACTGACCATGAGTGTGTAGGTTTATATCTGGGCTTTATATCCTGTTCCATTGATCTGTGTGTCTGTTTTTGTGCCAGTACCATATTGTTTTGATTACTATCACTGTAGTATAGTCTGAAGTCAGGGAGCATGATTCATTCATCTCCGTTCTTCTTTCTCAAGATTGTTTTGGCTATTTGGGGTCTTTTGTGTTCCATACAAATTTTAACATTTGTTCTAGTTCTGTGAAAAATGCCATTGGTAATTTGGTAGGGATTGCATTAAATATGTGATTGCCTTGGATAGTATGGTCATTTTAACAATATTGATTCATGCAATCCAAGAACACAGTACATCTTTCCATCTGTTTGTGTCATCTTCAATTTTGTCATCAGCATCTTATAGTTTTCAGAGTATAGGTCTTTTTGCCTCTTTAGGTAGGTTTATTCCTAGGTATAGAGTTACCTATGATCCAGCAATCCCACTCCTGGGCATATATCAGGAAAAT
Source organism: Phocoena phocoena (assembly GCF_963924675.1). NCBI lineage: Eukaryota > Metazoa > Chordata > Mammalia > Artiodactyla > Phocoenidae > Phocoena > Phocoena phocoena. The sequence continues at coordinate 64,688,303 of NC_089240.1, read as the reverse complement.
ACAAAAACTCTGATTTGAAAATATACATGCACCCCAATGTTCATAGTAGCACTATTTACAATAACCAAGATATGGAAGCAACCCAAATGTCCTTTGACAGATGAATGTATAAAGAAGATGTGGTATGTTTATGCAATGGAATATTACTCAGCCATAAAAAATGAATGAAATTATGCCATTTGCAGCAACATAGATGGACCTAGAGATTACCATATTAAGTGAAGTAAATCATAAAGAGAAAGAAAAATATCATATGATATCTCATATATGGAATCTAAAATAATGATACAAATGAACTTGTTTACAAAATAGAAATAGAGCCACAGACGTAGATAACAAACTTATGGTTACCAAAGGGGGAAGTGGGGGAGGGATAAATTAGGAGTTTGGGATTAACAGATACTCACTACTATATATAAAATAGATAAACAAGGACCTACCTCTATAGCACAGGGAAATATATTCAATATCCTGTGATAACCTATAATGGAAAAGAATCTGAAAAAGAATATATATAGTATATATATATAATATATATAGTATATATGTTTATATATTACTTCTATATATATATTACTTCAATAAAGAAAAAAGAGTACTGGGAGTAGACATCCTTGCATTGTTCCTGATCTTAAGGAAAAAGCATTCAGTCTTTTACCATTATATGTGTTGTTAGCTATAGTTGTTTTTGTAGATGATCTTTGTGACTTTGAAGATGTTTCCATCTATTCCTATTTTTCTGACAGTATTTATCATGAAGGACAGTTGTATTTTGTGAAATGCTTTTTCTGCATCACATGATAAGATTATACGATTTTTCTTCTTTAGTTTGTTTTTCTCTTTTTTTCTCATTAAAAAATTGTGGTAGGGGCTTCCCTGGTGGTGCAGTGGTTGAGAGTCCGCCTGCTGATGCAGGGGACACAGGTTCGTGCCCCGGTCCAGGAAGATCCCACATGTCACGGAGCAGCTGGGCCCATGAGCCATGGCCGCTGAGCCTGCGCGTCTGGAGCCTGTGCTCTGCAAAGGGAGAGGCCACAACAGTGAGAGGCCTGCGTACCGCAAAAAAAAAAAAAAAAAAAAATTGTGGTAACATGCACATAACATAGAATATACTATTATACTATATAAACCATTTTCTGGGCTTTTATATTGAAACTAAAAACATTTTTTCATGTGATTATTTATCATTTGTAAGTCTCCTTTGGAGAAATGTCTATTCAGAGTCTTTGACCATTTTAAAATTATATCTGCCTTTATTATTGAGTTGTAAGAATTCTTTATAAATTCTAGACACAAGTACTTTATCAGATATATAATTTGCAAACATTTTCTCTCATTCTGTGGGTTGTGTTTTCACTTTCTTCATAGTGTCCTTGGAAGCACAAATTTTAAAAATTTTGATAAAATTCAATTTATCTTTTTTCTTTTGTTGCATGTGCTCGTGCCAAATCCAAGGTCATGAAGATTTACTCCTGTGTTTTTTTCTAAGAGGTTTATAGATTTTGCCCTTCCTTTTAGGTTTTTGACCTGTCTTGAGTTTTCTTGTTTATGGCATAAGGTAAGTGTGCAATTTCATTCTTTTGCATGTGGCTATCCAGTTATCCTAGTGATATTTGTTGAAGAGACTTTTCTTTCCTCATTAAATAATCTTGATACTCTTGTCAAAATTAGTTGACCATAGATATATGCAATGATTTCTGGACTCTCAATTCTATTCTACTGATCTATATGTCTCTCTTTGTGCCAGGACTACATTGTCTTGATTACTACTGCTTTGCAGTAAATTTTAAATTTTGGAAGTTTTAGTCCTCCTACTATATTCTTCATTTCAAGTTGTTTTGGCTATTCTGGGTCCCTTGCAGTTCCAAATGAATTTTTGCTTTCTCCCTGGTTGGTACCTTTTTTTGTTTGTTTTTACATCTTTATTGGAGTATAATTGCTATACAATCTTGTGCTAGTTTCTGCTGTACAACAAAATGAATCAGCTAGAGTAAGCTTGTCAGTTCCTACAAAGAACTCAGCTGGTTTGCTTTACTCTGTATTCAAGATACAAACTGAGATTAAACATGAACCTGTGGAAAAGTTATTTTAAATTAAACACAAGTCACTTGAAAATACACTATGTAAAGTTTTTGTTTTCTTAAGAGTTAGACTCTGTCTGTGTAATGAATAATGACTAAAGACATGCTGAAGTTCTCACAAAGTTACCAGGAAATCTATGCAAATCTCTTTCCAATTAAAAATGAGTAGCAACCTTGTCTAACAAAGTCCTTTGGAAAAAGAGCATAGAGGAGAAATCTTGCCATGTATTTAAAGATAATAAAATTATCAATCATGACTAGCTGTATTAGATTATTTGACTTAAAGATATTTGATACAAATAATTTCAGTGTTAAGTTAAAAATATATTGAGTATGTGCTTTACTGTACAGAGTATCATTTATATAATAGATTATATTATTTAACTACCTATGGAATTGTGTTAATAATAACCTAAACTAAACCAAACTAAAAAAAGAGTATATGAAGCCGTTACAATGAATAAAACAATTTCAGCTGAAAAAACTCAGCTGGGATTCTGATAGGGATTGTGTTGAATTTGTAGATCATTTTAGGAAGTGTTGCCATCTTAACAATATTGCCTATTTTGATCTATGAGCATGGGATATTTTCCCATTTATTTAGATCTTCTTTAATTTATTTTAACAATGTTTTGTCATTTTTAGAGCATAAATTTGGCACTTTTGTTAAATTTATTCCTATTTTATTTTTGCTAATGTAAGTGGAATTGTTTTCTTAATTTTATTTTCAGATTGTTCATTGCAAATGTGTAGAAATACAACTGATTTTTTATATTGATCTTGTATCCTGCAATCTTGCTGAAAGTTATTAGTTCTGATAGTTTTTTTATATAAATTTATTTTTATTTATTTTTGGCTGTGTTGGGTCTTTGCTTTCTCTAGTTGCAGCAAATGGGGGCTACTCTTCATTGTGCAGGCTTCTCATTGTGGTGGCTTCTCTTGTTGAGGAGCACGGGCTCTAGGGGCACGGGCTTTAGCAGTTGTGGCTCGCGGGCTCTAGAGTGCAGGCTCAGTAGTTGTGGCACACGGGCTTAGTTGCTCTGCGGCATATTGGATGTTCCTGGATCAGGGCTCAAACCCATGTGCCCTGCATTGACAGGCAGATTCTTAACCACTGCACCACCAGGGAAGCCCATTCTGATAGATTTTTTCATAAATTTTCTATATATAAAATGGATGAGATATGGTAGTTTGTATTTTTTTTGCTGCCATAATGAATTACCACAAAGTTACTGGCATAAAACCACATGAATGTATTTTCTTATAGTTTTGTAGATCCAATGTCTGGTTATGGTTGTACCATGCTGAAATAATTACCTATATCATTATATTTGAAGTGAATTTATTGTAGACAGTCTATAGTTGGGTCACAGTTTTTTATACTCTGCTAATCTCTCTCTCTTTTTAACTTCAAAAAATCGTGGTAAAATACATGTAGCATAAAAGTTGGCATTTTAACAATTTTAAGTGTATAATTTAGTGGCATTAATTATATTAATAAAGTTGTATAACCATGATCACTATTTGCAAAATGTTTCATGACTCCAAAGAGAAACTTTGTTCCCATTAAGCGGTAACTCTAGAACCCCCTCCTCCCAGCCCATGGTAACCTCTAGTTTACTTTATATCCCTATGAGCTTGCCTGCTCTAGATATTTCATATGAATGGAATTATACAATATGTGACATTTTGTCTCTGGCTTTTTTCACTTAACATAATGTTTTCAAGGTTCACCTATGTTGCAGAACATATCAGAGTTCTATTTCATGGCTGAATATTATCCCATTGTGTGTATATGCCACATTTTGTTTATCCATTCATCTATTAATGGACATTTGAGTTGTTTCCCCCTTTTGATTATTGTAATTCTTTCTTGGACATTGTCGTACAAGTATCTGTTTGAGTCCCTGTTTTCACTTCTTTTGAGTATATACCTAGGAGTGGAATTGCTGGGTCATACTGTAGTTCTATGTTTAATTTTTGAGGAACTACCAGCTTCCACAGTGGCTGTATCATTTTACATTCCCACCAGCAATGTATGGGAATATAATACCTTTCTCCACATCCTGCCAAACCTGTTTTTTTCCTTTTTATAAACAGCCATTCTAGTAGGTGTAAAGACATTGCATTGTGATTTTGATTTCTATTTCCCTAATGACAAATGATTTTGAGTATATTTTTATGTGTTTATTACTCATGTATATATCTTCCTTGGAGAAATATCTATTTAAGTCCTTTGCCCATTTTTAATTGGGTTGTTTGTTGTTTCATTTTAGGAGTTATTTACATATTCTTGATATTAAACCTGTATTAGTTTGATTGGGCTGCCATAACAAAACACCATAGTCTGGGTGACTTCAACAACAGAAATTTATTTTCTTACAATTCTAGAGGCTAGTAATCCAAGATCAAGGAGTCAACAGGTTTATTTTCTTCTGAGGCCTCTCTCCTTGGCTTGCAGATAGATGGTCATCTTCTCACTCTGTCATCGGATGGCTGTTCCTCTGTGTCTTAATCTCCCCTTCTTATAAGGACACCAGTCATATTGGATTAGGACCCATGCTAGCAGCTTCACTTTAACTTAATTACGTTTTTAAAGGCCCTATCTACAAAAACAGTCACATTCTATGGTACTGAGGATTACAGCTTCAAAATATGAATTTGGGGGAGACACAATTCAGCCCATAACAAAGCTTATCAGATAAATGATTTGCAAATGTTTTTCTTCCATTGTCTGGTTTGTATTCTCACTCTCTGATAGTGTCCTTTGATGCACAAAAGTTTGAAAGTTTAATGAAGTCCAATTTATCTATTTTTTGCTTTTGTTGCCTATGCTCTTATGTCATATTTAAGAAACCATTGCCATAACTAAGATCATGCAGATTTGCTCCTATGTTTTCCTTTATGTGTATTATAGCTTTAGCTCTTAAATTGAAGTCTTTGATCCATTCTGAGTTAAGTTTTGTATAAGATATAAGGTATGGGTCCAACTTTATTCTTTTGCATATGGATATCCAGTTTTCTCAGCACCATTTATTGAAGAGACTATTCTTATTATTTCCCATTGAAAAGTCTTGATACCCTTGTTGAAAATCAGTTGATTATAGATGTATGAGTTTATTTACAGATTCTCAATCCTATTCCATTGGTTTATGTCTATCTTTAAGCCACTTCCATACTGTCTTGGTTACTGTAGTTTTACGGTAAGTTTTGGTATCAGAAAATGTGTCCTCCAGCTTTGTTCTTCTTTTTCAATATTGTTTTGGCTATTGTGAGTCACTTGAAATTCAACATGAATTTTAGGATATGGTTTTCAATTTCTGCAATTTCTGCAATTCTGCAAAATACCAATGCCATTGGTATTTTGATAAGGATTGCATTGAATCTGTATATTTCTTTGGGTATTATTGTCATTTTAACCATAAGTCTTGCAGTCTATGGACATGACATGTCTTTCATTTATTTAGGTCTTTAATTTCTTTCAGCAATGTTTTATAGTTTTCACTGTACAAGACTTTCACCTCTGTCTTAGCACGGGCTGCTATAACAAATACCATAGAATAGGTGGCTTAAACAACAGAAATTTATTTCTCACAGTTCTGGAGGCTAAGAAGTCCAAGATCCAGGTGTTAGCCAATTTGGTTCTTGGTGAGGGCCCTCTTCCTGCTTTGCAGATGGCCATCTTCTCATTGTATCCTCACATGATGGATAGAGAGTTTATCACTCTCATGTATCTTCTAATAAAGGCACTAATCCCATACATGAAGGCTCCAATATCATGACCTAATTACCTCCCAAAGACCCCACCCACCTCCAAATGCCACCATTGAGGAACAGGGCTTTAACATATGAATTTTGGGGAAACATAAAGATTCAGTCCATAGCAACCTCCTTGGCTAAGGTTATCCCTATATAATTTACTCTTTTGTATGCTATTGTAAATTGTTTTCTTAATTTTCTTTTCAGATTGTTCATTGCTAGTCTTTAGAAATACAACTGATATTTGAGGACATTTGAGGTTGATTTTGTGTCATGTAACTTTGCTGATTAGTTTATTAGCTCTAACAGTTTAAAAATGTTCTTCAGATATTTCTCTCTATAAGATCATATCATATGTAAATAAAATAAATCTCATCTTTCTTTCCAAATTAGATGTATTTTATTTCTTTTTCTTGCCTAATGCTTTGGGTAGGACATCCAGTACTATGTTGAGTAGAAGTGGTGAAAGTGTACAAACTTGACTTGCTCCTGATACTAGAGGAAAAGCTTATAGTCTTTCACCATTGAATATGATGTTAGTTGTGAGCTTTTCATATACAGTCTTTATCATGTTGAGGAAGCTCCCTTCTCTTTCTTGTTTATTAATTTTTAATCATGAAATGGTATAGTATTTGGTCAAATGTTCTTTTTGCTTCAGTTGAGAAGATCATGGATTTTTTTTCCTCGGCATTCCATTAATGTGGTTTATTGCCTTGACTGATTGTCATATGTTGAACCAAACCTCTTTTTTTGTTGTTATCTTCTTTTAAAAATTTTTATTGGAGTATAGTTGATTTACAATGTTGTGTTAGTTTCAGGTATACGTCAAAGTGAATCAGTTATACATATACATATGTCAACTCTTTTTAAAGATTCTGTTCCCATATAGGTCATTACAGAGTATTGAATAGAGTTCCCTGGGCTATACAGTAGGATCTTATTAATTATCCATTTGATATATAGTAGTGTGTATATGTCAATACCAACCCCCCAATTTATCCCTCCCCTGATTTCCCCCTTGGTAACCATAAGTTTGTTTTCTACATCTGTGACTCTATTTCTGTTTTGTAAATAGGTTCATTTTTATCCATTTTTTTAGACTTCACATACAACTGGTATCATATGATATTTGTCTTTGTCTGACTTACTTCACTCAGTATGACAATCTCTAGGTCCATCCATGTTGCTGCAGATGAAATTATTTTGATCTTTTTAAGGGCTGTGTAATATTCCATTGTATATATGTACCACATCTTCTTTATCCATTCCTCTATCGATGGACATTTAGGTTGCTACCATATCCTGGCTACTGTAAATAGTGCTGTAATGAACATTGGGGTGCATGTATCTTTTCGAATTATGGTTTTCTCTGGGTATAGGCTTAGGACTGGGATTGCTGGGTCATATGGTAGTTCTATTTTTAGTTTCTCAAGGAAACTGCATATTGGTCTCCATAGTGGCTGTACTAATTTACATTCCCACAAACAGTGTAAAAGGGTTCCCTCTACAGCATTTATTGTTTGTAGATTTTTTGATCATGTCCATTTAATCAGTGTGAGGTGACACCTCATTGTAGTTTTGATTTACATTTCTATAATAATTAGTGATGTTGAACATCTTTTCATGTCCTTTTTTGGCCATCTGTATGTTTTCTCTGGAGAAATGTCTGTTTAAATCTTCTGCCCATTTTTCGATTGGGTTGCTTCTTTTTTTGATATTGAGCTGCATGAGCTGTTTCTATGTTTTGGAGATTAATTCCTTGTCAGTCACTTCATTTGCAAATAATTTCTCCCACTGTGAGGGATGTATTTTTGTTTATAGCTTCCATTGCTGTACAAAAGGTTTTAAGTTTAATGAGATCCAATTTATTTATTTTTGTTTTTATTTTCATCACTCTAGGAGATGGATCAAAAAAGATCTTTTTGTGATTTATATCAAAGAGTGTTCTGCCAAAATGGTACTGATGAACCAGTTTGCAGGGCAGAAGTAGAGACACGGATGTAGAGAACAAACATATGGACACCAAGGGAGGAAAGCGGTGGCTGGGGTGATTGTTGATGGTGGTGGGATGAATTGGGATATTGGGATTGACATATATACACTAATATGTGTAAAACAGATAACTAGTAAGAACCTGGTGTATAAAAAATAAATAAATAAAAAATTTTTTAAAAGAGTGTTCTGCCTATGTTTTCCTCTAAGAGTTTTAGAGTATCTGGCCTTATATTTAGGTCTTTAATCCATTTTCAGTTTATTTTTGTGTATGGTGTTAGGGAGTGTTCTACTTTCATTCTTTTACATGTAGCTGTCCAGTTTGCCCAGCACCAATTATTGAAGAGACTGTATTTTCTCCATTGTATATTCTTGTCTTCTTTGTCATAGATTAGGTGACCAAGGTGAGTGGGCTTATGTCTGGAATTTCTAACCTGTTCTATTGATCTATGTTTCTGTTTTTGTGTGAGTACCATACTGTTGGATTACTATAGCTTTGTAGTATAGTCTGAAGTCAGGGAGTCTGATTCCTCCAACTCTGTTTTTCTTTCTCAAGACTGCTTTGGCTATTTGTAGTCTTTTGTGTTTCCATTCAAATTTTAATTTTTTGGGTTAATTTTGTGAAAAATGACCTTGGTAGTTTGAAAGGGATTGTATTGAATCTGCAGATTGCTTTGGGTAGTATAGTCATTTTCACAACGTTGATTCTTCCAATTCAAGAACATGGTATATCTTTCCATCTGTTTGTATCATCTTTGATTTCTTTCATCAGTGTCTTATAGTTTTCTGCATACAGGTCTTTTGTCTCCTTAAGTAGGTTTATTCTTTGGTACTTTATTCTATTTTGCAATGGTAAATGGGAGAGTTTCCTTAATTTCTCTTTCAGATTTTTTGTTGTTAGTGTATAGGGATGCAAGGGATTTCTGTGCATTTTGTATCCTGCTACTTTACCAAATTCATTGATTAGCTCTACTAGTTTTCTGGTAGCATCTTTAGGATGCTCTTTGTATAGTATCATGTTATCTGCAAAGAGTGACAGTTTTACTTCTTTTCTGACTTGTATTCCTTTTGTTTCTTTTTCTTCTCTGATTTCCGTGGCTAAAACTTCCAAAATTATGTTGAATAATAGTGGTGAGAGTGGGCAACCTTGTCTTGTTCCTGATCTTAGAGGAAATGGTTTCAGTTTTTCACCATTGAGAATGATGTTAGCTGTGGGTTTGTCATATATGGACTTTATTATGTTGAGGTAGGTTCCCTCTATGCCTACATTCTGGAGAGTTTTTATCATAAATGGGTGTTGAATTTTGTCAAAACTTTTCAAGAAAAAAAGTGAGAAGACTCAAATCAGTAGAATTAGAAATGAAAAAGGAGAAGTAACAACTGATACTGCAGAAATACAAAGGATCTTGAGATTACTACAAGCAACTGTATGCCAATAAAATTGACAACCTGGAAGAAATGGACAAATTCTTAGAAAAGCACAACCATCCAGACTGAACCAGGAAGAAACAGAAAATATGAACACACCAATCACAAGCACTGAAATTGAAACTGTGATTAAAAATCTTCCAACAAACAAAAGCCCAGGACCAGGTGGCTTCACAGGCAAATTCTATCAAACATTTAGAGAAGAGCTAACACCTATCCTTCTCAAACTCTTCCAAAATATAGCAGAGGGAGGAATACTCTGAAACTCATTTCACGAGGCCACCACCACCCTGATACCAAAACCAGACAAAGATTTCACAGAATAGAAAACTGCAGGCCAATTTCACTGGTGAACATAGATGCAGTAATCCTCAACAAAACACTAGCAAACAGAATCTAACAGCACATTAAATGGATCATACCCCTTGATCAACTGGGGTTTATCCCTGGAATGCAAGGATTCTTTAATATACTCTAATCAATCAATGCAATACACCATATTAACAAATTGAAGGATAAAAACTATATGATAATCTCAATATATATAAGGTTTTGATTTTTTCATTTACCTTGGTGATGACAGCATGGTTCAGGAGAGAAATTTTCCATCTCTTAATTCACATTCGTCAGGACTGCTTTGTTCATGGAAAAAGAAAAGTCTTACAGGAAATTTTCATCTTTTTTTCTGTAGTGGCTGCAGCTATATTATTTACAAGTCTTATCATCCCACTGCCCCATTTACCTTAGAGATGCCTACCTTATTGATGAAAGTCTTCCATTTTCTTATATGTTCTGGTTATAGTAACTTAATTAACGAAATTTATTTTATCTTCTTGGCTGTCACAGCAATGACTATTTTGTTTTTGAGAGAAGTCTTCCACTTTTCATCCCTGTTTGCTTCATCTGTAGTTACTTTACTAATGAAAATCTTATATTGCTATGTCTGCACTGGCATAGATTTCTTTTTCTTTTTTAAAAAAATAATGAAACAAGTCTTCCTATTCTTTGAGTATCTCAGCAGTAGTTGTTTTGTTCTCTAAACTAGATGTGGTTACTTCATTCTTGAAGAAAGTTTTCCCATATCTTTCTTTATATTAGCAGTGGTCACTTGTCCAGACTAGTAGTCATTCATCCCTTGTATCTGCCCAGGTATGGCTACTTTGTTCATTCAAGAAGTCTTCTAATTCCCAGTTTAAACTTGTCATAGCTGATCACCTTGTTCATGAAATAAATCTTCCATATTTCTTTTGCAATTATCCATAGACAACGTACTTAGTAAACACATTTTCTAACTCTACCTCTCAATCTTCACTAGACCCAGCAAATTTATTAACAAAAGAACTCTTCTTCCTGTGCCTGCAAGGGACATAACTGACTTACATGGGAAAATTCTTCCACCATCATGACCTTGCTGAGACAAATTCTCCCTTCTTCCCCATCTCACACAGCCAATCACCACATACAGTTTCCCACTTCCTTGTCTGCCCCAACCATGGCTCCAGTATTCATGAAAGAAATCTTCAACCTCCTTATATAGTTCATAGTTCTTTGATATGAAAAGTAGTCTCCTTCCTCCCTCTTTGAACTGGCCATAGCTAGGTTTTTTCTCTAAGTCTCCCACCTCCCTGCAGAGGAAGTATCATAAAGTGATTAGGAGCAGAATGCCTACAGTTATACTGCTTGGATTTAAAGTATGGCTCTATCCCTTACTAGCTGTATAACCTTGAACAATTAATTTAATTGCCTTATGCCTCAGTTCCCTCATCTGTAAGATGGGAATAACAATAGCAATAATATCTACTTCATAGTTTGTTTTCATGATTAAATATGACAATCTATGTAAAATGCCTAAAACACACAGTAAATACTAGAAGTGTTGGATAATATTATTTTTTCATATTATATATTGCAAATCAACAAGAAAAATAAAAATATATAAAGAGCTCCAGACCTAAGTGCTTTTTTCATGAATAACTTCAACTTCCCATGCCTACAATGACCATGGTTAAATTTTTATTAAAAAGTCTTCCCTATTACTTCTTGCATTGGCCATGGCTATATTGTTTGGGAAAGAAGGCTTTCCTAAACAATTTGTCACCTCTTTGTCAGCATCGTTGGTGATGTTTTGTTCACAAAAGATGTGTGCTATTGTCTGAATATTGTGTCCCTTCCGAATTCTTATGTTGAAATCCTAACCCCCAACATGATGGCATTAGGAGGTGGGGCCTTTCAGAGGTGCTTAAGTCATGAGGATGGAGACCTCATGAATGGGATTAATGACTGCCCTTCTAAAAGAGACCCCACAGTGCTCCTTAGCCCCTTCTGCCATGTGAGATTATAGCAAAAAACAGCTAACTATGATCCAGAATGTAGGCCTTCACCAGACACCAAATCTGCCAGTGCCTTAATCGTGGACTTCTTAGCCTCCAGAGCTGTGAGAAATAAATTCCTGTTTTTTATAAGCTACCCAATCTATGGTATTTTGTTATATCAGCCTGAATGGACTAGATAATTTGGTTTGCTTTCTAGTCTGTACTAGTCCTGTCTACTTGGATCATAAAATGTCTTTGATCTCCAAATTTTTGCCAACCATAGCTTCAGAAAGTAAGTATTCCATATCTTGTTTCCACTGGCCACACGGCTACTTTGTTTAAGAAAGAAAGCTTCCATTTGCCTTACTGTTCCAAACACTGTGTTTACTTTGTTTATGAACAAATATTCTCTTTGTCAGCATTGACCATGGCTACTTTGTTCACAAGTCTTTCACTTTCAGTTTCTTTCACCTCCTTTACAGCACAGGCCATGGATACCTCATTCCTGAAGAAAGCCTTCCACTTCTATGGGATCTTCACCTGCCAGATTTTGACTACTGTGCCTTGTTTGTATCCCTTATTTTTATTGCACATTTGACTCCTTTTGGTGAAAGCTTTACATATGCACATTCTCCTGCCAAACACCAGGAGACTAATGGCCAGATCATTTGTATCAAACAAGGTACTGGATTGTGACTGCTGCTATGTCTCCTAATGATAATCCAGCTGGGCTAACTAGTTTACTACCATGATATTCCCTATAACAACTCACTGCATTTCTCTATCCTGAATATTCACTTTCAGAACAATTACAATTGCCAATCTTGCTACCTCCTTGTGTTTCCTAGTTTCACCAATATCTCGACAGCTTACAGAGAGACATATAAAGAGTATTCTAACCAATACAAAGGCTCAGGCAAGGACATCCAAGTGGGAGACTTCTTTTGGTTCCCTTCACTACAATTTTTTTTTCTTCACTACAATTTTATACTGAATACCCTTGCCAATTCATAAACATTCATTCAAGTTTTCATGCTTTATGTTTCATCCTACTAATTTCTCCAACCCAAGAATGATAATACAAGTATATAACATGAAAAATATGCTGTAATCATGGTGAGACAATAGGCAGCTTGGGTATCTGGTTCCCTGAAATGTGTACAAATTACAAAAGCAGTCATGTTAACTGCCTACCACCTCAGGAATGCACAAGAGAGCATTAAGGCTCTCTATGGGTAAACCTGTAAAACCCCAGACTCTGTCTAAGGAAGGGTATCTTGGGGACAAAAGTTCATCCCAACTCAGCCTCTTCAATGGAGTCACTTGTGCGAGCAAACACAGACAATTAGCTAGTAAAAAGTCAGCCATGGATTAATGCTCTTTTCTCTAAAAAATATGCACCACTTCTCTTGTTTAAACCTACTGTTCCTTGTTTCCAACATCTCTGAACCCCATTTGGCTTCACACCTTTGCTTTTTGATCCTCAACTCATGACTACTTAAAAGCTTGATGAGTTAATTTGGACGTGCATTTCTGGCTTGAATGTTTCCCCTTCGTTCAGACCTGATAGTCTGTATTCTTACTCCAGATCTACACAGCATAATTGCAGGTAAGAGGTTCTCCTGATTTTCACCCAACTGTATGGGTGATCAGTGTATATTCATAGGTTCTTCTCCCCAAAGACCCCTGCAACACCCTCAATACCAGTACAACGCCATCCTTCAGAAAATAGATATGGAAAATCCATATATATGTATATGTTTCCTTATAAAAATTACAAATATTATAAAATTCAAAAGTATCTAGTATACTCATTTACTAGGAAAACCTGTCAGGCTGATATTTCTAGAATCTTGACTAATAAGGGTGATGTTGAGATGAATCCTGTTCATTCTACAGTGAATGGGAGGATAATTTTTTCAATTGGCAAGTGAGAATTATTTATGGTTTCTGACTACCATCTGGTTATGTTTGTTTGTCCCACCCAGGAGTTTCTGACCAGAGCTGCCATTCATCAGATCTGCAAGGGGGAACAGCCAGTCAGCATGCCACTACATCCTAACAACTGGCCCAGGAACTATCCAGAAGCCAGTCTCTAGAGCATCTGGACACTTCTGCATATGGCCATAAACACTAATTCTGCATACGGCCATAAACACTAATTCTCTAGTAGCATGTCCAGGAAGTAAGTAAGGAAGGACCCTAATCGGTCGCTGTATACATGTTCTAATTCAGAAAAAAGGAGGGCTGGAGCACAAGAGAAAAGGTTGTGTTGCAGGACAAAATGGATAGTATGTCAGGCACGGTGGAAAAATAGATTTAAGTATATAAACTGGAAATTAAAGGAAAGTGTGCATAGGGTGGAGTCGTAGGAAAAAACTTAAAAAGACAGGTGGCAATATTACACATTTCTATTTTTTTCTGAAATATAGGAATGTTTCTTAAGTGCCCTTCTTAAGAGGGAAGGTATTTTGAATGAGTGGTGGATTTTAAATGCGATATTTAAATTCATACTTTGTAGGATCTGAGAAGCTGTCATGGATTGACCAGCACTTCTTTTATCTCTTTGATTCTCTCTCTCTCCCTTTTGTCCAAATAACATTAAGCCTCTGTTATGGACTATTTTTCTAATAAAAATGTAGTTCTAGGAATATCACTTTTCCTTGGGAAATGCTCTTATATAAGAGATGGTTCTTTAGAGTCTCAGCCACTTCAAGGATCACATTTAGTTCAGGAATTTTATTTTGTTTTCAAGTTTTCATGAGAGTGGGACTGATGTTATATTCTTACATACTCTTATAGCTGCTCTTTAAACTTTAGAAATCTGAGACTCACGAAAGACTTTGGAGATGCTTTGTCACTTCCAGTGGGAGAAATATCAGTGTGCAGTTGCTAAAGAGACCCAGAATCAAACCAATTTCTTGAGAACGAGATCACTCTCCCTGGAATTAAATATTTTAAATGAAAGCTATATTTAAAAAGTCTTATATATAATATGTTGGGACTTATTGGAGGATTAAGAACCGAATTGACAGTAAGAAGAAATTTGTATAGAAATACATTATTTGAAATATGTTTTTGTTATTATCTACTGGAGGTGTAGATGCCAGAAGGGAAATTCTTGGTATCTGATCAGAAACCTTGAAAATTATAGGACACATGAGAGATTTAAATAATATAACAGCAGGGCTCATTACTTATACCAGAAGGCACCCTAGTCTACAACTGAAGGAGGGACCTGGGCTCAAACCAGGATTTTTAAAAAAAAAAAAATTTTATTGGCGTATAGTTGATTTACAATGTTGTGTTAAGCAAAGTGAATCAGTTATGCATAAATATATATCCACTCTTTTTTAGATTCTTTTCCCATATAGGCCATTACAGAGTACTGAGTAGAGTTCCCTGTGCTATACAGTAGGTCCTTATTAGTTATCTGTTTTATATATAGCAGCATGTACGTGTCAATCCCAATCTTCCAATTTATCTCTCCCCCCCACCCCCCAGTAACCATAAGTTTGTTTTCTACATCTGGGACTCTATTTCTGTTTTGTAAATAATTTCCTTTTTACCCTTTTTTTAGATTCCACACGTAAGCAATATCATATCATATTTGTCTTTCTCTGTCTGACTTACTTCACTCAGTATGAAAATCTCTAGGTCCATCCATGTGGCTGTAAATGTTATTATTTTCTTCTTTAGCTGAGGAATATTCATTTGTATATATATGTACCACATCTTCTTTATCCATTCCTCTGTCGATGGACATTTAGGTTGTTTCCATGTTATGGCTAATGTAAGTAGTGCTGCAATGAACAATGGGGTGCATGTATCCTTTTGAATTATGGTTTTCTCCAGATATATGCCCAGGAATGGGATTGCTGGATCATATGGTAGCTCTATTTTTAGCTTTTTTAAGGAACTTCCATACTGTTCTCCATAGTGGCTGTACCCATTTACATTCGCACCAACACTATAGGAGGGTTCCATTTTCTCCACACTCTCTCCAGCATTTATTGTTTGTGGATTTTTTGATGATGACCATTCTAACCGGTATGAGGTGACACCTCATTGTAGTTTTGATTTACATTTGTCTAATAATCCCAACCAGGAATTTGAAAAGTTGGATCTGAGAAGACTGAGAAGATAATGGCAAGGCAGAGGGTGAGGGAAGAAAACTGATTCTTTGTAAATATTTTGGGCATTTAATTTATTTTTGAAGAAGTGGTTGAATTGATAGAAGGGAGTTAATAGTTTTAAATGTTAGAGGATGGAGGATAGTTGACATTTTATGCCACTGTCATATGTTGTTTGGTTTTGATGTTGCTCTTTTAGAGTATAAAATATATGACCTCTGTAGTGAGATTTCTGGGGTGAGGGGTTGTATTGTTATTGAAGGAGAATGTCATTAGTATTTTAAATTGATGTCATTGTATTATTTGAATTATAATGATTCTGTTATATTCTGAACAACATGTATTATTCACTGTTGAGCTTTGTTGGAAAGGAAGGATATTTA
Organism: Phocoena phocoena; assembly: GCF_963924675.1. Classification (NCBI taxonomy): domain Eukaryota; kingdom Metazoa; phylum Chordata; class Mammalia; order Artiodactyla; family Phocoenidae; genus Phocoena; species Phocoena phocoena. The sequence goes on along the minus strand of NC_089240.1, from coordinate 64,672,215 downwards.
TATAGTTAAATGTGAGGGGGAAATTTGTGACATTTTAGAGTGATGCTATCATATTATATGCAGTATAATGATGCTTGTGCAATGTATAACCTTGTCACTTAAGAGTGGTGGATTGAGAGGGCTTGTATACTTAGTACATATACTGGTATCTAGTAGTAGAAAGCATTTAATAAATATTTGTTGATTGGATTAATGATTAATTGAATGAATATTTGCATGGTATTTCTGCAATATTTATCTGGTATTTCCACATAAATGCCTGAAAAAAATCAAGTTATATTTGTTTTATAAATAAAAATTATCTGGTATTTCCACTCAGAGACACCTGGGTGAGGCAAACAAACATAACCAGATGGTAGTCAAAAAACATGAATAATCCTCACAAGCTCAGTTGAAAAAAATCTTCCCATATGCTGTAGAATGAACAGGACCTCTCATCCCAGCACCTCCCTTAGTAGTCAAGTTTCTAGAAATGACAGACTTTCCTCTTTTTAGGGCAAATGTATACTAGGTATCTATATGGGATATCTGTCCATATCCCTGGAAGGCCAATTAATATTGGCTATATTTGTGGTAGACATCAAAAGGAGAATTTGGGAATTTAGGATATTAACTTTGGAACTGTAAGACAGAGAGATACTTGGGTTCAAATAGTAAGATTTTGGAGCTGCATCACTTATGAAAGGTGACTTAAACTGAAGCTGCTGAAGAGACCAGATAATAATTAGGTACATGATGACACCCTCTGGATTAGACCAAGGGAAAGAAGCCAGTGGTGGTGTTGTAGTGAGTATTTTAAACAGATGACCCCCACTTCCTCTGGGAAATGACATCCCCAATATACATGATCATAAGGGTTCCCAGTGGCTGTATTTCAATATTACACTATGTCTATGATCATAATGATCACTTTAACACTATTCCTATGATCTCTAATAATTACAATATTCCTATGATCATAGTTGATTGGATCGGGGGTAGGAGTCAGACTCAGCTGAGCTATTCAGAGTCTCTTCCTTACAGAGTTAGAATTGGGATAGAGGGAGAAAATTTTTTCTGTGGCCAAGCTTACTATACGTGTAGGAAGTATAACTCTGAACTCCACAAATGGGAGCGTGGGAAAGGCTACATTATTTTATTTAACATTAATTAAATCCATTATTTTATTTAAATTTAATTAAATAATTAAATCCAACTCCAAATTTTCACCCCACTGAGCTGGTGAGAAGTTAAATGCAAGTAAATTTTGAGGTCCTCCCATTCCCATAAGTTATAGAAGACTATTAGAGGCTTGTGTGGTTCTGAAACAATTTAGTGATGATATCCTTATTGTCCATGCCTGCTTACTACCCTTGAAATCTGGTGGCTCTATAGCTTCTGTGATAACTATGGGTGAGATTATTTTTTTAACCACAAAAAGAGATTTTCTGTAGGTATCTTCTGGTTTTGGTTCTAACACCTCTGAGGTAAGAAAATACAAAAGCCTTTGCTTTTATAATGGAATAGGAGAAAAATATATGGATAGTGGACAAGTAAGTTCTTATATGAAATATCTATTCTTTCTAGATGTTTAGAAGTGCTTGATGTATTTAAAAGTAGTTTTAGTAGAATAATGCTTCTTGTAAATAGCTTTTAAAAACTGATGGGAAATACTGTTTTTGGAAATGGAATTGTTAAACCTCCTCTCTGAACAGTATACTCTGTGCTTGTTCATTTGGTTTAGGGAGGTGGGAGGGAAGATTGCAAAAGATGTTTTGCTAGCAGGTACTAGAACATTTCAACTTATCCATTGTTCTATATGTTACATGCATTTTGTTTAACTTTACTGTATATATTTTGTATATACTGGACCAATGGGTCCCAATTTTATAATATCTAGTCTCTAGACATTAAAGAGGTTGCCAATGTATGACAAAAGTAGAGTTAGTAAACTAACACATTTAGGACACTTTGTGTTAAAATTCATTGAAAGGCCGTCTTCTGAAAAGGACCTTTGGAAGTGAAATTGTAAATCACATCTAAGTGACACCTGTGCCTGTACTTGCCCAGTGTTGGATGGATGGCAGAAAGGAGGTACTGGGAGAAATGAAGTGTTCTAGATTAGAATGTTCCTATGTAGAAGACATTTTCAGATCTAACCATTGTTACATGTGTGTAGTTTATTCAACACTACTGTGTATATAGTGGACAAACTTAAGCCATTATTTGAAACATCTAGTCTTTCTAGATGTTTAGAAGTGCACAAAGTATGTTAAAAGTAGAGGTAGTGAAGTAACATATTTTGTAGATATATCCTTTTGTTAAAATTCATATGAAATACTGTCTTTTAGAAATGGAGTGATCAAAATGATCAAACTACCTCTCTGAGCAGTACACATTATTTTATTTGTGCTAGTTCAGGGAGAAAAAAAATGTAAAGGGCTTTATAACAAGACTAACCATTGTCTGGTGTGTCTCTGTGTTTTGTTTTACTTGGCTGTGTACATAGTGTACATAAAGGACAGAGGGTCCAAATTTACAACATCTAGTCTTCCTAGATGTTAAAGAGGTTGCCAGTGTATGACAAAAATAGCCGATAATAACATTGTGTACACTTTGTGTTAAAATTCATAGGAAAGACTTCTGAAAACAACTGGAGGAAGTAAAATTGTTAAAATCCCCTCTAAGCATTACAGTTGCTTATTATTCTTGTGCACTGGGTTGATAGAGATGAGAAGGGGAAGCTTCTAGGCCAGAGTGTTCCTGTTTAGGAGACACTTTGTGACTATAGCCTTTGTGTGCAGTTTCTTCAGTGCTACTACGTGTATACATAGTGGACAAACTTAAATCTGTATTTGAAACATCTAATCTTTCTAGATGTGTAAAAGTGCACAACATATGTTGAAAATAGAGAGTTAAAAGTAACACCTTTTAAGGATTTTTTTTTCTGTTAATTCATAGGAATGGTTGTATTGGGGGAGTAGAAATTGTTAAACTTGAGTCTTGTAGAGTAAGCCGACTATTCACTGGGTGGTGGGGAGGTGGGGAGCGGACAGGGAAGGAAGTACAAAGAAGGGATCTGTGCCCATGAGTCTTTAGACAAGTTCAGATTGTCTAACCATTGTTCTATTTGTGTGTTTTAGTTAATATTGCTGTGTATTAAAGAATAAGCAAGTCCTAATGCCCAAAGTATATTAAAAGTAGAGGTAGTAAAATAACCCCTTAATAAATGCCCTTTTGTTGGTTTTTAGTAAGGGCTGTGTCTTCTAGGAGCGTCTATGTTAATTTACCTCTTGGAGCTAGATATAGTCCTGTACTTAGTCGCTGATATGCTGGAGGAGGGGTAAGAGGAAGGGTGAAGGGAAGGGCTCTTAGCTAATATCTCCATATCTAGAAGACAGTTTTAGGTTATAACCATAGGTCTAAATGTGCATTTTTGTAAAGTACCAATGCTTACTATGGACAAGGTTCATTCATTATTTTACAACATCTAGGCTTTTTAGGAGTCCTGAGGTGACAATGTATGATAAAACGTAGAGCTAGTGAGTTAACCAATTTGTAAATATCCTTGTTATAATTGGTAAAAACGTAGCATCTTGGATATGGAATTGTTAAACCATCTGTGAAATGTACACCAGGACTTGTTCATTAGGTTGGCAGCAGAGGGGCAGAAGGGAGTATAAAAGGGAGGGAAGTATGTGGATGTGTTCCTTTTTATATTTTGATGATAACCATTGATGTGTGTGCATCTCTTAGCTGTACTATAGGAATATATTGTTAAGTAATTCAGTGGAAACATATCTCCTTGCTAATACTTTAATAGTTTAGATCAGATAATGGATCCTCTTAAAAGCATTATACTGTGGGTACTCTGTTGCTTTATGTCTCATTTTTAATTGAACGTTAAGGGAATGTAGTATTTTAATCATAACTCTGCCAATATCTTTATCTAGAGGCCTGTTGCCATTTTTGTCTTTTCTGAAGTTTTTGTCACCAAGAAATGATTACATTTTTTTTCCTTCCAGATTGAGTTGGTGTAGTGTATTTTTGGTTATCAAAATACTCATAGCTTTGGGACTTTCAAATGGTAAATATTCATGATGTGTGAAAAAGCATGATACATAACTGTATGACCTTAATCACATAAAAATGGATGCTTACACAAACGAGACCTAGAAGGACACATCAAATGGTAAACTGCTTGTGATGATGGATGACTTTGTTTTTTGCTTCTTGTGTTCTTTGGTTTCCTATTATGCACATGTTAACTTTTAAGAAATAAATGTTATTTTGAAAACCTTAAAAAAATAATATATATGCAGAGAAACCCCCACAAATTAGTGTCTCAATAAATTATAATGCTGCTTATGTTAACTTCAGAACTGTTGAGTGGACATTTTAACGTATCCTCAGGATTGCCTCCCCAGATCTCTGCAATTCTTCCTTTTCTGGTTACTACTCTGTTTTAATCTACAGACCTGAGCCCAGAGCCACAGAGATGAGGTCTCACTCATTGTGATGGTCACTTTTATGTGTCAACTTGGCTAGGCTACAGTCCCCCATTATTCACTCAAACACCTACTAGTTGTTGCTGTGGAGGGTGTTTTGTAGATGTGATTAAAGTCTATAATCAGTTAACTTTAAGAGGATTATCCTAGATAGTACAGGTGGCTCTTATCCAATCAGTTGTAAGGCCTTAAGAGGAAAGTAAAAGCTTCCCTGAAGAAGAATAAATTATCTGTCTGTGGATAGCAGCTTCAGCTTGTGCCCAAGATATCTAACATATATTTTCTGATGGTCTGCCCTATGGATTTTGGATTTGCCTAGTCAGCTCCCACAATCACATGAGCCAATTACTAATAAATCTCTTAATACATACAATACATATATTATTATCTATAATATCTATTTAATATAGCTCTAGATATATTGTCTTAATCCATTCAGGCTGCTATAACAAATTACTACAGACTGGGTAACTTATAAACAATAGAAATTTCTTTCTCACAGTTTGTAGGCTGGAAAGTCCAAGATCAAGGTGCTAACATGGTCAAGTTCTGGTGAAAGCCCTCTTCCAGGGAGCAGACTTTTGACTTCTCACTGTGTTATCACATGGTGGAAGGGAACCAGGGAGCTCTGTGATGTCTCTTTTATAACAATACTAATGTTATTCATAAGAGCTCCACCCTCATGGCCTAAGTACCGTCCCAAAGCCCCACATCCTAATACCATTACATTGAGTGTATGTTGAGGATTTCAACATATGAATCTTGGGGAAATATAAACATTCAGACCGTAGCATGTTATGTATGTATGCCATAGATGAATGGTTTAAGGATAGATACACTTAATCCAAACAAGATCGATCAGATTCTCTCTCATAAAATTGTGATTCTGAACTTAGACACAGAGAGATTAAAATATATCACCTTAATGACAAAGCAGTAGGAGGAAGGCTCAAACACTCCTGTTGCTGAGGTCCCCAGAGCTGCCGTGGTCTCTTGAATTCTGTGACATACCCTAGTTTCATCCTAATGACTTACCTTTTTTGCTTAAGTAAGATAAAATTGTTTTCCAATATTTCTAACCTGAGAGTACAGAGTATGTGGGAAATAACACAGGCCCCATAAAAATACTTATTACTTGTAGTAGGAAAGTATTATTTCCTCCTGATGTGTGCCACAATAATTTTAGCTCACACTTAAATATAATTAAAACTAAATATCCATAGAGTAGTATGAATAATTAGAGTCAGAATAAAAAGAATTCCACCCATAAAACTATTACTGGATTTTCTAATGAATATTGGGAGATATCTTGGAAAGAATGTGTGAGTGTGGATTTTGAAGGTTCTATTTACCAAGAGAATGAGAAATATAATTTTAGATTCGGCTGACACTCACTAGATACATCTCATTCAATATGATAGCTCAGGAAGCAGACTGAGGTTCTCATGAGTTCTGAATGGGCTGGTGCAAAACAGGCCCAGAGCTGGCTACTCTAGCTGCCACTGAAGAATAAAAATGCCTTTGACACGGTTTTAAAAGAAACAAAGGGGAAGCAAAATTGGTGGAGTAGGTAGCCCAGGATCAATTCCTCAAAAGAAACACTAAATAACTGAGCAAAAATCTGTCAGAATCAACTTTGTAAGAACTATGCAAAATATTCAAAACTTCAGAACAGCCAAGAAAATTCTCAATCAGGAAAAAGGCAACTTGGACAGCCACATGCAGAAGAATGAAACTGGACCATGATCTTACACCATACACAAAAATTAACTCAAGACTTGAGCATAAGACCTGACACCATAAAATTCCTAGATGAAAACATGAGTGGTAAGCTCCTTGACATCTGTAGTGGAGATAATTTTTTTTTGGATTCGATACCAAATGCAAAGGCAACAAAAGCAAAATAAAGAAGTGGGACTACATCAAACTAAAAAGCTTCTATACAACAAAGGAAACCATCAACAAAATGAAAAGGCAACCTACTGAATGGGAGAAAATATTTGTAAATCTCATATAGGATAATATACAAAAATAAAAGAGTTCAGACAAATAGTAAAAATATGGGATTTAAAAATGGGCAGAGGAACTGAATAGACATTTTTTGTAAAGAAGACAAATAGATGGTCAACAGGCACATCAAAAGTTGTTCAACATCATCAGGGAAATGGAAATCAAAACCACAGTGAAAGATACCAAAACCAGACAAAGATGTCACAAAGAAAAGAAAACTACAATCCTATATCACTGATGTACATAGATGCAAAAATCCTCAACAAAATACTAGCAAACAGAACCCAACAGCACATTAAAAGGATCATACACCATGATCAAATGAGATTTATTCCAGGAATGCAAGGATTATTCAATATATGCAAATCAATCAATGTGATAAACTATCTTAACAAATTGCAGGAGAAAAACCATATGATCATCTCAATAGATGCAGAAAAAGCTTTTGACAAAATTCAACACCCATTTATGATAAAAAAAAAAAAAAACGCTCCAGAAAGTAGGCATAGAGGGCACTTACCTAAACATAATAAAGGCAATATATGACAAACCAACAGCCAGCATCATTCTCAATGGTGAAAAACTGAAAAGATTTCCACTTACATCAGAATGAAGACAAGGTTGTCCACTCTCACCATTATTATTCAACATAGTTCTGGAAGATTTAACCACAGCAATCAGACAAGAAAAAGAAATAAAAGGAATCCAAACTGGAAAAGGAGAAGTAAAGCTGTCACTGTTTGCAGATGACATGATACTATACATAGAGAGTCCTAAAGATTCTACCAGGAAAGTACTAGAGCTATTCAAAGAATTTGGTAAAGTAGCGGGATACAGAATTAATGCACAGAAATCTCTTGCATTCCTATACACTAATGACGAAAAATCTGAATGAGAAATTAAGGAAACACTGTCATTTACCATGGCAACAAAAAGAATAAAATACCTAGGGATAAACCTACCTAAGGAGACAAAAGACCTGTATGCAGAGAACTATAAGACACGGATGAAAGAAATTAAAGATGATATAATCAGATGGAGAGATATACCATGTTCCTGGATTGGAAGAATCAACATTGTGAATATGACTCTACTACCCAAAGCAATCTACAGATTCAATGCAATCCCTATGAAACAACCAATGGCATTTTTCACAGAACTAGAACAAAAGATTTCACAATTTGTATGGAAACACAAAAGACCCCGGATAGACAAAGCTATCTTGAGAAAGAAAAATGGAGCTGGAGGAATCAGGCTTCAGGACTTCAGACTATACTGCAAAGCTACAGTAATCAAGACAGTATGGTATAGGCACAAAAACAGAAATATAGACTAATGGAACAGGATAGAAAGCCCAGAGATATACCAACACACACATATGGTCACATTACCTTTGGTAAAGGAGGCAAGAATATACAATGGAGAAAAGACAGCCTCTTCAATAAGTGGTGCTGGGAAAACTGTACAGCTACATGTTAAAGAATGAAATTAGAACACTCTCTAACACCATACACAAAAATAAACTCAAAATTTATTAAAGACCTAACTGTAAGGCCAGACACTATTAAACTCTTAGAGGAAAACATAGGCAGAACACTCTATGACATAAATCACAGCAAGATCCTTTTTGACCCACCTCCTACAGAAATGGAAATAAAAACAAAAATAAACAAATGGGACCTAATGAAACTTAAATGCTTTGGCACAACAAAAGAAACCATAAACATGATGAAAAGACCCTCCGAATGGGAGGAAATATTTGCAAATGAAGCAACTGACAAAGGATTAATCTCCAAAATATACAAGCAGCTCATGAAGCTCAATATCAAAAAAACAAACAACCCAATCCAAAAATGGGCAGAAGACCTAAATAGACATTTCTCCCAAGAAGATATACAGATTTCCAACAAACTCATAAAAGGATGCTCAACATCATTAATCATTAGAGAAATGTAAATCAAAACTACATTGAGGTATCACCCCACACTGGTCAGAATGCCCATAATCAAAAAATCTACAAAGAATAAATGCTGGAGAGGGTGTGGAGAAAAGGGAACCCTCTTGCACTGTTAGTGGGAATGTAAATTGATACAGCCACTATGGAGAACAGTATGAAGTTTCCTTAAAAACTAAAACTACAACTACCATATGACCCAGCAATACCACTACTGGGTATATACCTGGAGAAAACCATAATTCAAAAAGAGTCATGTACCACAATGTTTATTGCAGCTCTATTTACAATAGCCAGGACATGGAAGCAACCTAAGTGTCCATCGACAGATGAGTGGATAAAGATATGGCACATATATAGAATGGAATATTACTCAGCCATAAAAAGAAATGAAATTGAGTTAATTGTAGTGAGGTGGATGGACCTAGATACTGTCATACAGAGTGAAGTAAGTCAGAAAGAGAAAAATAAATACTGTATGCTAACATATATATATGGAATCTAAAAAAAAATTGATTCTGAAGAACCTAGGGGCATGACAGAAATAAAGATGCAGACGTAGAGAATAGACTTGAGGACACGGGGAGGGAGAAGGGTAAGCTGGGATGAACTGAGAGAGTGGCATGGACATATATGCACTACCAAATGTAAAATAGATAGCTAGTGGGAAGCAGCCTCATAGCACAGGGAGATCAGCTCAGTGTTTTGTGTCCACCTCGAGGGGTGGGGTAGGGAGGATGGAAGGGAGACACAAGAGGGAGGAGATATGGGGATATGTGTATATGTATAGCTGATTCACTTTGTTATACAGCAGAAACTAACACACCATTGTAAAACCATTATACTCCAATAAAGATGTTAAAAAAAAAAGCACAATGCGATATCACCTCACAACTGTTAAAATGGCTATCATCAAAAAGACAACAAATAACAAGTGTTGAGAGGGATATATAGAAAGGCAAACACTTGTGCATTGTTAGTGAGAATGTAAATTGGTACAGCCACTATACAAAACAGTGTGGAGCTTCCTCAAAATATTCAACATAGAACTACAATATGATCCAGCAATTCCACTTCTGGGTATAAATCCCAGGGAAACAAAAACACTAATTTGAAAAGATACCTGCATCCCCATATTCATCGCAGCATTATCTACAATAGTCATCATATGGGAGCAATCTAAGTGTTCATCAATGGATGAATAAAGAAAATGTGTTACATGTACAATTGACCATTGAACATCATGGGTTTGAACTGCACTTGTCCACTTATATACCGACTGTTTTCAATAAATACATACTACAGTACTACACAATTCATGGTTGATTGAATCTGTGGGTGTTGAACTGTAGATATAGAGGGCTGACTGTAAAATTATACATAGATTTTCTACTGTGAGTGGGGGAATCAGAACCCCTAGCCCCCGTATTATTCAAGGGTCAACTGTAGAAACATACACATGCACACACACACTGTAATATTACTCAGCCACAAAAAATAAGGAAATCTTGCTATTTGTGACAATGTGAATGGATCTTGAGGGCATTGTGCCAAGTGAAATGTCAGGCAGAGAAAGGCAAGTACTTTATGATCTCACTTATATGTGGAATCTAAAAACAAAATTAAACAAAACAGCAACAACAAATGAGCTCAAAGATACAGAGAACAGATTGGTAATTGCAAGAGTTGGGGGGTGGGTGAAATGTGGGAAGATGGTCAAAAGGTACACACTGCCAGTTATAGAATAAATAAGTCATGGTGATATCATTTATAGCATAGTGACTATAGTTAAAAATACTGTATTGCACATTTGAAAGCTGCTAAAGAGAGTAAATCTTAAAAGTACTGATCACAAGAAAAATATTTTGTAACTAAGTATGGTGACAGATGTTAACTAGACTTGTAGTAACCATTTCACAATATATACAAATATCAAATTATTATCTTGCACAACCTGAAACTAATATAATGTAATATGTCAATTATATTTCAATAAAAAAGGAAAAATTTTTGAATGGTAGGAAACTTTGCAGATTTTTTACTTGCCCTTACCCTAACCCCTTCTCCAGTTCACCTGCATTCTTGAAGATAGCAATCTGCATTCCCAGTGTGGGACTCTGGTCCATGGTTCCAGAGAGAGCAGAGCAGATCTCATGCTCAAAGAATTGATTTTGTCTGTTCTGACCTGCTTGGGACTATCTGAAGAACTGATGCAAGGTGCTTGTCTTTGTTCCACCTACGTGAGAATTCACTCAAGATAGAAAAGCACTATGTTGTACAGCATATCTCTAGAACTTACATAACACCTATACACCTTACATAACAATACAGTATTGTGCACTTAAATTTGAAGAAGGTAGATCTCATGTTAAGTGTTATTATAAAGAAAAAGTGGACACAAGGAAAATTTTAGAGGTGAAGGAGATGTCTATTACCTTCATGGTGGTGATGGTTTCACGGGTGAATTCATGTATCCAAACACATCAAACTGTATATATTAAATATGTGTAGTTTTTTTGTATATCAATTACACCTCAATAAAGCTGTTAAAAAAAGCTAGAGAAGTGGTTATGCAGAGGACATTCCTCAAAAACATTATAAGGCAACTGAATAACCTGCTGCAACCTTTGTCAAAACATTACAATTGAGGCAAACAATAGATATGCTGAAAGCCTGGGAGGAAAATCTAGGAGAGAGTTTCTTTGGGACATTTCTTTAGGACATCCAAAAAGCATGTGTATATAGTTTGGAATTTAGAAAGTCATGTATGTTCCCAGGGCAGGATGTAGTTCAGAAAAGACTTGAGAAGAACACAATCTGTCATATCTGACTGATCTCTAAGCTCAACATTAGCAGTGAGTGAAAGGTAAGACAGTTATAAATGACTTGGTTAAGTGTTGCAGGAGTGCGTTAATAAAAAACCAATTTGCAAGGTCTGGGATAGTGGGTTTTTTTTCTTTCTCTCTTCTTTTTTTGTGGCTCCAGACATTCAAGGAAATCTCCTTAAAAAGGAGACTAGCTGACCAGAAGTTATAGGAAAAGAGACTTTAGAAAGCACACATAAAAAAGAATACAGACTTTATAAAAATAGTTTATAAAAGTCACTAAGAAAAAAAACAACTACAACCCACAACAAGCAACAAAAACAAACACAGAGGAGGTAAAATATCTGAATTCTAGGCTTACCACATTATAATATTCAAAATGTTCATATTTCAACAAAAAGTCATGAAGCATGCAAATAAACAACAAAGTATGGCCCGTTCACAGAACAAATTAACCTAAATGTCCCAGAGGAAGCACAGACATTGGATTTACTAGACAAAGATTAGTAAATCTATTGTCTTAAACATGTACAAAGAGCTAAAGGAAACCAGGAGGATGATGTCTTAACAAATAGAGGATATCAGTAAAGAAACAGAAACTAGATAAAAGAACCAAATGGCAATTCTGGAGCTGAAAAGTACAATCATTGAAATTTAAAAATTCAATAGACACATTCAATAGCAGATTTGATCAAGCAGAAGAAAGAAGTAGTGAACTTAAAAGTAGGGCAATTAAAATTATCCAATCTGAGGAGAGAAAAAAAAGGAATAAAGAAAAATGAACAAAGTCTAAGAGATCTGTGGGATACCATCAAGTGTACCAAGAAACACATAATGATAGTCTCATAAGGAAAGGAGAGAGAAGAGCAGAAAGAATATTTTAAGAAATAATGACCAAAAACTGTCCCAAATTTAATAAAAGTCATGAATCTACAATTCTAAGAAACAGTGAACTCCAAGAAGAATTGATGAACAGATGTCCACACAAAGACAGGTTGAATCTTGAAAGCAGTAAGAGAGAAGCAACTCATTACACACAATGGGGTCCTCAATAAGTTTAACAGCCAATTTAGCTTTAGAAATCATGGAGGCCCAAAGAAAATGCGCTGGGATATTTATAGTGTTGAAAAGGAAAAAAGCCTGTCAACCAAGAATTCTATATCCAGTAAAACTGTCCTCAAAAATGAAGGAGTAGGTCGGCGGGAAGATGGCGGAAGAGTAAGACGTGGAGATCGCCTTCCTCCTCACGGATATACCAGAAATACATCTACACGTGGAACAACTCCTACAGAACACCTACTGAAGGCTGGCAGAAGACCTCAGAGCTCCCAAAAGGCAAGAAACTCCCCACGTACCTGGGTAGGGCAAAAGAAAAAAGAAAAAACAGAGACAAAAGAATAAGGACGGCACCTGCACCAGTGGGAGGGAGCTGTGAAGGAGGAAAAGTTTCCACACACTAGGAAGCCCCTCCGCGGGCGGAGACTGCGGGAGGCGGAGGGGGGAGCTTCGGGACCGCGGAGTGGTGCACAGCGACGGGTGTGGAGGGCAAAGCGGGGAGATTCCTGCACAGACGATCGGTGCCGACCGGCACTCACCAACCCGAGAGGCTTGTCTGCTCACCCGCCGGGGCGGGCGGGGCTGCGAGCTGAGGCTCAGGCTTCGGTTTTGGACGGAGCTCAGGGAGAGGACTGGGGCTGGCGGCTTGAGCATAGCCTGAAGGGGTTGGTGCGCCACGACTAGCCGGGAGGGAGTTTGGGGAAAAGCCGGCACCGGCCGAAGAGGCAAGAGACTTTTTCTTCCCTCTTTGTTTCCTGGTGCGCGAGGAGAGGGGTTTAAGAGTGCTGCTTAAAGGAACTCCAGAGACGGGCGCGAGCCGCGGCTGAGGGCGCGAGCCCCCGAGACGGGCACGAGCCGCGGCGGGAAGCGCGAGCCCCAGAGACGGGCGCGAGCCGCGGCTGAAACCGCGGACCCCAGAGACGGGCGGGAGATGCTGGGGCTGCTGCTGCCGCCACCAGGGGGGCTGTGTGCAAGCACAGGTCACTCTCCGCGCCTCTCTTCCGCGGAGCCTGTGCAGGCCGCCACTGCCAGGTTCCCGGGATCCAGGGACAACTTCCCCAGGAGTACGCACGGCGGGTCTCAGGATGGTGCAGCGTCACGCCGCCTCTGCCGCCGCAGGCCCGCCCCGCACGCAGTGCCCCTCCTTCCCCCATCCCCCAACCCCCGGCCTGAGTGAGCCGGAGCTCCCGAATCAGCGGCTCCTTTAACCCCGTCCTGTCTGAGCAAAAAAACAGACGCCCTCCAGCGATCTGCGCGCAGGGGCAGGGCCGGGTACAAAGCTGAGCTCCTGTGAGCTGTGAGAGCAGGGAGGAGAGGGGGAGGTCTCTCCCGGCAGCCGCGGAGGCGGCGGATTGAAGCTCCACGATCAACTTGATGTGCCCTGCATTGTGGAATACCTGAATAGACAGGGAGTGATCCCAAATTGAAGAGAGGGAATTTAGGAGCGAGATCTGTGATTTTTTTCCCTTTTCCTCTTTTTGTGAATGTGTGCGTGTATGCTTCTGTGTGAGATCTTGTCTGTATACTCTTGCTTCCACCATTTGTCCTAGGGCTCTATCCGTCCATGGTTTTTTTTTTTTTTAATAATTAATTTTAATTGTAATAAATTTATTGAACTTTACCTTCGTTCTTTCTTTCTTTCTTTCCTTCCCTCCTTCCCTCCTTTAGACAGCGAATCACCCCAGGTTGAGGGGGTGGTCTCTGGGAGCAGGATTTATGATTTTTCCCCCTTTGCCCCTCTTTGTGAACGTGTATGTGTATGCTTCTGTGTAAGATTTTCTCTGTATAGCTTTGCTTCCAACATTTGTCCTAGGGCTCTATCCGTCCATGGTTTTTTTTAAAAAAAATTTTTTTTTCTTAATAATTAATTTTAATTGTAATAACTTTATTGTACTTTACCTTCGTTCTTTCTTTCCTTCCTTCCTTCCTTCCCTCCTTTAGACAGCGAATCACCCCAGGTTGAGGAGGTGGTCTCTGGGAGCAGGATTTATGATTTTTTCCCCCTTTGCCTCTCTTTGTGAACACGTATGTGTATGCTTCTGTGTAAGATTTTCTCTGTATAGCTTTGTTTCCAACATTTGTCCTAGGGTTCTATCTGTTCTTTTTTTTTTTTTTTTTCTTTCTTTCTAAATATTTTTTAGTACAATAACTATATTATACTTTATTTTATTTTTACTGTATCTTCTTTCTTTCTGTCTTTTTTCCTTCTTTCCCTCCTTCCTTCCTCCCTTCCTCCCTCCCTCCCTCCCTCCTTTCTTTCCTTCTTTGCTTCTTTCTTCCTTCCTTCCTTTCCTCCTTTCCTTCTTTCTTTCCTCAAACTTCTACTAATTCTCTCTACATTTTCTCCTTCTTTCCCTCCTTCCTTCCTTCCTTCTCCCCTCCCTCCCTTTCTTTCCTTCTTTGCTTCTTTCTTCCTTCCTTCCTTTCCTCCTTTCCTTCTTTCTTTCCTCATACTTCTACTAATTCTCTCTACATTTTCTCCTTCTTTCCCTCCTACCTTCCTTCCTTCCTCCCTCCCTCCCTCCTTTCTTTCCTTCTTTGCTTCTTTCTTCCTTCCTTCCTTTCCTCCTTTCCTTCTCTCTTTCCTCAAACTTCTACTAATTCTCTCTATATTTTCTCCTTCTTTCCCTCCTTCTTTCCTTCCTTCCTCCCTCCCTCCCTCCCTCCCTCCTTTCTTTCCTTCTTTGCTTCTTTCTTCCTTCCTTCCTTTCCTCCTTTCCTTCTTTCTTTCCTCATACTTCTACTAATTCTCTCTACATTTTCTCCTTCTTTCCCTCCTTCCTTCCTTCCTTCCTCCCTCCCTCCCTCCTTTCTTTCCTTCTTTGCTTCTTTCTTCCTTCCTTCCTTTCCTCCTTTCCTTTTTTCTTTCCTCATACTTCTAATAATTCTCTCTACTTTTCCTCCCTTTTATTCTGAGCCGTGTGCATGAAAGGCTCTTGGTGCTCCAGCCCAGGAGGCAGGGCTCTGCCTCTGAGGTAGGAGAGCCCACTTCAGGACACTGATCAACAAGAGACCTCCCAGCTCCACATAATATTAAACGGTGGAAATCTCCCAGAGACTTCCATCTTAACACCAGCACCCAGCTTCACTCAACGACCAGCAAGCCACAGTGCTGGACAACCTATGCCAAACAACTAGCAAAACAGGAACACAACCCCACCCATTAGCAGAGAGGCTGCCTAAAATCATAACAAGGCCACAGACACCCCAAAACACACCACCAGACGTGAACCTGCCCACTAGAGAGACAAGATCCAGCCTCATCCAGCACAACACAAGCACTAGTCCCCTCCACCAGGAAGCCTACACAACCCACTGAAACAACCTTAGCCACTGGAGACAGACATCAAAAACAACGGGAACTACGAACGTGCAGCCTGAAAAAGGAGACCCCAAACACAGTAAGATAAGCAAAATGAGAAGACAGAAAAACACACAGCAGATGAAGGAGCAAGATAAAAACCCACCAGACCTAACAAATGAAGAGGAAATAGGCAATCTACCTGAAAAAGAATTCAGAATAATGATAGTAAGGATGATCCGAAATCTTGGAAGTAGAATGGACAAAATGCAAGAAACAGTTAACAAGGACCTACAAGAACTAAAGATGAAACAAGCAACAATGAACAACGCAATAAATGAAATTAAAAGTACTCTAGATAGGATCAATAGCAGAATAACTGAGGCAGAAGAACGGATAAGTGACCTGGAAGATAAAGTAGTGGAAATAACTACTGCAGAGCAGAATAAAGAAAAAAGAATGAAAAGAACTGAGGACAGTCTCAGAGAGCTCTGGGACAACATTAAACGCACCAACATTCGAATTATAGGGGTTCCAGAAGAAGAAGAAAAAAAGAAAGGGACTGAGAAAATATTTGAAGAGATTATAGTTGAAAACTTCCTTAATATGGGAAAGGAAATAGTTAATCAAGTCCAGGAAGCACAGAGAGTCCCATACAGGATAAATACAAGGAGAAATACGCCAAGACACATATTAATCAAACTATCAAAAATTAAATACAAAGAAAGCATATTAAAAGCAGCAAGGGAAAAACAACAAATAACACACAAGGGAATCCCCATAAGGTTAACAGCTGATCTCTCAGCAGAAACCCTACAAGCCAGAAGGGAGTGGCAGGACATACTGAAAGTGATGAAGGAAAATAGCCTGAAACCAAGACTACTCTACCCAGCAAGGATCTCATTCACATTTGATGGAGAAATTAAAACCTTTACAGACAAGCAAAAGCTGAGAGAGTTCAGCACCACCAAACCAGCTTTACAACAAATGCTAAAGGAACTTCTCTAGACACGAAACACAAGAGAAGGAAACGACCTATAGTAGCGAACCCAAAACAATATAGAAAATGGGAATAGGAACATACATATCGATAATTACCTTAAATGTAAATGGACTAAATGCTCCCACCAAAAGACACAGATTGGCTGAATGGATACAAAAACAAGACCCTTATATATGCTGTCTACAAGAGACCCACCTCAGACCTAGAGACACATACAGACTGAAAGTAAGGGGATGGAAAAAGATATTCCATGCAAATGGAAACCAAAAGAAAGCTGGAGTAGCAATTCTCGTATCAGACAAAATAGACATTAAAATAAGGACTATTAAAAGGGATAAAGAAGGACACTACATAATGATCAAGGGATCGATCCAAGAAGAAGATATAACAATTGTAAATATTTATGCACCCAACATAGGAGCACCTCAATACGTAAGGCAAATGCTAACAGCCATAAAAGGGGAAATTGACAGTAACACATTCATAATAGGGGACTTTAACACCCCACTTTCACCCATGGACAGATCATCCAAAATGAAAATAAATAAGGAAACACAAGCTTTAAATGATACATTAAACAAGATGGACTTAATTGATATTTATAGGACACTCCATCCAAAAACAACAGAATACAAATTTTTCTCAAGTGCTCATGGAACATTCTCCAGGATAGATCATATCTTGGGTCACAAATCAAGCCTTGGTAAATTTAAGAAAATTGAAATTGTATCAAGTATCTTTTCTGACCACAACGCCATGAGACTAGATATCAATTACAGGAAAAGATCTGTAAAATATACAAACACATGGAGGCTAAACAATACACTACTTAATAATGAAGTGATCACTGAAGAAATCAAAGAGGAAATAAAAAAATACCTAGAAACAAATGACAATGGAGACACAACGACCCAAAACCTATGGGATGCAGCAAAAGCAGTTCTAAGGGGGAAGTTTATAGCAATACAAGCCCACCTTAAGAAGCAGGAAACATCTCGAATAAACAACCTAACCTTGCACCTCAAGCAATTAGAGAAAGAAGAACAAAAAAGCCCCAAAGCTAGCAGAAGGAAAGAAATCATAAAAACATAGGCAGAACACTCTATGACATAAATCACAGCAAGATCCTTTCTGACCCACCTCCTAGAGTAATGGAAATAAAAACAAAAATAAACAAATGGGACCTAATGAAACTTCAAAGCTTTTGCACAGCAAAGGAAACCATAATCAAGACCAAAAGACAACCCTCAGAATGGGGGAAAATATTTGCAAATGAAGCAACTGACAAAGGATTAATCTCGAAAATTTACAAGCAGCTCATGCAGCTCAATAACAAAAAAACAAACAACCCCATCCAAAAATGGGCAGAAGACCTAAACACACATTTCTCCAAAGAAGATATTCAGACTGCCAACAAACACATGAAAGAATGCTCAACATCATTAATCATTAGAGAAATGCAAATCAAAACTACAATGAGATATCATCTCACACCAGTCAGAATGGCCATCATCAAAAAATCTATAAACAATAAATGTTGGAGAGGGTGTGGAGAAAAGGGGACACTCTTGTACTGCTGGTGGGAATGTGAATTGGTTCAGCCACTATGGAGAACAGTATGGAGGTTCCTTAAAAGACTACAAATAGAATTACCATATGACCCAGCAATCCCACTACTGGGCATATACCCTGAGAAAACCAAAATTCAAAAAGAGTCATGTACCAAAATGTTCATTGCAGCTCTATTTACAATAGCCCGGAGATGGAAAGAACCTAAGCGCCCATCATCGGACGAATGGATAAAGAAGATGTGGCACATATACACAATGGAATATTACTCAGCCTTAAAAAGAAATGAAATTGAGATATTTGTAATGAGATGGATAGACCTAGAGTCTGTCATACAGAGTGAAGTAAGTCAGAAAGACAAAGACAAATACCGTATGCTAACACATATATATGGAATTTAAGGGGAAAAAATGTCATGAAGAACCTAGGGATAAGACAGGAATAGAGGCGCAGACCTACTGGAGAACGGACTTGAGGATATGGGGAGGGGGAAGGGTGAGTTTTGACAGGGCGAGAGAATGTCATGGACATATACACACTAACAAACGTAGTAAGGTAGATAGCTAGGGGGAAGCAGCCGCAAGGCACAGGGATATAAGCTCGGGGCTTTGGGACAGCCTGGAGGGGTGGGCGGGGGAGAGTGGGAGGGAGGGAGACGCAAGAGGGAAGACACATGGGAGCACATGTATATGTATAGCTGATTCACTTTGTTATAAATCAGAAACTAACACACCATTGTAAAGCAATTATACCCCAATAAAGATGTTAAAAAAAAAAAAATGAAGGAGTAATTAAGACATTCCAGATAACAAAACCTGAGGAAATTTGTTGCTAGTAGCCTTGTCCTACAAGAATTGCTAAAGGGAGTCATTCACACTGAAATAAAAAGACACTGGACAGTAACTTGAAGCCATACAAGAAGTATAGAACTCTGGTAAAAACTACATAGGAAAATATAAAAGTATTGTTGCATTGTATAGTATTATTGTATTATTGATTTATAACTCCTTTTATATATATTTTTTCTTTTAAATACATAAAACAATAATTATAAATCTATGTTAATGAACACCAAATGTATAAAAAGGTAATTTGTAACAACATGAAGGGAAAAGAATGGGAATGTATAAGAGCAGAGTTTTTGTATACTATTGAAGCAAAGGTGGTATTAATTAAAAATTAATTATTATAATTTAATTGTATATATTTGTATATCATATTGCATATTATATATATTGTATATTATAGAAATAATTATAGATGCCAACGTCACCAACTAAGAAAATAACTAAAATATGCAGAAAGGGAATGAGAAAGGAATGAAAGTGGTACACTATCAAGAAATCAATTAAACCCAGAAGGAAGCAGTAATAGAAAAAATGAAGAACAAAAAGGATATGACATATAGGAAAAAAATAGCAAATAGGAAGAAGTAAATTCTTCTTCATCAGTAATTACTTTAAAAGTAAATGGAAACATAAAACATAGGAGGAACACTTTTTGACATAAATCTTAGCAATAATTTTTTCTTGGATCCACCTCCTAAAGTAAAGGATATAAAAGAAAAAATAAACAAATGGGACCTAATTAAACTTAAAAGCATTTGCACAGCAAAGGAAACCACTGACAAAATGAAAAGACAACCTACTGAATGGGAGAAAATATTTGCAAATGGTATGACTGATAAGGGGTTAATATTCAACATTTATAAATAGCTCATACAACTCAACATCAGAAAAAACAAACAACCCAATTATCAACGGGCAGAAGAACTATTCAGAAGAACTGAGTAGATGTTTTTCCAAAGAGGAAATGCAGATGACCAACAAGCACATGAAAAAAGGCTCAACATTGCTAATAATCAGGGAAATGCAAATCAAAATCATAATGAGATATCACTTCACACCTGTCAGAATGGCTATCAGCAAAAGAATATAAGTAACAAATGTTGGCAAGGATGTGGAGAAAAGGGAACCCTCTTATACTGTTGGTCGGAATGTAAGTTGGTGGAGTCACTGTGGAAAACAGTATGGAGGTTTTTCAAAAAACTAAACTAGAACTACCATATGACTGAGCAATTCCTCTCCTGGGTATATATCAAAAAAAAACACCCCACTAATTTGAAAAGATACATGCACCCTAATGTTTGTAGCAGCATTATTTATAATAGCCAACATATGGAAACAATCTGTGTCTATCAACAAATGAATGGATAAAGATGTGGTACACACACACACACACACACACACACACACACACACACAATGGAATACTACTCAGCCATAAAAAAAGAATGACACCTTGCCATTTACAGCAACGTGGGATGGACTTTGGAGGGTATTATGGTAAGTGAAAGAAGTCAGACAGAGATAGACGAATACTGTATGATATCACTTATATGTGGAATCTAAAAAATACAACAATCTGGTGAATATAACAAAAAGAAGCAGACTCACATAGAGAACAAACTAGTGGTTACCAGTGAATGGGAGGGGCAATATAAGGGTGGGGGAGTGGGAGGTACAAAACTATTGGATGTAAGATAGGCTCAAGGATGTATTGTACAACATGGGGAATATATAGTCAATATTTTATAATAAATGTAAATAGAAAGTAACCTTTAAAATTGTATAAACAATTTAAAAAATAAAATTTAAAAATCTGGGGAAAAAAAAGGAAGTGGAAACCACATCACACACATTAGGATGGCTACCATGATGGTTAATTTTATGTGTCACCATGACTGGCCATGATTGTATTCAAATATTTGGTCAAACATTATTCTGGGTATTTCTGTGAGGGTGTTTTGGATGAAATTATCATCTAAATTGATTGAGTAAAGCAAATGGCCTTCTATAGTGTAGGTGTATCTCATCTAATATTTCGAAGTCCTAAATAGAATAAAAAGGCTGACCCTTCCCCAAGTAAGAGAATTGTGGCCTCCTGAGAGTCTTTGAACAGGGATAGTGGCTTTTTTCTTGCTTTTGGACTCAAATTGAAACATTAGATCTTCCTGACACTTGAGCCTGCCAGCCTTTGGACTGGAATGACCCAGTTGTCTCTCGTTTCCCAGGACTTCAGACTAGGATTGGAATTAAACCATCAACTCTCCTGGATTTCTAGCTTTCCAACTCACCCTGAAGATCTTGGGGCTTGTTATCCTCCATAATTGTATGAGCCAATTTCTTATAATAAATCTCTTCATACACATACATCTTATTGATTCTGTTTCTCAGAAGCACCCTGACCAATACAGCTACTATAAAAAAAACAACAAAACAGAAAATAACAAGTGTTGGTGAAGAGACATTTGAACCCTTGTGTATGTAGTTTGGAATGTAAAAATGGTGCAGCTGTTATGGAAAATACTATGGAAGTTCCTCAAAATAAATTTACCTTATTATCTAGCAATTCTGCTTCTGGGTGCATACACAAAAATATTTAAAGCAGAGTCTTCAAAAGATTTTTGCATATCAATGTTTATTGCAGCATTATTCATAATAGACAAGGGGTGGAAGCAACTCAAATGTTCATTGACGGATGGATAAAGAAAATGTGATGTATATGTATAGAATGACATATTATGCAGCTTTTAAAAGGAAGGAAATTCTGACACATGTTACAACATGGATGAAACTTGAGAACATTACAGTAAGTGAAATAAGCCAGTTACAAAAAGACAAATGCTATATGTTTCCACTTATATGAGATATCTAAAATAGTCAAATTCATAGAGATAGAAAGTAGAATGGTGGTTACCAAGGGATAAGTAGGGGGAAAGGGGGAGTTGTCATTTAATAGGTATAGAGTTTCAGTTTTACAAGACAAAAAGTTCTGGAAATATGTTTCACAATAATGTAAATATACGTAACACTATTGAACTGTAAACTTAAAAATGCTTAAGATGGTAAAAACATAAGTATTAAAATTATATATATATATATAAAATTTGCCATTGATCTATAAAATAGCAGAAATTGGAAGAATGAATTTTAAAAATATGATCAAACTATATGCTGTCTATGAAAATCACTGTAGATCTAAAGACACAAATGGGTTGAGAGTAAAAGGATGGAAAAGATATTTCATGTGAATAGTATCTAAATGAGAGCTGAGGTGGCTATACTAATATAAAAAATAGGTTAAAAACTGTTAATAGAAATAAGTAAGTACATTGCATATTGGTTAAAGATTATTTCCTCAAGAACATAATAATTATAAATGTACACACAAGAAAGAAAGAAAGAAAGAAAGAAAGAAAGAAAGAAAGAAAGAAAGAAAGAAAGAAAGAAAGAAAGAAAGAGAGAAAGAAAGGAAGGAAGGAAGAAAGAAAGAAAGAAAGGAAGGAAGGAAGGAAGGAAGGAAGGAAGGAACCCAAGATATATGAAGCAAACCTGCAAACCTTGTTAGAATTGATGGAAGAAAAAGACAGTTCTATAATAATACCCCAATATTAATAATGGACAGAACAACTAGACAGAAGATCAATAAGGAAATTGAGGACTTGAGCAACACTATAAACCAACTAGTCCTAACAGTCGTGTATAGGACATTCCACCTAACAGTACCGGAATACATATTTTCTTCAAGGCCACATGGAACAGTCTTCAAGATAGATTGTAGGTTAGGCCACAAATAAATTTGAATAAATTAAAAGATTGAAATCATACAAAGTCTGTTCACCTACCACAAAGGAATGAAACTAGAAATCTATAACAGGGAAATTTTGGAAATGTACAAATATGTAGATGTTAACAACACACTCTTCAGCTACCAATGGTTCAAAGAAGAAATCACAAGGGAAACACTTTGAAATATTATTCAGCCATAAAAAAGAAGGAAATCCAGCCATGTTTGACAAAGTGGATGAATCTTGAGCACTTTATGCTAAGTGAAATGAGCCAGAAAGAGAAAGACAAATACTGTATGACCTCATATGTGGAATCTAAAAAATAAACAAGCAAACCAAAAACAAACCCATAGAAAAATAGATCAGATTTATGATTACCATAGGAGTGGTGTGAGGGGAGGAAGAATTGGAAGGGGATAGGCAAAACATACAAACTTTCAGTTATAATATAAATAAGTACTGGGAATGAAATTTACAACATGATGACTATAGTTAATACTGCTGTATGATATATTTCAAAGTTGTTAAGAGAAAAAACCCTAAGAAGTCCATCACAAGGAATAAAAATTTTTTCTTCTTTTTTTTTATCTATATGAGATGATGAATATTTACTAAACTTATTGTGGTAATCATTTCACAGTGTAAGTCAAATCATTATGCTGTGCACCTTAAACTTATACAGTGCTGTATGTCAATTTTATCTCAGTAAAACTGGAAAAAAAGAAAATACTTTGAGGCAAATGAAAAACATTCCCAACATACCAAAACTTATAGGATACAGTAAAAACAATGCTTAGAGGAAAATTTAATAATAATCGATAAAATTCAAATAAATAACCTTACACCTTAAAGTTATTTATTTGGAAAATAATTAGGAAAAGAGAGAAAGATAAACCCAAATACAATGGAAGGAAGGGAATAATAAAGATTATAGGAGAAATAATCAAAATAGCAAAGAGAAAAACAATGGAGAAAATTAATGAGATCAAAAGTTGGTTCTTCGAAAAGATCTACAAAATTGACAAATCTTTAGCTATATTGACTAAGAAAAAAAGAGAAAACTCAAATTATTAAAATCAGAAATGAAAGTGGAGAATCATACTACCAACCTTACAGAAATAAAAAGGATTATAAGAGAATACTATAAGCAATTGTATACCAATGGATTAGATAGTATAGATAAAATGAAACAAAATTCCCAGAAACACACAAACTATCAAAATTGACTCAAGAAGAAATACTACTATGGATGGAATTTTTGTGTACTCCCAAAATTCATTTGGTGAAATCCTAGCCCCCAATGTGATTTTATTAGGAGGTGGAAATTTTTGGTAGGTGATTAGGTGTTGAGTGTGGAGCCCTCATGAATGTGATTAGTGCCCTTATTAAAGAGACCCCAGAGAGCTCTCTCACCCCTTGCTCCAAGTGAGGACACAGCAAGAAGATTGCTGTCAATGAACTAGGAAGTAGGCTCCCACCAGGCACCAAATTGCTGGCACCTTGATCTTGGACTTCCCAGCCTCCAGAAGTGTGAGAAATAAATGTTTGTTGCTTAAGTCACCCAATCTATGTTATTTTTGTAATAGCAGCTTGAATGGATTAAGACAAAGACCTATAACATGTAAAAAGATAAAATAATTAATCAAAAGCCTTGCAAAAATGAAAATCCAGGGCCAGAGGATTTCACTAATGAATTCTACAGGTCATTTAAAGAATTAACACCAAATCTTCTCAAACATTTCCAGAAAATCGAAGAGGAGGGAATACTTCCTAACTCATTCTATCAGGTCAGCATTATCCCAACACCAAAGCCAAAGACATCACAAGAAAAGAAAACTATAGATAAATATCTCTTATGAATATAACGTGAAAATCCTGAACGAAATTCTAACAAACAAATCTAGCAGAACATGAAAGGAACTTTACATCATGATCAATTGGGATTTTCTATTAACAAATACAAGCGTGGTCCAAAATACAAAAATCAATCAATGTAATATACTACATTAATAGAATAAAGTAAAAAACCCCACATGATCATCTCTATTGATGGAGGGAAATCATTTGGCAAAATCCACAATATTTTTATGATAAAAACAGATAACAAACTAAGATTGGGAGAAAATTTCTTCAACCAGATAAAGGGCTTTATGTGAAATCCACAGCCAAAATCATGCAGTGTAAAAGACTGAAAACTTTCCCCTAAGAACAATATATGGATGCCTATTTTTTCCACTTTTATTCAACCTTGTACCAGGAAGACCTAGTAGAATAATTAACCAATAAAAATCAATGTAGACATCCAAATTGGAGAGGAAGCAATAAAACTATCTCAATTTGCAGTTGTCATAATCATATACATAGAAAACCCCAAAGAATCCACAAAAAGAAGCTATTAGCATTCATAAACAAATTCAGTAAAGTTTCAGGATACAAGATCAACACACAAAAATCAGATGTATTTGTATATGCTAGTAAAGAAAAATCCTAAAATGAAATTAAGAAAACAATTACATTTAAAATAGCATCTAAAAGAATTAAATACCTAGGGATAAATTTCACCAAGCAGGTGAAAGACTTGTATACTGAAAATTACTAAACATCGGTAAGGGCATTAAAGAAGACATAAGTAAAGTGAGCGACATCCTGTGTTCATGGATTGAAAGACTTAATATTATGTCAGCAATACTACTCAAAGTGATCTACAGATTCAATGTCATCCCTATTAAAATTCCCACAGTCTTTATTTGTTTCCAGAAATGGAAAAGCTGATCCTTAAATTCATATGGAATTGCAAGGGGCTACAAAAATCAAAAATGATATTGAAAAAAAAGTTGGAGGACTCACACTTCTGATTTCAAAACTTATTACAAATCTACAGTAATCAAAATAATATGGTACTAGTAGAAGAATAGACATATAGACCAATGTAATAGAATTGAGCATCCAGAAATAAAACTCATATAGCTATGGTCAAGTGATTTTTGACAAGGATGCCAAGTCTGTTCAATGGGGAAAGGAGAGTCTTTTCAATAAATGTTGCTACCATATGCTGCAGAAATCCCTCCTGCTCAGGGAAGGTCATTCTTTTGTTTTATTCAGGACTTCAACTGATCGGATGAGGCTCACTCATATCTCGGATGGCAATCTGCTTTACTCCAAGTGCACTGATTTAAATGTTAACTTTACCCATATATCTGAAAAGGAACTAATATCCAAACTATACAGGGAACTTCTACAACTCAATAACAAAAATACAAATAATCCAATTAAAAATGGGCTAAGGACTTGAATAGACATTTCACCAAAGAAGATACACAAATAGCTTAAAGGTATATGAAAAGATGCTTGTCATCACTAATCGTCAGGGAAATGCAAATCAAAACTACATTGAGATATCACCTCACACTTGTTAGGATGGCTATTATTTAAAAAAAAAAAAAAAGGCTAGCAAGTGTTTTTGAGGATGTGGATAAATTGGAATCCTTGTACAACGTTACTGGGAATTTTAAATGGCACAGCTGTTATGGAAAACAGTATGGAGGTTCCTCAAAAACTAAAAACATAGAAGTACCATATGATCCAGCAATCCCACTTCTAGGTATATGTCCAAAATCATCAAAATCAGAATCTCAAAGAGATACAGTAAGTCCCCTACATACAAACCTTCAAGGTGTGAATTTTCACAGATGCGAATGTGTGTTCACATGTCCAATCACATAAATTAGTTCAGGTGCCTGGGGTACATTTTCACGTGTGTGCATCCTCTACAAGTGGTTGTGATTTTATGTACTTTACTGTACAGTACTGTATAGGGTACAGTATCTTCACTTCAAGCTCAGGATGTCCAGAAGCACGCATAAAAGCAGCAGTGATGTAGGTGGTACTACTGTACTTTCGAAGGTACTGTACTGTAAGATTAAAAATGTTTCCTTTATTTTTTAAATGTTTAATAGAATTTGCCTGTGAAGCCATCTGGTCTTGGGCTTTTGTTTGTTGGAAGATTTTAAATCACTGTTTCAATTTCAGTGCTTGTGATTGGTCTGTTCATATTTTTGTTTCTTCCTGATTCAGTCTTGGCAGGTTGTGCATTTCTAAGAATTTGTCCATTTCTTCCAGGTTGTCCATTTTATTGGCATAGAGTTGCTTGTAGTAATCTCTCATGATCTTTTTTATTTCTGCAGTGTCAGTTGTTACTTCTCCTTTTTCATTTCTAATTCTATTGATTTGAGTCTTCTCCCTTTTTTTCTTGATGAGTCTGGTTAACGGTTTATCAATTTTGTGTATCTTCTCAAAGAACCAGCTTTTAGTTTTATTGATCTTTGCTATTGTTTCCTTCATTTCTGTTTCATTTATTTCTGATCTGATCTTTATGATTTCTTTCCTTCTGCTAGCTCTGGGGTTTTTTTGTTCTTCTATCTCTAATTGCTTTAGGTGCAAGGTTAGGTTGTTTATTCCAGATGTTTCCTGTTTCTTAAGGTAGGTTTGTATTGCTATAAACTTCCCTCTTAGAACTGCTTTTCCTGCATCCTATAGGTTTTGGGTCGTTGTGTCTCCATTGTTATTTGTTTCTAGGTATTTTTTGATTTCCTCTTTGATTTCTTCAGTGATCACTTCGTTATTAAGTAGTGTATTGTTTAACCTCCATGTTTGTATTTTTTACAGATCTTTTCCTGTAGTTGATATCTAATCTCATAGCATTGTGGTCGGAAAAGATACTTGATATAATTTCAATTTTCTTTAATTTACCAAGGCTTGATTTGTGACCCAAGATATGATCTATCCTGGAGAATGTTCCATGAGCACTTGAGAAAAATGTGTATTCTGTTGTTTCTGGATGGAATGTCCTATAAATATCAATTAAGTCCATCTTGTTTAATGTATCATTTAAAGCTTGGGTTTCCTTATTTATTTTCATTTTGGATGATCTGTCCATTGGTGAAATTGAGGTGTTAAAGTCCCCTACTATGAATGTGTTACTGTCAATTTCCCCTTTTATGGCTGTTAGTATTTGCCTTATGTATTGAGGTGCTCCTATGTTGGGTGCATAAATATTTACAATTGTGTTTGTTTGTTATGTATTATTTGTGTGAAAAGTATTATAAACCTATTACAGTACAGTACTATATAGTGTGTTAGTTGCACAGCTAGGCTAGCTTTGTTGGACTTATGAACAAATAGGACTCACGAATGCACTCTTAGAACAGAACTCGTTCATATGTAGGTGACTTGCTGTATCTGCACTACCATGGTCATTGCAACATTATTAATAATAGCTAAGCTATGGGAACAGTCTAAATGTCCATCAATGTATGATTTGATAAAGAAAATAAATGCAGTATTTTCATATTATGGAAATATTATTCAGCATCAGCAAAGAAGGAAATCCTGCCATATGCATTCATATGGACGAGCCTGGAGAACATTAAGCTAAGGGAAATAAGCCAATTACAGAAGGACAAGTACCACATGATTCCACTTACATGAGATATCTATTATAAAATAAACTCATACAGCAGAGAGTAAAATGGTAATTGCCACTATTGTAAATAGTGCTGCTATAAACATTGGGGTGCAGGTATTTTTTCGAATTAGAGTTTTCTCTGGATATATGCCCAGGAGTGGGATTTAAGGATCATATGGTAACTCTATTTTTAATTTTTTAAGGAACCTCCATACTGTTCTTCATAGTGGTTGCATCAACTTACATTCCCACTGCCAGTGTAGGAAGGTTCCCTTTTCTCCACATCCTCTGCAGCATTTATTTTCTGTAGACTTTTAAATGATGGCCTTTCTGGCTGGTGTGAGGTGATATATTGTAAATTAACTATACTTCAATAAAAAAATATAAGAAAAAGAATGCTATAATATAAATGAATAATGCATTTGAGGAGCTTATTAATATACTGGACTGAGCTAAGAATAGAACCTCTGAACTAGATGATATATCAATAGAATCCTCAAAAAATGAAAAGCAAAGAGAACAAAGACTGGAAAAAATAGAAAACCAAGGACTGTGGGACAACTACAACTGCTGTATCATTCGCATAATACAAATACCAGAAGGAGAAGAGACGAAGAAACAGAAGAAATATTTGATATATTAATGACTGAGAATTTCCTTATATTAATGTAAGGCAGCAAACCATAGATCCAGGAAGCTCAGAGAAGACCAAGTAGGGTAAATGACAAAAAATTTACACCTAGGCATATGATTTTCAAACTACAGAAAATAAAAAATAAAGAAAAAATCCTGAAAGAAGTGAGAGAAAAAAAATACCTTACCTATAGAAGAACAAAGATAGGAATTACATCCAACTTCTCCTCAGAAATCATGCAAAGAGGAGAGTGAAGTGAAATATTTAGTGTTAAGGATAAACCCACCAACCTAAAATTCTATACCCTGCAAAATTCTTCAAAAGTGAAAAAGAAAGAATTTCTCAAATAAACGAAACTTCAGGAAATTTGTTTCCAGTGTAGCATTAAAAGAAGTTCTTTAGAGAGAAAGAAAATAATACATCAGAAACTTGGATCTACATAAAGTAAGGAATAGCACTGGAGAAGGAATAAGTGAAAGTAAAATAAAAATTTTTTCTCATTCTTAATTGATCTAGCAGATAACAATTTGTTCAAAATAATAATACCAAAAATGTATTCAAGTATGTATGCTTATATATATTTTTATGTATATATATGTGTCCTCAGGTATGGTTATATATAAGTGAAATGGATGACAACAATGATACAAGGGACAAAAGGAAGAAATTAGCATTATTTTGTTATTATAAGGTATTCACACTACCCATGAAGTGATACAGTGTTATTTGAAAGTAGACTTGGATTACCTGTAAATATATATATATATATATATATATATATATAATATCTTGTAATATCCTATAATGGAATATAATCTGAAATATATATATAACTGAATCACTTTGCTGTACACCTGAAACTAACACACTGTTGTAAATCAACCATACTTCAATAAAAATATGCAATGCCAATTGCAATTAGCAACCCCCAAAATGAAATACTTAGATATTAATCTAACAAAATATGTATAAAGTCTACATGAGAAAAACTAAAAAGCTGATGAATGAAGTAAAGAACTAAATAAATGGAGAGATATTACATGATGATGGATAGGAAAACTCAGTATTGTCAAGATGTCAGTTCTTCCCAACATGATCTACAGATTTAACATAGTCCCAGTAAAATTCCAGAAAATTTTGTGGGTATGGACAAACTGATTCTAAAGGCAAAGACACAGAAGAAAAAATATCGAAGACTGACACTACCTGCCTTAAGACCTACTACAAAGCTATAATAATCAAGAGAGTGTGATGTTGGTGAAAGAATAAATGGATCAGTTGAATAGAAGAGAGAGCCTAGAAATAGACCCACATAAATACAGTCAACAGATGTTTGACAAAGGAGTAAAGACAATAAAATGAAACAGACAGGATTTTTTTTCTTTTTCAGTAAATGGAGCTGGAACAGTTGGACATCTACGTGTCAAAAAATTTAAAAAAAGAAATTAGGTAGAGACTTTACAACCTTCAAAAATTAACTCAAAATGGATCATCAATGCAAACACAAAATGTAAAATTATAAAATTCCTAGACAACAATGTAGGAGAAAACTAGGTGATCGTGGGTATGGTGATGACGTTTTATTTTTTAATTATTTTAACATCTTTATTGGAGTATAATTGCTTTACAATGGTGTGTTAGTTTCTGCTTTATAACAAAGTGAATCAGTTATACATATGTCCCCATATCTCTTCCCTCTTGTGTCTCCCTCCCTCCCACCCTCCCTATACCACCCCTCTAGGTGGTCACAAAGCACAGAGCTGATCTCCCTGTGCTATGTGGCTGCTTCCCACTAGCTATCTATTTTACGTTTGGTAGTGTATATATGTCCTTGCCACTCTCACTTTGTCCCAGCTTACCCTTCGCCCTCGCCGTATCCTCAAGTCCATTCTCTAGTAGGTCTGCATCATTATTCCCATCTTGCCCCTAGGTTCTTCATGACCTTTTTTTTTTTTTAGATTCTATATATATGTGTTAGCATACGGTATTTGTTTTTCTCTTTCTGACTTACTTCACTCTGTATGACAGTCTCTAGGTCCATCCACCTTACTACAAATTGTTTACAATGCTGTAATAGTTTCTGCTGTACAATGAAGTGAATCAGCTATATGTATACATATATACCCACCCCCTTGGACCTCCCTCCCACCCCTCCATCCCACTCATCTAGGTCATCACAGAGCACCAAGCTGAGTTCCCTGTGCTATACACCAGGTTCCCACTAGCTATCTATTTTACATATGGTAGTGTATATATGTCAATCCTAATATCCCAATTTGTCCCACCCTCCCCTTCCCCCACTGTGTCCACATGTCCATTCTCTACGTCTGCATCTCTATTCCTGCCCTGGAAATAGGTTCATCTGTACCATTTTTCTAGATTCCACATATATGTGTTAATATATAATATTTGTTTTTCTCTTTCTTACTTCACTCTGTAAGACAGACTCTAGGTCCATCCACAACTCTACAAAGACCCAATTTCATTCCTTTTTATGGCTGAGTAATATTCCAACTATATAAGTACAACCTCTTCTTTATCTGTTCATCGGTCACTGGACATTTAGGTTGTATCCATGTCCTGGCTAGCGTAAATAGTGCTGCAATTAACACTGGAATATGTGTGTCATTTTTTCTTTACATCTTTATTGGAATATAATTGCTTTACAATGTTGTGTTAGTTTCTGCTGTACCGCAAAATGAATCAGCTATATGTATACATATATCCTCATACCCCCTCTCTCTTGTGCCTCCCTCTCACCCTCCGTATCCTACCCCTCTAGGTGGTCACAAAGCACCGAGCTGATCTCCCTGTGCTATGCAGCTGCTTCCAACTAGCTATCTATTTTACATTTGGTAGTGTACATATGTCAATGCTGCTCTCTCACTTTGCCCCAGCTTCCCCTTTCCCCCACCCGTGTCCTCAAGTCCATTCTCTAAATCTGCATCTTTACTCCAGTCCTACCACTAAGTTCATCAGAACCACTTTTTGTTTAGACTCCATATATATGTGTTAGCATACAGTATTTGTTTTTCTCTTTCTGACATACTTCACTCTGTATGACAGACTTTAGGTCCATCCACCTCATTACAAATAACTCAATTTCATTTCTTTTTATGGCTGAGTAATATTCCATTGTATATATGTGCCACATCTTCTTTATCCATTCATCTGTCAATGGACTCTCAGGTTGCTTCCATGTCCTGGTTATTGTAAATAGTGCTGCAATGAACACTGTGGTACATGCCTCTTTTTGAATTATGGTTTTCTCAGGGTATATGCCCAATAGTGGGGTTGCTGGATTGCATGGCAGTTCTATTTTTAGTTTTTTAAGGAACTTCCATACTGTTCTCCATAGTGGCTGCAACAATTTACATTCCCACCAACAGTGCAAGTGGGTTCCCTTTTCTCCACACGCTCTCCAGCATTTGTTTTTGGATTTTTTGATGATGGCCATTCTGACTGGTATGAGGAGATACCTCATTGTGGTTTTGATTTGCATTTCTCTAATGTTTACTGATGTTGAGCATCCTTTCATGTGTTTCTTGGCATCTGAATATCTTCTTGGAGAAATGTCTATTTAGGTCTTCTGCCCATTTGTGGATTGGGTTGTTTTTTTTTTTTTTTTTTTTTCTGATGTTGAGCTGTATGAGCTGATTGCATATTTTGGAGATTAATCCTTTGTCACTTGCTTCATTTGCAAATTATTTTCTCCCACTCTGAGGGTTGTCTTTTCATCTTGTTTATGGTTTCCTTTGCTATGCAAAAGCTTTTTTTTTTTTTTTTTTTTTTTTCAAAAGCTTTTAAGTTTCATTAGGTCCCATTTGTTAATTTTTTATTTTATTTCCATTTCTCTAGGAAGTGGGTCATAAAGGATCTTGCTGTGATTTATGTCATAGAGTGTTCTGCCTATGTTTTCCTCTAGTAATTTTATAGTTTCTGGCCTTACATTTAGCTCTTTAAGCCATTGTTATTTTAATTTTGTGTATGGTGTCAGGAAGTGTTCTAATTTCATTCTTTTACATGTAGTTGTCCAGTTTTCCCAGCACCACTTATTGAGAAGGCTGTCTTTTCTACATTGTATATTCTTGCCTCCTTTATCAAAAATAAGGTGACCATATGTACGTTGGTTTATCTCTGGGCTTTCTATCCTGTTCCATTGATCTATATTTCTGTTTTTTTGCCAGTACCATACTGTCTTGATTACTGTAACTTTGTAGTATAGTCTGAAAACCAGGAGCCTGATTCCTCCAGCTCTGTATTTCTTTCTCAAGATTGCTTTGGCTATTCAGGGTATCTTATGTTTCCATACAAACTGTAAAATTTCTTGTCCTAGTACTGTGAAAAATGCCATTGGTAGATTGATAGGGATTGCATTGAATCTGTAAATTGTTTTGGGTATTATAGTCATTTTCACAATATTGATTCTTGCAATCCAAGAACATGGTATATCTCTCCATCTGTTTGTATCGTCTTTGATTTCTTTCATCAGTGTCTTATAGTTTTCTGTATACAGGTCTTTTGTCTCCTTAGGTAGGTTTATTCCTATGTATTTTATTCTCTCTGTTGCAATGGTAAATGGGAGTGCTTCCTTAATTTCTCTTTCAGATTTTTCGTTGTTAGTGTATAGGAATGCAAGTGACTTCTGTGTATTAGTTTTGTATCCTGCTACTTTACCAAATTCATTGATTAGCTCTAGTAGTTTTCTGTTAGCAGCTTCAGGGTTTCCTATGTATAGTATCATGTCATCTGCAAACAGTGACAGTTTTACTTCTTCTTTTTCAATTTGGATTATTTTTTTCTTTCTGTTTCTTCTCTTATTGCCATGGCTATGACTTCCAAAACTGCACTGAATAAGAGTGATGTGAGTAGGCATCTTTGTCTTGTTCCTGATCTTATAAGAAATGCTTTCAGTTTTTCACCATTGAGAATTATGTTTGCTGTGGGTTTGCCATATATGGCCTTTACTCTGTTGATGTAGGTTCCCTCTATGCTCACTTTCCGGAAGTTTTTTACCATAAATGGGTGTTGAATTTTGTCAAAACCTTCTTCTACATCCATTAAGATAATCATATGGGTTTTATTCTTCAGTTTGTTAATATGGTGTATCACATTGACTGATTTACATATATTAAAGAACCTTGGATCCCTGGGATAAATCCCACTTGATCTTGGTGTATGATACTTTAAATGTGTTGTTGGATTCTGTTTGCTAGTAATTTGTTGAGTATTTTTGCGTCTATATTCATCATTGATACTGGCCTGTAATTTTCTTTTTTAGTGATATCTTTGTCTGGTTTTGGTGTCAGAGTGATGGTGGCTTTGTAGAATGAATTTTGGAGTGTTCCTCCCTCTTGAATTTTTTGTAAGAGTTTGAGAAGGATAGGTATTAGCTCTTCTCTAAATGTTTGATAGAATTCACCTGTGAAGCCATCTGGTCCTGGACTTTTGTTGGTTGGCAGATTTTTATTCACAATTTCAATTTCATTACTTGTGATTGGTTTGTTCAAATTATCTATTTCTTCCTGGTTCAGTCTTGGAAGGTTGTACTATTCTAAGAATTTGTCCATTTCTTCCAGGTTGTCCACTTTATTGGCATATTGTTGCTTGTAGTAGTTTCTTATGATCCTTTGTATTTCTGCTGTGGCAATTGTAACTTCTCCTTTTTCATTTCTAATTTTATTTATTTGAGTCCTCTCCCTTTTTTCTTGATGAATCTGGCTAAAGGCTTATCAGTTATGTTTTTGCTCAAAGAACCAGCTTTTAGCTTCATTGATCTTTGTCCTCATTTTATTCTTCTGTATTTCATTTATTTCTGTTCTGGTCTTTATGATTTATTTCCCTCTACTAACTTTGGTTTTTGTTTGTTCTCCTTTCTCTAGTTGCTTTAGGTGTAAATTTAGGTTATTTATTTGAGATTTTTCTTGTTTCTTGAGGTAAGATTGTATTGTAAAAACTTCCCTCTTAGAGCTGCTTTTCCTGCATCCCATAGGTTTTGGGTCATTGTGTTTTCATTCTCTTTTGTTTCTAGGTGTTTTCTGATTTCCTCTTTGATATCTTCAGTGATCCATTGGTTATTTAGTAACATTTTGTTTAGCCTTCATGTGTTTGCATTCTTTACAGTTTTCTTCCAGTAATTGATTTCTAATCTCATAGGCTTGTGGTTGGAAAAGATCCTTGATATGATTTTCATCTTTCTTAAATTTACAGAGGCTTGATTTTTGACCCAAGATGCAATCTATCCTGGAGAATGTTCCATATGAACTTGAGAAGAAAGTGTATTTTGATGCTTTCACATGGAATGTCCTGTAAATATCAATTAATTCTAGCTGGTCTAATGTGTTATTTAAGGCTGATATTTCCTTATTGATTTTCCTTCTGGATGATCTGTCCATTGATATAAGTGGAGTGTTGAAGTCCCCCACTATTATTATGCTACTGTTGATTTCCCCTTTCATGACTGTTAACATTTGCCTTATGTATTGTGGTGCTCCTATGTTAGGTGCATAAATATTTACAATTGTTATATCATCTTCTTGGATTGATCCCTTGATCACTATGAAGTGTCCTTCCTTCTCTCTTGTAATAGTCTTTATTTTAAAGTCTATTTATCTGATATGTGTATTGCTACTCTTCCTTTTGTTTTTCATTTGCATGGAATATCTTTTCCTTCCCCTCATGTTCACTCTGTATGTGTCCCTAGGTCTGAAGTGGGTCTCTTGTAGACAGCATATATTTGGGTCTTGTTTTTGTATCCATTCAGCTAGTCTGTTTCTTTTGGTTAGAGCATTTAATCCATTTACTTTAAAGGTAACTATCAACATGTATGTTCTTATTACCATTTTCTTAATTGTTCTGGTTTTGTTTTGTAGGGTTTTTTCTTCTCTTGTGTTTCCCACCTAGAGAAGTTCCTTTAGCATTTGTTGTAGAGCTGTTTTAGTGGTGCTGAATTCTCTTAGCTTTTGCTTGTCTGTAACCCTTTCAATTTCTCCATCGCATCTGAATGAGATATTTGCTGGGTAGATCTTGGTAGTACTCTTGGTTGTAGATTTTCCCCTTTAATCACTTTAAATAAGTCCTGCCACTCCCTTCTGGCCTGCTATTACAAAACTAAACATTCTCTTACCATATGATCCACCAATTGCACTCCTTGGTACTTACCCAAAGGAGCTGAAAACTTATGTCCACACAAAAACCTGCACGTGGATGTTTATATCCACTTTATTCATAATTGCCAAAACTTGGAGGCACCCAAGATTCTTCTGTAGGTAAATGGATAAATAAACTGTGGTACATCCAAACAGTAGAATATCATTCAGTGCTAAAAAGAAATGAGCTATCAAGCCATAAAAAGACATGGAGGAATTTTAAATGCACGCTACTAAGTGGAAGAAGTCAATCTGAAAAGACTATATCAGCTGATAACATTATGGGGATTCCATTGTATGTTAATTTTGCTTTTCCCTTGTTGCTTTTAATATTTCTCAGTGTATTTAATTTCTGTTAGTTTGATTAAAATGTTTCCCAGCATGTTTCTCCTTGGGTTTATCCTGTATGGGATACTCTGTGCTTCCTGAACTTTGGTAACTATTTCCTTTCTCATGTTAGGGAATTTTTTGACTATAATCTCTCCAAATATTTTCTTAGACCCTTTCTCTTTCTCATCTTCTTCTGGGACCTCTATAATTCTAATGTTGTTGCATTTAATCTTGTTCCGGAGGTCTCTGGTACTGTCCTCATTTCTTTTTATTCGTTTTTCTTTATTCTGCTCCACAGCAGTTATTTCTACCATTGTATCTTCCAGATCACTTATCCATTCTTCTGCCTCAGTTATTCTTCTATTGATTCCTTCTAGTGTACATTTAATTTCAGTTTTTGTGTTGTTCATCACTGATAGTTTGCTCTTTAGCTCTTCTAGGTCCTTGTTAAACATTTCTTGTATCTTCTCAATCAGTGCCTCCACTCTGCTTCTGAGATCTTGGATCATCTATACTATCATTACTCTGAATTCTGTTTCAGGTAGATTGCCTGTTTCCTTTTCATTTATTTTGGTCTTTTGGGGTTTTACCTTGCTCCTCATCTGCAAAGTATTTCTCTGTCATCTCATTTTGTCTAAGTTACTGTTTCTTTTGGTCTCCTTTCTACAGGCTGCAGGATCTTAGTTCCTCTTCTGTTGTATGTCCCCTGGTGGATGAAGTTAGTCCAGGGGCTTGTGTAAGCTTCCTGGTGGGAGGTACTTGTGCCTGCACTCTGGTGGGTGGAGCTCAGTCTTGTCTCCCGATTGGCTGGGCCACGTCAGTTGGTGTGTTTGGGGGTGTATTTGAGCTCAGTACGACCTTAGGCAGCCTGTCTGCTGATGGGTGGGTGTGTGTTCTTGTCTTGCTGGTTGTTTAGCCTGAGATGTCCAACAATGGAGCATGCAGGCAGTTGGGTGGAGCCAGGTCTTGGTGTTGAGATGGATAACTGCAGTAGAGTGCATGCCAATTAATATTCCCTGGTCCCAGGAATTCTCTGGTGCTCCAGCATCCTGGACTCAGAGCGCCCACCCTGGAGGCCCAGGCCCAACCCCTGGCTGGGGAACCAAGAGCCCACAGGCTGCACAACATGGCCAAAGAAAGAAGAAAGAAAAGAAAAAACAAAGGAAAAGAAAACAGACATACAAAACCCAAGACAAATAGCAAAAATTAAAACAAACATAAACAATAATAATAGGACACACACAAAAAAGGAAGAAAGAAAACAAACAGACACACCAAGTCCAAGACAAATGATAACAACAAAACCAAACTAACAGAAAGAAACAAGAAGCAGACAGAAAGAAAAAAAAAGAGAAAAACAAACCAAAAAACTCAAAAATGAGAACAATCAATAAGGACTAAACTAACAAAAACAAAAAATGAAAAATAAAGCAAAACCAGAAAGCAAAACAAAACAACAAAGAAAACATAAAACACATAAAAATGATCAAAAATAAAAATGCAAAGAACAAAAAGAAGAAAGCAATACACCATATTAACAAATTGAAAAATAAAAATCGTATGATCACCTCAATAGATTTAGAAAAAGCTTTTGACAAAATTCACCACCGATTTATGATAAAAACGCTACATAAAGTGGGCATAGAGGGAACCTACCTCAACATGATAAGGACATATGCGACAAACCCACAGCAAACATCATTATCAATAGTGAAAAACTGAAAACTTTTCCTCTAAGATCAGGAACAAGACAAGGATGTCCACTCCCGCCACTATTATGCAACATAGTTTTGGAAGTCCTAGCCATGACAATTAAAGAAGAAAAAGAAATAAAAGGAATCCAAATTGGAAAAGAAGTAAAACTGTCGCTCTTTGCAGATGACATGATACCATACATACATAATCCTAAAGATGCCACCAGAAAACTATTAGAGCTAATCAATATATTTGGTAAAGTTGCAGGATACAAAATTAATGCACAGAAATCTCTTGCATCCCTATAAACTAACAATGAAAGTTCAGAAAGAGAAATTAAGGAAACACTCCCATTCACCATTGCAACAAAAAGAATAAAATACCTAGGAATAAACCTACCTAAGGAGGTAAAAACCTGTACTCAGAAAACTGTAAGACACTAATGAAAGAAATCAAAGATGACACAAACAGATGGAGAGATAGACCATGTTCTTGGATTGAAAGAATCGATATTATGAAAATGACTATACTACCCAAAGCAATCTACAGATTCAATGCAATCCCTATCAAACTACCAATGGCATTTTTTACAGAACTGGAACAAAAAATCTTAAAATTTGTATGGAGACACAAAAGACCTGAATAGCTGAAGCAATCTTTTTTTTTTAACAGCTTTATTGGTGTATAATTGCTTTAAAATATGTTAGTTTCTGCTGTATAACAAAGTGAATCAGTTATATGTTTACATGTCCCCATAGCCCTCCTTCTTGCGCTTCCCTCCCAAACTCCCTATCCCACCCCACTAGGTAGTCACAAAGCACTGAGCTGATCTCACTGTGCAATGAAGCTGCTTTCCACTAGCTATCTATTTTACATTTGGTAGTGTATATATGTCAATGCTACTCTCTCATTTCATCCCAGCTTACCCTTCCCTCTGCCTGTGTCCTCAAGTCCATTCTCTCCATCTGCAACTTTATTCCTGTCCTGCTCCTAGGTTCTTCAGAACCATTTTCTATTTTTTTTAGATTTCATATATATGTGTTAGCACACAGTATTTGTTGTTCTCTTTCTGACTTATTTCACTCAGCATGACAGATTCTAGGTCCATCCACCTCACTACAAATAACTCAATTTCGTTTCTTTTTATGGCTGAGTAATATTCCATTGTGTTTATGTGCCACATATTCTTTGATGGATACTTAGGTTGCTTCCATTTCCTGGCTATTGTAAATAGTGCTGCAATAAACATTGTGGTACATAACTTTTTTTGAATTATGGTTTTCTCTGGGTGTATGCCCAGTAGTGGGATTGCTGGGTCATATGGTAGTTCTATTTTTAGTTTTGTAAGGAACTTCCATACTCTTCTCCATAGTGGCTGTATCAATTTACATTCCCACCAACAGTGCAAGAGGTTTCCCTTTTCTCCACACCCTCTCTAGCATTTATTTTTTGTAGATTTTTTGATGATGACCATTCTGACCGGTGTGAGGTGATACCTCATTGTGTTTTTAATTTGCAATTCTCTAATGATTAGTGATGTTGAGCATCCTTTCATGTGTTTGTTGGCCATGTGTATATCTTCTCCGGTCCCTTTCTTTTTTTTTTTTTTTTTTTTTTTTTTTGCGATACGCAGGCCTCTCACTGCTGTGGCCTCTCCCATTGCGGAGCACAGGCTCCAGACGCGCAGGCCCAGCAGCCATGGCTCATGGGCCCAGCCGCTGCCACGGCATGTGGGATCTTCCCGGACAGGGGCACGAACCCATGTCCCCTGCATCGGCAGGCGGACTCAACCACTGCGCCACCAGGAAGCCCTCTGGTCCCTTTCTTGGTTCCTCTTTTCGTTTTTTCTTTCTTTCATCCTACCCAGTTGCAAGGGCATTTTTCATGTCCTTTTAGGTGTTTGAAGTCTTCCACTAATGTTTTGCATGTGCTCTGTGAGAACTGTTCCATTTGTAGATGTATTCTTGATGTACTTGTGAGGAGAGATGAACTCTGCATCCTCCTATTCTGCCATCTTGACTCCTCCCCACCAGGACCTTGTTGTTTATCCACCCTACATATAATAGTTTACATCTGCTAATTCCAAACTCCCAATATTTCCTTCCCCCACCTCCCCTCCTCCTTGGCGACCATAAGTCTGTTCTCTATGTCTGTGAGTCTGTTTGTCTTTTGTAGATTTGTTCATTTCTGTCATATTTTAGATTCCTCGTATAAGTGACATAATATGATATTTGGATTTCTCTGTCTGACTTACTTCACTTATATGATAATCTCTGCATCCATCCATGTTGCTGTAAATAGCATTATTTCATTCTTTTTTATGGCTGAGTAATATATCATTGTGTATGTATATATATATATGTATATATATATGATACATATACACACCACGTGTTCTTTTTCCATTCATCTGTCAATGGACATTTAGGTTGCTTCTGTGTCTTGGCTACTATAAACAGTGCCGCTATGAACATTGTGGTGCATGTATGTTTTTGACTTAGAGTTTTCATCCTTTCCAGATATATGCTCAGAAGTAGGATTGCTGGATCATATGTTAACTCTTTTTGTAGTTTTTTTAAGGAACCTCTTCACTATTCTGCATAGTGACTGTATTAATTTACATTCCCACCAAGAGTGTAGGAATGTCTGTCCCATTTTCCCACACCTTCTCCTGCATTTATTGTTTGTAGATTTTTTTCCACTCATTCATCAACTATTTATTTATTTATTTACTAGTTTGCATTTTTTTTAGATTCCACATATAAGTGATAAAATACAATATTTGCATTTCTCTATCTGGCTTATTTTACTAAGCATAATACCCTCCAAATCCATCCACGTTGTTGCCAATGGCAAATTTTCATTCTTTTTTGTGGCTGAGTAATATTCCATTGCATGTATATACTACATCTCTCTCTCATTTTTTTAAACATCTTTATTGGAGTATAATTGCTTTACAATGTTTGTAGATTTTTTTGATGATGGCCATTCTGACCAGTGTGAGGAGATACCTCATTGTAGTTTTGATTTGCATTTCTCTAATGATTAGTGATGTTGAGCATCCTTTCATGTGTTTGTTGGCAATCTGTATATCTTCTTTGGAGAAATGTCTAATTAGCTCTTCTGCCCACTTTTGGATTGGGTTGTTTGTTTATTTGATGTTGAGCTGTATGAGTTGCTTGTATTTTTGGAGATTAGTCCTTTGTCAGTTGTTTCATTTGCAAATATTTTCTTCCATTCTGAGGGTTGTCTTTTCGTCTTGCTTATGGTTTCTTTTGCTATGCAAAAGCTCTTAAGTTTCATTAGGTCCCATTTGTTTATTTTTTATTTTATTTCCATTAATCTAGGAGGTGGGTCAAAAAGGATCTTGCTGTGATTTATATCATAGAATGTTCTACCTAATTTTTCCTCTAGGAATTTTATAGTTTCTGGCCTTCCATTTATCTCTTTAAGCCATTGTGAGTTTCATTTTGTGTACGGTATTAGGAAGTGTTCTAATTTCATTCTTTTACATGTAGCTGTCCTGTGTTCCCAGCACCTTACTGAAGAGACTGTCTTCTCTCCATTGTATATCCGTGCCATCTTTGTTGTAGATTAATTGATTATAAGTGTGTGGGTTTATTTCTGGGCTTGTAGATATGTTTTTGATGTGTCCTTGGGGGGATGTGAGCTTCACTTCCTCCTACTCTGCCATCTTGGTCTCCTTCCTTGCACAATTTTATTAATTGAGAGAGTCTTGTGGTCTTTGGTGGCCTAGCCATACATCCTAGAATCATAAATGAGACCTTTACAGAATTAAACACACAATGCTGTGCCCTTTCGTTACAGTAGCTGGTAAAATAAGCAGCATTGGGTACTGATTGGCAACACTGATAAATT
This sequence comes from Phocoena phocoena, assembly GCF_963924675.1. NCBI lineage: Eukaryota > Metazoa > Chordata > Mammalia > Artiodactyla > Phocoenidae > Phocoena > Phocoena phocoena. The sequence goes on along the minus strand of NC_089240.1, from coordinate 64,630,230 downwards.
CACTTTTTAGTTCTCTGTGATTTGTTGTAGATTACATCAAATTTTATACATAGACAGTCATGTCATCTGTGGATAAAGACAGTTTTAGTTATTCCTTTCCAATCTATGTGCCTTTTTTTTTTTGGTTTTATTGCAATTGCTATGACTTCCAGTGCAATGCTGTAAAGAAATCATAAAAGGCATCATATTCTCCTTGTTACCAGTCTTTGGGAGAAAGCTGCAATAATTCACTTTTAATTATGATGATAACTGTAGGCTTTTTAGATGATCTTTATCAGGTTGAGGAACTCCCTTTAATTCATAGTTTTCTAAGATTTTTCATTATGAATGGGTATTAGATTTTCTCAAATGCTTTTTTGACACCTATTGAGATAATCACATTTTTTTCCCTCCATTATTCTATTTATATTGTGAATTACATTGATTTATTTTTGAAATGTCCCTTCAACTTTGCATTCCAATTCACCTCCTGTTACTCCCCTGTCCAATTGTAACTGTAATGAACATGTGCACCCATCTCCAGCTTGAGATAATATGATTTGTTCAAGGGCTCAGACCTCTCAGGAATGAAGGCTTAGGTCATATAATGAAGTAGATCACCAAGACCTGCAGAGGTAATAGCTTAGGATGAGAGTGCTTTTCAATGGATAGTAAATTATGGAGAGGACGAATGTCAGTTGTTGCCTAAGACCAATTGCAGCAATGGAGGCTATAATTCATTTCACAAGCTTCGTTCTTTTTAGTTTCCCTTCAGGAGAAGTGTTTCATAGGAACCCTGGAAGAATTATCTCTGAACATGGATGGAGATGTAGATTAGTGTAATACAGGGGTGGACTGGGTCAATTGTGGGAGTGTGTCCCTTGAATCTTCCTTCAGAGAGAACCTACTATGAGAAGTGTAATTAGCTGGAAACATCAAGCTGATATACCTTCTGCATCCACTTCAGGATTCATGTAGAGGCTACACTATGTCCAGTATATGCTCCCAAACTATGACTAATCATGATAGTGGTACTAGAGTTGGGACTTTGCTGCTTAATTTGATTGTTTTCGTGTACAATCTTTGTTCTGGGGCTTGCTGCTGTCTTGACTGAAACTTTCTAAGAGCTGTGCTTCAGCCTAAGGCTCTTCCTAGCCAGTTCTTCCTTTCCTCTCTCTTGTTTCATTGTCAGATATGATCACAGGCTAAGGCTCTCCCAGCCTACTCCTTCTCCTTCCCATTTATTGGTCCAGGACATTTCCCCAACAAATCTCTTGCCCTTATAAGTCCATCTTGATGTTTAGTTTCTGACGGACTTTAACCAACACAATATATCTGACAAAGCATTTGTATACAGATTATTAAAGAACTTCTAGAACAACAATGAAAGAAAAGAGTTATATCCCTTGTCAAAATGGGCAAACGACTTGAACAGACACTTTATAATGAAAATATAAATGAATGTATACACAAAGATTGCACAATGAATATTCAGAGCAACTTTATTTAAAAAACTAAAGTGTATAAAAATCCTAGATGTCCATCAAGGGAATAGTGGATAAGCAATGCATGGAATATTAATAGAGTGAAATACTCCTCAGCAATAAAAGTCTAAGTAAAAGAACATGAGCATAGATTATGATTTTATTTATATGAAGGTTGAGGAAAAGCAAGTCTAATCTATGGTGATAAATCATAATGGAGGTTGGTTAACTCTGTAAGAACAAAAAGTAACCTTCTGTGATGATGGAACTGTTGTTAGAGGTGTGGATTATACAGGTGTATGAATTTGTCAGAAGTTAAATTGTACCCTTAGGATTTTTTGCAGTTATATACTTCAATACCCAAAATAAAAAATTAACATATATTGATATATATTGTTAATATATATTAATGTATATTGGTAGATTTGTTTCTCACTGTGGTATGTAATAGCAAATCAGAAACTACATTCTGTTTGTCCTAGGCTTGAGCAAATGAGTAAAGAAATTGAGGAACATGTGAGCTAGGATTGTTACTTTTGGAGAACAGAGCCACAGATATGGAAGGGAAGTATTGATTGTTTCTCGTAGGACATTGAAATTTGAGGTATTAATGTGACCGCCTAGTTTTTAATAAATGCCTTTGGGTAATTTCCTTCCACATAGATCTGGAGTGGCCTGTGATTTACTTGAACCAATATAATGTGACATTCTGGGACTTCTGAGTCCACACCTTAGAAAGGCATGGAAGTTTTCCTTTTAGTTCTTGTGGGGGCCTCAAGATACCATGTAAGAATTCTGAATATGCCGCAGGAAAGACAAGGTAGAAAGGCTACATGGAGAGGCAAGGCCCTGAAACTACATAGTGTATCCATCCCAGCATCCCAGCATCCCAGTTGGGCCTTTGGATAAGTTTAGCCCCAGCTGCCGTCTCACTGTAACAGCATAAGAGATTTCAAGTAAGACTAGCAGAAGAACTGCTTACTTTAGCCTAGCAAACCAAAAGAACCATGTTGGTCGTTTGAAGCCAATTATTTTTGAAGTGGTTTGTATTGTAGTAATAGGTTATTTAAAATGATACAGCTCATAAGATAAAATGTAAACAATTAGTGAATTTGAGGGAAGGGTTATATGGGAGTTGCTATTGCAACTCTATATATTTGAAGTTACATGAAAAATAAAGTAAATTAAAGCCATACAATATTGAATTATGACAATATTTTTTCTAAAACAGATCTTTAGACATACTGGATTAAAAGTATAGAAAAAGACCCTCCAAAATTTTTCAAGAGAATCCCATTTTTTATTAATATAACACTGTAAGATTGATGAATAATTATTTATAAATACAACATTAATTTAGAATTATGCATAGACAAATTGGTTTTAAAATCCTTTAAATTTTCTTTAAATGGCAAAAAGAGGGAAAGGAAAAAACAGGACACACAACCAGATGCAGAAACACTCAAATGATAGTTGAATTTAGGGCAAATTTTTAACAGAATTGTTCACTAGGCAAACTGGTTTTGGAAAGGTAGGTTTTAGGTAAAGTGGTTTTCATTTAATTAGGTTTAGATTAATTTTAAAGAAACATTTAGATGAATTGATGTAGAAGCTCAAGCCATATCAGGAGCTTCTCCAGCATTCTACTTTCCTGATTCTATGGGGCGTGAAGAATACCACTTGCTCTTAAAATTCAAACTTACTAACTCCTATACATTTTCCAGGTTTCAGCAAAGAAAAACCTAAGCAGTTGTGTAGACTTTCATTTAAATTATTCTTGGGTAAGAGCAGTTTTTTAGGAGGGGGGAGGTCATGCCTGTGAATATAGGCCTATAATTTTCTACCTTTACTTCTCCATTTGAGTAATGGCAGCCGTCAACTGGGCATGTGGTTTCATATTCTTCTTCTCAAAGGCTGAGTTGTTAAAATGTACAAGGTAAAGTAGAACAATTTCAGCAACCATAGTCTGTAGTTGGAAGCGCTCAAAGGAAGGCCAGAGGAACTGATGGCAGGCTCAAGGAGTTTGCCCAATTTTACTTCTGTACTCCAGGCAGGAAAAGAGCCCAGCTGGATAGTAAACCTGGGCAAGGAAGGGTAAGGGGCTGGGCACCTTGTTCTTGTAGGTTCAGATTAAGTCTGGGTTATGAAAGCAAGAAAAGATAGTACAAAACCAAAGCCAAATTCACTAAGTAGGACATTTAAGTGGTGAGTTGAGAAGCTTAGCCAGCGCATAATTTGAAAGCAAACCCAAATGGGTAACCAGTCAAAAAGCCAAGACACTTATAGTTGGCAGAGCTCAACTAGAGAGTGGGATTTTCTTGAGCCAGAAGCTGATGGAGTAGGGGCAGTTGTATGTCCCAAATGGTTAAAGGTTGCATCAGAAATAGACTTAAATACACCCCTTCCTTCTATTTCCTCCTCTTCAGGTAGAAAAGGTAGGAATTTCTAGTTAGGAAGCTATTGAATTATCAGACAAGAAAAAATAAGGGCCTGAATTGGTTTAATGTGGGATAGAGAGAAGATAGAGTCAAGAAATATTTAATAATTCATTCAACAAATGTTTATTGAGATTCTACTAGATGCCAGGCAGTGTACTAGGTGCCAGGGTGAATTTAGATGGTAAAATTAGAGACTAACTGATCATGAGGGCAGAAGGAAGAGAAAGAGTCAAAGATAAAGGGTTTATAATACAAACTTCTTGGCTTAGCATTCAAGGCTCTTTGAATTCTAAACCCAATTTGCCTTTCTAGCTTTTGATCCTGCTAGTTCCCAAAGTGTACTTTCCATTTGAGTCAGGCTGCTCTTCTTACTGCTCCCCAAACCCTGAGTACTCACATGCCTCTTTTCTTATGCTGTTCTTACCACTTTAAATTCCCTTTGCTTCTTTTGCTCCACCTATCCCAAACTATTTAGTTTTCAGGACCCATCTCAAATGTTTGTTCCTCTATGAAGCCTTCCTGAGAACTGAGATATTTTAGTGATTAAGAACTTATAATTTTGCATTAAATAGATCTTTGTTTGAATCCTGGCTCCATTATTTACTGGCTGTATAATGTCTTCTGAGCCTGTGATTGCTCATTTCTAAGAAGTGAATAATATCTCCCTTGTAGATATTATTGGACTTCAGTTTTCCCATCTATAAATTTAGACCACGTCTTCAAAGCTGCTCTAGGTTACATATATATATATATATATATATATATATATATATATATATATATATAAAACTTTTTTATTGAAGTATTGTTGATTTACAATATTATATTAGTTTCAGGCATACAAAATAGTGACTCAGTGTTTTTATATACTCCATTTAAAGTTATTACAAAACAATGGCTACATTTCCCTGTGCTGTACAATATATTCTGTTGCTTATCTATTTTAAACATAGTACTTTGTATCACTTAATCCCATACCCCTAACTTGTTCCTCCTACCTTCCCTCTCCCCACTGGTAATCATTAGTTTGTTCTCTATATTGGTGAGCCTGTTTCTATTTTGTTGTATACATTCATTTTTTTTTTTAGATTCCATATATAAGTGTTTGTCTCTGTCTTTGTCTGACTTATTTCACTAAGCATAATAATCTCTACATCCATCCAAGTCGTTGAAAATGGTAGAATTTTATCCTTTTTCATGGCTGAGTAATATTCCACTATATATATATATGTATATATGCCATATCTTCTTTATCCATTCATCTGTTGATGGACGTATAGGTAGTTTCTATGCCTTGGCAAATGTAAACAATTCTGCTATGAACACTGGGGTGTGTGTACCTTTTTGAATTAGTGTTTTTATTTTCTTCAGATGTATACAAAGGAGTGGAATTGCTGGATCATATGGTAGTTCCAATTTTAGTTTTTTAGAAACCTCCATACAGTTTTCCATAGTGGCTGCACCAATTTACATTCCTATCATTCTTGTCACTTCTACAATATTTAGCATAGTACTGGAAGTCCTTGCCACAGCAATCAGACAATAAAAAAGAGATAAAAGCATCCAAACTGGAAGGGAAGAAGTAAAACTGCCACTATTTGCAGAAAACATATATATATATATATATATATATATATATATATATATCCCTAAAGTCTCCACCAAAAAGCAATTAGAAGTAATAAATGAATTCAGTAAAGTTGCAGGATACAAGATTAAAATACAGAAATCTGTTGCTTTTCTTTTTTTAATATATATTTCTAAATTTTTAATTTATTTTTATTTTTGGCTGTGTTGGGTCTTCATTGCTGTGTGTGGGCTTTCTCTAGGTGCAGCAAGCAGGAGCTACTCTTCATTGCAGTGCACAGGCTTCTCATTGAGGTAGCTTCTCTTGTGGTGGAGCACAGGCTCTAGGTGCACAAGCTTCAGTAGTTGTGGCACACAGGCCCTACAGTGAGCAGGCTTCAATAGTTGTGGTGCATAGGCTAAGTAGTTGTGGCACGTGGGCTCTAGGATGCATGGGCTTCAGTAGTTGTGGCTCATGGGCTCTAGAGTGCAGACTCAGTAGTTGTGGCACATGGGCTTAGTTGCTCAGTGGCATGTGGGATCTTCCCGGAACAGGGATTGAACCCATGTCCCCTGTATTTGCAGGCAGATTCTTAACCACTGCACCACCAAGGAAGTCCTCTGTTGCTTTTCTATACACTAATAATGAGCTACCAGAAGGAAAAAGCAAGAAAACAATCCCACATAAAATTGAATCAAAAAGAATAAAATACCTAGGAATAAGCTTAACCAAGGAAGTGAAAGACCTATATCTAAAAAATACAAAACATTGATGAAGGAATTTGCAAATTATACAAGACATTTAAAGGTATATTGTGTTCTCAGATTGGAAGACTTAATGTTGTTAAAATGTCCATACTACCAAAAGCAACCCACAGATTTAATGCAATCCCTATAAAAATACCCATGACATTTTTCACAGAACTAGAACAAATACTCCTAAAATTTATATGGAACCACGAAAGACCCTGAATTGCCAAGGCAATCTTAAGGAGAAAAACAAAGCTGGAGGTATAATGCTCCCTGACTTTAGACTGTACTACAAACCTATAGTAATAGAAACAGCATGGTACCAGAACAAAAATAGACACATAGGTCAACTGAACAGAATAGAGAGCCCCGAGATAAACCCACACAACTACAGTCAACTAATCTACAACAAAGGAGGCAAGAATGTACAATGGAAAAAAGACAGTCTCTTCAACAAGTGGTGCTGAACAGCTACATGTAAAAGAATGATATTAGAACATTTCCCCACACCATACACAAAAATAAATGCAAAATGAAGTAAAGAGTTAAGTGTAAGACCTGAAATAACAAAACTTATAGAAGAGAACATAGGCAGAACACTCTTCGACATAAATCATAGCAGTATTTTGGCGGGTTTGGCCCCTAAAACAAAATAAATATTTGTATCATCTTTCATTTCTTTCATCAGTGTCTTATAATTTTCTGCATACAAGTTTTTTGTCTCCTTAGGTAGGTTTATTCCTAGATATTTTATTCTTTTGGTTACAATGGTAAATGGGAGTGTTTTCTTGATTTCACTTTCAGATTTTTCATCATTAGTGTATAGGAATGCCAGAGATTTCTGTGCATTAATTTTGTATCCTGCTACTTTACCAAATTCATTGATTATCTCTAGCAGTTTTCTGGTAGCATCTTTAGGATTCTCTATGTATAGTATCACGTCATCTGCAAACAGTGACAGCTTTACTTCTTCTATTCCAATTTGGATTCCTTTTATTTCCTTTTCTTCTCTGATTGCTGTGGCTACAACTTCCAAAACTATGTTGAATAAGAGTGGTGAGAGTGGGCAACCTTGTCTTGTTCCTGATCTTAGTGGAAATGCTTTCAGTTTTTCATCATTGAGGACGATGTTGGCTGTGGGTTTGTCATATATGGCCTTTATTATGTTGAGGAAATTTCCCTCTATGCCTACACTCTGCAGGGTTTTTATCATAAATTTGTGTTGAATTTTGTTGAAAGCTTTCTCTGCATCTATTGAGATGATCATATGGTTATTCTCCTTCAATTTGTTAATATGGTGTATCACATTGATTGATTTGCGTATATTGAAGAATACTTGCATTCCTGGAATAAACCCCACTTGATCATGGTGTATGATCCTTTTAATGTGCTGTTGGATTCTGCTTGCTAGTATTTTGTTGAGGATTTTTGCATGTATGTTCATCAGTGATATTGGCCTGTAGTTTTCTTTCTGTGTGACATCCTTTTCTGGTTTGGGTATCATGGTGATGGTGGCCTCGTAGAATGAGTTTGGGAGTGTTCCTCCTTCTGCTATATTTTGGAAGAGTTTGAGAAGAACAGGTGTTAGCTCTTCTCTAAATGTTTGATAGAATTCGCATGTGAAGCCATCTGGTCCTGGACTTTTGTTTGTTGGAAGATTTTTAATCAGAGTTTCAATTTCAGTGCTTGTGATTGGTCTGTTCATATTTTCTATTTCTTCCTGATTCAGTCTTGGCAGGTTGTGCATTTCTAAGAATTTATCCATTTCTTCTAGGTTGTCCATTTTATTGGCAGAACTATCAAACTCTTAGAGGAAAAAATAGGCAGAACACTGTGACATAAATCACAGCAAGATCCTTTTTGACCCACCTCCTAGAGAATTGGAAATAAAAACAAAAATAAACAAATGGGACCTAATGAAACTTCAAAGCTTTTGCACAGCAAAGGAAACCATGAACAAGACCAAAAGACACCCCTCAGAATGGGAGAAGATATTTGCAAATGAAGCAACTGACAAAGGATTAATCCCCAAAATTTACAAGCAGCTCATGCAGCTCAATAACCAAAAAACAAAAAACCCAACACAAAAATGGGCAGAAGATCTAAATAGACATTTCTCCAAAGAAGATATACAGATTTCCAACAAACACATGAAAGAATGCTCAACATCATTAATCATTAGAGAAATGCAAATCAAGACTACAATGAGATATCATCTCACACCGGTCAGAATGGCCATCATCAAAAAGTATAGAAGCAATAGATGCTGGAGAGGGTGTGGAGAAAAGGGAACACTCTTGCACTGCTGGTGGTAATGTGAATTGGTACAGCCACTATGAAGAACAGTATGGAGGTTCCTTAAAAAACTACAAATAGAACTACTGTATGACCCAGCAAACCCACTACTGGGCATATACCCTGAGAAAACCAAAATTCAAAAAAAGTCATGTACCAAAATGTTCATTGCAGCTCTACTTACAATAGCCATGAGATGCAAACAACCTAAGTGGGTATCATCGGATGAATGGATAAAGAAGATGTGGCACATATATACAATGGAATATTACTCAGTCATAAAAAGAAACAAAATTGAGTTATTTGTAGTGAGGTGGATGGACCTAGTGTCTGTCATACAGAGTGAAGTAAGTCAGAAAGAGAAAGACAAATACCGTATGCTAGCACATATATATGGAATCTAAGAAAAGAAAATATCATGAAGAACCTAGGGGTAAGACAGGAATAAAGACACAGACCTATTAGAGAATGGACTTGAAGATATGGGGAGGGGGAAGGGTAAGCTGTGACAAAGTGAGAGAGTGGCATGGACATATAAACACTACCAAACGTAAAATTGATAGCTAGTGGGAAGCAGTCGCATAGCACAGGGAGATCAGCTCAGTGCTTTTTGACCACCTAGAGGGGTGGGATAGGAAGGGTGGGAGGGAGGGAGACACAAGAGGGAAGAGATATGGGAACATATGTATATGTATAACTGATTCACTTTGTTATAAAGCAGAAACTAACACACCATTGTAAAGCAATTATACTCCAATAAGGATGTAAAAAAAAAAGATAAAATAAACGAAACCACAAATAAACAAGGGGGACCTAATTAGACTTAAAAGATTTACACAGCAAAGGAAATCATTGACAAAATGTAAAGACAACCTACTGAATGGGAGAAAATATTTACAAACATATGACTGATAAGTGGTTAATATTCAAAATATATAAACAGCTCACACAACTCAATATCAAAAAAGAAAACGGATTAAATGAGTGGCAAGAGACATGAACTGACATTTTTGTAAAGAAGAGATATAGATGGCTAACAGGCACATGAAAAGATGCTCAACATTACTAATCATTAGAGAAATGCAAACCCAAACCACAATGCGATATCATTTCATAGATGCCAGAATGGCTATCACCTAAAAGTATATAAATAACAAATGTTGGTGAGGATGTGGAGAAAAGGGAACTCTAGGTCTTACTTTTGATGATTCTTTTACTGAGTCATACTTTTCTCTGAACCTTCACAACTCCCTAGTTTACCATTTCTCTTTTTTCTATTCCAGATTCCTGGTGTCCTTGAGTTCTTTTCCTTCACCTTCTCCCCTGTTGTTCTGAGCAAAAGCCTTACTTTTAGGCCTTAACCCATGCATATGTGTGGGGTAAGTCCTGAGCTCTCATTCTGAGCCTTATTCCTCATTGTGAAAGCAAAAGACATGACCTAGAAAAAGGTGTTCAGGCCTAAACCACCCTAAGAGATTGTTTATGGCTCCTGAAAGTATACCAGTTGGTAGAGCATCGACTTTGATTTTTTTGTAAGGCTTATCCTCGTGAGAAGGATAAGAACATAGCAGAATTCCAAAAGCATTCTTAGGATGCAGAACAGTCACAAGCTATGACTAGAAATTGCAGGCTACCAAAATTAATTGAGTTCATTTTTTCACAACTCTCCTGTTATCTCAGAGAAACTCATAATCCAGGGAGTTAATGAAGATCCTCCTCATCTCCCTCACTATGCTGACCCTCACCTACCACCAGGTGGGGAGATAGGTAACAGATGTCTATTGATTCCCAGCTAATGGGGGAGCACCTGGAAACGGGGCTATGAAAGTGATGAAATTTGCTCCCTGCAGGTATAAATAGAAGCTAAGATAAAATGGATTTGGCTGGCTTTGGGCATAAGCCAGGGGACTAGATGGTGGGAAATGGTACTTGTTTCCTAGTAGGGACCTCAAGAATTAGCTCGGAAATACTAATGACAGAGGATAGACACACTAAAGAACGTTGACTGCAAAAAGCTGCTTGTTGAGATATACCCAATCCAGGGTCAGGTAGGAGTCAGTAATACAGAGGTCAGTCCCTTGAAACAAATGCCAGAGCTTAGGAGAGGGAGGAACCCTCATTGAAGCCAGGTTCTGGAAGCAATCATACAGGATAGAGGTCAGACTGAGAGGAGCTGAGAAATCCAGAGTACCCCGATGGAAAAACAGACTAAAAGGGAAGCCAAAATCCAAAGCCAGGTAACGGTTCACCAAGCAGGGAAGAGGGAGGCGTCAACACTTTGGTCTGAACTCAATACTCTCTCAGACTACTCTGCTTCTTAAAGTGACAAATTTCTGAAGTCAGTCCTGGTAACAGCCTGAAAAAAGGGAGAAGAAGGCAGGGGAATAAGGCAATGCCAAAGATACTAGCTCTGGTATAATGGCTTAAGAGACCATACAAACTCCCAGAGCAACAATAGAGAATGAGTTGGAAAGTTAGCAACTAGATAATATGCTACATAACCACAGACACACTGCTCTCCACCCCGCTGGTCCCTCAAAGTCTCTTAGAAATAAAATGGAAAAAGACTAAAAAGTGAATAATGGCATTTCATTTCCCTTACCACCAGTGATTTCTCCAAGTGCCAAAGCTAGGAATACAAATGTGAGAGGGGAAAAAGGCTACCTATCTAAACCTCCTCTTTTCACTTTTCAAATCTTGAAATGAGGGCCAGGTCCTGTGGTCCTGTTGAGGACACCTGCCTACTGTTTATCTCTTCTTAGTAGCTATTGTAGTGTGGGGGCTGTCTGTGTGAGTCTATCCACAGAACAGACAGGAATATTCCAAAAGTGAGGTAAAGGGAGGAAGAGGTAGTTTTGGTCTTGCCTCTCTAGCCTTACTTGCTGCCATACCAAACTATTTGTGGTTTCCCAAATGCAGTATGCCCTTTCACTCTTCCGTGTATTTGCATATTGTGCCCTATTCCTGGAATATGCTTTGTCCCCCTGGTTAGGTTGAAAAAGCCAACTATTACCTCTTCTATGAAGCTTTACATGCTTCCATGATCTGTTCCCACTCTTAGGACTCATATTTTATTATTTATTTACATGTCTGCTCCCCCTCACCAAACTATAGGCTCTAGTCAATTTTGAGAATCTGACAGAAACTATAGATTTTCTACAGAAAAAATGCATATATTCTCACATATCCAATATTTTTCAGGTCTATAACCTCTGAATTTCATCCATTAAGTCTTGCTGAGAATCCATTTTATAATGTGGGCTCTACGGGGTTGGGGACCATGTCTAACTCATCTTTGTATCCCCAGTATCTAACACAGAAACTGATCAGATGATCAATGAAAGAATAAATGAATTAGTGAACATTGGGTACTGTGGGGAAAGACAAAAGAAGTGCAACTTATGTTTGCTGTCCTCAAGAGATTTGCAGTTTGATTGGAGGGCTATTCATACATATGATATTGCAATTAGCAATTAAAAGACAATGTGTGATAAAGTGATACAAATATATGCTGGGAACTCATAAAAATCTTGCTGTTGTCCTCCTGACCTCCCCACCCCATCTCTGGAATTCTGATATTAATCCAGGTAGACCCCAATTTGTACACTGCTCCTTACTGTCACCATCCCTATTCCTCGAACTCCAGTTTAGATTTGAAACTAACTTGGCTCTGATAAATTGCTTCAGACCCTCTTGTTGGATGCCCTATTTGAACACACTCTTCTAGTTTGAATAGAGCACACTCTATCAGGATGAATTTTCTGTAGTTCTTCCCTCCTAGAGCATACTCCAAAACAGAAGCTAGCCATACCTCCTCTTGTCCCCTCATTGTTCCCTCTCCCTGATATAGCCTCATAAGTCCAGGCCTTGTCCTTCTACATCCTTATCCATTTCATTGCATCCCTTTCAGGGAAGGGGTCATGCATACTTTTATGATTAAGCTCATAGGCTTTGAAATATTACCTCACTTTCAGTCCTGGCTCTGCTGCTAGCTAGCTCTAATCTTACAGAAGTTACTAAACTGCCTAAGCTTCAGTTTCCCATGAAAATGGGGGTAATAACAGGAACTGCTTCAGAAGATTTTTAAGTGGGTTATATGAGATAATGTGAGTAAAGATAACTTTAAAGAGTAGAGTTCCATCAGCATACTAATGAAAATAAAACTCATTGCAACTTTAGGATGTTGAAAATTTTGGAGTTTTATTTCTGTTGGTTATGTCTGAGAGACATGATATGGAAGCTCAGAAACTAGGCAATCACTTGACAGAGGATATGAGGAAGTACTTGCCAAATCTGGATTTCTTGTAGCAAAGAGGATTTGAAAAGGGTTGTCAATGAGAAGGAGGACCCTGTATGAAGACAGGGCAATGTCTTAGTCTGTTAAGACTACTATAAGAGAATGCCTTCGACTGGGTGGCTTATACATAACAGAAATGTTTCTCACAGTTCTGGAAGCTGGAAAGTCCAAGATCAAGGAGCTGGATGATTTGGTGTCTGGTGAGAGCTCACTTCCTGGTTCATAGATGACCATCTTCTGCTATATCTTCACATGGTGAAGGGGGGCAAGGGAATTTTCTGAGGTTTCTTTTATAATGGCACTAATCCCATTTATGAGGGTTCCATTCTTATGACCTAATCACCTCCCAAAATCTCCACCTCCAAATACCACAACATTGGAGATTAACTAGGTTTCGACATATAAAATTTGGGGTGACAAACATTAAGTGTATATCAGGATCATAAAGTGCTTCATAAAAGAGAGGGAGCTTTCTGAAATTGATAATGGAATCTCTTGCCCTGAAACCTGCCCAAATCTGCCCCCATATTCTATGACTCAGTGAAAGCCAATATTGCCTGAAAGCAGAAGAATGGTCTAGAGTATTTTTTAAACTTAAGTGTGCATCAAAATCACCTGCAGGGCTTCTTTTTTTTTTTTTGCCAGAGCCCAAAAATATATTTTATTATGTCACAAACCCTAATACACAAACAACACTTTAAGAATAATTAGAAAAATTATAAATAATAATAATAAGGAGCAAATATGTTAACAAGTAATTACAAAGAAGAGCTGACAATTTTCAACAAACACATGAAAGGTTACCCAACCTCAGTTTTAATTAGAAAACTGAAAATTATAATAAATATTGTTTTTAACCTATCAAATTAGCAAAAAGTTTCAAAACTGGTAACATTTAGATTTGTGAGAATGTGAACTTTTTATATATCATTGACAGAACTACCAATTGGTACAAAAGTTTTGGAGGATAATTTGGCCATATGTATATTAAATTAAAGTTGTAAATACAGTGAGTTACATTATGTAGTTGTCATTCTAAAAAGCAATTCTGCATTGACAAGAGTATGGAATGGTTGTATCTGTATCTTTTGTTACATAAATATGGGATTATATGTTAGTGTATTTTAGCTTTTAAAATAATAGCACTGTCTCTTGACTCCTGTATGACTTGTGAGCTTCCCTGCCTTCTAGATCTTTCCCTGGCTTGTGTTTAGTCACTTCACTTCTCTGTGTAGTTTGTCTTAGAATTTCATGGAATATCTTGTTGTTTAAAAACCATCTGTAAAGGATTTGGCAAACTCCATTTTCTGTCTTCTGAGATTCTTAACCTAATCTAATTTGTTTTTGACTACAACATTAGTGCATGTGGTTCAATGGCAAGAATATTATCTAAAATGCAGACTTCTTCTGGCACATTTAGGCTGTAGTGCTGATCTTCAGTTTCAACTCATGGTCTTTGATTTGGTTACAGCCACCTTTCTTTCTATGTGCTCAAACCAAAACTTTCATGTTCTAATTCAGAGACCCCTTTGAACTTTGTCTCCACATCATTGCTTTATTTTTTTTTTTGCAGTACACGGGCCTCTCAGTGTTGTGGCCTCTCCCGTTGCAGAGCACAGGCTCTGGACGCGCAGGCTCAGTGGCCATGGCTCATGGGCCCAGCTGCTCCACGGCATGTGGAATCTTCCCGGACCAGGGCACAAACCCATGTCCCCTGTATCGGCAGGTGGACTCTCAACCACTGCGCCACCAGGGAAGCCCACTGCTGATCTTTTTATTTATACATTTAGTCTTCCCCATTAGTTTATAATCCCTCTGAAAGAAGGAATTTTCTACATTTTTCAGATATCTAACACTGGAGGCTTTGAGTTTGATTTGATTAGTATATCATGAAAACAAATCTTTTGAAAAAGCATTGATTTTTTTCCACACACACACACTGTATTTTATTTTTACAAGAGATAAATACACTGACACCAAGCATTGTAAATGGATGACCACAACAAAAGCAACAATGATTGCAATTACCAGACATGAAACACACTCATACTATGTCATAATATTGACATTCAGTCCAGTAATCCTCCACTGTAACAGGTCCTTTACTTTGCAGTGAAAATTGATTTGTATATATTTTGCCTCTGAGTCCTTGTGGGATTTTATTTTTATTCAAACAGAAAGTCACAAAAATTATAATCATCTTCATCAGTTCACTCAGTCCCATGTAATTAATTTTTTTATCTTGATCTTTTGTTAGCACTTTTATGAATTCATCAGTTTTCCATTAGAGTTCTGAAAATGCTTATTCATTCAGTTCAGCAGTATAGTCAGTTACCAGAAACCTGTACTTGTCAGAGTCTTTTCCATGAATTCATTGAAGATGAAACCCTTTTATAGGAACATTTTTGCAAAAGCATCAGAGTACACCCAGAGCTGTCTGTAAATGACAAAAGACTTAAAAATGACCACGGTTAAAGATTTGATGAAAGTTCATAATAATTCAATTGACAAGGAAATTTAGTTATTTCTGAGACATACATTTTAAAATAATAACTAGATTTATGACTTATAACATTATACCAGAACATATAAGATTTTTAGAAATTTTATATAATGTCTGAAACATTTATATTAACATATTTCCATACAAATAACCCACAGAAAGTTTAGTATTAGTTGTTTTTTGTTTGTTTGTTTGTTTATACTGCAGGTTCTTCTTAGTCATCAATTTTATACACATCAGTGTATACATATCAATCCCAATCGCCCAATTCAGCACACCACCATCCCCACCCCACCACGGTTCCCCCAGCTTGGTGTCCATACGTTTGTTCTCTACATCTGTGTCTCAACTTCTGTCCTGCAAACCGGTTCATCTGTACCATTTTTCTAGGTTCCACATACATGCATTAATATACGATATTTGTTTTTCTCTTTCTGACTTACTTCACTCTGTATGACAGTCTCTAGATCCATCCATGTCTCAACAAATGACTCAATTTTGTTCCTTTTTATGGCTGAGTAATATTCCATTTTATGTATGTACCACAACTTCTTTATCTATTCATCTGTCGATGGGCATTTTGGTTGCTTCCATGACCTGGCTATTGTAAATAGTGCTGCAATGAACATTGGGGTGCATGTGCCTTTTTGAATTATGGTTTTCTCTGGGTATGTGCCCAGTAATGGGATTGCTGGATCATATGGTAATTCTATTTGTAGATTTTTAAGGAACCTCCATACTGTTCTCCATAGTGGCTGTATCAATTTACATTCCCACCAACAGTGCAAGAGGGTTCCCTTTTCTCCACACCCTCTCCAGCATTTGTTGTTTGTAGATTTTCTGATGATGCCCATTCTAACTGGTGTGAGGTGATACCTCATTGTAGTTTTGATTTGCATTTCTCTAATAATTAGTGATGTTGAGCAGCTTTTCATGTGCTTCTTGGCCATCTGTATGTCTTCTTTGAGAAATGTCTATTTAGGTCTCTTCTGCTCATTTTTGGATTGGGTTGTTTGTTTCTTTAATATTGAGCTGCATGAGCTGTTTATATATTTTGGAGATTAATCCTTTGTCCATTGATTTGTTTGCAAATATTTTCTCCCATTCTGAGGGTTGTCTTTTGGTCTTGTTTATGGTTTCCTTTGCTGTGCAAAATCTTTGAAGTTTCGTTAGGTCCCATTACCTGCAGGGCTTCTTAAAACAGATTTCTAGCCCACAATTCCAGAGGTCCTGCTTCAGAAGGTCCAGGGTGGCGCCTGAGAATGTACATTTTTGACAAGTCCCCAGGTGATGCTGATGGTGCTGTTCTTGGGAATACACTTTGAGAACCACTGATTCAGACCTGGAGATATTGTTAAAATGCAGACTATATTTTGGCAGTCTGGTGTGGGGACTGAGATACTGCAGTACCAATAAGCTCTCAGGTGATGCTAATGCTGTTGGTCCAGGGACCAGACTTTGAGTAGATGGAGAGTCTATTCAGACAATTCATATGTACATTAAAGTTTGTGAAACACTGTTCTACATGACTTCTTCAGGTCTTCCAACATGGAGGCTCTTCAGCTTCACTCTGTATGAATGGAAAGCATTATTCTGTCATGTTCACACACATATTCTTACCTATTTGCACAACAGTCTTAGGGGAAAACAGGTAAAACTCAAAATTTCAGACTTCTCTCATCTCCCCAGCTGCAAGATTTTCTTCAGTGATGGCTCAGTTTTCTATGTCTATCCATATCTCTAATTACAATATCTCTCAGAATTTCATCCTTAACATGCAAACCATAGGTCAGTGGTTTCCAAACTTGGGTACATAATAGATTCACTTGTGGTTCTTGATAAATGAAGACTTCTGACTCTGACCCCAGATTGACTGAATCAGAATATTTGGGGATGAAACTAGAATATTTGAATTTTTCACAATAGCCCAAGTTATTTGGTTGCCATCAAAGTTTGAGAAGGATTACCATAGATACTCCTGGAACAGTTTTCCCTTTGCTAAGGCTATTTTTGTGTTGGTTACAGTTACCTTTAAACCTTAAAAATTCGAGAGCATGGCTGGAAGCTGTGGTAAGAAGATAAAAAGTAACTACCTACCTACGCTTTAACAGGAGGAGATGAGAGGTCTAACAGAATTCCTGGCCTATTTATCAAGAATTTTGGTGGTGTTTTGCAATGGTCACACAGAAGATTGAGCTGGAATAGACAACTTTTCCAGGAATTGTGGCCTGAAAATTTTTTGGCCTTTGAGATTGATTGAGATTAACACCTGGAGTTGTACTCCAAAGCAGACAGGCGGCTGCTTCAGACTGCAGAGAACAGGAGTCACATGCTTGGAACAGCCTTATTCCCAGGGGATAAGAAAGGAGGAAATGCACCTGGGGCTAGTAAGGGGAAATCCCTGTCTGAAGAGATTCTTTCCCTCTCAAAGTTGTGGCCTTTCACCTGCATCTCCATAACCTGTTCCAGCCACACATCACACACACTCACACACAAAACAAGACCATACATTTGGAATTTTTGACTTGTTATGTCATTTGAATTTTAGGGACTTTGCATTTGAATCAGCTTTCCTGAAAAACTCCAACCCTAGTACTGGGGAGATACACAGCCTTCATTTTTGCTGGAAGAATAGCAAAATAGTACAATAGAATGAATACAACCGGGAATCAGGAGACCTATGTTCTAGCCAGGCATTGCTACTAATGAGTTCTGTGACCTTGAGCATGATGCTCTCCCATCTCCTAGCCCTCAATTTCATCATTTGACAATAAGAGCGTTGAGCAAATTGTTTTAGAGGGCCTCTTAGTTCTGATGCTCTGGTTTAGTAGCTACTCAGCCTTTGAGGGTCAAGTGATGCAGTGCTTAAGAATACAGGTATTGTTGTCAAGCTACATGGATTCATATTCAAGCTCTAGTACTTAGCTGACACTTGGCAAGCTTTTAAAGCTATCTGATGCTCAGTTTTATCATAAAATGAGAAGAATAATAATATTAACTCATGAGACTATAAAGCAGCTAGAAAAATATCTGGTATATGGCAACTCTCAATAAGTTCATTATTCTTATTATTCTGATTCTTATCATTCTCTGCCTGAATTAACATACTTAAACTATAAGATGTATTTGCAACTATAAGATGTTGCAAATACATTTACTTGTATCCTTCAAAACTATAGATATTGAAAATTTTGGAAAAAAACCAAGAGGGTCCCTGGTACAAAACTACTTTCCCTACTATCTGAAATTATAATTCTAAAGAATTATTAATGCTGATTTTCTTATTCTTTGTTAAAAATAAGTCTGGTCATGTTGCTTTGCTACATGTGGCTCCTCATAACGTACAAAATAAAGTCTCAGCTCCTTAGAATGGCAAACATGTTCCTCTGTAATATGGTCCCTGTATATTCTAGCTTCACCTTTCACTGGCACCTTCATAAACATTTGTTCTGGCCACAGAGGACTAAAGGTATAGTTCTTCATATACATCATTTCCTTTCTTACCTCCATGCCATTGTTCCAGCTATTCCTTTTACATAAAATGGCTTTTCTTGGGCTTCCCTGGTGACGCAGTGGTTGAGAGTCCGCCTGCCGATGCAGGGGACACGGGTTCGTGACCTGGTCCGCGAAGATCTCACGTGCCACAGAGCAGCTGGGCCCGTGAGCCATGGCGGCTAAGCCTGCGCGTCTGGAGCCTGTGCTCCACAATGGGAGAGGCCACAACAGTGAAAGGCCCGCATACCGTAAAAAAAAAAAAAAAAAAAAAAAAAAAAAAAAGGTTTTTCTTGGTATTTCCAACTTTCAGAATTTGCCCAGGGCCATCTTTTGAGGCCCAGCTCAAATGTTACTTCTTCCATAAAGTCTTCCTTGTTTCTTTAATCTGTAGTCTTCTCTCTTTCCTCCACATCTGCAAATACATTTGCTTGTATCCTTCAGTGTTTAAATTATGCCAATGGGGAGGTTTCTTAACTTATGTCTTGTTCGCTGCAGCATCCAAAAAGCACAGAGTAAATACTAAGACTAGAATAATTGAGTTGTAGGTCGGGTAAACCAATTACCTTGGCTAGTTCATCAAGTTCAAAGGTTGGAGTCATTTGGGATTAATCAAAAAGACTTCTTGGGGATGGAGGATTTCTAATCTGGAGTTTAAGAAAAGAGGGATCCAGATTTCTAGAAGTGAAGTTAGGTTAAGAGAAATCAGAAAGTTATCCTGTATACTGAGATGAAAAATTTGATTTGGATTTGGGGTAGGAATAAACCAAGCTGGCTGGTATAGCAAGTTTATGTTGGAGAGTGGTAGAATATGAGGAAAATCCTACTGTTGCCTATAAAAACAATATTATATTTGTGGATGAGATGGAGAAATGTAGCTTTGAGAACATAATTATAATGATTCAAAATTAGCAAGGTACAACTACTGATTCAGTGTTGGTTTGGTGCATGCTCATTTCTCTGTATTTGACTCTCTCCAATTTAAAGTTTTGGTCACTTACTCATAGATAAGAAATTTACAATAATCAAATGGATGGTGTCAGTACAAGTGAGATGGCCATCACTGGAGATAATCAAGAAGAGGCCAAATATTGTTAAAAGAAAATACATATTGGATGGGAAGATAAATTAGTTTCTTTCTAAATCTAAATTTTTTGGAGTCGGTGATCCTTTCACTAGTCTGAAATGACTATTCTTGTTAGTAAAACAAAAAGAAATTAAAAAGGGATACATTTTTTTACACTTAGGTTAAAAAGGCGCACAAATAAATGTTAGGTGAAATGTGATAAGACTTTTGTTAATGCAGTTTAAGACTGAAGTAGTTTTTATTCTTTAGTGAGTCATTTAAGCTTTCAGTTAACTACATGTAGGTTCTTGGGATCCAGTTAAGAAACAATGGCCAAATTGGTTGACTGGAAACAATCTATTCATCCACTTTTGCTTGAATCTCTTGATAATGATTGAGGCAAAGCAGTTTTAAGACACAGATTTTCTCTGTAGATGCTTTATATTATTTTGTCCTTTCTTGGAACCTGATGAATCTTTTTAAAAAACTGAAGCAAACTGAGCATCATGCTGAAAAAAACACTCCATTCATTTACAGTGGTCTTTTGCAAAAACACTTTGTTCTAAATGTTGTAAATAAATAACTCTAATAAACTTGGAATTACAGTTAGAATTAGTAGTTACTTTATATGTACTACAGCAATTATAGTATGACATTATTATGCTATAGAATGTTGAAAATGGCATATTTTGAAAAGTGTTATGAAAACATTGATCCTACAAATTTAGCTGACATCTTTAAATGTAAAGAATGTTTTGCCATTGATTTTCTCTAGCCTTATTGATATATAACGATACCTTATTCACATATAACATTATCTAAGTTTAAGGTATACAACATGTTGATTTCATACACTTAAATATTGCAAAATGATTACCACCACAGGGTTAGCTAACACCTCCATTGTAATTCATAATTATCATTTCTGCTTTTCTGCTTAAGAACATTTAAGACCAACATCCTTAGCAACTTTCAAGTACAATATATAATACAGCACTATCTATAATCACCATGCTGTACATTAGATCCTCACAACTTACTCATCTTTTGGCAGGAAGTTTGTACCCTTTGACCATCATCTCCCTATTTCCCCTAACACTCAGCCCCTGGTAACTACCATTCTACTCTCTGTTTCTATGAGTTTGGCTTTTTTAGTTTCCACATATAAGTGGAATATAGTATTTGTCTTTCTCTATCTGACTTATTTCACTTATCATAATGCCCTCAGATTTCATCCATGTTGTTGTAAATATATGCCATTAACTTTAAAAGTTTTTTTTTACTGGGGTATAGTTGATTTACAATGTTGTGTTAGTTTCAGGTGTACAGCAAAGTGAATCACTTATACATATACATATATTCACTCTTCTTTTAAGATTCTTTTTTCATATAGGCCATTATAGATTATTGAATAGACTTCCCTGTGCCATACAGCAGGTTCTCATTAGTTATCTATTTTACATATAATAGTGTGTATTTGTCAGTCCCAATCTCTCAATTTATCCCTCCTCCCCTTATCCCCTGGTAACCATAAGTTTTTTTCCAAATCTATGACTCTACTTCTGTTTTGTAAATAAGTTCATTTGTACCCTTATTTTAGATTCTACATAGGAGCAATATTATATGATATTTGTCTTTCTCTATCTGACTTACTTCACTAAGCATGACAATCTCTAGGTCCATCCATGTGGCTGAAAATGTCATTATTTCGTTCTTTTCTTTAGCTGAGCAATATTCCTTTGTATATTTGTACCACATCTTCTTTATCCATTCCTCTATCGATGGACATTTAGGTTGCTTCAATTTCCTGACTATTGTAAATAGTGCTTCAATGAACATTAGGGTGCACATTATCTTTTCAAATTATGGTTTTCTTTGGGTATATGCCCAGGAGTGGGATTGCTGGGTCATATGGTAGTTCTATTTTTAGTTTTTAAGGAATCTCCATACTGTTCTCCATAGTGGCTGTACTGATTTACATTCCCTCCAACAGTGTAGGAGGATTTCCTTTTCTCCACATCCTCTCCAGAATTTACTTTTTGTAGATTTTTTGATGATGGCCATTCTGACTGGTGTGAGGTCATACCTCATTGTAGTTTTGATTTGCATTTCTCTAATAATTAGTGATGTTGAGTATCTTTTCATGTGGTTTTTGGCCTTCTGTTTGTCTTCTTTAGAGAAGTGTCTATTTAAATCTTCTGCCCATTTTTGATTGGGTTATTTGTTTTTTTGATATTGAGTTGCATGAGCTGCTTGTATATTTTGGAGAGTAATCCTTTGTCAGTTGCTTCATTTGCAAATATTTTCTCCCCTTCTGAGTGCTGTTTTTCATCTCATTTATGGTTTTCTTTTCTGTGCTAAAGCTTTTAAGTTTAATTAGGTCCCATTTATTTATTTTTGTTTTTATTTTCATTGCTCTAGGGGGTGGATCAAAAAAGATCTTGCTGCAATTTATGTTAAAGAGTGTTCTGCCTATGTTTTCCTATAAGGGTTTTATAGTGTCCAGCCTTACATTTAGGTCTTTAATCCATTTTGAGTTTATTTTTGTTTATGGTGTTACGTAGTGTTCTAATTTCATTCTTTTACATGAAACTGACCATTTTTCCCAGCACTAATTATAGAAGAGATTGTATTTTCTCCATTGTATATTCTTGCCTCCTTTGTTGTAGATTAGTTGAACATAGATGCATGGGTTTATTTCTGGGTTTTCTACCCTGTTCCATTGATCTATATTTCTGATTATGTGCCAGTACCATACTGTATTGATTACTGTAGCTTTGTAATATAGTCTGAAATCAGGGGGCCTGATTCCTCCAGCTCCATTTCCTTTCTCAGTATTGCTTTGGCTATTCAGAGCTTTGTGTGTCTCCATACAAATTGTAAAATTTTTTGTTCTAGTTCTCTGAAAAATGCCATTGGTAATTTGATAGAGATTGCACTGAATCTGTAGATTGCTTAGGGTAGTATAGTCATTTTCACAGTATTGATTTTTCCAATCCAAGAACATGGTATATCTCTCCATCTGTGTCATCTTTGATTTCCTTCATCAGTATCTTACAGTTTTCTGGGTACAGGTCTTTGGACTCCTTAGGTAGGTTTTTTTCCCAGGTATTTTATTCTTTTTATTGTGAGGGTAAATGTGATGGTTTCCTTAATTTCTCTTTCTGATCTTTTGTTATTTGTCTATAGGAATGCAAGAGATTTCTGTGCATTCATTTTGTATCCTGCAAAGTTACCAATTTCATTTATGAGCTCTAGTAGTTTTCTGGTAGCATCTTTATGATTTTCTATGTATAGTACCATATCATCTGCAAACAGTGACAGTTTTACTCTTCTTTTCCAATTTGGATTCCTTTGATTTCTGTTTCTTCTCTGATTGTCATGGCTAGGACTTCCAAAGTTATGTTGAATAATAGTGGCAAGAGTGAATGTCCTTGTCTTGTTCCTGATCTTAGAAGAAATGCTTTCAGTTTTTCACCATTGAGAATGATGTTTCCTGTGGGTTTGTTGTATATGGCCTTTATTATATTGAGGTAGGTTTCATCTATTCCCACTTTCTGGAGAGCTTTTATCATAAATGGGTATTGAATTTTATCAAAAGCTTTTTCTACATCTATTGAGATGATCATATGGTTTTTATTCTTCAATTGATTAATAAGGTGTATCACATTGATTGATTTGCAGATACTGAAAAATCCTTGCATCCCTGGGATAAATCCCACTGCATCATGTTGTATGATCCTTTTAATGTGTTGTTGGATTCTGTTTGCTAGTATTTTGTTTAGGATCTTTGCATCTATATTTATCAGTGATATTGGCCTGTAATTTTCTTTTTTGTGTGATGCCTTTGGTTTTGGTATCAGGGTGATGGTGGCCTCATAGAATGAGCTTGGGAGTGTTCCTGCCTCTGAAATTTTTTGGAAGAGTTTGAGAAGGATAGGTGTTAGCTCTTCTCTAAATGTTTGATAGAATTCGCCTGTGAATCCATCTGGTCCTGGACTTTTGTTTGTTGGGAGTTTTAAAATCACAGGTTCAATTTCATTACTTGGGATTCATCTGTTCATATTTTCTATTTCTTCTTGGTTCAGTCTTGGGAGACTATACCTTTCTAAGAATTTGTCCATTTCTTCCAGGTTGTCCATTTTATTGGCATATAGTTGCTTGTAGTAGTCTCTTATGATCCTTTGTATTTCTGCTGTGTCAGTTGTAACTTCTCCTTTTTCATTTCTAATTTTATTGATATGAGTCCTCTCCCTTTTTTTCCCAATGAGTCTGTCTAATGGTTTATCAATTTTGGTCATCTTCTCAAAGAACCAGCTTTTAGTGTTATTGATCTTTGCTATTGTTTTCTTCATCTCTATTTCATTTATTTCTGCTCTGATCTTTATAATTTCTTTCTTTCTACTAACTTTGGCGGGTTTTTTTTTGTTCTTCTTTCTCTAGTTGCTTTAGGTGTAAGGTTAGGTTGTTAATTTGAGATTTTTCTTGTTTACTGAGGTAAGATTGTATTGCTATAAATTTCCCTGTTAGAACTGCTTTTACTGCATCCCATAGGTTTTTGATCATCGTGTTTTCATTGTAATTTCTCTAGGTAGTTTTGATTTCCTTTTTGATTTCTTCAGTGATCCATTGGTTATTTAGTAATATTCTGTTTAGCTTCCATGTCTTTGTGTTTTTTACCATTTTTTTCCCTGTAATTGGTTTCTAATCTCAGAGCATTATTGCTGGAAAAGATGCTTGATATGATTTCAGTTTTTTAAAATCTACCAAGATTTGATTTGTGACCCAAGATGTGATCTGTCCTGGAGAATGTTCCCCGTGCACTTGAGAAGAAAGTTTGTTCTGCAGCTTTGAGATGGAAAGTCCCATAAATATCAATTAAGTCTATCTGGTCTAATGTGGCATTTAAGGCTTGTGTTTCCTTATTAATTTTCTGTCTGGATGATCTGTCCATTGGTGTAAGTAGAGTGTTAATGTCTCCCACTATGATTGTTTTACTGTCAATTTCCCCTTTTATGGCTGTTAACATTTGCCATATATATTGAGGTGTTCCTATGTTGGGTTCATAAATATTTACAATTGCTATATCTTCTTCTTGGATTGATCCCTTGATCATTATATAGTGTCCTTCCTTGTCTCTTGTAACAATCTTTATTTTAAAGTCTACTTTATCTGATATGAGTATTGCTACTCCATCTTTCTTTTGATTTCCATTTGCATGGAATATCTTTTTCCATCCCCTTACTTTCAGTCTGTATGTATCTGTAGGTCTGAAGTGGGCCTCTTGTAGACAGCATATATATGGGTCTTGTTTTTCTATCCATTTAGCCAGTGTGTGTGTTTGGTTGGAACATTTAATGCCTTCATATTTAAGGTAATTATCAATATGCATGTTCCTATTGCCATTTTCTTAATGTTTTGGGTTTGTTTTTGTAGGCCATTTTTCTTCCCTTTCTTTTTTGTTCTCTTCTCTTATGCTTCTTGCCTAGAGAACTTCCTTTTGCCTTTGTTTTAAAGCTGGTTTCATGGTGCTGAATTCTCTTAGCTTTGCTTGTCCATAAAGCTTTTGACTTCTCCCTGAAATCTGAGTGAGAGCCTTGCTAGGTAGAGTATTCTTGGTTGTTGGTCATTAACTTTTAAATGTAATCAACAACTTCTACTCTGTTTACCCTTTCATTTATTATTTACCTAACAAAAATGTATATATTAAGCCCCTCCTACCTGTAAGGTACTGTGCTGTGTGCTAGGAGTATAATAGTGAGAAAAATCTGGTCTTGATTTCATGGTGATTACAGCCTAAGGAATATAGGGGGAAAAACAAATAAATATAGTAACACAACTATGATAAATGCGAGATATTTGGAGATATGAGAGCCTATATTAGGGGGATTTGACCTAGCCATAGAGGTCAATGAAGGCCTGCCTGAAGAAAAGGTGATTAAGCTGTGATGTGATGGAAAAGTGTGATGATAACAAAGTTAGGGGGTAGAGGATTTACAGAAGTGGAAGGAGTGGCTTCCAGTGCTAGGGCACAGAACGGGCTGTCAGTGGCTAAGGGGAACATGGTAATTATCCAGGCCATGTAGTTCATGTTAAGGATTTTGATTTTTCTTTACCTGAAAAGTTGTGGAATGCAACCACTTTGGGAGGTCGTTTGGCAGTGTATTGCAAAGCCAAACATAATGATACCATATGATGCAGCAATCACATTCCTAGGTGCTTAACCAGTTGATTTAAAATGTCTAAATAAATACCTGTTCATGATTGTGTATAGCAACTTTATTTATAATCCTACCAAACCAAAATGTTCTTCAATAGGTAAATGGATAAGCAAACTGTCATACATCCATACAATGGCATTCTATTCAGGGATAGCTACCAAGTCATGCAAAGACACGACTTAATCTTAAATACGTATTGTTAAGTGAAAGAAGCCAGCTGAAAACTCTATATATTGTATGATTCCAGATACATGATATTTTAGAAAAGGCAAAATTATAGAGACAGTAAAAAGACCATGGGTCACCAGTGGGAGAAGGAGAGGGGCGAGAGGTGTGTTGGTGAGGCACAGGGGAGTTTTTAGGTTGGTGAAACTATTCTGTATGATACTGTAATGGTGGATATATAACACTATGCATTTTTCACAATGCATAGAAGTTTACAGTGCAAAAAGTTAACCTTAATATATTAATTGAAAACATCATTCAGGAGGTTGGAGGATCCCAGAATGGGATTTAGAATGTGACAAAATAATCACATTGTATTATAAATGTATGAAACAATCTCAATAAAGAAGATGGAGAAAAAAAATGTTGGCTTAAGTAAATTTGGAAATGAGTGGAGTCCCTAGGGCTAAAGGCAAATGAAACTGTACATATTCACTGAATTCTAGTTGATGAAGTTGTTCCCATGGCGGTGCATGGGTTAATAGTTTTGATACTTCTACAATACAAAGGACTGTTCTATGTGTACAGGAAATAAACAGTTAAGTAAATGCATGGTGGATGGTAGGAGCCAGTTTTCTTATTTTTGGAATAGAGTAGGTGTATATAGATAAAAATGGGGGGGAGGCTAAATAACCTAATTGCTAATGGATTAGAGTTGTAGACATCAATGCAAACTGATATTTAATCTAATATATATAGTTACATATAGAAATATACATAGACATGTATATAATATATGGATTAGTAAACACACATATATTTCCTTACTCTGTCAACTGAGAGGGCATAAAAGAAATGACAAAAAGCACATCTAGCACCCAGGTCTTGGTTTCTAATAACATTCTCCAATAAAATGAATTAGATCCTCTATCCATTTTTAATTAGATTATTTTTGAGTTGTATGTATTCTTTATATACTTTAGATATCAACCTCATCAAATATATGATTTGCAAATATCTTCTCCCATTTAGTACATTAACTTTTCATTTTGTTGATGGTTTCTTTTGCTGTACAAAATCTTTTTAGTTTGGTGTAGACCCATTTGTTTAGTTTTGCTTTTGTTGCCCTTTCCTGAGGTGACAGATACAAAAAAATTTGTTAAGACTGATGTCAGAGAGCTTACTGCTTAGGTTTTCTTCTAGGAGTTTTATGGTTTCAGGTATTACATTTAAGTCTTTTATCCATTCTGAATTTACTTTTGTATATGCTGTGAGAAAATAGTCCAGTTTGATTCTTTTGAATGTAGCTGTTCAGTTCTCCCAACACCGTTTATTGAAGAGGCTGTCTTTTCCCTATTCTGTATTCTTGCCTCCTTTGTTGAAGATTCATTGCGCATATAAATGTGAGTTCATATCTAGGCTCGGGTTTTCTGTTCTGTTGATCTATGTGTGTATTTTTGTGTCGGTACAATATTGTTTTGATTATTGTAGTATACTACTATTGTAGTATAGTTTGAAATCAGGGAGCTTGAGACCTCCAGTTTTGCTCTTCTTTCTTAGGATTGTTTTGACCATTTGGGGTCTTTTGTGTTTCCATACAAATTTTAAAATTATTTGTTCTAGTTCTGTAAAAAAAAAAGTGGCATTCGTATTTTGATAGGGATTTCATTGAATCTGTAGATTGCCTTGGGTAGTATGGTCATTTAAAAATATTAATTCTTCCAATTCATGTGCATGGTACATCTTTCCATCTGTTTGTTTTATCTTCAGTTTTGTTCATCACTGTCTTATAGTTTTCTGAGTACAGACCTTTTACATCCTTAGTGCGATTTATTCCTAGGTAATTTATTCTTTTTGATGCAATTGTAAAAGGGATTGTTGTCTTAATTTCTCTTTCTGATATGTCAGTGTATAGAAATGCAACAGATTTCTGTATATTAATCTTGCATGATGCAGCCTTACTGAATTCAGTGATGAGTTCTAGTAGATTTTTGGTGCCATCTTTAGGATTTACTGTGTATGGTATGTAATCTGCAAACAGTGACAGTTTTACTTCTTCCTTTTTAATTCCTTTGTTTCTTTTTCTTGTCTGATTGCTGTGGCTATGACTTCCAATACTATGTTGAATAAAGGTGGTGAGAGTGGGCATCCCTGTCTTGTTCCTGATCTTAGAGAAAATATTTTCAGCTTTTCACCATTGAGTAGGATGTTAGCTGTGGGTGTCAAATAAGGTCTTTATTTATTCAGAAATATTCCCTCTATACCAACTTTGTTGAGTGTTTTTATCATAAATGGATATTGAATTTTGTCAAAATATTTTTCTGCCTTTATTGAGATGCTCATATGATTTTTATTCTTCAGTTTGATAATGTGGTGTATCACAATTATTAATTTGCAGATATTGAACTATGTTTGCAACCCTGGGGTAATTTCCACTTGATCATGGTGTATGATCTTTTTAATGTATTGAAAATTTTCATTTGCTAATTTTTTCTGGAGGATTTTTTCATCTATGTTTATCAGTGATATTGACCTGTAATTACTTTTATTGTGACATCTTTGTCTTGTTTTCATATAAGGGTAATGCTCTCATCATAGAATGAGTTCAGAAGTTTTCCTTTCTCTTCAATTTTTTTGTAATTGTTTGAGAAGTGTAGGTGTTAACTGTTTTCTAAACATTTGGTAGAATTCACCTGTGAAGCAATCTGGTCCTGGACTTTTGTTTGTTGGGAAAAATGAAAAAAATGATAATTCAACTTCACTACTGTTAATTGTTCTGCTCATATTTTCTATTTCTTTCTGATTTAGTGTTAGGAGATTGTACCTTTCTAGGAATTTATTTACGTCTTCTAGGTTGCCCATTTCATTGGCATATAATTGTTCATAGTTAGCTCTTATGATCCTTTGTATTTCTCTGGTATCAGTTGTAACTTCTCTTTTTTCATTTCTGTTTTTATTTATTTGAGCCAATTCTTTTTTTTTCTTGATGAGTGTGGCTGTTTATCAATTCTGTTTATCTTTTCAAAGAACCAGCTCTTAGTTTCATTGATCTTATTGATTAATTGATATATTTTAGTTTCAATTTCACTTATTTCTGCCCTGATCTTTATAATTTTGTTGCTTCTACTAACTTTGGGGTGGGGGGAGGTCCTTCTATTTCTAGTTCCTTTAGGTGTAAGGTTAGGTTGTTGGAGATTTTTCAGGTTTCCTGAGGCGGGTTTTTATTGCTATAAATATCCCTCTTAAAACTGCCTTTGTTGCATCCCAAAGATTTTTGGATCATTGTGGTTTCATTTGGCTCCAGGTATTTTTTTATTTCCTCTTGATTTCTTCAGTAACCCATTGGTTATATAGGAGCATATTGTTTAGCCTCCATGTGTTTGTGTTTTTTGCAGTTTTTTTCTTGTAGTTGATTTCTAGCCTCATAGCTTTGTGTAGGAAAATGTGCTTGTTATGATTCCAATCTTCTTAAGTTTACTGAGAGTTGTTTTATTGCCTAGAATGTGATCTGTTCTGGAGAATGTTCCATGTATACTTGAAAAGAATGTGTATTCTGCTGTGTTTTATTGGATTGTTCTATATATATATATCTATTAAGTCCATCTGGCCTAATGTGTCCTTTAAGGCATACTTCTTATTGATTTTCTGTCTGAATTATCTGTCCATTGATGTGAGTGGCATGTTAAAAACTCCTACTATTAAAAAAAAAAAAAACTCCTACTATTATTGTGTTAAAGTCAATTTCTACTTTTATGTTTTTCATATTTGCTTTATGTATTTAGCGGCTCCTATATTTACAGTTGTTGTATCTCCTTGTTGAATAGGTCTCTAGGTTATGTAATGCCCTTCCCATGTCTTGTTACAGTCTTTGCTTTAAAGTCTATTCTGCCTTATGTACGTATTGCTGCCCCAGCTTTCTTTTCACTTCCATTTGCATGGAATACCTTTTCCCATTCCTTCACTTTCAGTCTGTGTGTGTCTTTAGATATGAAGTGAGTCACTTGTCGGCAGCACATATATGATCTTGTTTTTGCATCTATTCAGCCACTCTATGTATTCTGATTGGAGCATTAGTCCATATTTATTTAAAGTAATTATTGATAGGTATGTACTTATTGCCATTTTATTAATTGTTTTGGGATTGTTTTGTAGTTCTTTTTGTTCCTTTCTTCTTTTGCTCTCTTTTCTTGTGATTTAATGACTGTCTATAGTGTTATATTTTTATTCCTTTCTCTCTTTTTGTGTCTGTGTCTATTATAAATTTTTGGTTTATGGTTACCACTAGATTTATATATTGCTATCTCTCTATCTCTCTATCTATCTGTTATTAAATTGATGATCTCTTAATTTCACACATCTTAACAACCCTGCTTATTTGTCCCCCCCCCACATTTACTGTTTTTGACATCTATTTTACATCTTTTTGTTTTGGGTATCCCTTAACTACTTATTGCAAATATAGATTATTTTACTGCTTTTGTTTTTTAACCTTCCTACTAGCTTTATAAGTGGTTGATCTACCTTTACTGTTTATTGCCTTTACCAATGAGGTTTTCTTTTGTAATTTTCACTTTTCTAGTTGTGGACTTTTCTCTTAGAGAGGTCCCTTTAACATTTCTTGTAATCCTGATTTTGTAGTGCTGAAGTCTTTTAGCTTTGGCTTGTCTATAAAACTGTTAATTTCTCCTTCAAATGTGTATGATAGCATTGCTGTGTAGAGTATTCTTGGTTGCAGGTTTTTCCCTTTTATTTCTTTAAATATATCATGCCCCTCCCATCTGGCCTACAGAGTTTCTTCTGAAAAGTCAGCTGATAGCTTTATGGGAGTTTCTTTATATGTAAGTTGTTACTTTCCCCTTCCTGCTTTTAATAGTCTCTCTTTATTTTTAAATTTTTTATTTTAATTACAGTATCTCTTGGTGTGATCCTCTTTGTGTTTATCTTGTTTGGGACTCTCTGTGCTTCCTGGACCTGGATGTCTGTTTCCTTTCCCTGGTTAAGAAAGTTTTCAGCTATTATGTCTTCAAATATGTTCTCTGCTCCTCTCTCTCTCTCCTCCTACTGGGACCTTTTCAACGTGAATGTTAGTAAACTTGATGTTGTCACTGAGTTCCCTTAACCTGTCTTCATTTTTTAAAATTCTTTTTTTCTGTTCAGCTCAAGTGCTTTCCACTACTCTGTCATTCACTTTGCTGATCCATTCCTTTGTATCATCTCATCTATTTTTGATTCCTTCTAGTGTATTTTTTAATTTGTTATTATATTGCTTTTAAATTTATTTATTTTTATTGAAGTATAGTTGATTTACAATATTGTATTCGTTTCAGGTGTATAGTAAAGTGATTTAGTTACATATATGTGCAAATTATATATAGTCTTTTTCAGATCAGTTATTATATTCTTTAGCTATGTTTGGTTCTTTTTTATATTTTCTAACTCTTTGTTAAACTTCTCACTTTGTTTGTCCGATCTTCTCCCAAGCTCTTTGAAAATCTTTACGGTCGTTTTCTTGAAGTTTTTATAAGGTAGATTTCTTATCTCCACTTCACTTATTTCTTATTCTTGTTCCTTCATTTGTAACATATTGTATTATCACCTAATTTTGCCTAATTTTCTGTTTTTATTTCTATATATTTTTTTTTTTTTTAAACATCTTTATTGGGGTATAATTGCTTTACAATGGTGTGTTAGTTTCTGCTTTATAACAAAGTGAATCAGCTATACATATACATATGTTCCCATATGTCTTCCCTCTTGCGTCTCCCTCCCTCCCACTCTCCCCATCCCACCCCTCCAGGCTGTCACAAAGCACCGAGCTAATATCCCTGTGCCTTGCGGCTGCTTCCCCCCAGCTATCTACCTTACTACGTTTGTTAGTGTGTATATGTCCATAACTCTCTCTCGCCCTGTCAAAACTCACCCCTCCCCCTCCCCATACCCTCAAGTCCGTTCTCCAGTAGGTCTGCGTCTTTATTCCTATCTTACCCCTAGGTTCTTCATGACATTTTTTTCCCTTAAATTCCATATATATGTGTTAGCATACGGTATTTGTCTTTTTCTTTCTGACTTACTTCACTCTGTATGACAGACTCTAGGTCTATCCATCTCATTACAAATAGCTCAATTTCATTTCTTTTTAAGGCTGAGTAATATTCCATTGTGTATATGTGCCACATCTTCTTTATCCATTCATCCGATGATGGGCGCTTAGGTTGTTTCCATGTCCTGGCTATTGTAAATAGAGCTGCAATGAACATTTTGGTACATGACTCTTTTTGAATTTTGGTTTTCTCAGGGTATATGCCAAGTAGTGGGATTGCTGGGTCATATGGTAATTCTATTTGTAGTTTTTTAAGGAACCTCCATACTGTTCTCCACAGTGGCTGAACCAATTCACATTCCCACCAGCAGTGCAAGAGTGTCTCCTTTTCTCCACACCCTCTCCAGCATTTATTGTTTCTAGATTTTTTGATGATGGCCATTCTGACTGGTGTGAGATGATATCTCATTGTAGTTTTGATTTGCATTTCTCTAATGATTAATGATGTTGAGCATTCTTTCATGTGTTTGTTGGCATTCTGTATATCTTCTTTGGAGAAATGTCTATTTAGGTCTTCTGCCCATTTTTGGATGGGGTTGTTTGTTTTTTTGTTATTGAGCTGCATGAGCTGCTTGTAAATTTTGGAGATTAATCCTTTGTCAGTTGCTTCATTTGCAAATGCTTTCTCCCATTCTGAGGGTTGTCTTTTGGTCTTGGTTATGGTTTCCTTTGCTGTGCAAAAGCTTTGAAGTTTCATTAGGTCCCATTTGTTTATTTTTGTTTTTATTTCCATTACTCTAGGAGGTGGGTCAGAAAGGATCTTGCTGTGATTTATGTCATAGAGTGTTCTTCCTATGTTTTCTTCTAAGAGTTTGATAGTTTCTGGCCTTACATTTAGGTCTTTAATCCATTTTGAGCTTATTTTTGTGTATGGTGTTAGGGAGTGATCTAATCTCATACTTTTACATGTACCTGTCCAGTTTTCCCAGCACCATTTATTGAAGAGGCTGTCCTTTCTCCACTGTACATTCCTGCCTCCTTTATCAAAGATAAGGTGTCCATATGTGCGTGGGTTTATCTCTGGGCTTTCTATCCTGTTCCACTGATCTATCTTTCTGTTTTTGTGCCAGTACCATACTGTCTTGATTACTGTTGCTTTATAATATAGTCTGAAGTCAGGGAGCCTTATTCCTCCAGCTCCTTTTTTCGTTCTCAAGATTGCTTTGGCTATTCGGGGTCTTTTGTGTTTCCATACAAATTGTGAAATTTTTTGTTCTAGTTCTGTGAAAAATGCCAGTGGTAGTTTGATAGGGATTGCATTGAATCTGTAGATTGCTTTGGGTAGTAGAGTCATTTTCACAATGTTGATTCTTCCCATCCAAGAACATGGTATATCTCTCCATCTATTTGTATCATCTTTAATTTCTTTCATCAGTGTCTTATAATTTTCTGCATACAGGTCTTTCGTATCCTTAGGTAGGTTTATTCCTAGATATTTTATTCTTTTTGTTGCAATGGTAAATGGGAGTGTTTTCTTGATTTCACTTTCAGATTTTTCATCATTAGTATATAGGAATGCCAGAGATTTCTGTGCATTAATTTTGTATCCTGCTACTTTACCAAATTCATTGATTAGCTCTAGTAGTTTTCTGGTAGCATCTTTAGGATTCTCTATGTATAGTATCATGTCATCTGCAAACAGTGACAGCTTTACTTCTTCTTTTCCGATTTGGATTCCTTTTATTTCCTTTTCTTCTCTGATTGCTGTGGCTAAAACTTCCAAAACTATGTTGAATAAGAGTGGTGAGAGTGGGCAACCTTGTCTTGTTCCTGATCTTAGTGGAAATGCTTTCAGTTTTTCACCATTGAGGATGATGTTTGCTGTGGGCTTGTCATATATGGCTTTTATTATGTTTAGGAAAGTTCCCTCTATGCCTACTTTCTGGAGGGTTTTTATCATAAATGGGTGTTGAATTTTGTCGAAAGCTTTCTCTGCATCTATTGAGATGATCATATGGTTTTTCTCCTTCAATTTGTTAATATGGTGTATCACATTGATAGATTTGCGTATATTGAAGAATCCTTGCATTCCTGGAATAAACCCCACTTGATCATGGTGTATGATCCTTTTAATGTGCTGTTGGATTCTGTTTGCTAGTATTTTGTTGAGGATTTTTGCATCTATGTTCATCAGTGATATTGGCCTGTAGTTTTCTTTCTTTGTGACATCCTTGTCTGGTTTTGGTATCAAGGTGATGGTGGCTTCGTAGAAGGAATTTGGGAGTGTTCCTCCCTCTGCTATATTTTGGAAGAGTTTGAGAAGGATAGGTGTTAGCTCTTCTCTAAACGTTTGATAGAATTCACCTGTGAAGCCATCTGGTCCTGGGCTTTTGTTTGTTGGAAGGTTTTTAATCACAGTTTCAATTTCAGTGCTTGTGATTGGTCTGTTCATATTTTCTATTTCTTCCTGATTCAGTCTTGGCAGGTTGTGCATTTCTAAGAATTTGTCCATTTCTTCCAGATTGTCCATTTTATTGGCATAGAGTTGCTTGTAGTAATCTCTCATGATTTTTTTTATTTCTGCAGTGTCAGTTGTTACTTCTCCTTTTTCATTTCTAATTCTATTGATTTGAGTCTTCTCCCTTTTTTTCTTGATGAGTCTGGCTAGTGGTTTATCTATTTTGTTTATCTTCTCAAAGAACCAGCTTTTAGTTTTATTGATCTTTGCTATTGTTTCCTTCATTTCTTTTTCATTTATTTCTGATCTGATTTTTATGATTTCTTTCCTTCTGCTAGCTTTGGGGTTTTTTTGTTCTTCTTTCTCTAATTGCTTGAGGTGCAAGGTTAGGTTGTTTATTCGAGATGTTTCCTGCTTCTTAAGGTGGGCTTGTATTGCTATAAACTTCCCCCTTAGAACTGCTTTTGCTGCATCCCATAGGTTTTGGGTCGTTGTGTCTCCATTGTCATTTGTTTCTAGGTATTTTTTTATTTCCTCTTTGATTTCTTCAGTGATCACTTCATTATTAAGTAGTGTATTGTTTAGCCTCCATGTGTTTGTATTTTTTAAAGATCTTTTCCTGTAATTGATATCTAGTCTCATGGCGTTGTGGTCGGAAAAGATACTTGATACAATTTCAGTTTTCTTAAATTTACCAAGGCTTGATTTGTGACCCAAGATATGATCTATCCTGGAGAATGTTCCATGAGCACTTGAGAAAAATGTGTATTCTGTTGTTTTTGGATGGAGTGTCCTATAAATATCAATTAAGTCCATCTTGTTTAACGTATCATTTAAAGCTTGTGTTTCCTTATTTATTTTCATTTTGGATGATCTGTCCATGGGTGAAAGTGGGGTGTTAAAGTCCCCTACTATGAATGTGTTACTGTTGATCTCCCCTTTTATGGTTGTTAGTATTTGCCTTATGTATTGAGGTGCTCCTATGTTGGGTGCATAAATATTTACAATTGTTATATCTTCTTCTTGGATCGATCCCTTGATCATTATGTAGTGTCCTTCTTTGTCCCTTTTAATAGTCCTTATTTTAAAGTCTATTTTGTCTGATATGAGAATTGCTACTCCAGCTTTCTTTTGGTTTCCATTTGCATGGAATATCTTTTTCCATCCCCTTACTTTCAGTCTGTATGTGTCTCTAGTTCTGAAGTGGGTCTCTTGTAGACAGCATATATAAGGGTCTTGTTTTTGTATCCATTCAGCCAATCTGTGTCTCTTGGTAGGAGCATTTAGTCCATTTACATTTAAGGTAATTATCGATATGTATGTTCCTATTTCCATTTTATATATTGTTTTGGGTTCGCTACTATAGGTCATTTCCTTCTCTTGTGTTTTGTGTCTAGAGAAGTTCCTTTAGCATTTGTTGTAAAGCTGGTTTGGTGGTGCTGAACTCTCTCAGCTTTTGCTTGTCTGTAAAGGTTTTAATTTCTCCATCAAATGTGAATGAGATCCTTGCTGGGTAGAGTAGTCTTGGTTGCAGGCTATTCTCCTTCATCACTTTCAGTATGTCCTGCCACTCCCTTCTGGCTTGTAGGGTTTCTGCTGAGAGATCAGCTGTTAACCTTATGGGGATTCCCTTGTGTGTTATTTGTTGTTTTTCCCTTGCTGCTTTTAATATGCTTTCTTTGTATTTAATTTTTGACAGTTTGATTAATATGTGTCTTGGCGTGTTTCTCCTTGTATTTATCCTGTATGGGACCCTCTGTGCTTCCTGGACTTGATTAACTATTTCCTTTCCCATATTAGGGAAGTTTTCAACTGTAATCTCTTCAAATATTTTCTCAGTCCCTTTCTTTCTTTCTTCTTCTTCTGGAACCCCTATAATTCGAATGTTGGTGCGTTTCATGTTGTCCCAGAGGTCTCTGAGACTGTCCTCAGTTCTTTTCATTCTTTTTTCTTTATTCTGCTCTGCAGTAGTTATTTCCACTACTTTATCTTCCAGGTCACTTATCCGTTCTTCTGCCTCAGTTATTCTGCTATTGATCCTATCTAGAGTGATTTTAATTTCATTTATTGCATTGTTCATCGTTGCTTGTTTCATCTTTAGTTCTTGTAGGTCCTTGTTAACTGTTTCTTGCATTTTGTCCATTCTACTTCCAAGATTTCGGATCATCCTTACTATCATTATTCTGAATTCTTTTTCAGGTAGATTGCCTATTTCCTCTTCATTTGTTAGGTCTGGTGGGTTTTTATCTTGCTCCTTCATCTGCTGTGTGTTTTTCTGTCTTCTCATTTTGCTTATCTTACTGTGTTTGGTGTCTCCTTTTTGCAGGCTGCACTTTCGTAGTTCCCGTTGTTTTTGACGTCTGTCTCCAGTGGCTAAGGTTGTTTCAGTGGGTTGTGTAGGCTTCCTGGTGGAGGGGACTAGTGCCTGTGTTGTGCTGGATGAGGCTGGATCTTGTCTCTCTAGTGGCCAGGTTCACGTCTGGTGGTGTGTTTTGGGGTGTCTGTGGCCTTATTATGATTTTTGGCAGCCTCTCTGCTAATGGGTGGGGTTGTGTTCCTGTTTTGCTAGTTGTTTGGCATAGGTTGTCCAGCACTGTGGCTTGCTGGTCGTTGAGTGAAGCTGGGTGCTGGTGTTAAGATGGAGGTCTCTGGGATATTTCCACCGTTTAATATTATGTGGAGCTGGGAGGTCTCTTGTTGACCAGTGTCCTGAAGTTGGCTCTCCTACCTCAGAGGCAGAGCCCTGACTCCTGGCTGGAGCACCAAGAGCCTTTCATCCACACAGCTCAGAATAAAAGGGAGAAAAAGTAGGGAGAATTAGTAGAAGTATGAGTAAAGAAAGAAGGAAAGGAGGAAAGGAAGGAAGGAAGAAAGAAGCAAAGAAGGAAAGAAAGGAGGGAGGGAGGGAGGGAGGGAGGAAGGAAGGAAGGAGGGAAAGAAGGAAAAAAGACAGAAAGAAAGATGATACAGTAAAAATAAAATAAAGTATAATATAGTTATTGAATTAAAAAATATTTAGAAAAAAAAAAAAAAAGGGACGGATAGAACCTTAGGACAAATGTTGGAAGCAAAGCTATACAGAGAAAATCTTACACAGAAGCATACACATACACCTTCACAAAAAGAGGTAAAGGGGGAAAAATCATAAATCCTGCTCCCTGAGACCACCTCCTCAATTTGGGGTGATTCGTTGTCTAAAGGAGGGAAGGAAGGAAGGAAAGAAAGAAAGAACGAAGGTAAAGTATAATAAAGTTATTACAATTAAACTTAATTATTAAGAAAAAGAATTTTTTAAAAAAAGTCATGGACGGATAGAGCCCTAGGACAAATGGTGGAAGCAAGAGTATACAGACCAGATCTCACACAGAAGCATACACGTACACATTCACAAAAAGAGGAAAAGGGAAAAAAATCATAGATCTCGCTCCTAAATTCCACCTCTTCAATTTGGGATCATTCCTTGTCTATTCAGGTATTCCACAGATGCAGGGTATATCAAGTTGATTGTGGAGCTTTAATCCGCTGCTTCTGTGGCTGCTGGGAGAGATTTCCCTTTCTCTTCTCTGTTCTCACAGCTCACAGGAGCTCAGCTTTGGATTTGGCCCTGCCTCTGCGTGTAGGTCGCTGGAGGGCGTCTGTTTTTTCGCTCAGACAGGACGGGGTTAAAGGAGCCGCTGATTCGGGGCCTCCGGCTCACTCAGGCCGGGGGTTGGGGGATGGGGGAAGGAGGGGCACTGCGTGTGGGGCCGGCCTGCGGCGGCAGAGGCGGCGTGACGTTGCGGCAGAGGCCGGCGTGACGTTGCACCAGCCTGAGGCCCGCCGTGCGTTGTCCCGGGGAAGTTGTCCCTGGATCCCGGGAACCTGGCAGTGGCGGGCTGCACAGGCTCCGCGGAAGAGGGGTGTGGAGAGTGACCTGTGCTCGCACACAGGCCCCTTGGTGGCGGCAGCAGCAGCCTTAGCGTCTCCCGCCCGTCTCTGGGCTCCGCGGTTTTAGCCGCGGCTCGCGCCCGTCTCTGGGGTTTGCGCTTTCAGCCGCGGCTCGCGCCCGTCTCGGGGGCTCGCGCCCTCAGCCGCGGCTCGCGCCCGTCTCTGGGGTTCGCGCTTTTAGCCGCGGCTCACGCCCGTCTCTGGAGTTCCTTTAAGCAGCGCTCTTAAACCCCTCTCCTCGCGCACCAGGAAACAAAGAGGGAAGAAAAAGTCTCTTGCCTCTTCGGCCGGTGCAGGCTTTTCCCCGAACTCCCTCCCGGCTAGTCGTGGTGCACTAACCCCTTCAGGCTATGTTCAAGCCGCCAACCCCAGTCCTCTCCCTGAGCTCCGTCCAAAACCAAAACCCGAGCCTCAGCTCGCAGCCCCGCCCGCCCCGGTGGGTGAGCAGCAAGCCTCTCGGGTTGGTGAGTGCTGGTCGGCACCGATCGTCTGTGCAGGAATCTCCCCGCTTTGCCCTCCGCACCCGTCGCTGT
This sequence comes from Phocoena phocoena, assembly GCF_963924675.1. Classification (NCBI taxonomy): domain Eukaryota; kingdom Metazoa; phylum Chordata; class Mammalia; order Artiodactyla; family Phocoenidae; genus Phocoena; species Phocoena phocoena. The sequence goes on along the minus strand of NC_089240.1, from coordinate 64,591,016 downwards.
GCACTACTCCGCGGTCCCGAAACTCCCCCCTCTGCCTCCCGCAGTCTCCGCCCGCGGAGGGGCTTCCTAGTGTGTGGAAACTTTTCCTCCTTCACAGCTCCCTCCCACTGGTGCAGGTGCCGTCCTTATTCTTTTGTCTCTGTTTTTTCTTTTGCCCTACCCAGTTACGTGGGGAGTTTCTTGCCTTTTGGGAGGTCTGAGGTCTTCTGCCAGCCTTCAGTAGGAGTTCTGTAGGAGTTGTTCCACGTGTGGATGTATTTCTGGTGTATCCGTGGGGAGGAAGGCGATCTCCGCGTCTTACTCTTCCGCCATCTTCAAGGTCCCTATTTCTATATATTTGATAGGTTGTTTACATTTCCCAAACTTGGAGAAGTGGCCTTCTGTAAGAGATGTCCTATGGGGCCAAGCAGTACACTCCCCTCTGTTGACCAGAGCTATACATTCTGGGGTGCCTTCTATGTGAACTGTGTGGTTCCTTCTATTGTGGCAGTCTTAACTACTGCATGGGTGCACTGATATCCGGCACCTGGTCCAGTTGGTTGCTATGCCCTGCCTTGTACAAAGGCTTCCCCCTGCTGGTGGATGAGGCCATGTCCTGAAACATCTGGCTGCATAGCCAATGGAATCCTGGTCTCTTGTGCAGGGCCCTGGAGACCCTAGAGTTAATGTTCGCCCATTGGTGTGCAGGCTAAGGCCCAGAGGTTCCCAGGGCTAGAGCTAGTCCACTGGTGGCTGGAGGTAAGTCCTGTGGCCTCTAGCTGTGGAGCCTATGTAGCCTGGAGCTGGTATTAGTACACTGGTGAGTGGGGCCAGGTCCTTCACACTGTGGTGGGTGAAACAGTGTCCTGTGGTCTCTAGCTGTGGGGTTTTGAGGGTCCTAGAGTTGGTGTTAGTCCACAGGTAGTGAGGCCAGTCCCAGAGGTTCCTGGGGCTAGTGCCAGCCCTCTGTTTTGTGGAACTGGTTCTTGGGGTCTCTAGCTGAAGGGCTCTGGGTGTCCCAAGCTGATGTCAGACCACTGATGGATGAGGCTTGTGTCCAGGGGGTCCCAGTGCTGGCTCCAGCCTACTGGTGGATGGGGTGGGTCCTGACATGTCTGGCTGCCTTTTCCCAGTGGTCCTGGGGCTGGTGTCCTCCCACTCGTGGGAAGTTCCAGGGCCCAGGGTGTCTCAAGTCTGGTGTCCACCAACAGTTGAGTTAAGCCAGGTTCTGGGGCTAGTGCTGGGCCCATGGTAGCGGAGCCGTGTCCTGGAATCTCTGGCTGTGGAGCCTAAGGGTCGCAGAACTTATATCAGCCTGCTGGTGTGTGGATTCAGGTCCTGGACCCTCTTCTGGGCAGGGCCAGGTCATTGGACAGCCAGGACTCAGGACTTTTTATAGCAGCTGGCCTGCTGGTGGGTGGGGCTGTATCCCTGCCCAGCTAGCTGATTGGCCTGGGGCATCCCAATACTAGTACCAACCAGCTGGTGGGTGATGTCTGGTCCTGGACTGATAAACTAGAGGGAGGATTCCAAATGGCATTTACCAGCACCAGTATCCTCATGGTAGAATGAGCTCCCCAAAATGGCTGCTGCCAGCATCTATGTCCCCATGGTGAGTCCCAGTTGCTTCTTGACTCTCCAGGTGGCTCTCCAAGATTAGCAAGTGCATCTGACCCAGGCTCATTTCAAATTACTGCTTCTGCCCTCAGTCTCAGAGTGTAAGATTTGTGTGTGCCTTTTAAAAGTGGATTCTCGAGGGGGACCTTGAAGATGGCGGAACAGTAAGACGCGGAGATCGCCTTCCTCCCCACGGATACACCAGAAATACATCCACACGTGGAACAACTCCTACAGAACTCCTACTGAAGGCTGGCAGAAGACCTCAGACCTCCCAAAAGGCAAGAAACTCCCCACATACCTGGGTAGGGCAAAAGAAAAAACAGAGACAAAAGAATAAGGACGGCAACTGCACCAGTGGGAGGGAGCTGTGAAGGAGGAAAAGTTTCCACACACTAGGAAGCCCCTCCGCGGGCGGAGACTGCGGGAGACGGAGGGGGGAGATTCGGGACCGCGGAGTAGTGCACAGCGACGGGTGCGGAGGGCAAAGCGGGGAGATTCCTGCACAGACGATCGGTGCCGACCAGCACTCACCAACCCGAGAGGCTTGTCTGCTCACCCGCCGGGGCGGGCGGGGCTGCGAGCTGAGGCTCGGGTTTTGGTTTTGGACGGAGCTCAGGGAGAGGACTGGGGTTGGCGGCTTGAACATAGCCTGAAGGGGTTAGTGCACCACGACTAGCCGGGAGGGAGTTCGGGGAAAAGCCTGCACCTGCCGAAGAGGCAAGAGACTTTTTCTTCCCTCTTTGTTTCCCGGTGCGCGAGGAGAGGGGTTTAAGAGCGCTGCTTAAAGGATCTCCAGAGACGGGTGCGAGCCGCGGCTGAAAGCGCAAACCCCAGAGACGGGTGCGAGCCGCGGCTAAAACTACGGACCCCAGAGACGGGCGGGAGACGCTAAGCCTGCTGCTGCCGCCACCAAGGGGCCTGTGTGCGAGCACAGGTCACTCTCCACACCCCTCTTCCGCGGAGCCTGTGCAGCCCGCCACTGCCAGGTTCCCGGGATCCAGGGACAAATTCCCCGGGACAACGCACGGCGGGCTTCAGGCTGGTGCAACGTCACGCCGGCCTCTGCCGCAACGTCACGCTGCCTCTGCCGCCGCAGGCCCGTCCCGCACGCAGTGCCCCTCCTTCCCCCATCCCCCAACCCCCGGCCTGAGTGAGCCGGAGGCCCCAATCAGCGGCTCCTTTAACCCCGTCCTGTCTGAGCGAAAAAACAGACGCCCCCCAGCGACCTACACGCAGAGACAGGGCCAAATCCAAAGCTGAGCTCCTGTGAGCTGTGAGAACAAAGAAGAGAAAGGGAAATCTCTCCCAGCAGCCACAGAAGTAGCGGATTAAAGCTCCACAATCAACTTGATATACCCTGCATCTGTGGAATACCTGAAGAGACAAGGAATGATCCCAAATTGAAGAGGGTGAATTTAGGAGCGAGATCTATGATTTTTTTTCCCTTTTCCTCTTTTTGTGAATGTGTACGTGTATGCTTCTGTGTGAGATCTTGTCTGTATACTCTTGCTTCCACCATTTGTCCTAGGGCTCTATCCGTCCATGATTTTTTTTTAAAAATTCTTTTTCTTAATAATTAAGTTTAATTGTAATAACTTTATTATACTTTACCTTCATTCTTTCTTTCTTTCCTTCCTTCCTTCCCTCCTTTAGACAACGAATCACCCCAAATTGAGGAGGTGGTCTCTGGGAGCAGGATTTATGATTTTTCCCCCTTTACCTCTTTTTGTGAAGGTGTATGTGTATGCTTCTGTGTAAGATTTTCTCTGTATAGCTTTGCTTCCAACATTTGTCCTAAGGTTCTATCCGTCCCTTTTTTTTTTCTAAATATTTTTTAATTCAATAACTATATTATACTTTATTTTATTTTTACTGTATCATCTTTCTGTCTTTTTTCCGTCTTTCCCTCCTTCCTTCATTCCTCCCTCCCTCCCTCCCTCCCTCCTTTCTTTCCTTCTTTGCTTCTTTCTTCCTTCCTTCCTTTCCTCCTTTCCTTCTTTCTTTACTCATACTTCTACTAATTCTCTCTACTTTTTCTCCCTTTTATTCTGAGCCGTGTGCATGAAAGGCTCTTGGTGCTCCAGCCAGGAGTCAGGGCTCTGCCTCTGAGGTAGGAGAGCCAACTTCAGGACACTGGTCAACAAGAGACCTCGCAGCTCCACATAATATTAAACGGTGGAAATCTCCCAGAGACCTCCATCTTAACAACAGCACCCAGCTTCACTCAACGACCAGCAAGCCACAGTGCTGGACAACCCATGCCAAACAACTAGCAAAACAGGAACACAAGCCCACCCATTAGCACAGAGGCTGCCTAAAATCATAATAAGGCCACAGACACCCCAAAACACACCACCAGACATGAACCTGGCCACTAGAGAGACAAGATCCAGCCTCATCCAGCACAACACAGGCACTAGTCCCCTCCACCAGGAAGCCTACACAACCCACTGAAACAACCTTAGCCACTGGAGACAGACATCAAAAACAACGGGAACTATGAACGTGCAGCCTGCAAAAAGGACACCCCAAACACAGTAAGATAAGCAAAATGAGAAGACAGAAAAACACACAGCAGATGAAGGAGCAAGATAAAAACCCACCAGACCTAACAAATGAAGAGGAAATAGGCAATCTACCTGAAAAAGAATTCAGAATAATGATAGTAAGGATGATCCGAAATCTTGGAAGTAGAATGGACAAAATGCAAGAAACAGTTAACAAGGACCTACAAGAACTAATGAAACAAGCAACGATGAACAATGCAATAAATGAAATTAAAACCACTCTAGATAGGATCAATAGCAGAATAACTGAGGCAGAAGAACGGATAAGTGACCTGGAAGATAAAGTAGTGGAAATAACTACTGCAGAGCAGAATAAAGAAAAAAGAATGAAAAGAACTGAGGACAGTCTCAGAGACCTCTGGGACAACATGAAACGCACCAACATTCGAATTATAGGGGTTCCAGAAGAAGAAGAAAGAAAGAAAGGGACTGAGAAAATATTTGAAGAGATTATAGTTGAAAACTTCCCTAATATGGGAAAGGAAATAGTTAATCAAGTCCAGGAAGCACAGAGAGTCCCATACAGGATAAATACAAGGAGAAACACGCCAAGACACATATAAATCAAACTGTCAAATATTAAATACAAAGAAAGCATATTAAAAGCAGCAAGGGAAAAACAACAAATAACACACAAGGGAATCCCCATAAGGTTAACAGCTGATCTCTCAGCAGAAACCCTACAAGCCAGAAGGGAGTGGCAGGACATACTGAAAGTGATGAAGGAGAAAAGCCTGCAACCAAGACTACTCTACCCAGCAAGGATCTCATTCACATTTGATGGAGAAATTAAAACCTTTACAGACAAGCAAAAGCTGAGAGAGTTCAGCACCACCAAACCAGCTTTACAACAAATGCTAAAGGAACTTCTCTAGACACGAAACACAAGAGAAGGAAACGACCTATAGTAGCGAACCCAAAACAATATAGAAAATGGAAATGGGAACATACATATCGATAATTACCTTAAATGTAAATGGACTAAATGCTCCCACCAAAAGACACAGATTGGCTGAATGGATACAAAAACAAGACCCTTATATATGCTGTCTACAAGAGACCCACTTCAGACCTAGAGACACATACAGACTGAAAGTAAGGGGATGGAAAAAGATATTCCATGCAAATGGAAACCAAAAGAAAGCTGGAGTAGCAATTCTCATATCAGACAAAATAGACTTTAAAATAAGGACTATTAAAAGGGACAAAGAAGGACACTACATAATGATCAAGGGATCGATCCAAGAAGAAGATATAACAATTGTAAATATTTATGCACCCAACATAGGAGCACCTCAATACATAAGGCAAATATTAACAGCCATAAAAGGGGAGATCGACAGTAACACATTCATAGTAGGGGACTTTAACACCCCACTTTCACCCATGGACAGATCATCCAAAATGAAAATAAATAAGGAAACACAAGCTTTAAATGATACATTAAACAAGATGGACTTAATTGATATTTATAGGACACTCCATCCAAAAACAACAGAATACACATTTTTCTCAAGTGCTCATGGAACATTCTCCAGGATAGATCATATCTTGGGTCACAAATCAAGCCTTGGTAAATTTAAGAAAACTGAAATTGTATCAAGTATCTTTTCTGACCACAACGCCATGAGACTAGATATCAATTACAGGAAAGGATCTGTAAAAAATACAAACACATGGAGGCTAAACAATACACTACTTAATAATGAAGTGATCACTGAAGAAATCAAAGAGGAAATAAAAAAATACCTAGAAACAAATGACAATGGAGACACAATGACCCAAAACCTATAGGATGCAGCAAAAGCAGTTCTAAGGGGGAAGTTTATAGCAATACAAGCCCACCTTAAGAAGCAGGAAACATCTCGAATAAACAACCTAACCTTGCACCTCAAGCAATTAGAGAAAGAAGAACAAAAAAACCCCAAAGCTAGCAGAAGGAAAGAAATCATAAAAATCAGATCAGAAATAAATGAAAAAGAAATGAAGGAGACGATAGCAAAGATCAATAAAACTAAAAGTTGGTTCTTTGAGAAGATAAACAAAATAGATAAACCGCTAGCCAGACTCATCAATAAAAAAAGGGAGAAGACTCAAATCAATAGAATTAGAAATGAAAAAGAAGTAACAACTGACACTGCAGAAATAAAAAAAATCATGAGAGATTACTACAAGCAACTCTATGCCAATAAAATGGACAATCTGGAAGAAATGGACAAATTCTTAGAAATGCACAACCTGCCAAGACTGAATCAGGAAGAAATAGAAAATATGAACAGACCAATCACAAGCACTGAAATTGAAACTGTGATTAAAAACCTTCCAACAAACAAAAGCCCAGGACCAGATGGCTTCACAGGTGAATTCTATCAAACGTTTAGAGAAGAGCTAACACCTATCCTTCTCGAACTCTTCGAAAATATAGCAGAGGGAGGAACACTCCCAAATTCCTTCTACGAGGCCACCATCACCTTGATACCAAAACCAGACAAGGATGTCACAAAGAAAGAAAACTACAGGCCAATATCACTGATGGACATAGATGCAAAAATCCTCAACAAAATACTAGCAAACAGAATCCAACAGCACATTAAAAGGATCATACACCATGATCAAGTGGGGTTTATTCCAGGAATGCAAGGATTCTTCAATATACGCAAATCTATCAATGTGATAAACCATATTAACAAATTGAAGGAGAAAAACCGTATGATCATCTCAATAGATGCAGAGAAAGCTTTCGACAAAATTCAACACCCATTTATGATAAAAACCCTCCAGAAAGTAGGCATAGAGGGAACTTTCCTCAACATAATAAAGGCCATATATGACAAGCCCACAGCAAACATCATCCTCAGTGGTGAAAAACTGAAAGCATTTCCACTAAGATCAGGAACAAGACAAGGTTTCCCACTCTCACCACTCTTATTCAACCTAGTTTTGGAAGTTTTAGCCACAGCAATCAGAGAAGAAAAGGAAATAAAAGGAATCCAAATCGGACAAGAAGAAGTAAAGCTGTCACTGTTTGCAGATGACATGATACTCTACATAGAGAATCCTAAAGATGCTACCAGAAAACTACTAGAGCTAATCAATGAATTTGGTAAAGTAGCAGGATACAAAATTAATGCACAGAAATCTCTGGCATTCCTATATACTAATGATGAAAAATCTGAAAGTGAAATCAAGAAAACACTCCCATTTACCATTGCAACAAAAAGAATAAAATATCTAGGAATAAACCTACCTAAGGATACGAAAGACCTGTATGCAGAAAATTATAAGACACTGATGAAAGAAATTAAAGATGATACAAATAGATGGAGAGATATACCATGTTCTTGGATGGGAAGAATCAACATTGTGAAAATGACTCTACTACCCAAAGCAATCTACAGATTCAATGCAATCCCTATCAAACTACCACTGGCATTTTTCACAGAACTAGAACAAAAAATTTCACAATTTGTATGGAAACACAAAAGACCCCGAATAGCCAAAGCAATCTTGAGAACGAAAAAAGGAGCTGGAGGAATCAGGCTCCCTGACTTCAGACTATATTACAAAGCAACAGTAATCAAGACAGTGTGGTACTGGCACAAAAACAGAAAGATAGATCAGTGGAACAGGATAGAAAGCCCAGAGATAAACCCACGCACATATGGACACCTTATCTTTGATAAAGGAGGCAGGAATGTACAGTGGAGAAAGGACAGCCTCTTCAATAGATGGTGCTGGGAAAACTGGACAGGTACATGTAAAAGTATGAGATTAGATCACTCCCTAACACCATACACAAAAATAAGCTCAAAATGGATTAAAGACCTAAATGTAAGGCCAGAAACTATCAAACTCTTAGAAGAAAACATAGGAAGAACACTCTATGACATAAATCACAGCAAGATCCTTTCTGACCCACCTCCTAGAGTAATGGAAATAAAAACAAAAATAAACAAATGGGACCTAATGAAACTTCAAAGCTTTTGCACAGCAAAGGAAACCATAACCAAGACCAAAAGACAACCCTCAGAATGGGAGAAAACATTTGCAAATGAAGCAACTGACAAAGGATTAATCTCCAAAATTTACAAGCAGCTCATGCAGCTCAATAACAAAAAAACAAACAACCCCATCCAAAAATGGGCAGAAGACCTAAATAGACATTTCTCCAAAGAAGATATACAGAATGCCAACAAACACATGAAAGAATGCTCAACATCATTAATCATTAGAGAAATGCAAATCAAAACTACAATGAGATATCATCTCACACCAGTCAGAATGGCCATCATCAAAAAATCTAGAAACAATAAATGCTGGAGAGGGTGTGGAGAAAAGGGGACACTCTTGCACTGCTGTTGGGAATGTGAAATGGTTCAGCCACTATGGAGAACAGTATGGAGGTTCCTTAAAAAGCTACACATAGAATTACCATATGACCCAGCAATCCCACTACGGGGCATATACCCTGAGAAAACAAAAATTCAAAAAGAGTCATGTACCAAAATGTTCATTGCAGCTCTATTTACAATAGCCCGGAGATGGAAACAACCTAAGCGCCCATCATTGGATGAATGGATAAAGAAGATGTGGCACATATACACAATGGAATATTACTCAGCCTTAAAAAGAAATGAAATTGAGCTATTTGTAATGAGATGGATAGACCTAGAGTCTGTCATACAGAGTGAAGTAAGTCAGAAAGAAAAAGACAAATACCGTATGCTATCACATATATATGGAATTTAAGAGGAAAAAATGTCATGAAGAACCTAGGGGTAAGACAGGAATAAAGACGCAGACCTACTGGAGAACGGACTTGAGGATATGGGGAGGGGGAAGGGTGAGTTTTGACAGGGCGAGAGAGAGTCATGGACATATACACACTAACAAACGTAGTAAGGTAGATAGCTGGGGGGAAGCAGCCGCAAGGCACAGGGATATTAGCTCGGTGCTTTGTGACAGCCTGGAAGGGTGGGATGGGGAGAGTAGGAGGGAGGGAGACGCAAGAGGGAAGACATATGGGAACATATGTATATGTATAGCTGATTCACTTTGTTATAAAGCAGAAACTAACACACCATTGTAAAGCAATTATACCCCAATAAAGATGTTTAAAAAATAAAAAAATTAAAAAAAAAAAAAGAGTTATGGATAGAAGTATGCATTGAACGTCAAAAAAAAAAAAAAAAAGTGGATTCTCTATTTCCCACAGCCCTCTGGCTCTCCCAACAATCCTTCAAAGCCAAATGTTCTGTCGGCTCATCTTTCTGGTAGAGAACCCCTGGGTTTGGGAGCCGAATGTGGGGCTCAGACCTCTCTCCCTGGGGAAAATGTGTCACCTATCTGGGTGTATGGGTCTTGAATATACTGCATCTCCACCCCTCCTACCCATTTTATTGTGGTTCTTTTTTTTTTTATTTTATATTGGACGATAGTTGATTTACATTGTTGTGTTAGTTTCCAGTGTACAGCAAAGTGATTCAGTTATACATATACATGTATCTATTCTTTATATCAAATTCTTTTCCCATTTATGTTATTATAGAATACTGAGCAGAGTTCCCTGTGCTATACAGTAAGTCTTTGCTGGTTATCTATTTTAAATATAGTAATGATTCTTTCTTTATGTCTTTAGTTGTAGATCTTTTCTGCTAGTCTTCAGGTCATTCTCATCTATAGTTGCTCTGTAAAGAGTTATAGTTTTGGTGTGCCTGTATGAGGAAGTGAGCTCAAGGTCTTTCTATTCCACTATCTTAGCCACTCTTTAGAATTTTATCATCTTGCAAAACAGAAACTCTATACCTATTGAGCAACAATTTCCCATTTCTCCCTCTCTCCAGTCCTTGGAAACCACAATGTTACGTTCTGTTTCTATAAATTTTACTATTTAGATAACTCATATAAGTGGAGTCATATACTTACTATATTTTTGTGACTGGCTTATATCACTTAGCTTAATGTTATCAAAGATCATCCATTTTGGGGCTTCCCTGGTGGCACAGTGGTTGAGAGTCTGCCTGCCGATGCAGGGGACACGGGTTCATGCCCCAGTCTGGGAAGATCCCACATGCCGCAGAGCGGCTAGGCCCGTAAGCCATGGCCGCTGAGCCTGTGCGTCCGGAGCCTGTGCTCCGCAACGGGAAAGGCCACAACAGTGAGAGGCCCGCGTACTGCAAAAACAAACAAACAAACAAACAAACAAAAGATCATCCATTTTGTAGAACAACTACTAATTATTGAGTACCTACCTTGTGCTAGTAAATTTCTACAAATTATATTTTTTAATCCTCACAGCATCCCTATGAAATCAATTTTATTCCCCCACTTTAAAGTTTAGTTAAATAAGGCTCAAATCAGTTCAGTCCCAGCCAAATGTGATCCAGAGCACTCAAGTGTGTTTTCTCCAAATCCCTTGCTCTTTCCATTAGGCTACTATATGGCAGCCATGTTGGATTGATCAATATCCATAGAGAAGACACCTAAACTAAATCCATTGGCCAAGTCAATTTTCTTCCTCTCCAACAACTGATTATTTGTTTTGTTTTAATATGGGGAAGAAGTGGGCCACAGATGTGTGGATTTTTCTAAGAGATGCTGATAAGAAACAGGAATAGACTCTCAGGAAAATGTGGTCCTGGAATGTTCATAATAAAACTAACATATTAAGTTTATATAGACAAAATATTTGGACATGTTTTGATATAAGTGCAAATAATGCAACACTGACAAAGAGGTTGCCAAACACTTTGAGCCTAATGCTTATAAAAAACTATCCCTCAACTTTTCAAAAGCCTAAATAACACAATAAGCAAAGTTTGCTTCTAAGTAACCAAGGTGAAATATCTAAAGCTTTAATTGCTTAAGTCTTTAGCCCATTTCTGGGATTAGTACCCAGCTGATGGTGCTGTCTTTCCCCTAATAGAATCTTCAGTCCAGCACAATTCCCATTTCCCTGGTACACTGACCACTTGCTTTCCTCTGTATACAACCCAGTCAGTATGAACGGAAGAGAAAATTTTCAGGAGTAGACCCTGTTGGCCAAGATTCTTGGTATTGTTATGTACTATGTGTTAATAAAACTAACTAACTACATTTTAACAGGAATAAATATTAGCGAGACTAAACTTAATTTAGTCTGCTGATACATGTGGGGACTCATGGGTCTCATAAGCACTAGATGGGGTAAAATAAAATGTGGATGCCTTCTAAGTTATTATGTCCTGAAACTTCTCAGCCAAAACTTGTGGCCTAGAGTACTTCACAAAATTCTTTCTCTGGGTTTTTCTTTTCAGAGGTTGAATTTCTTTGTGTATGTGGTACGTGGGCCTCTCACTGTTGTGGCCTCTCCTGTTGCGGAGCACAGGCTCCGGACGTGCAGGCTCAGTGGCCATGGCTCATGGGCCTAGCCACTCCGCAGCATGTGGGATCTTCCTGGACTGGGGTACGAACCCGTGTCCCCTGCATCGGCAGGCGGACTCTCAACCACTGCGCCACCAGGGAAGCCCCACAGGTTGAATTTTAACTGGAGAGTAACAGCATGCTTTCTTATGGTTAATGATATCAACTATTATTGATATGACTGAGTCTGAGGACAAAACTTATCTTAGTATCAAACATTAGGTATTTTATACATTTGATTGGTTGGACAACACATCATTGAAAATGAAGTATGTAACAATATCTATCAATGACAGCAGAGGCAGTTTAATCCTTTGGTGTCCGAAAGCATCTTGTGGTGAGTTTGTCAATGGAATAATCCCTCTTGCTATATAAAACAAAATTTTCCAAAGTTGGAGTACAGAACAGTTCTGAGAATGAAGTCTCTAAATGGTAGAGAATGGCTTGAAATAATTTCTCCCTTGTACCCTTTTTCAAACATACATCAAAAGACACCACTTCTCCATTTCACCCAGACCAATTTTGGACACAAAAATATTCCTTTTTCCTTGTTACCTTTAACACAACTTAGAAATACTATAATTATCCAAAGAAACACTACTAAAAACAAAGGAAAATTGGAAGAGAGCAGATAAAGTAAAAAAAAAAAAGAGCATTAAATAACCAAGTTGAATAACTAATCATTAGAGAATGGCAAATCAAAACCACAATGAGGTATCACCTCACACCAATCAGAAGAGCCATCATTAAAAAATCTACAGACAATAAATGCTGGAGAGGGTATGGAGAAAAAGGAACCCTCCTGCACTCTTGGTGGGAATGTAAATTGATACAGCCAGTATGGAGAACAGTATGGAAGTTCCTTAAAAAACTAAAAATAGAACTACCATATGACCCAGCAATCTCACTACTGGGCATATACCCAGAGAAAACCATAATTCAAAAAATACATGTACCACAATGTTCATTGCAGCACTATTTACAATATCCAGGACATGGAAGCAACCTAAATGTCCATTGACATTTAGATGAATGGATAAAGAAGAAGTGGCACATATATACAATGGAATATTACTCAGCCATAAAAAGAAACGAAATTGAGTTATTTGTAGTGAGGTGGATGGACCTAGAGTCTCTCATACTGAGTGAAGTAAGTCAGAAAGAGAAAATCAAATAACGTATGGTAACGCACATATATGGAATCTAAAAAAACGTTACTGATGAACCTAGTGGCAGGGCAGGAATAAAGACGCAGACATAAAGAGAGGACTTGAGGACACAGGGAGAGGGGAAGGGGAAGCTGGGATGAAGTGGGAGAGTAACATTGACATATATACACTACCAAAGGTAAAATGCATGGCTAGTGGGAAGCTACTGCATAGCACAGGGAGATCAGCTTGATGCTTTGTGATGACCTAGAGGGGTGGGATAGGGAGGGTGGGAGGGAGGCTCAAGAATGAGGGGATTTGGAGATATATGTATACATATAGCTGATTCACTTTGTTGTACAACAGAAACTAACACAACTTTGTAAAGCAATTATATACTCCAATAAAGTTATTAAAAATAAATAAATAAATTCGGAGTAAATAACCAAGTTGACAACTTTTGACTTCTCAACCTGTCATAGCTTCTTTGATTCACAGATTCATTTTACATGATCTGAGAAACTCAGTAGAAATTTCTCCTTTTTAAATTCTTGGATTCATCCCTTAACTTCCATTTTCTTCTTTGTGCCTTCCTTGTACTGCAGAAAGAGAGACTGTGGTACACAGCTATTTTGGAAGGAGGAGATGGGTGAAAAAACAGATGATCAGTCTTTCCATGAGTAAGCATAAAATTCAAATATTTTGCTAGGAAAAATAAAACAGAGAGGGGCATTGAAGCCTCCCATTTCTTCCTCAGTTGGGAAGAACAAAGTGTTGTTCCTTCATAGAGCCAGAAAAAGTAAGTCTTCAGTAGGCATTTCTCAAAAATTTGTTGAGAAGGCCCAATGATATAAAAAATGTGAAATAAAAATAAGGGCTAATAGATTATCCTGGTGATTAGAAAACCCCAAAATATCACATATTCACTTATGCTGTCTGCCTAATCATCCTGCATCTGACATAAAAAAAAAAGTTCATGCCATTTCTTGTCTCTGACCTCATAATGTCATTTTGTTATATTAAGCATACCATGATAGGTGAGTCAAAATGATCAGACCAGTTCTTCTTTAGTAATCCAGAGAAATCAATCTATTTCTTTGTTATGTGATAACTTTCAAAGGAGTCATCTCATATGGAACATATTATTATGCCATTAAGTAAAATACAGATAGAACATAAATTTACTGTGTGAACCTATTTTGTTGTTGAGATAAAATTATGGCCACCAGTTTTCAAAACTGGTTCATCTTTTTTCCTCTATAAGTTTCCATGATAATTGGAATGTAACTGGAGCTAATGGAAATTACTCCAAGAATGGTCTATAATTCATGGAAATGCTAATAAGATGTCTTATCTCAATGTTACAGGGCTTACAAACTTCCCAACTGGAGCTGAATTCAGTTTTCCAACACAAAGGACCTTCTAATCTCAGCAGCCAGAGAGGAGAAAAGGTAAAATATGGGACTTTAGGTACAATTTGAGATAAAACAGCTGATGTAGAACTTTTACCTCTTCCCCTTCTCCCACATTATTTCAATTACCCTGTGTTCCTGTTTGGTCTCATGTTTAGAATATACTTAACATATTGTTGGTGCTCAGAATTACCTGAGTGTAATAAAAATGTGAACTTAAGTCCAGGCTGTAACACAGAAGAGTATCAGAAAATTTCCAGTCCCTGCTTCAAAAAAGTGTCAGCTCACATCACTAAGAATAAGTATATTATGTCCCTAGGAGTTCAAAGAATTTCACAATCTTTGGGTGATTATTGGATGGGGGGTGGGCAGGGGTAGAAGGTGCTGAGGCTAAAAATCAGTTAGATAGATTAGAGCTGATTTCTTGATAAGAAAGAGATAAATGTGGTGCAAAGGGCACATAAGAAATCATGTGGAAGCCTAGACACAGTTTTCAGTGTCTTGGAGCAAATATAAAGTCCATCAAGATTAATGGCCTTTAGTGAGGGACTAAATACATGGACTAAATACAGGTGAACTTTAAGATGAAATAAAATAAGATTGCCATTCTCTAAAACATTCTGCTACCCATTTGCATCATCCTTTAAATGTATTTTCAAGCATTTTCATGGTGGAGGAACTCCAATACATAAAATAGATAAAAGCAAATGTGGTTTTGTTTGAAAGCAAGCTGGTAGACCTAGGACACTGTTGATTGGTCTTCCCTTCCCTACCTTCTCCTTTGTTTTCTCTGGCCCCTGAGATAACTCTGTAGAACCCAGCATTCTGCAAAACATAATTTGCATCAGTCCAGCCTGCTTATTTTGTATATGGGGAAAGTGAACACCTGAGAAGAAACAGGACCAATGGGACCAAGGTACACAAGGTATTTGGCAAGAGATAATGTTGTGGTTGAAACCATAGGCTCTAGAGTCAGACTATCTGGTTTCGGATTTAATTCTGCTACTTAATAGATGGGTGACCTTGAGTATTACTTAATTTCACTTGCTTCAGTTTCTCAATCTGTGAAATGCAGAAAATAAAATAAGTTAGTATACTTAAAGTACTTAGCTTAATGTCTGCCACCTACAGTGTATAAGTGTATATATATATATATATATATATAGTGTGTGTGTGTGTGTGTGTGTGTGTGTGTGTGTGTGTAGGACTATAGCCCAGGAGTTCTTTTAATATACCATGCTGCCTTTCGTGTACTCCACAATCAAATTTTCAAGTGAATTTTGGGCTAGATCTGAGGGTTGATCAAGTAACTAGAGAAGTGTTTTATGAGATTTTTTTCATAAGCTATCCTGAGCCTTGTTTTGATGTGAACAGAACATGATTGACTTTGGAATCAAGCGGATCTAATTTTTGATCTCAAGTCCACTACTTTCTAACTCTGTGTTCTTATGCAACTTTCTTAATCCCTTTGGGTCTCAATTTTCATACTTTAAAAATGGTGATAGTAGTAACTACCTTACAGAGTAGTGGCCATGGAACAGAATTTTGAATTTTTTAGGGGCCCAAAGCATCATCACTCTCTGGGAGTATTACAAGTACATTCAAGCCCTAAGAAAGGAAGGAGCAAAAAGGTTTAGAGTGGCCCCAGCTATCCTAACCAGGAGTAGTGGGTTAAAGTGAAGCAAAGGAAATATTAGACCAAGAAGGAAAAATTGAAAACATGTATTATTAAACTATGGAATGATCATCCCCAAGGGAAGATGTGGAAGTCCCTTGGTTTGGGTCATTTCACATTGAATTGAAGTAAGGTAAAGTAGAATCTATCTAGAGAGCAATCTTTCCCTGGCTGGGAGACCAAGCAGATGAGCTAATAAGGGCTTTGCATCTGTCTTTTTTTCTAAACTGGGGATGGAAAAGTGGATGCACATCTGAATGGTGTCTGAGCCAGCTGGGGATAAGAAGCAAAAGAAATCCACGGATAGGGAGAAGAAAAATTGAATATAGAACAGGTATAACGGGAAAGAACTAGGAAAGAGAGGTTAAGAAATAAAAGACAAATAAATGAAGAGGGGGAGAAATGAAAAGAGAACAGAGTGAATCAGAAGTCAAGGAGAAAAAGGAAAGAGAATAACAGCTGAGAAGAGCTTTAATCAAGAATACTGAGGTGTTACTATGCACAGTGAGGCTGATATCCACTGTTCATTAATGATACATCCTCTCATTACATAGGCCCTGTGACCTGGGACTTGGCTTCAGAAAACAGTTGATTCCTAGCAGCTGATAAATAAACAAGCCCAAGCCCAGAGACAATCAGACAGAGACATCTTTTTTCCTCCCCAGTGGAAAAAAATGTCATTTTTTCTTCTCCTCTTCAAAAGGTAAACAATGCTTGTTTCCTAGAAACAGCTGGGAGTATAGGAAAGAATATCAGCTGTTCTTGCCAGCCCTAGAGTTCATTCCAGGGATCCAATTCCCTTTCCCATTATACTGGTTCTTTATCCAACCCATTTGCAGAGATGAAGCTCCCCACCCATCATACCTGTGCCAAAGAAAGTAGAGGCTTTTGTACTCTTTTAAAGTCCCTAGGTCTTGGACAGTAATCTCTATCCTGAGGTGGCACCACTTAAGCACTCTTGTACAAAAGAACACATTTCTAAAATTTTTATTTAAAAAATACTGGGAGCATCTGCACATGACACTATTGGATTCACATTGGCCTTTATATGTTCTATTCCTGTTTCTTCTATACCCAGCCCCACTCCTGCACTCTCTTACCTCCACCTACTCATTGTGTTCAACCACGTCTCTTCTTTTTCTCTTCACATGGCTCTAGGGGGAAAAGTACATGATTCTAGAGGTGCTTGTAAGATTAGCAATCATTAGTCAGAGGCCTTAGAGGGGATCACTTATCAAACCATCTACCTCTTTCTACCTTGGGGAAGCTGTCTTTCTTTTGAATCTATCAGAGATCAGATTGTAGTTAGACCAGTGTAACATCAATAATCCTGTACTTTTCTGTGGCACTTTGCAACTTACCAAACACCTTTATATTCATAATCATATTTGAATATCAACATTATGACATTATAATTCAAATATTCAATTTACACCTGAAACAGAAAAGAATGTTACAGACTGAAAGAGACATAAATTTAGACTTTTGGGAAACAATGACAAACGTGCTGGGTTTAAGATGTAGTCTCCAAGAAGGCAATCAGATATTTGTCCAGAGGCCAATGGGCAGAAACTGCAGTATAAAAGGTGGTATATAGGAATTTTTCTATGTTGAATTTCAGACCTCATGATTAAAATTCCCTTCCCACTTGCTTGATGACTAACATGACTGATTGACTCTCTGGATTTGAAAGGTACTCTGATACTTTGGATAATTTGATCCACTTCCTCACCTGATATCTGACCTTGTCTACATTTTTCTTAACAAAGGGTAACTGAGTCGCTCCTCAAAAACGTTCAGCAACAGAAACCCCCTACTTCTTGAGTCATACTATGCCTCTAAAACTTAGCAGGATCTTTCTATTAACTTGAAATCTGTCTCTCTGTTACATCTACCTACCAAACCCTACTATACCTGTTGAGTCAGGTTTTAAGTCACTCTTCTTCCTCACAAGAGCCCTTCAAACACCTAAAAACAGGGGCCCAGATCTTTCTGTGGGTCCTATCCCAGCTATTTATCCCCAAGTCTTTCTGCCCTTCTTCATGTGGCATAGTTCAGAGTACCCTTGTCATTCTGGTCACAGCCCTGAAACCTCTCCAGCCTCTCTGTGCCTCCCACTAAAATGTGACACGTAGCTGTGATCACAATACTCCTGCTTTGTTGTATGACAGGTAAGAATCATTGTGTGTCTATCACCACCTACTTCCTAGATTCTGAATTCCTGTCTATGTAGCCTCATTATAAGGCTGACTCACACAGGCCCTGCTAACTGGGAACTGCTTTAGAAGATGTGCATTTAATTGGGAAAACATTTTATACTCCCTGGGAAGGTCACACTTTACCCAACCTATTCATTTCTTTCCTAAAACCATTATTACCCCAGGCAGGACAATTCCCAGCACCATTAAAGTTTCATGAATTACAATGTTTGAGCTGGAAGAGGTTTTAGGAAACTGAGAGGGTGAGGGAGGTGAAATTGTCTGTCCAAGGTCACACAGGGAGTTAGTAGCTGAGCATAGTCTACAACTCAGATTCCCTGAGGCACAGGCCAGAACTCCTTAGGGGCTCAGAGAAGTCAGCCTAAGGTGACTCTTCTTCAGCTCTTGTCTTTTAGGACATAACTTGCCAATGAAAACACAGATTCCCCAAAGTTGCCAAATATTTCTATCATGACCACATACCTTCCCCATGCATTGCACACTACTGCCTTGCTTCCCCAGGAGCCAAAGCATGAGAGAATCTCAGGGTGTATTAATAAAGGGCCTAAAGAATCCCAAGAAACATAAGCATGTGCCAGAAATGCTGCCACCAGAAAATTAAAAACTCTGAAGAACATATGATACTTGATCGGCTCTATGCTCTGAAGGCTGATTCCAGGCCCAAGATCTAAAGTAACTATTTTCAGTGAAGTTCAACTGGACACCAGAGTGTGAAAAGTACATTCAAGCCCTAGAGCCCTTATGGTAAACACAAAGCCTTACCAGAATATCACTTCCTTGACCCAGACTCTGGCAGTCATGTGTGGCTCTCTTCAGCATCCCAAACTGTGGCAGGTGGCAGAAGTCCAAAGGAGCTCAGGCGGTGGGTCCAAAAAGCAGCATGTCCTTCAATTTTCCTTCAAGTTCATATGGAGTGGAAACTTCTGAGTAAAGATGGCACCTTGAACACACACATCTACTTTCATTACCTCTTGAAACCTCACTAAAACTAAAGCAAAGGGATCTTTCTTAAAGGCATACATCCACAGGTGGGGGAATAAGAGAGGAGATAGAAGCAATTAGGTTTAGCAGACAGAATGCAGATGGACAAGCAGCAACCAACTTATCACTCTCAAGAAAACATGATCCTATGTTGGGAATGGGAGAAAGCTAACAACAAATAAGTTTCATGCTGAACCATATTCAAAAAGCTCAGGAATGGTGGCAACAGTTAATTTGGAAGTAAGGATAAAGGGGAGTCTGTGACCAATAGGCTAGGTTATACTCTTGTAACCAGAATCTCACCAGTTTAAAACATAGAAAGATTTGTTTATTGCTCACACTACATGTCCAACGTAATCACTCAGGGAATGAGGCTTGTGGGGGCTTCATTGTGAAACATAGTTCCATGATTGCCATAGCAGAAAAAAAGTAACAGGGCAAATCATATATTTGTTCTTAAGCATTCTGTCTGAAAATGGCATATTTCACCTGCTCACATTTCAAGGCCAAAACAACTCATATGGCTGTGTTTAACCTCCAAAGAAGATGGGGAAGTGAAATGAGGAAAGCTGAATTATTGTTGTATTTCCCTAGTGTCTACCATAAAGGAGGCTAAGTTAAGTAGTATTACTTGAAAACTGTTTGACAAGCAGTTTTGAGCACTAGGTTCTCTCCTCACTCTCTATCACCATGGTGTTGGGAAACTCCATTCTTGCACTGTGACAGAAATTTGGGCATTTATTATCTGACTAGGGTAAAACAAAAGATATCTTGACTGAAGGACACCAGGTATAGCTGAGGATAGTGCTATTGTACTGAACTGAAACTACCTCCCTTAAGCCTTCTTCCTACACTGGGCCCCCAGAAAGGTGACAGATAGGCCTTTGCCTTTTAGGCGGAAAATGGAAAAGTATTTTGGGGGCAATCTGATCATCTTTAAGTGAAAGGTTATAACCGTACTGACAGTGCAGTGATAAAACCTTAAAATGAAGCTCATAGTCAACAAGTCATAAATGTGAACTCAGAGATTAGAATCAGTAAAAAGAAGTAACAGCAGACAACTAAGAATTATGAGACAGCTGAGGAGAATAACAAACAGAAAAGGCAATTTAGAGCAAATGGAGATTATGCAGGCAGAGATACAAACAAATAAGAATAGAATGTTAAACAAACGGAGCATTCAGAGAACAAAAAACCTCATGGAACTTAAAAACATGATAGCAAAAAATTAAAAACTTAATAGAAATTTTTGAAGATAGTTGAGGCAATCTCAGAAAATGGAACAAAACAACAGAGAAATAGGATATAGGAGAGAAAAGAAAATTAGAGGACCAGTCCAGAAGATCTAACATCCATATGATAGGCGTTCCAAGGGAGAGAAAACAGTAAACGTAGAAACAGAGAATTCATGAAACCATTAGCAAATTCAAGAAAATATCCCAGAAATGAGAGCCATGGGTTCCTAGAAAAGGTCCACTAGGTGCCTATAACAATGGATAAAAATATTTCCACACAAAGTGACATCATTGTAAGATTTCAGTGCTTGGAGAAAAGAAAGATGTTAAAGCTTCTAGAGAGATAGGAACAGGTCACATGTGAAAAATCAGGAATGAGAATAACTTTAGATTTCTCAATAGGCAACACTAGAAACTAAACAATAAAGAAGCAAAGTTGGGCTTCCCTGGTGGCGCAGTGGTTGAGAGTCCGCCTGCCGATGCAGGGGACACGGGTTCGTGCCCCGGTCCGGGAAGATCCCACATGCCACAGAGCGGCTGGGCCCGTGAGCCATGGCGGCTGAGCCTGCGTGTCCGGAGCCTGTGCTCCGCAACGGGAGAGGCCACAACAGTGAGAGGCCCGCCTACCGCAAAAAAAAAGAAGCAAAGTTTTCAAAATCTGAAGGAAAATTATTTCCAAATTGGTCATTGAATTTAATGACCAGTCACATTTTAGGGGAGCATGAAAACATTTTCAGATATATGAAGTGTTGTGGGTTGAATTGTGTCTTCCTCTAATTCACATATGAAAATCCTAACTCCCAGCACCTTATGTTGTAACCTCATTTGGAAATAAGGTTGCTGAAATCATTTTAGCTAATATGAGATCATACCGGAGTAGCCTGGGCCCTTAATCTAACATAACTGATGTCCTTATAAAGAGGGGAAATTCAGACACAGATACACACACAATGAGAACACCACATCACCATGAAGGCAGAGATTGGAGTAATGTGTCTACAAGCCAAAGAATGCCAAAGACTGTCATCAATCCACCAGAAGCTAGAAAGCTCTATGGAACAATTTCTCTGTCACAACTGTCAAAAGGAATCAAACTTGCTGACACTTTAATTTTGAAATTTTAGCTTCCAGAAATGTGAGACAACACATTTCTGTTGGATATGCCACTCAGTTTGTAGTACTTTGTTATGGCAGGCCTAGCAAACTAATATATAAAGATTCAAAAAAATGTACCTGTCATGCACCATTCCTCATGTAGCAACATGAAGATGTATGCCACCAAAATTAGGTAGTAAATGATGAAAGAGAAAGACATAAGATACATAAAACTGGAAACCCAACACATGAAAGGGTCAAAGTGAATCCCTAGGATAAGGTGAAGGGAAATCCCAGCTTTGCACCAAGTGTTGAAAGCAACAAGTCTAGACTGGTGCAGTGGAATTTAGGACAAACATTTTAACGGTAGTCATCAACAAGATTCCTGCTGCTATGAGACCATTTATTTTTGTAATATGGGGGCAGAATACCTAGATGAGTTTAGCCCAGATTCTTCTGAGTACTTGGCTTTCTTAGATCAAGTACTCTTGGAGTTCCTAACTTCCTTCTCATACTGTATGGATCAATTGAGAATGATGACATAGAATGCTCATTCTGCCTATCTACATTTAACTGTGATATGTGTTTAAAATAAAATTTTATTGTGTTAATCTACTGAAATTTTGTTACGTTCACTAGCCTACCCTGACTAATAAACCCTCAATAAAGTGTTTTGCTTTTACCTGCTCCTGAGAGGAGATTGGCCATGGTGGGTTTAGAAGGAAATATATATTTATATATAAATCAGTTCACTTCTTGTCAGATGTCCATTATCTAATCCACTCTACTTCCCTGACAGATATCTCCACATTGGTGAGCCTAAGTTCCCTGGACTCACTTGAGGCTTTGTCTAGAATGGGTTTGTAAACTCTCAGAGAAACTGAAGCCAGACTATAAAACTCAAAGACTCTTTTCAGCTTTCATCTATGGCAGTGTTGTGCTTTCCTTACACAACGTGGGCTGTGCTTGCTCTCAGTTTTCACTGATGACTTTTCACATTCATTTATATTTAAATATTCGTTCAAGAAAATAACTCAATATTTGATAAAATCACAGAGTAATAAAGAATGAGAGAAGCAAATCAAGAAGTCTCAGGAGGTCAGAAGATATGGCTAATGTTGTAAAGCAACAAATTTTTTTGTATTCTCTCCAGAAATTTTCCATGCTTTAGTAGCTCACCTCGCACCCCTCCTTTTCCAACATTCCAGACTTTCTTGATGATCCCAGTCCACACCGAGTGCTGAATTTAAAATATAGAAGTAAATGTAAACATAATACAGTCTATCCTCTGTGTATTACAGGTACACAAATTGAGGTGTATCTTGCACAAAGACATGAATATTAAAAGGCTGAGCTACATTTTAGATTGAGGTCCATCTGCAAGCATGTCCTTTAAATTGTATGCTCTACTGCCTCTTCAGACATGAAGTCTAACAAAGTGGACCTTCATGAAAAAAGGGTCTACATGATGTAGATAAAGTGAGTACCCAGATTGGAGTGGAGGTTTGTGGTTGAAAAACTAACAAAACGTACAATGAAGCCTTTCTGATAGCATCAATAGAAAAGCATTCAGGAAGACCATACCAGGATTTTTGTAATTTTGTAGTATCTTAAACTTTTTTGTGTCCAAGTTTGCTATTTTTCTTCCTTCATCTATTTTCCAATGGTCAATAGCCTTAAAACACAAAAGACCAATGAGCTTATTTGAAAAAATACGAAGAAAGATAGGAGTTGGATAAATGATGCCCTACTTTTCAGCCAGCTATAGTTTGAAGAAAGGACAGATTTTCCCCAAATACACTTAATAACGGTAGCTCTGATTATATATACTATGATCTGAGAGTGGTAGATTCTGCATCCAGTAAGGACATAAGAAAGACTGAGTTAGAGATAGCTTCAACTGAGAAGGGAACCAGGGACTGAAGTGATTTGGTACTTATTTACATTTACATTTTGGAATGTTCTGAAGCACTCTGGGCCACTATGTAGATACTTGGGGGCCCCATGATTACTATTCTGGGTTATATATTGTACCAGGTATTGCAATTGGTTATGGCAATAATAGGAATCCTATACTTCCTCTACTATCTATTGTTTCTCCATCTCTTTCTGGGTGTAGTAGGTGGAAATGTGTGAACTAGATGTAAAAGAGTGATGGAAGACTAAGTGGATACTTATAAATAATGGAAGTGGAGACAGTAATTTGCATACTTTTAAAAAAATTAAATAAGGAAAAAGAAAACTCAGCTCATATGTAGTAGATTGAACTTTCTAATTAGCTGTACCAGACACCTGTCAGTTAATATCTCAAACCCTAACAGTTGCCTTCATCTCCCAAAATTCCTGGGTACAGGAGGATAGTTTTCCTTGATTAGAAGAGCATCTTACTTTAAAAACATGGGCAAGGGTGCTGGTTTCATGAATTTAAGCTCTTTGGGGGAGGCATGATCCAAATATAGAATTGAGAACATCAGTTTCAATGATTTACAGCTACTTTGTTTCAGAGTAGACCATAGTTAGAGAGATATATTTTTTAACATCTTTATTGGGGTATAATTGCTTTACAATGGTGTGTTAGTTTCTGCTTTATAACAAAGTGAATCAGTTATACATATACATATGTTCCCATATCTCTTCCCTCTTGTGTCTCCCTCCCTCCCACCCTCCCTATCCCACCCCTCCAGGCAGTCACAAAGCACCGAGCCAATATCCCTGTGCCATGCGGCTGCTTCCCACTAGCTAAGAGAGATATTTTTAAAGTGTGTTTTAGATTCTTAAAAGTTCTAGAGAAATTTCTCCTCTTTCTTGAATAGGTGACTTGGGGGGTCAGTATGAAAAAATACCTCAACTGTTACCATTCTCCAATATAAGGTAGAAAATTATTGTCATTCAGTCTTTATTTCTTCAAAGATGCATTTTGCCCGTTTGAATAAGGAAGCACCCAGTTTATTCATTTGATAGAAGTATTATTTAAAATAGCGGTATTTTAGAAGTAACTTAAATGTTTCATCTTAGAGGAAACAATAGTTATTTATGATAGATTCATATAATAGATTATTCCAGTCATTAAGAATGACAAATTAAAACATATTTTAAATTAAAGAGCATGGAAACATGCTTATTATATATGTGATAAAAACTAGAATACTAGATTATATGTACCATATGATCATAATTATGTTAAAATGTGTACAAAGAAAGCACACTGGAGTGACTTGCTTCAAACTGTTAGCAGTAGTTCTCTCTCTTGTTTATGGGATTATAGATATTTATTTTCTTCTTTAATCTTTTCTGTATTTTCCAAATTTTCTACAATAAGCAGGTGTATGTTTTATAGCCATGGAAAAGTTATTGAAAAGAAAAAGAAACATAAAGAAAAGAAACAGAGGGGAGATCATGGGATCTGCTTGGCCTTCCTTTCCTATATAATCAAGAAAGACTGGGCAGAGAATTATTAGTGATGGGTTCTAGGAAATCTCCTTAGATGCAAATCCTAGACCCAGATGCAAGTCACTTTTGCAAGTAAAATATGTTTGTTTCAATTGTAGGTATTTTTCAAAAGCAAAGGATGGGAGGAAGGAATGGTTTTATTTCAGTGGAGCAATAGTGCCACCAAAAGAAAAATATTAAAGAAACTCCCATGACAAGAGGGAGAAAAAGAGAGGAGAGGAGAAGAAAGGAGAAAGAGACTTTATATGTAGACTAAACTGATTTCCTGACTTTGCCAAATTTACTCACCAGAGATCATAAGAGAACCGGTCTTATCCCTCTCAGTAGTCAGTAATAAACTGGTTATGGCTGGCCTACCCTTGAGTCATTTAAGTGTCTGGAGTGAAGGGTTGATAACTAAGTGGCAGAGAGTTTTCACCAGAGAAAATAAGAGAACCTATAGCAAGGGAATGGAATGATGGAATGTAGTAAACAACCGTGTCAGAATCTAGATCTCTGGGGGAATTGCTGAACAGTAGTTGTTAAATTGTGCTTCAGGGAGTGTTATGGGTCCAGTGGAAGTGGCTCAGGAAGGTCCTCATTTTAACCAGAAGGCTCCAGTTTATAATTTTGATGTATTAAATTTCCACATGTAATTTTATTTCAAGAATATTAAACATATCCAACCCACTGGCCTAGCACATCATCAGTTTTTGACATTGGCTTTTATATGCTTATAAGGGTCATGATGTATGGGAGGTTCAATTGGGTTTGTGGGAATAAGACTGGAGCACTTATCTCCCTCACTTTGTCCTTTCCCCACAATTAGATAAAATCAGGGTATCCTTAGGTTCATTCATCTTTTGGAAAACATACATTTTGGGGTGTTCTGGAAATGAGAGGTGGGTTCCCATGATGGCAATAGAGCAAAACATAGTACTTACTATTGGGAATTCAAAACTCACTTCCCATTGTACTCCAATTTATCATATGGGGTTGCTGTGACAAGGCACAGGAGGCATCAGGGAGATGAAAGTCCTGAGTGTTTTAAGCAGAGGGATAATATAGAAAAGATTCTATTTTTATTAAAGCTTTCTAATACTCATCTTCAAAAAAGAAACATTTAAAAATAATTCGATTCTGAAAAAAAGAAATGATGAGGGACAGCCCAAATATGAAAACATAAGTAAATCCACAGTAATTAAAACATTGTGATAAATATAATTAACACAGTTGTATGTTATATATGAAAGTTGTTAAGAGAGCAAGTCCTAAGCATTCTCATCACAAGGAAAAAAATTTTTATATTTCTTTAATTTTGTATCTATATGAGATAGTGGATGTTCACTAAACTGACTGGGATAATTATTTCATGATGTAAGTCAAATCATTATGCTGTATACCTTAAACTTATACAGTGCTATATGTCAATTATATCTCAATAAAACTGGAAGAAAACAAAGTGATACAAGTACAGAAATAGTCTGACAAAACACTGGAATAGACAGAGGTCTAAAATAGATTCGTTTATGTAATTTAGTATATGTGTATAATACAGGCAATATTTAAAATTATTAGGTAAAATATAAGCTAACAACTTTTTGATATGGAATAATGAGCTAGCCATTTGAAATAAATTAATTTGGTTTTAACTTCATTTATTACACTGAAATAAATCCATATAGTTAAATATTTTAAATGTATAAAATGAAACTACAGAGCTATAAAAGTAAATATGGGTAAATAATTTTATTTTTTTTTTTTTTTTTTTTTTTTTTTTTTTTTTTAACATCTTTATTGGGGTATAATTGCTTTACAATGGTGTGTTAGTTTCTGATTTATAACAAAGTGAATCAGCTATACATATACATGTGCTCCCATGTGTCTTCCCTCCTGCATCTCCCTCCCTCCCACTCTCCCCCTCCCACCCCTCCAGGCTGTCCCAAAGCCCCGAGCTAATATCCCTGTGCCTTGCGGCTGCTTCCCCCCAGCTATCCACCCCACCACGTTTGTTAGTGTGTATATGTCCATGACTCTCTCTCGCCCTGTCAAAACTCACCCTTCCCCCTCCCCATATCCCCAAGTCCGCTCTCCAGTAGGTCTGCGCCTCCATTCCTGTCTTATCCCTAGGTTCTTCATGACATTTTTTCCCCTCAAATTCCATATATATGTGTTAGCATACGGTATCTGTCTTTGTCTTTCTGACTTACTTCACTCTGTATGACAGACTCTAGGTCTATCCATCTCATTACAAATATCTCAATTTCATTTCTTTTTAAGGCTGAGTAATATTCCATTGTGTATATGTGCCACATCTTCTTTATCCATTCGTCCGATGATGGGCGCTTAGGTTCTTTCCATCTCCGGGCTATTGTAAATAGAGCTGCAATGAATATTTTGGTACATGACTCCTTTTGAATTTTGGTTTTCTCAGGGTATATGCCCAGTAGTGGGATTGCTGGGTCATATGGTAATTCTATTTGTAGTTTTTTAAGGAACCTCCATACTGTTCTCCATAGTGGCTGAACCAATTCACATTCCCACCAGCAGTGCAAGAGTGTCCCCTTTTCTCCACACCCTCTCCAGCATTTATTGTTTCTAGATTTTTTGATGATGGCCATTCTGACTGGTGTGAGATGATATCTCATTGTAGTTTTGATTTGCATTTCTCTAATGATTAATGAGGTTGAGCATTCTTTCATGTGTTTGTTGGCATTCTGTATATCTTCTTTGGAGAAATGTCTGTTTAGGTCTTCTGCCCATTTTTGGATGGGGTTGTTTGTTTTTTTGTTATTGAGCTGCATGAGCTGCTTGTAAATTTTGGAGATTAATCCTTTGTCAGTTGCTTCATTTGCAAATGTTTTCTCCCATTCTGAGGGTTGTCTTTTGGTCTTGATTATGGTTTCCTTTGCTGTGCAAAAGCTTTGAAGTTTCATTAGGTCCCATTTGTTTATTTTTGTTTTTATTTCCATTACTCTAGGAGGTGGGTCAGAAAGGATCTTGCTGTGATTTATGTCATAGAGTGTTCTTCCTATGTTTTCCTCTAAGAGTTTGATAGTTTCTGGCCTTACATTTAGGTCTTTAATCCATTTTGAGCTTATTTTTGTGTATGGTGTTAGGGAGTGATCTAATCTCATACTTTTACATGTACCTGTCCAGTTTTCCCAGCACCATTTATTGAAGAGGCTGTCCTTTCTCCACTGTACATTCCTGCCTCCTTTATCAAAGATAAGGTGTCCATATGTGCATGGGTTTATCTCTGGGCTTTCTATCCTGTTCCACTGATCTATCTTTCTGTTTTTGTGCCAGTACCATACTGTCTTGATTACTGTTGCTTTGTAGTATAGTCTGAAGTCAGGGAGCTTGATTCCTCCAGCTCCTTTTTTCGTTCTCAAAATTGCTTTGGCTATTCGGGGTCTTTTGTGTTTCCATACAAATTGCGAAATTTTTTGTTCTAGTTCTGTGAAAAATGCCAGTGGTAGTTTAATAGGGATTGCATTGAATCTGTAGATTGCTTTGGGTAGTAGAGTCATTTTCACAATGTTGATTCTTCCCATCCAAGAACATGGTATATCTCTCCATCTATTTGTATCATCTTTAATTTCTTTCATCAGTGTCTTATAATTTTCTGCATACAGGTCTTTCGTATCCTTAGGTAGGTTTATTCCTAGATATTTTATTCGTTTTGTTGCAATGGTAAATGGGAGTGTTTTCTTGATTTCACTTTCAGATTTTTCATCATTAGTATATAGGAATGCCAGAGATTTCTGTGCATTAATTTTGTATCCTGCTACTTTACCAAATTCATTGATTAGCTCTAGTAGTTTTCTGGTAGCATCTTTAGGATTCTCTATGTATAGTATCATGTCATCTGCAAACAGTGACAGCTTTACTTCTTCTTTTCCGATGTGGATTCCTTTTATTTCCTTTTCTTCTCTGATTGCTGTGGCTAAAACTTCCAAAACTATGTTGAATAAGAGTGGTGAGAGTGGGCAACCTTGTCTTGTTCCTGATCTTAGTGGAAATGCTTTCAGTTTTTCACCATTGAGGATGATGTTTGCTGTGGGCTTGTCATATATGGCCTTTATTATGTTGAGGAAAGTTCCCTCTATGCCCACTTTCTGGAGGGTTTTTATCATAAATGGGTGTTGAATTTTGTCGAAAGCTTTCTCTGCATCTATTGAGATGATCATACGGTTTTTCTCCTTCAATTTGTTAATATGGTTTATCACATTGATAGATTTGCGTATATTGAAGAATCCTTGCATTCCTGGAATAAACCCCACTTGATCATGGTGTATGATCCTTTTAATGTGCTGTTGGATTCTGTTTGCTAGTATTTTGTTGAGGATTTTTGCATCTATGTTCATCAGTGATATTGGCCTGTAGTTTTCTTTCTTTGTGACATCCTTGTCTGGTTTTGGTATCAAGGTGATGGTGGCCTCGTAGAAGGAATTTGGGAGTGTTCCTCCCTCTGCTATATTTTGGAAGAGTTCGAGAAGGATAGGTGTTAGCTCTTCTCTAAACGTTTGATAGAATTCACCTGTGAAGCCATCTGGTCCTGGGCTTTTGTTTGTTGGAAGATTTTTAATCACACTTTCAATTTCAGTGCTTGTGATTGGTCTGTTCATATTTTCTATTTCTTCCTGATTCAGTCTTGGCAGGTTGTGCATTTCTAAGAATTTGTCCATTTCTTCCAGATTGTCCATTTTATTGGCATAGAGTTGCTTGTAGTAATCTCTCATGATTTTTTTTATTTCTGCAGTGTCAGTTGTTATTTCTCCTTTCTCATTTCTAATTCTATTGATTTGAGTCTTCTCCCTTTTTTTCTTGATGAGTCTAGCTAGTGGTTTATCTATTTTGTTTATCTTCTCAAAGAACCAGCTTTTAGTTTTATTGATCTTTGCTATCGTTTCCTTCATTTCTTTTTCATTTATTTCTGATCTGATTTTTATGATTTCTTTCCTTCTGCTAGCTTTGGGGCTTTTTTGTTCTTCTTTCTCTAATTGCTTGAGGTGCAAGGTTAGGTTGTTTATTCGAGATGTTTCCTGCTTCTTAAGGTGGGCTTGTATTGCTATAAACTTCCCCCTTAGAACTGCTTTTGCTGCATCCCATAGGTTTTGGGTCGTTGTGTCTCCATTGTCATTTGTTTCTAGGTATTTTTTTATTTCCTCTTTAATTTCTTCAGTGATCATTTCATTATTAAGTAGTGTATTGTTTAGCCTCCATGTGCTTGTATATTTTACAGATCTTTTCCTGTAATTGATATCTAGTCTCATGGCGTTGTGGGCAGAAAAGATACTTGATACAATTTCAATTTTCTTAAATTTACCAAGGCTTGATTTGTGACCCAAGATATGATCTATCCTGGAGAATGTTCCATGAGCACTTGAGAAAAATGTGTAATCTGTTGTTTTTGGATGGAGTGTCCTATAAATATCAATTAAGTCCATCTTGTTTAATGTATCATTTAAAGCTTGTGTTTCCTTATTTATTTTCATTTTGGATGATCTGTCCATGGGTGAAAGTGGGGTGTTAAAGTCCCCTACTATGAATGTGTTACTGTCTATTTCCCCTTTTATGGCTGTTAGTATTTGCCTTACGTATTGAGGTGCTCCTATGTTGGGTGCATAAATATTTACAATTGTTATATCTTCTTCTTGGATCGATCCCTTGATCATTATGTAGTGTCCTTCTTTATCCCTTTTAATAGTCCTTATTTTAAAGTCTATTTTGTCTGATATGAGAATTGCTACTCCAGCTTTCTTTTGGTTTCCATTTGCATGGAATATCTTTTTCCATCCCCTTACTTTCAGTCTGTATGTGTCTCTAGGTCTGAGGTGGGTCTCTTGTAGACAGCATATATAAGGGTCTTGTTTTTGTATCCATTCAGCCAATCTGTGTCTTTTGGTGGGAGCATTTAGTCCATTTACATTTAAGGTAATTATCGATATGTATGTTCCTATTCCCATTTTCTATATTGTTTTGGGTTCGTTATTATAGGTCGTTTCCTTCTTTTGCATTTCTTATCTAGAGGAGTTCCTTTAGCATTTGTTGTAAAGCTGGTTTGGTGGTGCTGAACTCTCTCAGCTTTTGCTTGTCTGTAAAGGTTTTAATTTCTCCATCAAATCTGAATGAGATCCTTGCTGGGTAGAGTAGTCTTGGTTGCAGGTTTTTCTCCTTCATCACTTTCAGTATGTCCTGCCACTCCCTTCTGGCTTGTAGGGTTTCTGCTGAGAGATCAGCTGTTAACCTTATGGGGATTCCCTTGTGTGTTATTTGTTGTTTTTCCCTTGCTGCTTTTAATATGCTTTCTTTGTATTTAATTTTTGATAGTTTGATTAATATGTGTCTTGGCGTATTTCTCCTTGTATTTATCCTGTATGGGACTCTCTGTGCTTCCTGGACTTGATTAACTATTTCCTTTCCCATATTAGGGAAGTTTTCAACTATAATCTCTTCAAATATTTTCTCAGTCCCTTTCTTTTTTTCTTCTTCTTCTGGAACCCCTATAATTCGAATGTTGGTGCGTTTAATGTTGTCCCAGAGCTCTCTGAGACTGTCCTCAGTTCTTTTCATTCTTTTTTCTTTATTCTGCTCTGCAGTAGTTATTTCCACTACTTTATCTTCCAGGTCACTTATCCGTTCTTCTGCCTCAGTTATTCTGCTATTGATCCTATCTAGAGTACTTTTAATTTCATTTATTGCGTTGGTAAATAATTTTATAATTATGGTTTGGAGAAAGATTTTTCTCCTAAATGTTACCTAAAAGCCATAAGCTATAATGGAAATGATTGACCGATTTGAATCTATAAGATTATAAAAATCTTCTTAATAGTACATGATGATGATAATAAAATGGAATAAATAAGATTAAAATACATGTACAACACTGGAAATAATTTGTAATATACACAATAGACAAAGAGGAATATATCTAGTGTCAGAAGAGTTTTGCCAATTAATTAAAGAATTGATGAATAGCTAGTTTACACTGTTATACTAGGATAAAAAAATAACCCCAAAATTTCAGTAGTTTACAACAACAAAGATTTACTTCTTGCTCAGGCTTCCCGTCCCTCTCAGGTTAGCTGTGGCTCTTCTCTCCTCATCTTCACTCCAAAATCCAGACTGAAAGAGAAGCAGCCCCATCTAAGACACTGCTGATCTTGTGTCAGAGGAAAATTAGTAGACAATAAAAAGTCTCTTAAATCTTTCTCCCAAGTGGCATATGTCATTTCCACTTGCATTCTATTGGCCGAGGCTAGTCGCACAGCCAAGCTCAGTATCCGTGGAGCAGGAGCAAAGCTTATTCTAGGGAAGGGCCCCATAGGGAAGAACAGCAAGTATTTTGAGCAACAATATAATTTATCTAAATTCTAGAGAAAAAATAGACAAAGAAGGCAGCACTCAACTATTTTTAATGCTCAATCTGACTAGTAATCATCTAAATATGAATTAAAATAATCATTATCATCTGTCAGATTGAAGTTAAATCAAAGGAAAGATAAAAAAGACAATAGTTGTCCAGCAGAGGTGAGAATGCAGGGAAATGAGTATTTTTACACACTGGTTTTGGGACTATAAATTAGAGAAGCATTTTGGGAGAATACTTTGACAATATCAATAAATGCTTTTAAGGTTCATGTACTTTTTGCCAGCCATTGCATTTCTCAGGATTTCTCCTATATATCTATCTTCTAGCATCTAGTGTTACTGATTATAGATATGATGCCAGTCCAGTTTTCATTTCTTTCAAGTCATCTGTCCCTTCCCCCAACTTTGGAATTTTTTAGGAGTTTCTGTTTATACTTATTCCAAATTTCACTGTGATGCATAATGTTGCAGGGTGTTTTCCCATTCTTCCCAGTCACCATGCAACAGGCCATTTCAATTTTCGCCATTTTGTCAATCGGAAACTTTCTATAACTTCTTTGATAATTGCCTTTGTTTTGGTTTTTCTTCTTTTTGGAACTCCTGTAAGATGGATGCTGCCCATCTTGAATTGTTCCTCAATATCTCATATTTGTCATGATAACCACCTTTCTTATTCTCTCTCTTTCTTTTTTCTAAGAGATTTTCTCAGATTTATCTTCTAATTTTTCTTTAATAATAATGTAAATGATGTTGTTTGTTGGTTTTTCAATCTATACACATAGCAATGAATATTTAATTATGATTTTGTAACATTAAAGACATTAGTAGCTTTCACGATGTCAAGATAAAGGTGCAGCTAACAGAAAGTGATAGGTAGGAAGTGGGGAAAAACAGTGAAAGAAAAGATCAGAACACTGCTAGCTTCTTTTTATGAAGCTGAACTACATGAATTTACTGATATTTAACCATTTTTTTTTTTTTTTTTTGCGGTACGTGGGCCTCTCACTGTTGTGGCCTCTCCCGCTGCAGAGCACAGGGTCCGGACGCGCAGGCCCAGCGGCCATGGCTCACGGGCCCAGCCGCTCCGCGGCATGTGGGATCCTCCCAGACCGGGGCACGAACCCGCGTCCCCCGCATCGGCAGGCGGACCCTCAACCACTGCACCACCAGGGAAGCCCTAACCATCTTTTAACTATAAAAATGGAAATTTCTTATTGCTCAACATAATACTAATAGGTATATGAGAGATATGCTGTTAAATATAGATGGAACAAGACATAAGAACTAAAATAAATCATACTATAATAATTTAAACTTTAAAGGGGAAGTGTGACCTAAATTTTCATTGTTATCATAAAAGAAGGGATATCTAAAGCCTATAAATAAAGAAATTTCAATATATTACATAGAGTTAAGGATGTTATCACTGAAAATAAAAACAGAAACCTTTTAAAGTGAAGAAATGGAGGAAGCAACAGGAAGTCAGCATAGTTTATTTATTATGCATGCTTTTTAACAGTTCAATTTAATCTTTATTGTATATATATATTGCTTTGCTAAAAATAAAATGGAATAAAATAAAATAAAACAAATTCCTCTACTGGAAACCAGAAGCTGTCAGATTAGGTAAAGCAAGAAAACAGAATATAAAACCCAGCACTTTGCTGTCTATAAGAGATAGATCTAAAACAAAATGACATAGATTAGGAAAAATGAGGATGTAAAAATATATACCAGGTAGGGGTAGTAATATTAATATTAGGCAAAATGGAATTCATGGTAAAAGAGCATTAAATGGTACAAATAGGTATGTTTTATAATGATAAAACTGTCTAGCAAGAAGATAGGCTAATTGCCAAACTTTACCTACCTAACAACATGATTTTAAAATATATGAAACAAAACTGTTAGAAATATTGGGTAAAACTGGAAAATTCACCATTGTAATGGAGTCTTTGATGCATCAGTTTTAGAAATGGACACATCAAGAACATACGAAAATAAGACTATAGAATATTTGAATAACAACAAACGTGATCAAATAAGTAAAATATATAGAACTTTACATCTGATAGAAAATTGCACATTCTTATCAAGATAACTAGAGATAAGGGAAACATAAACTATAATTTGCCTGGTTTCAAGAAAACAAAGCCCTTCTTGGTCTTAAAGGAAACAAAACATCTGTTGAGGTCTTACAAACACTTAATGTGCAAGTCCAGATTTCTGCTTCAGGTAGCTTCACATGCTCACTCCTGCCCCCAACCACAGAAGTATCTTGCTGTAGTATTTGTAACTGAGGTAGGAGTGGGAAGAAGGGTGGGTAAGAGCTTATATAGCGTGCCCATTGCTCCTCTTTTCTACTTTGATTCTGAGAATTGTTATGTGGAATTAAGAGTGAATTAAGAATGGTGAAACACAAAGGTTACTTGTGGGTCAGACAAATACTTCTAGTTCTTGATGGAAAGTAATACTGACTAAGAAGAAGAATAAATTTGAGGGTATCACTTATGATAGCAACACCAATGAAATTTGATCAAAAAAGTTTGCTATCACCATCTCTCATTTCCCAGGTCATATCCTCATAATTGTCAAGAATTAGAGGCTGCCAATATCTAATTGGCTGGAGTGGGTGAGGAGAGTAGTGATTGAAGAAGCTCATCTTAGTGTACATAGCAAAGCAATACAAGTTGTGATGGGCAGGAACTGTCTAGCTCAGTTTCAGGAAGCTACCTCAAATTCAAATCTGGATTTTTCTACTTCTTTATGAATGATGTCCTCTCTTTTGGAGTCCAGACTGACTACCTAACTGTGATGGCAAGTTCTTCAAATCAGAACTTCATCATTGTTTTCAACACACACTTGCATGTGATGACAATATCAAGATGGTGACTTAGATTGTTTCTGACTTCAAGCCCCCTCATTAGAAGACCAACAGCCTAAGTCCTCAGCTTACTGCCAAGTACTGCCTGCTGCTTTGCCTAAACTCAGAGTCAAACCAGTCGCACATCCAACTGGGGAACACAGCCTGAGAGCAATTTCTGTGCCCAGCTTGCAGCTCTGCCCAATTGCAAAGTCCAACCAGTGGCACTTCCCTGACAGTTTCAGAAACACAGTATGAAACCTTAGCTACCCAGAGGTGATTGCAGAGCCCAGCTACCTGACTGTGTAGCACAGCCCACAGCCCCACCCAACCAGGGATTCTACACAGTAGTCCCACTTGAATATGAAGCCCAGCAAGCAGGTCCACCCAGCCATGGGGCCTAACAGGTGGCATTCCCACCCCCATAACCTCAGAGAATGAACAGTGGCTTCGCCCAACTAGAGGACCTGATAGAAAACACTGCCTGACTGTGGACACAACCAGCTATCCTGTCCAGTACCCCAACCTGAACTGGCTGGTGAAGATACTTTCCTTCTGAAGCAAACCCATAAAGTCTGGAAAATGAGACTGCTTCATTAAATGTGCAGATATCAATGCAAGGAATCAAAGATCATGAAGAACCAGGCAAACATGACACCACTAAAGGAAACTAATTAAAGCTCCAATAACTGACCCTAAAGAAATGGAAAACTATAAACTGTCTGACAAAGAATTAAGAATAATCCTCTTAAAGCAGTTCAGTGAACTACAAAAACAGACAGACAACTAAATGAAATTAGGAAAACAATGCATGAACACAGTAAGTTCATCAAAGAAGTAGAAACTATTAAAAAAACCCATAAATCCTAGAGCTGAAAAGTACAATGACAAAATGAAAAATTTAATAGAGAGCTTCAAGAGCAGACTTGATCAAGCAGAAGAAAGAATCCATGAACTTGAAAATAGCTCATTTGAAATTATCCAGAGAAAGAAAAAGAAAAAAAAATAGAGAAGGAAGCCTACAGGATTTATGGAATGTCAAGATAACAATATATGCATTATGGGAATCCCAGAAAAAGAAGGGGATAGAAAAATCTATTTAAAGGAAAGATGGCTGAAGACTTTCCAAAAGTGGGGAAATGGACATCCAGATTTATGAGGCCCAAAAGACCCCAAAAAGATTGAATTCGCAAAGGGCTATACAGAGACACTTTATATAATTAAGTTGTCAAAAGTCAAAGACAGAAATGATGTCACCAAGATGGCATAGTAGGAGATCCCAGCCTCCATCCCCCAACAGAGAACAACAATTAGGCAACTGTCCATGAAAAAAATACTGCCCTCTGAGAGCTCTGGAGTTCACTTAAGAAACTTCACTAACACAGTAGAACAAACAGTTTGAGAAAAAACACACGAGAAAGAAAAACAATTTCGTTTTGACTGCATCATCCAATCCTCCAAGCCAGCATTGCTCAGCACCAAAAGGGAATTCCCCAGTTAAAAAAGAGTTTCCCTAGCAGGCAACAGAAGAGCGGGATGAGCAACCAGTTTCTCCAGCTTTTTGGGACACTGCATGAAGGTCCCACTTTGGTTTCACCCCACCCAGAGACCAACAAAGGTGAGATGTATAGAGACAGCTAGGAACAAGGAAGAAAACCAGGGGCTACCAGTAGCAGCAATGCAGCAGAAGTGCTTGCCATTCCCAGTGATATGCTATGTAGACAAACCCAGCAGCTTTTGCCACTGAAGAAACAAATGGCCAGTACAGGCACTGTGGACCCCCTGCAGAATTTACTAGTTTTCACCCCACATCTATCTGCATTCACCATCACTAACCATTTGAGACCCTGCTCACTCTTTCTGCCCTCCCATCCCTACTAGAGCCCAGAAACCACATTAACAGCCAACCCAGGCCTCTGTGGCTACAAGAGTTCAAATGCCAGTCTACACTTATGCAGCTGACTCCCACCACCATGCTTTTGCTTGGGGCTAGTCCCTCCAGCAGTGTGATTGCACACCATCAGCCAGACACCATCACTGGCCTCCACTGCCATGTACCTGACCAGGGAAGACAGTGCAGCCACAGGAGAGCATACTGACACAGGGCTCCTGCAGTTGCTTGTGGGCTCAGATCAGGCCTTGTTTTCTGTCCCTGACATGAAGCCTGCACTCACCTGCAGCTAGCCCCTCCAATTGTGCACCTGCCAAGCTCAACCCCTGTCACTGGCCTCCACTGCCATGCTCCAATGTGAGACCCAGTAGCCATAGTAGTGCATGCTGACAGGCAGGGTCCCCACAACTGTCAGTGTAACTGCAGTTGGCCCTGGCTCTTGCTGCCTGTGTTGGCTGCCACCACTATATGTTTGCAACCAGCACCTACCACTACATTGTCACTTGTAGCTAGCCTCTGAAGCTGAGTGTGTATACATCACTGACTCTGACCACTACCACTGCTTGCTCTGATCCCTACCTGCTGGACCTGGAGATGTTTCTGATACATTCCAACAGCCCTTGCAGCTTCAGTGGACTCCCCACAATGCTTGCCAAGGACCATGCAGTTGTCAAAGGTGTGGACCCCAATGGCTTCAGTCAATGAACCACCTCACCTTCTTGGTGCCACCAGACACCCCTACATTTGATGCCCTGCACCACTAGACCCCAGGTCATAGTACACGTCATAGGCCCCAGGTCATAATACACATCATCATGCCCCCACCCATAGATGTCTTCTGTTACCAAGGTCAGTCCATAGAGTCTAGAAAAAGTGACTGCTTCATCAAATAAGCAGACATACACAAAACTATAGATACCATGAAGAATCGAGGAAACATGATTCCACTAAAGGAATATAGTAAATCTCCAGTAACGACCCAAAAAATGGAGATACAGAAATTGCCTGGCAGAGAATTCAAAATAACTGTTTTAAAGATGCTCAGAGAACACAAGTTAACAATTTAAACATATCAGCAAAACAATACAAAAAAAATAAGTTCAATAAAGAAATAGAAAAAAGTAAAAAAAGAAAACAGAAATTTTAGAGCTGAAAAATACAATGACCAAAGTGAAGAATTCAATAGAGAGTTTAAACAGAAGACTACACCAATCAGAAAAAAAAAAAGAATCATTGACCTTGAATACAGATCATTTGAAATTATCCAGTCAGAGGAATAAAAAAAAAAATGAAAAGGTATGAAAAGCCTACAGGTTTGGGTTTCCCTGGTGGCACAGTGGTTAAGAATCTACCTGCCAGTGCAGGGGACATGGGTTCGAGCCCTGGTCCAGGAAGATACCACATGTCATGGAGCAACTAAGCCTGTGTGCCACAACTACTGAGCCTGCACTCTAGAGTCCGCAAGCCACAACTACTGAGCCTGCATGCCACAACTACCGAAGCCCACGCACCTAGAGCCTGTGCTCCACAACAGAAGACACCGCAATGAGAAGCCCACTCACTGCAACGAAGAGTAGCCCTCGCTCGATGCAACTAGAGAAAGCCCACATGCAGCAGTGAAGGTGCAATGCAGCCAAAAATAAATAAAAATAAAATAAAGGAATGTATATATATATATATATATATATATATATATATATATATATATATAGGCTGCAGGTTTTATGGGACACCATATGAGAAACAATGTACACATCATTGGAGTACCAGAAGGAGAAAAGAGGGAGTAACAAGTAGAAAGCTTATTTAAAGAAATAGTGGCTAAGAACTTCCCAAACCTTTGCAGAGATTAGGACACCAAAGTTCATAAAACTAATAGGTCACCCCCCAAATTTAATCCAA
The DNA here is from genome assembly GCF_963924675.1 of Phocoena phocoena. Classification (NCBI taxonomy): domain Eukaryota; kingdom Metazoa; phylum Chordata; class Mammalia; order Artiodactyla; family Phocoenidae; genus Phocoena; species Phocoena phocoena. The sequence goes on along the minus strand of NC_089240.1, from coordinate 64,552,222 downwards.
AATTGTCTTCTTCAAGACAAATTATATGACTGTCTAAAATCAAAGACAAAGAAAGAATTGTAAAGGAGCAAGATTAAAAAAAATGTTTTTCTCATACAAAGTAACACCCATAGGGCTATCAGTGGATTTATCAGCAGAGACCTTAAAGGCCAAGGGAGAATGGAATGATATATGTAAAGTGCTGAAAGAAGGAAACTGAAAACCAAGAATACTTCACCCAGTAAAGTTGTCCATCAGAAATGAAAACAATGTGAAGAATTTCCCAAACAAATAAAAAGCTGAGGGAGTTCATCACCACTAGACATTCCACACAAGAAATGCTGAAAGGATTTATTCAAGCTGAAATACAAGGATGCTAAATAGTACATGAAAACATATGAAAATAAACAACATACTGGTAAAGGCAAGTATATGGTCAGATTCAGAATACTCATGTACTGTAGTAACATGGTCTCAGCATATATAAAAGATTGAAATTATGTCAAGTATCTTTTCTGACCAGAATGGTATGAAAGTAAAAATCAACAACAGGAAAAAAGCTAGAAAATTCACATATATGTGGAAATGAAAAAACACTCTCCTGAACAGTCAATGAATCAAAGATGAAATTAAAAATTCTAGACCTAAAATTTATAGGAAACTGCAAAAGACCTCAAATAACCAAAGCAACACTGAGAAAGAAGAACAAAGTAGGAGGCATAACACTTCATGATTTCAAGCTATACTATAAAGCTATAGTAATCAAAGCTGTATAGTACTGACATAAAAACAGACAAATAGACCAATGGAACAGAATTGAGAGCCCAGAAGTAAACACAAGTACATATGTTCAACTAATATTTGACAATGGAGCCAAGATTGCTCAATGGAAAATAGACAATATCTTCAATAAATGGTCTGGGAAATTTGATATTCACATGGAAAAGAATGAAACTAGGCCCTACATTACACGATTCACAAAAACTAAATCAAAATGGATTAAAGACTTATAAGACCTGAAACTATGAAACTTCTAGAAGAAAATATAGGGAAAAGGCAACTTGACAAGGGTCTTGACAATGATTTTTTGGATCTGACATGTAAAGCACAAGCAAAAAAATAAACAAGTAAGACTATATAACACTAAAAAGCTTCTGCACAGCAAAAGAAACAATCAACAAAGTGAAGAGACAACTTATGAAATAGAAAAACTATTTGCAAACCATATATCTGATAAAAGGCTAATAACCAAAATATATAAAGAACTCATACAACTCAGTAGCAAAAAAAAAAAAAATCCCACAGGAAAACAACAACAACAACAAAACCCAAAACCAATATGATTAAAAAATAGGCAGAGAGAAAAAAAACACTATAGACATTACTCAAAGAGATTACTTAAGAAGGAGAATAGGAGAAGGTTGTGGGTGGAATCCTAGAGAGCAATGTCATTGAATGACTGTGTTTATGGGGAGAGGTGTAAGAAACTGAAAAGCCCAGGAAACCCAAAGAGGAGAGTTTCAAGCAACTCCACCCTGGTGTAGTCTCCAGGTCACTGGAAATCCCTGCCTTTTCACCTCAGGCAAATGGCCACATTGCCTCTCATGTGCCTAATCCTTCAGGTCAATACATGTTCCTCCACAGTCTTTCCAGTCCCCTAGTGATGTAAAATCAACCCATCTTGAGTTTCTTTACCTCAGCATACTTCTGGGTGACTGGATAATTAAAGTTTTCAAGAAATTTGAACTACTGGGTTAATGATATAACAGGTAATACTCTTATTGTAACAACTGCATGCGCTCAAAGGAGCGTTAATGTCAGAATTCTCGCCCCTCAGCAGTTCCCTTGGCAGAAGGGCATACCATGACCTCTCTCAAATTGGACCAAATAAGAGATGAGTTACTTCACCATATTCTGTTCAAATTCATATAATCTTTTGTTGTCTTCACAATGAAGGTATTTCTCAATAAATTTATCTTCAATTTAAAAAAATAGGCAGAGGATCTGAATAAACAATTTTCTAAAGAAGACATGCATATGGCCAAAATATACATGAAAAGATGCTCAACATCACTAATCTTCAAAGAAATGCAAATCAAAAGCATGAGATATCACCTCACACCTGTTAGAGTGTTTCTTCTCAAAAAGACAAAAAAATAACTGGTGGTGTGGATGTGGAGAAAAGAGCACACTTGTGCACTATTTGTGAGATTATAAATTGATGAAACCAGTAAGGAAAATAGTATGGAGGATCCTCAAAATTAAAAAGAACTACCACATGATCTAGCAGTTCCACTTCTGCTAATATATCCAAAGGAAATGTAAGCACTAACTCAAAAAGATACATGCACCCCCATGTTAATAGCAGCATTATTTACAATAGCCAAGACATGGAAACAACCTAAGTGTCCATCGATGACTGAATGGGTAAAGAAGTTGTGGTATAAATAACAAAGGAACATTATTCAGCCGTAAAAAACGAGGAAATCCTGCATTTGTGACAACATGGATAGACCTTGAGGGCACTATGCTAAGCAAAATGTCAGACAAAGAAATGATTTCATTAATATGTGAAATATAAAAAAAACCATAGAAAAAGAGACAAGATTTGTGGTTACTGGTGGCAGAGAGTGGAGGAGGGGAAATTAGAGGAATATGATTAAAAGGCACACACTATCAGTTATAAGATAAATAAGTACAAGGGCTGTAATGTACAACATGATGACTATAGTTACCACTTGTATATTTATGAAAGTTGTTAGAGAGTAAATACTAAGATTTCTCATTACAAAGATATTTTTTCCATTTCTTTTTTGTATCCATATGAGATGATGAATCTTAACTAAACTTATGTAGTAATCATTTGCAATATATATAAGTCAAACTTCTATGCTGTATACCTGAAACTCACACAGTGAAGTATGTCAATTATATCTCAATAAAACTGGAAAAATAGCATAAGCTCATATTAACAATAAAATGTGTTTAGTGAGCACCAACAAAAAATCTAGGGTGATATCACCAAGATGGTGATATAGATAGTTTCTGACTTTACTCCCCCTCACAAAAGGAAAAAATTAACAACTGCTCAAGGACAAGACACCACTGAGAGAATCCCAGAACACTGAGGTGAAGCTGAAGCACAACCTTACACCACAGAGACAAAGACAGACTGCATTAGAAGGGTAAGAGAAATGGCTACATGCTAACTGCATTGCCCCTTCCAAGCACAGCACCAAGTAGAGAGGTCTCCCCTGAGCCTATGCTTCTTTCAGTGGGAAAAGAGAGCCTGGGGGAACATACAACGGCCCCAAGCATTGTGGGTCACTTTGTGGGAGCCCCCTCCCTAGTCTTTCCTCCTAGGGATTTCAGGAGAATCTGTGGGGTTCAACCACTGGTAGTCTGTGACAGAGAAGGAGGAAGGGGCTTGCAACAACCAGCACTTGGATCTTGGCAAACTGAGTTCCTACCCACAGAGACCAAGTAGCAGTCCCAGTCATCAGTTTTGTTCATCCACAGAACCAAGTCAGTGGCATGCTCTGACCAGAGAACTTGGTGGGGTGCAGGTCTGCCTGATTAGGATCCTCAAATGAAGATTTTGCCAGTCCTGGATTCTGCTTTGTCCACAATAAGGCAAAGGAGCTGAGTCATAGCCCCACACAATACAAAGTATATCTACAAGCCCTATCTTAACAGAAGGGCTGGCAAGAACATCTGCAATACACTTTGCTGTGTAACCCAGCAAGGTAGAGCTGAGAATCAGGTGGACAGAACTGATAGCCCTCAGAGCAAAACAAGTACTGGGCATGGAAAGTTCTCCTGCTATCCCCAGGCAAGGGAATTAATTCATAGCCACACCTGTTGCCAAGTGTAGCTCCCAGCCTCACCCAACCAGAAAGCCTGTTCAAGAAAATTTGGGGGAGTTGTCTGAAGTGGGCCCTCCTTGTCCCGCCCAAGCTGGAGAGCTGAGTCATAACCTTCCCTGCAGTAGAACATGGTTCCTGGCCCCATGTAACCAGAAGGGGTGGTGAGAATTCTTGGAAGCTGCATAACCCACCAATGCTCAAGCCAAGAGGTGGGTGAGTAGACACAATAGTCTTCAGAGCAAAGCCAATGGCCCTATTTGACCATGAAGCAGACAGTCTTGAGTCAAGACCACAAAAAAAAGCATTGCTAGCCTTGCAGCTGCTTTTCTCACTGCACCCAGGCAGGAAAAATAATTTATAGCCCTGTTCACTATTTAATACAGCCTTCAGCCCACTCAAACAGTGAACATAACAAGAACACACAGGAAACTGTGTAGTCCATCCAACAGATCCGCTTACAGTGGCACACGAACAGAAATCACAGCTCATGGCTTTCACACTCTGCAGAATAAAATCAGTGACCTCACTTGACAAGGGAATCCAGTGCACACTCTTGCTTGATCTGGTTCCCCAAACAACATGCTATACAAGCCCTGGGGCATGTCCTGCTGTCCCACCAGAGCAGGGAAGCTATCCTTCTATAAATATTCCAATAAATTGTAGAGGAAGGAATACTTCCAAACTCATTTTATGAAGCCAGAATCACCCTGATACCAAAACCAGACAAAAATATGACCAAAAATGGAAATTACAAACCAATATCACTGATGAACATAGAAGCAAAAATCCTCAACAAGCTGAATCCACCAATACATTAAAAGGATCATACATTGTGATCAAGTGAGACTTATCCCAGGAATGCAAGGATGGTTCAGTATCAGAAATTCAATCGATGTGATGCATACACCACATTAACAAATTGAAGAGTAAACACAGTATTTTCATTTCAATACATATAGAAAAACTTTTGAGAAAATTCAACATCCGTTTATGATAAAAACTCTCCAGAAAATGAGTATAGAGGGAACATAGCCCAATATAATAAAGGCCATATATGATAAGCCCACAGCTAACATCATACTCAATGTTGAAAAGCTGAAAGCAATTCCTCTACGATCAAGAACAAGATAAGGATGCCCACACTTGCCACTTTTATTCAATATGGCAGTGGAAGTCCTAGTCACGGCAATCAGACAAGTAAAAGAAATAAAAGGAATCCAAACTGGAAAGGAAGAAGTAAAACTGTTCACTGTTCACAGATGACATGATACAATACATAGAAAACCCTAAAGAAGGCACCAAAAAAACCACTAGAGCTCACCAGTGAATTCAATAAAGTTGCAGGATACAAAAGTAATATGCAGAAATCTGCTGCCTTTCTATACACTAACAGTGAACTACCAGAAAGAGAAATTAAGGAAACAATCCTATTTACCATAACATCAAAAAAGAATAAAATGCATATGAATAAACTGACCTAAGGAGGTTAAAGATCTGTAACTGGAAAACTATATGACAAAGATGAAAGAAATTGAAGATGACACAAACAGATGGAAAGAAATACAGTGTTAATGAATTGGAAAAATTAATATTGTTAAAATGACCCAGGCACTCTACAGATTCAATGTAATTCCTATCAAAATACCAAAGGCATATTTCACAGAATTGGAACAATTAATTTTAAAAATTGTGTGGAAACATAAATGACCCCAAATAGCCAAAACAATCTTGAGAAAGAACAGAGAACAGAGCTAGAGGTATCACGCTCCCTGATTTCAGACCATACTACAAATCTACAGTGATCGAAGTAGTATAGTACTGGCACAAAACAGACACAGATCAATGGAACAGAATAGAGAGCTCAGAAATAAACCCACGCACCTATGGTCAATTAATCTATGACAAAGGGGATGAGAATAAATAATGGAGAAAAGACAGTCTCTTCACAAGTGGTGCTGGAAAACCTGAACAGCTTCATGTAAAAGAATGAAATTAGAACATTTTCTAACACCATATACAAAAATAATATAAAAATGGATTAAAGATCTGTATGTAAGGCCAGAAACCATAAAACACCTAGAAGAAAACATAGGAAGAACACTGACACAAATCATGGTAATATTTTTGGGATCGGTCTCCTAAAGCAAAAGAAACAAAGGCAAAAATAAACAAATGGGACCTAATTAAACTTAAATGCTTTTGCACAACATAGGAAACCATTGACAAAACAAAAAGGCAGCCTACTGAATGGGAAAAAATATTTGCAAATGATATGACTGATTAGGAGCTGATATCCAAAATATATAAACAGCTCATATAATTTAATATTTTAAAAAGAACCTGATTTTAAAATGGGCAAATGACCTGAATAGACATTTTTCCAAGGAAGACATATAGATGGCCAAAAAGCACATGAAAAGTTGCTCAACATTGCTAATCATCAGGGAAATACAAATCCCTATGAGGTATCACTTCCTACCTGTCAGAATGGCTATCATCAAAAAGTCGACAAATAACAAATGTTGGAGAGGGTGTGGGGAAAAGGGAACCCTCATATATTGTTGGTGGGAATGTAAATTGGTGCAGCCCCTTTTGAAAACAGTATTGGGTTCCTCAAAAAACTAAAAATAGAACTCTCATATGATTTAGCATTACCACTGCTGTGTATATATCTTAAGAAAACAAAAATACTAATTGAAAAATATACATACACCCCAATGTTCATAGCAGCATTATTTACAATAGCCAAGACATAGAAGAAGCAACCTAAGTGTCCATCAACATATGAATGGATAAAGAAGATGTGGCATATATATATATATATATATATATATATATATATATATATATACACACACACACGCATATACACACAATGGAATATTACTCAATCATAAGAATGAAGTTCTGTTCTTTGCAACATGGATGGACCTAGAGGATATTATGCCAGACAGAGAAAGACAAATACTATATGTTATCACTTATATGTGGAATCTAAAAATAAAAGAAACAAATATATATAACAAAACAGAAACAGACAGATATAGAGAACAAACTAGTGGTTATCAGTGGAGAGAAGGAAGGAGGGAGCTGCAAGATAGCAGTAGCGGATTAAGAGATACAAACTACTATGCATAAAATAAATAAGCAGCAAGTATATATTGTACAGCACAGGGGAGTATAGCCATTATTTTGTAATAACTTCAAATGTAGTATAATCTATAAAATATTGATATCTATTATATATAATCTACAAAAATATTGAATTCCTATGTTGGGCACCTAAAACTAATATAATACTGTAAATGAACTATATTTCCTTTTTTAAAAAAAGAGAAAAAGAATAAAGGTAAAGTGTTTACAGTCTCAAGTCAGTAATTAGTTAATATGCAAAATGGTTTTGTTTTCCAAAAGAAAAACCACTATGAAAATAAAATATAGGAAGAATGAAAATAAATGAGCAAACCAAAATATAAGCACTCTAGCAAATTCTTTGTCACACAAGCCTCAACAGTGGAAAGGAGCTCAAATTTTTGTGGGATACAGAGATGAGCGCAAATACTGGTTCTTCTTTCTGGACTTATGAGCCCACTTCTAAATACTTTCAGTGGTAAAAGTTCAATTTTTGGATTTGAATAAGAGGCAAAAAAATTACATTAGTCTTTAACCATTTTTAACTATGTTTGGTTAAAAGGTAAGTAATTTTACCCCTCCCCCTATAGATATAATAACCAATGGAAATAAGTCAACTATTTTAACATTTCCTTTGCTAATTGAATGTTGCAAATATCAAAAGTTGAAAATTTCAGTATAATGTTTCACATAAATGTGACCCAATAATGTGAAAATGTTAGAAAAATTAATGTCCTGTCCTGGTACCTTATGTCAAAAGATTAAATAATGAGGACTAGCCTCAATTATTTTAAACAGAATTCTGAGTAGTTCTATTTTGTAGGGAGAACTAAAATATTACCAGATTTACTATATTATTTTAATTAAATATCAAAATGCTTCTAAGAAAACAACATATCTTATGGATGGCAGTTTGAGCCACACAATAAGTGGCAGCCACTACTAGTGACTTCTGAAAAGCTGGTACAATCATATTTAAATGTTGGAATTATTAGAAAACAAAAAATTCAGGGAACCAATGGTTCCTTTACACCAAAACCTCTTGTTCCTCTCTCCAATGTTTATATTTGAAAATCACTTTTTACCTCCCAGCAATAATAATGCATTTTCATTTCTGGAAATTGACCAAGAGCAATACATGGCTTCCCAAGCGTATGTATTGCGATGAAATCATTGTGATATTTCTGCATACTGTTAAATGGGGGAAAGTAAGAAAGTGGTATTATGAGGATGACCAAAGCAAGCTAAAGCCACAGAATTCAGAACTTAAACTAGGCTTGAGTCTCATAGGCCTTATTTCATGTGGGAAGAGAGATCAGCCATATATTCCCTAATGATTTGGTTTCAAGGACTCCTGGAACAAACCCTTTTTTCTGTACTCCCTGGCCAAGTGGGTAGCCCAAATGCAAGATGATTTTTCTGGGCCTTTGCCCAGGTAGTAACTTGTAACTGAGTCAAGCATAAATGAGAAAACCTTGAGGACAGCTGGGAGCTGGGGTGTGTTCAGAGATCCAGCCTTAAACTATGCTGAACTCACGCACTCTTACCAAGTGAGTATCTAGAGTTGAGGTCTGGGAGAACACTGTCTCCCCTAATCAGGGACTAAGAATCCTGACCCACACTCACTTTCCATGACCCAGTGGCTTCCTCTCATGGCAGATGATTCAAGTGAAGCCGGTAGTCAGGGCAAAGAATGCCTTTGGCCACCAGCACTGTGAGAGCCACTCCTTCAGCATTTAGAATTACCACAGAAATCTACTGGTGACATTAAGATCCACAGTCATGTATTATCTTTGAGTTGTGGCTAAGTAAGCACTAGGTCAGTAGGACAAGCACCTCACCAGGTCACTTCCTGCCTCTCCTCTGCCTGCTTAAGAATGCAGCAAACCTTTTGGATGAACTCTGCCTCCTATAGGATGATGACACCTACCATATATTCTCATCCCCTCACCTAGGAATAGAATGGATGGAATAGAATGATCAAATTCTGGGGGATTGATTGGAAAAGTCTCAGGAGATTCTATGTGAAAATTTAGACAAAGGTCTTTCTAATCAGCTGGAATTAACTGTCATGTTAGAAGTACAAAAAGTATATCATTTATAGTAGAGTTTACCTATCTCATAGGATTGTTGTGGAAATAAAAGTGCAATGTCCACACAAAGGGCTATATATGTAATGAAGGCATAATAAATATAAGGACTCATTCTTTTTATCATTTTAGCAGTAAGGAAATAAAGGTCAAAAGAGTTAATTAAGCATGTCCAGGTCAAACAGTATTCATGAAGTGGAGACATGATTCAAATGGAAATCTTTCAGAATTCAGTGCCTGCCCCACTCTGTGATATCTTTTCTTACCCTTATGTGATATTGTTTTCCCTGACCCCCCAACTTCAGCTATGTGCTCATCTTCCCACATTCTTCAGGTCAGACAAGAGCTCTGCTTTCCATTCAGTCACTCACACTAGAAACTATAGCAAGAAAATGAAACAAAGGGGAAATTCAGTCAGAAGGGTACCAGTGACCAATACTTAAATGCAGTGCTTGTCCAGTGTAACAAAAGAAAAATTATGCTACCTATAACTTTTCTCAATAATAATAGAGTCTGTAATCAAGTAGATAACGCACATAAGTGACAAGCTCCAGGTGCTGCAGCTGTTCCCCAAATTGTATTCTTGGATGCCTTTATTTAATTCTGCAAACATTGTTCTCTCTGTAACTACTTCTACATTCATGCTATCACTGGCCTAGTGAAACCTCTCTTTGTTTACTGCCTGAATGAAGGCAGAAGTTATCAAAACTCTTTCAATTGCCATTCCTCTCCTATATCTATAATCCAAACACAGGTGAGAGGAGAAATGGAAATGCATATTTAAGCACAAGATGATTGCTCCTAAGTATGACCATTCACAAAGTTAAGTCTAACATACTAACATGGCATAAAATGAAATCCATGATCTGTTACCTAGCCCCTGCTTTTCATCCTGCCTTTTACTTCATCACTTGCCTTTGATTTTTTTTAACATCTTTATTGGAGTATAATTGCTTTACAATGGTGTGCTAGTTTCTGCTTTATAACAAAGTGAATCAGTTATACATATACATATGTTCCCATATCTCTTCCCTCTTGTGTCTCCCTCCCTCCCACCCTCCCTATCCCACCCCTCTAGGTGGTCACAAACCACCGAGCTGATCTCCCTGTGCTATGCGGCTGCTTCCCACTAGCTATCTATTTTACGTTTGGTAGTGTATATATGTCCATGCCACTGTCTCACTTTGTCACAGCTTACCTTTCCGCCTCCCCATATCCTCAAGTCCATGCTCTAGTAGGTCTGTGTCTTTATTCCGGTCTTACCCCTAGGTATATCATGACCTTTTTTTTTTCTTAGATTCCATATATATGTTTTAGCATACAGTATTTGTTTTTCTCTTTCTGACTTACTTCACTCTGTATGACAGACTCTAGGTCCATCCACCTCACTACAAATAACTCAATTTCATTTCTTTTTATGGCTAAGTAATATTCCATTGTATATATGTGCCACATCTTCTTTATCCTGGGCATATACCCTGAGAAAACCATAATTCAAAAAGACTCATGCACCAAAATGTTCATTGCAGCTCTATTTACAATAGCCAGGACATGGAAGCAATCTAAGTGCCTTTGATTTCTTAGCAATTTTCTCTCAAGGATCCCAGAAATGTTTGTACTCCATGAGTAAAACACATTCCTTTAGCACTTTTTGCCATTAATTTCAATGTCAAAATGTGTCTAAGGGGCTTATGGGTTCTGGACTTGTTTGTAGTGTGTGTATGTGTATGTTTATGTATGTCTGCTTATGTTGATCAGCCAGGTCTTCAACAGAAAAGAGAAAGTGAGGTCACAGTTAGTAAAGGAATTATTTACACAGATGTGGCCAGAGAGTCAGGAAAGCTGAAAGGAGATAAAGACAGTAACCCAAAGTTAAAAATAGCAGGAAATCCACTACCACTCCTGGGCCTAAAGGAGCAAATGGAGGGAGTCTATAATTTGTTATTTCTATGGATAAAGCATTCATGAATTGCTTCTACAGTAAGAAATTTGTGCTTAAGCATGAAAAAAACTCAATGTGGAGGAGTAGAGACTTAAGGAAAATATCATTATTGAAACATGGATCTTGTATTCTCAAAAGTCAATGATCAGCTAATGTCTGAGATGGTTTTATTTTCCTCAAGAAAAACTGATATGTGAGTAAAATACTGGAGAATACTTTTTTAAAGATAGCATTAAAAAATTCTAATACACATCCCTTCCTCATACCAGCCTCAACAATGATTAGGAGATCAGTTTTTGTGGGAGACAGAAGTAAGAGCAAGTCCTTGCGCTTTCACTCATTGGTTAAGTGTCCATTTTGGTTTAGAGTTTCAGACCCCATACCAAAATTTATGAACCTACTAAATCTACTTAAGAAAGTAAGTGGTCCATTTTAAGTTTATTTTTTAAAGGCTGATTTTTGGTTTGGGATAAAAGGGAAAGAATGTATTACATTAATGGTTAAGAACAAAGTGAGTAATCCAAGTAGTATTCACAGGGCCCTTGCAGGAATAACTGATGGAAATGAACCAGCTCCACAGTTCACATAATTTTACCAAGATAAGTAAATGGAAAAGAGACAGTTCAGTGTGTCACATGAATGCACTCCTATAGCCCCAATAATTTGGAATACTATTAGAAAAGATTATGTATTTTCCAAGTAGCAAGTGTCAACAAGTTTAAATAATGAGGACCATCCTTAATTATATTAAGCACTGCCATTGATCGTTCTCTGTTGAGTGAAAATGAAAGAGGAAAATAATAAAACAGGGTAAGCTTAAATTTTATGAAGTAAACCATAATAATTAATTTAATTTAATTATCAGTAAACTTCTAAGATTTTATTTTCTCTCAATACCAGCTTTAATGAAAAAGGAAGTGTTGAATGTTATTAAGGATTTCTGGAAAGCAGTTATAATCATTTTTAAATGGTGACCTCATTCTGAAAAAAAAACTTCAATGGCTACCTGTAATGACCTTAATCAAGTCACAAATATTAGGAAACATATAAATTTAGAATTGGGAAGTACTTCAAATAAGATCAAAGTCAAGATTGTTCTTTTTGAGATCAATATATGTTTAATTCTTAATGCATTCACGGTTTCAAAGAAAGTAAATGAAAATAATCTGCCTGTATGTTTGCTATTCGTTGATCATTTTGCTGCTAACAAAACTATGAAAAGCTTTTCTGTGAAATGCCCTGGAGAGCATAGCACTGGAAATTTTCTTCAGCTTCTCATTTTAACCATGGAAAGTATTACAAAAACTTTTGCCACATCATCACAGATGTATATTTTCTTTAATAATTTGTCTGTTATTTGTATGCCAGAGACACTTTGTAAGCCCAGTTGTAAGGAGAGTAGTGTCAGGGTAAAATTGAGCATTGAACTTGGAGGTAGCTTTCCAAGATATCTTCCTGAATCACCACACCAGCGAATAGAATCTGTATCACACATCTTCAAAACGAATTTCATTTTCCAATCACTGTGGTTTGTTATCTTACAGGTAATATGAAAAGGCACTTCTAGAATTACAGTATCTGGGACTGTCTCCAAGGACAGCCTCATGTTTCCATAACCTGGAGCCTCTCGTTCAATTTTAATTGTCTGTAGCATTGCCATTTCACCTAGATTTCTTTTCCACACTATATCCAATTTTCCCATTTTGCTAGTCCTCTAATGGTAGCAGCTTTTTCTGAAAATTCCTGCTTGAGCTGAAGCTGGTATAAATACTGGCATCCTTCCATTGACTACAAAAAGTTCTCGTTCCAAAGGTACACTCATCTTCTCCAGCCTGATAGACAGTATTTAATTCTGCCCCAGTGTACATTTCAGACGGCTTTAAGGAAACCTTTTGTATAAAGACAGTTGAAGATGAAATATTCTGAATCTGGATTTCAAGAAACAAGTCACTCATCTCTGAATTATAAAACTTAGTTTTAACTTCAAATGGTGAGAGGAATGAAAGTAGCACAGTTTCATTAAAAACATCTTTCCTTCCACACTGTGTTGAATAGATACTGAACCCACAGGGACAACTCTTCCAATGTCTATTACTTTGTCATAGATGACACCATCAGTACAACAATTGGATGCAAGTTCTGCCACAGCCATGGAGACTGAGAGGTGTGAAGGCTGAGTACTTGTCTGAAAATTAGTGTTTGCAATATGATTTTTACAACTTAATTTCAATCACTGGGAATTCTCACATAAATAGAATTATTTTTCCTCTCACAACATAGTTCTAAGGATTTATGATGAATTCAAACTTTCCCCCAGTTATTGACATTGCTGGTGGAGGGTCACCTGTCATGATCTGGTTAGAGAAATTACTAGGTATGTTATTATCTTCACCTGTGGCTGAAAAGTTGGTGCATAAATTATGCTTAGTAGACAGAATCATTTTGACTATCAGAAAGATCTCCTGTAATGGATTCCCTTCCACTTTGACCACAACTTTGCCCCAATGTTTTAAAAAGCAACTGAGGTTTAATCAGGTATGACAGGATGACAGACACAGAGACAACTGCTTTTGAAAGGTTTATTAGTCTTGACCTAAAATAAACAGACTGCCAGTTATTTCTCCAGGCAAAATGTGTTTATTTGGGATCAGCAAAGAGTTGTAGTTCGAGATCTGCAACCATGGTGAGCCATGTATAAGTGCCCATATAGCAAGGGAAGGAGAACTCTTATAGAAAGGGAAAAGGAAGTTTGGAGGGGTACAGTAAACAGAGTCCATGGCTTTTCATTGGCTGAATTGTTGTCAGGAAAGAAGAGCTCTTCCTTCCTTTCATTGGCCTTTCCTAACATTGCAAGACATACCGCCCTTTTCCGGGCTATCAACTTTAATTGAGGTTTCTGCTTATTAATTTTTTACTTTTTATACATATATTTATTTAAGTTTTTCTGAATTTTTTATTGAAGTATAGTTGATTTACAATGTTGTGTTAGTTTCAGGTGTACAGCACAGTGATTCAGTTATATACATATATATATATTCTTTTTCAGATTCTTTTCCATTATAGGTTATTACAAGATATTGAATATAGTTCCCCATGCTATACAGTAGGAGTTTGTTATTTATCTATTTTATTTATAGTAGTGTGTATCTGTTAATTCCAAACTCCTAATTTATCCCACATCCCTTTCCCCTTCAGTAAACATATATTTGTTTTCTATGTCTTTGAGTCTGTTTCTGTTTTGTAAATAAGTTCATTTGCATCATTTTTTAGATTCCACATATAAGTGATATCATGTGATATTTATCATCCTCTGACTTACTTCACTTAGTATGATCATCTCTAGGCCCATCCATGTTGCTGCAAATGGCATTATTTCATTGTTTTTTATGGCTGAGTAATATTCCATTGCATATATATACCATATCTACTTTATTCATCTGTCAATGGACACTTAGAACACTTGCTTCCATATCTTGGCTATTGCAACTAGTTCTGCTATGAACATTTGGGTGCATGCATCTTTTCAAATTAGAGTTTTTGTGTTTTCTGGATATATGCCCAGGAGTGGGATTGCTGGATCATATAGTAAATCTATTTTTAATTTTTTAAAGAACCTCCATACTCTTCTCTGTAGTGGTTGCACTAATTTATATTCTGACCAGCAGGGTAGGAGGTTTCCCTTTTCTCCACACTCGCTCCAGCATTTATTACTTGTAGACTTTTTAATCATGGCCATTCTGACTGGTGTGAGGTGAAACCTCATTATAGTTTTGATTTGCATTTCTCTAATAATTAGCGATTTAAGCATCTTTTCATGTACCTGTTGGGCATCTGTACATCTCTAGAGAAATGTCTGTTTAGGTCATCTGACCATTTTATGATTAGGTTGTTTGTTTTTTTTTTATGTTGAGCTGTATGAGCTGTTTTATTTTAGAACTTAATCCCTTGTCAATCAAATCATTTGCAAATATTTTCTCCCATTCAGTAGGTTGCCTTTTTGTTTGTTTATGGTTTCCTTTGCTGTGCATAAACTTTTGAGTTTAATTAGGTCCCATTTATTTATTTTTGTTTTTGTTTCCATAATTCTGGGAGGTGGGTCAAAAAAGATCTTGCTGCGATTTATGTCAGAATGTTCTGCCTATGTTTTCCCCTAAGAGTTTTATAGTATCTGGCCTTACATTTAGGTCTTTAATCCATTTTGAGTTTATTTTTGTGTATGGTGTTAGGGAGTGTTCTAATTTCATTCTTTTACATGTAGCTGTCCAGTTTTCCCAACACCACTTGCTGAACAGACTGCCTTTTCTCCATTGTATATTCTTACCTCCTTTGTTGAAGATTGATTGACCATAGTTGTGTGGGCTTATTTCTGGGCTCTCTATTGTGTTCCATTGATCCATATGTCTGTTTTGCGCCAACACCACACTGTTTTGGTTACTGTATCTTTACGGTGGTGTCTGAAGTCTGAGAGGGTTATGCCTCTATCTTTGTTCTTTCCTCTCAGGATTGCTTAGGCAATTCTTGGGCTTTTGTGGCTCCATATAAATTTTAAGATTATTTGTTCTAGTTCTGTGAAAAATGGCATGGGTAATTTGATAGGGATCACATTAAATCTGTACACCTCTTTGGGTAGTATTGACATTTAACAACATTAATTCTTCCAATCCAATAGCATGGGATATCTTTCCATTTTTTGAATCCTCTTTAATTTCCTTTCTTAATGTTTTATAGTTCTCAGCATATGTCTTTCACCTCCTTGTTCAGGTTTATTCCTAGATTTTTTTTTGGTGTGATTTTAAAAGATATTGGTTTTGGGGGGAGGTTTTTTTGGTTTTTTATTAGGAAAAAAAGTTCATTTAATGAGCTCCAGGGAACACTCAGCCTGCTGCCATACTAACTCATGAATTACAATGGATTGCTGGTAAGCAAGACAAGAAAACAGGGAACAAACAAAACAAACAAAAATCAAGACATTGTTTCTTACTGAACTCTTCTCAAATGAGATCAAGCAATTATGGTTAAACGCCACAGCTGTAAATCATTTCTGCTCCTAGAGAGGTTAGAAAGGGCTTATAATATTTACCCTTTTTTTTCAGACAGAATTTAGGTCTGAGCAAAACCTTTTGTGTCCTCCAACCTCAAAGTTTATTAGGGATGGAAGTCCAAATTTGCTGTCACATACCATTAAAAGAATCTCATGAGCAGAGAGTCAAACTAATTTTGGAATATATGAATTATGCCCAGTGGTATTTTAAATAGATTTTAAACTAAAATATATAAATAAATTTTTACTAATCTATATGACTCTGGGTTCTGAAACTTCTACATGTCACATGCATGATACATAACACACAATGTCAGCCCCAGTACAGAGAAAACACTCTAATGAAGCAAGCCAAAGAAACAAGTTTCAAACAAGGTAAAGTGATGTGTAGACAAGGAGTTTTCAATTCTTTCCTGTCATGCTGAAGCTTCCAGCTCCTGAATAACAGCACATGTTTCCCTTGCCCTAGACACCCAAGAGTATGTCTCCTCTCTTGGGCATAAGAATCTCTAGAGTTACATATGTGTAGTAAACAGTGGACCCAGCTGGCATACTCACAATGACCAAATTGTGTTGATCGTACTTTAAACCAATGCATCACTCCACGATGAAGTTGCAATAAATGATATATTTGCTTTCCAGACATGAATGAGATGCCTTACTGGATATACTTCAGGAAGGCCAGAGAAACTGGAATAATTTACTGGTGAATTTCTTTCAGGATAGCCCATGATTTATCTAGAATATAATCTTTACATATCTGGATCCTTCAAACTAGACCAAAGGGAAAATCTGGGCTGCAAGGCTCAATTAGAAATGTGGGATGCTGTTATGCTGACAACCAGTGTTCCCTGACCTGTATCTTCTGAGACTAGAACCCAGTGTGGTGGATGACCAATTCATGAGTTTTTTTTTACATTCCCTTTCTGATATTTCATTATTAGTGTAAAGAAATGCAACAGATTTCTGAGTGTTCAATCCTGTTTCTTGCTACTTTGCTGAATTCATTTATTAGATCTAATAGATTTTGTGTGGAGTCCTTAGGGTTTTCTATATATAATATCATGTCACCTGCATATAGTGACAATTTTACCCCTTCCCTTCCAATTTGGATACCCTTTATTTCTTTTTCTTATCTCACTGCTGTAGCTAGGACTTCAAATACTATGTTGAATAGAAGTGGTGAGAGTGGGCATCCTTGTCTTTTTCCAGGTCTTAGCAGGAAGGCTTTCAACTTTTCACCATTGAGTATTGTATTGGCTGTGGGTTTGTCATAAATGGCTTTCATTATGGTGAGATATGTTTCCTCTATACCCACTTTGGTAAGAGTTTTTATCATGAATGTATGTTGACTTTTATCAAGTGCTTTTCCTGCATCTAATGAGATGATCATGTGGTTTTTGTCTTTTCTTTTGTTGATGTGGTATATTACATTGATTGACTTGCCTCTTTTAAACCATCCTTGTGAACTTGGGATGAATCCCACTTGGTCGTGGTGTATGCTCTTTTTTCTGTGTTGTTGGATTTGGTTTGTTAATATTTTGTTGAGAATTTTGCATCTATATTCATCAGACATATTGGCCTGTAATTTTCTTTTTGGTAGTGTCTTTATCTGGTTTTGGTATCAGGGTGATGGTGGCTTCATAGAATGACTTTGGGAGTGATCACTACTCTTCAATCTTTTGAAAGAGTTTGAGAAGGATTGATATAAGTTCCTTTTATGTTTGGTAGAATTCTCCAGTGAATCCATCCATTCCTGAACTTTTGTTTGCAGAGAGTTTTTGGTTTTTGTTTTTTACAAATTCTATTTCAATTCTAGTGATTGGTCTGTTCAAATTATCTATTTCTTCCTGATTCAGCTTTGGTGGGCTATATGTTTCTAGAAACTTGTAACTTTCTTCTGGGTTGTCCAATTTGCTGGCAAATAATTGTTGACAGTATTCTCTTATGGTTCATTGTATTTCTGTGGTATCACTTGTAATTTTTCCTCTTTCATTTCTTATTTAGTTTATTTAGGTCATCTCTCTTTTCTTTTTGGTAAGCCTGGCCAGAATTTTGTCAACTTTTTTTTATCCTTTCAAAAAACCAGCTCTTGATTTTATTGATTTTTTTCTACTTTAAAAATTTTTTTCTATTTTTATTCCCTCTCTGATCTTTATTATTTCCTTCCTTCTGATGACTTTGGGTATTGTTTGTTCCTCTTTTACTACTTCTTTTTGGTGGTAGGTTAGGTTGCTTATTTGAGATTTTTCTTGTTATTTGAAGAAGGCCTGTGCCATTATGTATTTCCCTTTTAGGACTGCTTTTGCTGCATCGCATAGATTTTACGTGGTTGTGTTTCCATTGTCATTTGTCTCTAGGTATTTTTAAATTTCCTCTTTGATTTCATTGTTGGCCCATTGGTTTTTCAGTAGCATGTTGTTTAGTCTCCATGTAATCAATTATTTAAATTTTCAGAATGACTTTATTACTTATTTTAAAATTCCAGATGGATCAATAAACATTTATATTTAATAAGTGAATTTGGTAATTTTAATGCACATAAAATTGATAAACCAAAATATTTTATCTCCATATACTAGCCAACAAACAAGTGGCAAATTATATAAAAAAGTATCATTTAAATTTACATCAAGTAGCAGAAAATACATAGGACTCATGTAAGTAAAACTGAGTGAGATATCCACACTGAAAACTTTTAAGATATTGCTAATCCATGTAATCTTTTTTCTCACTTATATTTCTGTGGTTGATTTCTAGTTGTATGCCATTGCGATTAGAAAAATGCTTGAAATACTTTCTATCCTCTCCAACTTGTTGAGGATTGTTTTGTGTCCTAATACCTGGTCTATGCTAGAGAATGTACCATGTGAGCTTGAAAAGAATGTGTATTCTGGGTTTTTTTGATGTAATGTCCTGAAAATATCAATTAAGTCCAACTGTTCTATTGTGTCATTTAGGACATCTGTTGCCTTATTGATTTTCTCTCTGAAAAAGCTGTCCATTGATGTCAGTGGGGTGTAAAACTCTCCTACTATTATTGTTTTCCCATCAGTTTCTCTCTTTATGTCTGTTAGTATTCGTTTTATGTATTTAGGTGCTCCTATATTAGGTGCATATATGTTAATGAGTGTAATATCCTCTTCTTTTATTGATCCTTTTATCATTACATAATGTCCTTCTTTATCTTTCTTTATGGCCTTTGTTTTAAAATCTATTTTGTCTGACATGAATATTACTACCTCTACTTTCTTGTCATTTCTATTTGCATGATATATCTTTTTCCATCTCCTCACTTACAATCTATGAGTGTCCTTTGCCCTAAAGTGGGTCTCTTGTAGGCAGCATATTGTAAGTCCTTGTTTTATTATCCAATATGCAACTCTATGTTTTTTGATCTGCTCTTACAGAAAAACCCGAACAAATTTTTGGCTAACCCAATATTTATTGCCATTTTAAACCATGTTTTACAATTGATTTTGTATTTCTTCTTTGTTCCTTTCTTTATATTTTTGTTTTCCCTCCTCTGGTTTGATGGTTTTCTTTTGAATTATGCTTAACTTCTCTTCTTCTGGATTTTTGTGAATATATTTTATGTTTTTGATTTGTGGTTACCCTCATTTTCAAGTGTGTTGGCCCATTAATATATCTACTTGCTTTAGATTGGTAGTAATATAAGCTCAAACACATTATTTAAAAATCTGCATTTTCTTTTTTTTATTTAAAATTTTTTTTTAAATTTTTGTCTGTGTTGGGTCTTTGTTGCTATGTGCAGGCTTTCTCTAGTTGTGGTGAGAGGGGGTTACTCTTCCTTGCAGGTTCACGGGCTTCTCACTGTGGTGGTTTCTCTTGTTGCAGAGCATGAGGTCTAGGCACAAAGGCTTCAGTAGTTGCAGCATGCAGGCTCTGTAGTTGCAGCATGCTGGCCTTAGAGAGCGTGGGCTTCAGTAGCTGTGGTGCATGGGCTCAATAGTTGTGGTTCACAGGCTCTAGAGTACAGGATCAGTAGTTGTGACACATGGGCTTAGTTGCTCTGTGGCATGTGGAATCTTCCCAGACCAGGGATGGAACCCTTGTCCTCTGCCTTGGCAGGTGGATTCTTAACCACTGCACCATCAGGGAAATCCAAAAAATCTACATTTTCTTATTCCCCTTCCCACATATTGTGATTTTGATGTCCTATTTTACATCTTCATGCTTAGCCTTTTGCTGTTCATTGTAGTTATAATTGTTTTCACAAAAATTTTATTGCTTTTTAAAATCTATGTATTGGCTTATTTCAATGATCTACAATATATTTGCTTTTCCTATTTGATTTTACATTTCCTGTATATTCTTGCTTCTTTTATTTTCTTTTAGAGAAGACCTTTCAATATTTCTTTTAGGATAGGTTTAATATTGCTGAATTATTTTAGTTTTTGCTTATCTGAGAAATTCTTTACCTCTCCTTCTGTTCTAAATGATAATCTTCCTGGATAGGGTATCCTAAGCTGTAGATTGTTCCCTTTCAGGAGTTTGAATATATCTTGCCACTCTCTTCTGGCCTGCAGAGTTTCTGTGGGGAAATCAGCTGATAGCCTTATGGAGGTTCCTTTGTAACTGACTCTTTATTTTTCTCTCACTAATTTAGAATCCTCTATTTTAAAATTTGCCATTTTAATTATGATGTGTCTTGGTACAAGTCTGTTTGGGTTCATATTGTTTGGGACCTTCTGTGCTTCTTGTACTTGGATATCTTTTTCCTTCTTTAGTTTGGGGAAGTTTTCTTCAAATACATTTTTGATCCCATTTTCTCTTTCTTATCCTTCTTGGATCCTTATTATGAAATAAGAGAATAAATTACATAAATAATAAAAAAAATTTTAACAAAGAAAATCTAAGGACCATATGGTTTCACTGATGAATTCTACCAAACCTTTAAAATTAGAATTAATACCAATCTTTCTCAAGCTCTTCCAAAAGAATAGAAGAGGGAGTACATCATAACTTTTTCTATGAGACTATAATTACCTTTATTACAAATGCAGGAAAGGACATAGCAATAAAAGAAAATTGTAGACTATATACATTATGAATATAGATGGAGAAATTCTCAACAAAATACTAGCCAATCAAATCCGGAAGCATACTAAAAGAAATATAAGCCATTTCAAAGTGAAGATTATCAAAAATGCAAGGGTGGTTCAGCATATGAGAATCAGTCCTTCTTTGACACTACAGTAATAGAATGAAGGCATTAAAAACTGTGATCATATTAAATAATGCAAAAAACCCCACAACTGATGATATTCAACACCCTTTCATAATAAAAGCACTTACCAAAGTAGGAATAGAAATGAACTTCCTTAAGATGAAAAGGGCTTTATGAAAAATCCACAGGTAACGTCATACTCAATCGTGAAAGACTAAAATCCTACCCTTAGGATCAGGATCAAGAAAAGGATGCTCATTTTCATCCCATATATTCAACATTGTACTAAAGTTCTAGAGAGAACAATTAGGCAAGAAAAAGAAATAAATGGTATATAATTTTAAAAGGAAGCCTTAAAATTATCTCTAGTCATAGATGACATGATTGTATATATAAAAATCCTAAAGATTTACCACAAAAGTCTACTAGAGCTAATAAAAAATTCAAGCAAAGTTGCAAGATACAAAATCATCAAACAAAAAAATCAGTTGCATTTTCATGTATTGGCAATCAACAACCCAAAAATGAAATTAGTATAGCAATTCTATTTAAAGTAACATTAAAAATAATAGCATGCCTAGGGATAAGTTTAACTAAGGAAGTATAAGACATAAACACTGAAAGTACAAAATGTGCTGAAAGAAATTTTAAAAGTCCTAAATAAATGGAAAGACATTCCATATTCATGGATTGGAAGCTAATATTTTTAAGATAATAATACTGCTGAATGTGATCTACAGATTCAGCGCAGTTGCTAGAAAATACCAACAACACTTTTGCAGACATGAAAAAAAAAACAATCCTAATATTTATATAGGAATGCAAGGGGCCCTGAATGGCCAAAACAGTCTTGAAAAGAAAGAACAAATTTGGAGGATTCATACATTTTGATTAAAAACTTACTATAAAGTTACAATAATAAAAAGTGTCATGCTAGTATAAGGGTAGCCAT
Source organism: Phocoena phocoena (assembly GCF_963924675.1). Lineage (NCBI taxonomy): Eukaryota > Metazoa > Chordata > Mammalia > Artiodactyla > Phocoenidae > Phocoena > Phocoena phocoena. The sequence goes on along the minus strand of NC_089240.1, from coordinate 64,530,029 downwards.
ATAGATCTATGGAATAGAATTGAGAGTCAACAAGTAAATATCTGTTGTCAATTGGTTTTTGAAAAAGATGTCAGGACCATTCAATGAGGAATAATAGCCTCTTCAAAAATTGTGCTGGAACAACTGGATATCCACATGCAATCCAATAAATTTGGACACTTACCTCATGCCATATACAAAAAACGTTTTTAGTGGTTTAAAAGACTGAAATATTAGAACTAAAACTTTAAATTCTTAGAAGAAACATGGGGATAAATCTTCATGACTTCGTATTTGACAATGGTTTCTTTGATATGACACTAAAAGTATGAGCAACAAAAGACAAGAATAGATAAATGGACTTCATGTCATTCTCAAGAGAGTTAAATGACTACATACAGAATGGGAGAAAATATTTGTAAATCATGTATCTGATAAAGGTCTAGTATCCAGATTACATTTTAAAAAATCTTATAGATGATCTTATTTACAAAGCAGAAATAGAGACACAGACGTAGAGAGCGAATGTATGGATACCAAGGGGGAAAGGGGAGGATGGGAGGAATTGGAAGGTTGGGACTGACACATATACACTATTGATACTATGTATAAAATAGACAACTAATGAGAACATACTGAATAGCACAGGGAACTCTATTTAATGCACTGTAGTGACCTAAATGGGAAGGAAATCCAAAAACAGTGGGGATATATGTATATGTATAGCTGATTCATTTTGCTGTACAGTAGAAACTAACACAACATTGAAAAGCAACTATACTCCAATAAAAATTAATTAAAAAATAAAAAGGATAACCATCAAGGACCTACTGTATAGCACAGGGAACTCTGCTCAATATTATGTAACAACCTAAATGGGAAAAGAATTTGAAAAAGAATAGATACATGTATATGTATAACTGAATTACTTTTCTGTACACCTGAAACTGACACACTTTGCTGTACACCTGAAACTAACACAACTTTGTTAATCACCTATGCTCCAATATAAAATAAAAAGTTTTTTTTAAGTCCTTAAGGACTTAAAAGGGGGTGGGATAGGGAGAGTGAGAGGGAGGCTTAAGAGGGAGGGGATATGGAGATATATGTATACATATAGCTGATTCACTTTGTTGTACAGCAGAAGCTAACACAACATTGTAAAGCAATTATACTCCAATAAAGATGTAAAAAAAGAAGGAAAGAAAGTCCTTAGTTTTAGCTCAAATAGGAGATCACATTTTCTAAACTATAATAGTAATACAGTATGTAAGTACAGAAAGGGGAAATAAGAAAATTAACTAGAAAGACACAGCATTAAATTTGCTTAGAAATTAAGAGCAGATGTTTGATTTTAGCTACCTAAGACAACAAAAAACAGAGAAATTTGTCAAACTTTGCCTTTTACTGAAAATGTATGAATTATAAAGTGATCAAAACTAAAAAAAAAAAAAAACTCTTACGACTCAAAAACAACAGAAAGAAACTATCCGGTTTAAAAATATATGAAGTTTTTCTGCCTATTTTTAAATCAGGTTGTTTTGGGGTTTTTTTGATGTTGAGTTGTATGAGCTGTTTATATATGTTGGATATTAATCCCTTATTGGTCATATCATTTGCAAATATCTTCTCCCATTTATTAGGTTGTCTTTTCATTATGTGGATAGTTTCCTTTGCTGTGTGAAAGCTTTTAAGTTTAATTAGGTCCCATTCATTTATTTTTGCTTTTATTTCCTTTGCTTTAGGAGACAGATCCAAAAAAAAATATTGTTGCAATTTATGTCAAAGAGTCTTCTGCCTATGTTTTCCTCAAGGAGTTTTATAGTATCCTGTCTTACATTTAGTTCTTTAATCCAACAGGCATATGAAAAGATGCTCAACATCACTAATCAGGGAAATGCAAATCAAAACCACAGTGCTATATCACCACACACCTGTCAGAATGGCTATCATCAAAAAGAACACACATAACAAGTGTTGGCAAGGATGCAAAGAAAAGGGAACCTTCTTACACTGTAGATGGAAATGTAAATTGGTGCAGCCATTATGGAAAACAGTATGGAGATTTCTCAAAAAACTAGAAATAGAACTATAATGTGACCCAGCAATTCCACTCCTGAGTATATATCTGAAAAAAACCAAACACATTAATTCAAAAAGATACATACACCACAATGTTCATAGCTGCATTATTTACAATTGCCAAGATATGGAAACAACCTAAGTGTCCATCAACAGATGAATGGATAAAGAAGATGTGGTATATATATATATATATATATATATATATATATATATATATATATACAATGGAATACTATTCAGCCATAAAAAAGAATGAAATTTTGTTCTTTGCAGCAATATGGATGGACTTGGAGGGCATTATGCTAAGTGGTATTATTCAGACAAAGGCAAATACTATATGATGTCACTTAGATGTGTAACCTAAAAAATACAACAAACTAGTGAATATAACAAAAAAGAAGCAGACTTGCATATATAGAGAATAAGCTAGTGGTTATCGGTGGGGAGGGGGAAGGGGAAATATAGAGGTGAAGGAGTGGGAAGTACAAACTATGGGGTGTAAGAGAGACGCAAGGATGTATTGTACAACACGGTGAATATAGCCAATATTTTGTAATAACTGTAAGTGGAAAGTAACCTTTAAAATTTATATAAAAAATGTACAAAGGACTTGAATAGATATTTCTCCAAACATGATATACAAGTGACCAATGAACACATGAAAAGATACTCAATATTATTTGTCATGAGGAAAATGCAAATCAAAACCACAATTAGATACCACTTCACAGCTAACAGGATGACCATAATTAATAAAAAAGAAAATTATGTGTTGGTGAGGTGTGTGGAATGGGAACCCTCATACACTGCTGGTGGGAATATAAAATAGTGCAGCCACTGTGGAAAGTACTTTGGCATTTCTTTGATTAGAGTTGATTCTTAAACAATATGAGTTTCAACTGCACGAGTGCATTTATATATGGGCTTTTTTCAGTAGTAAATACTATAGTACTACATGATCTGCAGTTGGATGAATTGGCAAATGCAGAGTCATGTATATAGAGGAACCACAAATATGGAGGAATTGTGTATATGGAGGTCCAACTATAAGTTATATATGGATTTTCAACTTTGTGTAGGGTCAGTACCCCTAACCCCCACATTGTTTAAGGGTCAACCATAGTTAAACATAGGATTATTTTACAACCCAGCAAATCTACTCATAGGTATATACCCAAAAGAACTGAAAACAGGTTTTCAAATAAAAAACTTGTAGAGGAATGTTCATAGCAGCACTATTCACAATAACTAAAAGGTGAAAACAGCTCAAATGTCCATCAGCTGTTGAACAGAGAGACACAATGTGGGATATCTGTACAATGGAATACTATTCAGCCATTAAAAGGAATAATGTATTGATACATGGTACAACTTGTATGAACTTTGAAACTACTATGCTAAGTGAAAGAAACTAGACACAAAAGCCACATATGTTTGTAGTTACGTAAAATATCTAGAATTAGCAATTCATAAAGACAAAAAGCAGATTAGTGGTTTCCAGGGACTGGGTGAAAAGGTAAATTGGGAGTGACTGTTAATGAATATAGAGTTTCTTTTTGCCATAACAAAAACTTCTGTAACTAGATATTGGTGATGGCTGTACAACACTGTGAATGTATTTAATACCACTGAATTCTATACTTTAAAATGTTTAAAATTGGTACAATTTATATTATATATATTTTAGCACAATAAGAAAACATTATCTCATTTTTCCCTATTTCACAAATCAGATACACATCTCACTGGACTGAAATCAATGTGTTGGCAGAGCTGTTTTCCTTTCTGGAGGCCATAGGAGATACTTTCTTTCCTTTTCCAGCTTCTAGAGGCATCCAGCATTTCTTAGCTTGTGCCTTCCTTCCTACATCATGAAAACCAGCAGCGTAGCATTATTTTAATCCTTCTTTTGGTATCACATATTTTTCTCTGGACCTTCTATTCTGCCTCTTTCTTCCACATTTATATATCCTTGTAATTACCTGTGGGCCCACTTAGATAATTCAGGATAAGCTCCCTATTTTAAGGTCACCTAATTGGCAACCTTAAGTCCATCTACAATTTTAATTTCCTTAGCCATGTATCCTAACAACTTTAGAGGGCCATTATTCTGCTTAACATACCCAGTAATTCCACTCTTAGGTATATCCCAGATAATTTAAAACATATTTCCAGGTAAAAAACTTGCACACAAATGTTCATAGCAGCATTATTCATAATTGCCAAATTGGAAACAAACTAAATGTTCATCAACTGATAAATGGATAAGCAAAATATGGTATATCCATACAATATAAATTATTCAGCCACAAAAAGGAATGAAGTACTGACGTATGCTACAATATGGGTGAATCTTGAATATACTATGCTAAGTGGAAGAAGCCAGATGCAAAATATCACATAATATATGATTCTATTTATTTGAAATGTCTAGAATAGGAAATCTATGTACACAGAAATTAGATTAGTAATTTCTGGAAGGAAATTTCTGGTGGAAAAAGAAAAGTGGGGAATAATTGCTAATGGGTACGGAGTTTCTTTTTAGAAAGATGAAAATGTTCTAGAATTAGATAGGGTTAGTGATTACACAACTCTGTGAATATATTAAAAACTACTAAAATGTATATATTAGAATGGTAAGTTTACAGCATGTGAAATGTATCTTTATAAAACGGAATCATCTTAATAAATTTTACATTAATTTTATGTTGAAAAGATAACATTTTGGATATATTTAGTTAAATAAAATATAAAATTTAAATTAAAAAATGAACAGTTACATCAGCATCATAGCAGCATGAAATGCTCTTTGTATCTCACTTCCAATCTATTGATAAAACCAATAAAACTTCCATAACTCAATGAAGGTTTCTCAGTCCAACACACCAGGGTGTCAGAGAATTCCACACATCTGTACATCTAAAGGTGGGTGGACTGGAACACATAGAGGAGGCAGAACAAGGGGAACAACAGAGGTGATGCCTACGACCCTAGTTCTCCTGCTGTGGTGACTGAGCCTACAGCCCCAAAGAACCTAGTAGCAGCAGGAGAGGTGCCCCAGACAACTCCAGCCTCCTAGCCATTGCTGCACCCACAGCCACAGGGAACCAGGCAGCCACAGCAGCAAGGCCTGTGACCTGATCCCTCCAGCTGCAGAGATACCTGTGACCCTGGCCACCCTTCCAACAGTTATGGCACACATGAACCTGACGACCCTGGACTCAGCAGAGGCATCCGTGACGCTGGCTCCCCACTACCTTTCCCTCTCCCCCCACAGCAGTGGAGTCCGTGACCCAGGTGACACCAGATGTGCTGAAAGTACACACCATCCTGGTGCCCTAGGCAGTGACAGCAGCAGCATTGGTAGCAGCAAGGCACGAGTGACCCGGAAGGCAAAAACAGTGACAACAAGGGCGCCAAACAGCACCTCTGGCAGAAGCAGTAGAAGGTGAAAAGTGCCAATACTCAAAAATAGCCAGAGGCAGCTCAGGTAAGAGAAACCAAAAACTTGTGCTATACTGCCACCTACTGAAAAATAAAAAGAAAAGCCTGTAATTACTAATCTTGAATTGTTAGAATCAAGTAAAACTTTTTACCTAAAGAAGAGAGGTGTTTGTGGCTTTAAAGATATCAACAGAGCAACAACTCATCGAGCACCATGAAAAACCACAGTAACATGGTATCACAAAGAGAAAATGACAATTCTTCAGAAACCAAACTTAAAGTCACAGAATACTGCAGTTTAACTGATAGAGAATTCAAAATAGGTGTCTTGAAGAAACACAACGAGCTACAAACAAACTCCAAAAGACAGTTCAAGGAGCTCAGAAATAAAATTAATCAGCAGAAGGAATACTTTACCAAAGAGATTGGAACTCCAAAAAAGAACCAAAGAGAAATACTGGAGCTGAAGGACTCAATAAATGAGACAAAGAGAGCATTAGAAAACATTGGAAATAGAGAAGATCTTAAAGAAGAGAGAATTGCGAGCTTGAAGATAGAAATCTAAAATGATACAGGTAGAAAAGAAGAGAGAACTAAGATCGATCTAAACACAATAAGTTCCATGAGAATTATCTCACAGCATTAGGAGGGGTATCATAAGAATAATGAGCTTCCCAGGAGAAGAAAGTAGGAAGAGAGGAGAGAGTTTACATATTTATTTTTTCTTTCCAGTTAAGGCTACTTGACTAGCTTTTTTAAAAAAATACATCTTTATTAGAGTACAGTTGCTTCACAATACTCTGTTAGTTTCTTGTATAACAAAGTGAATCAGCCATATGGATACATATATCCCCATATCCCTTCCTCTTGAGCCTCCCTCCCACCCTCCCTATCCCACTCCTCTAGGTGGTCACAAAGCACCGAGCTGATCTCCCTGTGCTATTTGCCTGCTTACCACTAGCTATTTTACATTAGGTAGTGTATATATATCGACGCTACTCTCACTTTGCCCCAGCTGCCCCCTCCCTCCCGTGTCCTCAAGTCCATTCTCTATGTCTACATCTTTATTCATGCCCAGGCACTAGATTCATCCGTACCATTTTTTCTTCTTAGATTCCAAATATATGTGTTAACATACAGTATTTGTTTTTCTCTTTCTGACTTACTTCACACTGTATGACAGATTCTATGCCCATCCACCTCACAACAAACAACTCAATTTCGTTCCTTTTTATGGCTGAGTAATATTCCATTGTATATATGTGCCACACCTTCTTTTTTTATTTATTTATTTTTAAACATCTTTATTGGGGTATAATTGCTTTACAATGGTGTGTTAGTTTCTGCTTTATAACAAAGTGAATCAGCTATACATATACATATGTTCCCATATGTCTTCCCTCTTGCGTCTCCCTCCCTCCCACTCTCCCCATCCCACCCCTCCAGGCTGTCACAAAGCACCGAGCTAATATCCCTGTGCCTTGCGGCTGCTTCCCCCCAGCTATCTACCTTACTACGTTTGTTAGTGTGTATACGTCCATGACTCTCTCTCGCCCTGTCAAAACTCCGTTCTCCAGTAGGTCTGCGTTTTTATTCCTGTCTTACCCCTAGGTTCTTCATGACATTTTTTTTTCCTTAAATTCCATATATATGTGTTAGCATATGGTATTTGTCTTTTTCTTTCTGACTTACTTCACTCTGTATGACAGACTCTAGGTCTATCCATCTCATTACAAATAGCTCAATTTCATTTCTTTTTAAGGCTGAGTAATATTCCATTGTGTATATGTGCCACATCTTCTTTATCCATTCATCCGATGATGGGCGCTTAGGTTGTTTCCATCTCCGGGCTATTGTAAATAGAGCTGCAATGAACATTTTGGTACATGACTCTTTTTGGATTTTAGTTTTCTCAGGGTATATGCCCAGTAGTGGGATTGCTGGGTCATATGGTAATTCTATTTGTAGTTTTTTAAGGAACCTCCATACTGTTCTCCATAGTGGCTGAACCAATTCACATTCCCACCAGCAGTGCAAGAGTGTCCCCTTTTCTCCACACCCTCTCCAGCATTTATTGTTTCTAGATTTTTTGATGATGGCCATTCTGACTGGTGTGAGATGATATCTCATTGTAGTTTTGATTTGCATTTCTCTAATGATTAATGAGGTTGAGCATTCTTTCATGTGTTTGTTGGCATTCTGTATATCTTCTTTGGAGAAATGTCTATTTAGATCTTCTGCCCATTTTTGGATGGGGTTGTTTGTTTTTTTGTTATTGAGCTGCATGAGCTGCTTGTAAATTTTGGAGATTAATCCTTTGTCAGTTGCTTCATTTGCAAATGTTTTCTCCCATTCTGAGGGTTGTCTTTTGGTCTTGCTTATGGTTTCCTTTGCTGTGCAAAAGCTTTGAAGTTTCATTAGGTCCCATTTGTTTATTTTTGTTTTTATTTCCATTACTCTAGGAGGTGGGTCAGAAAGGATCTTGCTGTGATTTATGTCATAGAGTGTTCTTCCTATGTTTTCTTCAAAGAGTTTGATAGTTTCTGGCCTTACATTTAGGTCTTTAATCCATTTTGAGCTTATTTTTGTGTATGGTGTTAGGGAGTGATCTAATCTCATACTTTTACATGTACCTGTCCAGTTTTCCCAGCACCATTTATTGAAGAGGCTGTCCTTTCTCCACTGTACATTCCTGCCTCCTTTATCAAAGATAAGGTGTCCATATGTACGTGGGTTTATCTCTGGGCTTTCTATCCTGTTCCACTGATCTATCTTTCTGTTTTTGTGCCAGTACCATACTGTCTTGATTACTGTGGCTTTGTAGTATAGTCTGAAGTCAGGGAGCCTGATTCCTCCAGCTCCTTTTTTCGTTCTCAAGATTGCTTTGGCTATTCGGGGTGTTTTGTGTTTCCATACAAACTGCGAAATTTTTTGTTCTAGTTCTGTGAAAAATGCCAGTGGTAGTTTGATAGGGATTGCATTGAATCTGTAGATTGCTTTGGGTAGTAGAGTCATTTTCACAATGTTGATTCTTCCCATCCAAGAACATGGTATATCTCTCCATCTATTTGTATCATCTTTAATTTCTTTCATCAGTGTCTTATAATTTTCTGCATACAGGTCTTTCGTATCCTTAGGTAGGTTTATTCCTAGATATTTTATTCTTTTTGTTGCAATGGTAAATGGGAGTGTTTTCTTGATTTCACTTTCAGATTTTTCATCATTAGTATATAGGAATGCCAGAGATTTCTGTGCATTAATTTTGTATCCTGCTACTTTACCAAATTCATTGATTAGCTCTAGTAGTTTTCTGGTAGCATCTTTAGGATTCTCTATGTAGAGTATCATGTCATCTGCAAACAGTGACAGCTTTACTTCTTCTTGTCCGATTTGGATTCCTTTTATTTCCTTTTCTTCTCTGATTGCTGTGGCTAAAACTTCCAAAACTATGTTGAATAAGAGTGGTGAGAGTGGGCAACCTTGTCTTGTTCCTGATCTTAGTGGAAATGCTTTCAGTTTTTCACCACTGAGGATGATGTTTGCTGTGGGCTTGTCATATATGGCCTTTATTATGTTGAGGAAAGTTCCCTCTATGCCTACTTTCTGGAGGGTTTTTATCATAAATGGGTGTTGAATTTTGTCGAAAGCTTTCTCTGCATCTATTGAGATGATCATATGGTTTTTCTCCTTCAATTTGTTAATATGGTTTATCACATTGATAGATTTGCGTATATTGAAGAATCCTTGCATTCCTGGAATAAACCCCACTTGATCATGGTGTATGATCCTTTTAATGTGCTGTTGGATTCTGTTTGCTAGTATTTTGTTGAGGATTTTTGCATCTATGTCCATCAGTGATATTGGCCTGTAGTTTTCTTTCTTTGTGACATCCTTGTCTGGTTTTGGTATCAAGGTGATGGTGGCCTCGTAGAAGGAATTTGGGAGTGTTCCTCCCTCTGCTATATTTTGGAAGAGTTCGAGAAGGATAGGTGTTAGCTCTTCTCTAAACGTTTGATAGAATTCACCTGTGAAGCCATCTGGTCCTGGGCTTTTGTTTGTTGGAAGGTTTTTAATCGCAGTTTCAATTTCAGTGCTTGTGATTGGTCTGTTCATATTTTCTATTTCTTCCTGATTCATTCTTGGCAGGTTGTGCATTTCTAAGAATTTGTCCATTTCTTCCAGATTGTCCATTTTATTGGCATAGAGTTGCTTGTAGTAATCTCTCATGATTTTTTTTATTTCTGCAGTGTCAGTTGTTACTTCTCCTTTTTCATTTCTAATTCTATTGATTTGAGTCTTCTCCCTTTATTTTCTTGATGAGTCTGGCTAGTGGTTTATCTATTTTGTTTATCTTCTCAAAGAACCAGCTTTTAGTTTTATTGATCTTTGCTATCGTCTCCTTCATTTCTTTTTCATTTATTTCTGATCTGATTTTTATGATTTCTTTCCTTCTGCTAGCTTTGGGGTTTTTTTGTTCTTCTTTCTCTAATTGCTTGAGGTGCAAGGTTAGGTTGTTTATTCGAGATGTTTCCTGCTTCTTAAGGTGGGCTTGTATTGCTATAAACTTCCCCCTTAGAACTGCTTTTGCTGCATCCCATAGGTTTTGGGTCGTTGTGTCTCCATTGTCATTTGTTTCTAGGTATTTTTTTATTTCCTCTTTGATTTCTTCAGTGATCACTTCATTATTAAGTAGTGTATTGTTTAGCCTCCATGTGTTTGTATTTTTTACAGATCCTTTCCTGTAATTGATATCTAGTCTCATGGCGTTGTGGTCAGAAAAGATACTTGATACAATTTCAGTTTTCTTAAATTTACCAAGGCTTGATTTGTGACCCAAGATATGATCTATCCTGGAGAATGTTCCATGAGCACTTGAGAAAAATGTGTATTCTGTTGTTTTTGGATGGAGTGTCCTATAAATATCAATTAAGTCCATCTTGTTTAATGTATCATTTAAAGCTTGTGTTTCCTTATTTATTTTCATTTTGGATGATCTGTCCATGGGTGAAAGTGGGGTGTTAAAGTCCCCTACTATGAATGTGTTACTGTCGATCTCCCCTTTTATGGCTGTTAATATTTGCCTTATGTATTGAGGTGCTCCTATGTTGGGTGCATAAATATTTACAATTGTTATATCTTCTTCTTGGATTGATCCCTTGATCATTATGTAGTGTCCTTCTTTGTCACTTTTAATAGTCCTTATTTTAAAGTCTATTTTGTCTGATATGAGAATTGCTACTCCAGCTTTCTTTTGGTTTCCATTTGCATAGAATATCTTTTTCCATCCCCTTATTTTCAGTCTGTATGTGTCCCTAGGTCTGAAGTGGGTCTCTTGTAGACAGCATATGTAAGGGTCTTGTTTTTGTATCCATTCAGCCAATCTGTGTCTTTTGGTGGGAGCATTTAATCCATTTACATTTAAGGTAATTATCGATATGTATGTTCCTATTCCCATTTTCTATATTGTTTTGGGTTCGCTACTGTAGGTCGTTTCCTTCTCTTGTGTTTCTTGTCTAGAGAAGTTCCTTTAGCATTTGTTGTAAAGCTGGTTTGGTGGTGCTGAACTCTCTCAGCTTTTGCTTGTCTGTAAAGGTTTTAATTTCTCCATCAAATGTGAATGAGATCCTTGCTGGGTAGAGTAGTCTTGGTTGCAGGCTTTTCTCCTTCATCACTTTCAGTATGTCCTGCCACTCCCTTCTGGCTTGTAGGGTTTCTGCTGAGAGATCAGCTGTTAACCTTATGGGGATTCCCCTGTGTGTTATTGGTTGTTTTTCCCTTGCTGCGTTTAATGTGCTTTCTTTGTATTTAATTTTTGACAGTTTGATTAATATGTGTCTTGGCGTGTTTCTCCTTGTATTTATCCTGTATGGGACTCTCTGTGCTTCCTGGACTTGATTAACTATTTCCTTTCCCATATTAGGGAAGTTTTCAACTATAATCTCTTCAAATATTTTCTCAGTCCCTTTCTTTCTTTCTTCTTCTTCTGGAACCCCTATAATTCGAATGTTGGTGCGTTTCATGTTGTCCCAGAGGTCTCTGAGACTGTCCTCAGTTCTTTTCATTCTTTTTTCTTTATTCTGCTCTGCAGTAGTTATTTCCACTACTTTATCTTCCAGGTCACTTATCTGTTCTTCTGCCTCAGTTATTCTGCTATTGATCCTATCTAGAGTGCTTTTAATTTCATTTATTGCGTTGTTCATCGTTGCCTGTTTCATCTTTAGTTCTTGTAGGTCCTTGTTAACTGTTTCTTGCATTTTGTCCATTCTACTTCCAAGATTTCGGATCATCCTTACTATCATTATTCTGAATTCTTTTTCAGGTAGATTGCCTATTTCCTCTTCATTTGTTAGGTCTGGTGGGTTTTTATCTTGCTCCTTCATCTGCTGTGTGTTTTTCTGTCTTCTCATTTTGCTTATCTTACTGTGTTTGGGGTCTCCTTTTTGCAGGCTGCACTTTTGTAGTTCCCGTTGTTTTTGATGTCTGTCTCCAGTGGCTAAGGTTGTTTCAGTGGGTTGTGTAGGCTTCCTGGTGGAGGGGACTAGTGCCTGTGTTGTGCTGGATGAGGCTGGATCTTGTCTCTCTAGTGGGCAGGTTCACGTCTGGTGGTGTGTTTTGGGGTGTCTGTGGCCTTATTATGATTTTAGGCAGCCTCTCTGCTAATGGGTGGTGTTGTGTTCCTGTTTTCCTAGTTGTTTGGCATAGGTTGTCCAGCACTGTGGCTTGCTGGTCGTTGAGTGAAGCTGGGTGCTGTTGTTAAGATGGAGGTCTCTGGGAGATTTCCACCGTTTAATATTATGTGGAGCTGGGAGGTCTGTTGTGGACCAGTGTCCTGAAGTTGGCTCTCCTACCTCAGAGGCAGAGCCCTGACTCCTGGGCTGGAGCACCAAGATCCTTTCATCCACACGGCTCAGAATAAAAGGGAGAAAAAGTAGAGAGAATTAGTAGAAATATGAGGAAAGAAAGAGGGAAAGGAGGAAAGAAAGGAAGGAAGAAATAAGCAAAGAAGGAAAGAAAGGAGGGAGGGAGGGAGGGAGGAAGGAAGGAAGGAAGGAAGGAGGGAAAGAAGGAAAAAAGACAGAAAGAAAGAGGATACAGTAAAAATAAAATAAAGTATAATATAGTTATTGAATTAAAAAATATTTAGAAAAAAAAAAGGGACGGATAGAACCTTAGGACAAATGTTGGAAGCAAAGCTATACAGAGAAAATCTTACACAGAAGCATACACATACACCTTCACAAAAAGAGGTAAAGGGGGAAAAATCATAAATCTTGCTCTCAGAGACCACCTCCTCAATTTGGGGTGATTCGTTGTCTAAAGGAGGGAAGGAAGGAAGGAAAGAAAGAAAGAACGAAGGTAAAGTATAATAAAGTTATTACAATTAAACTTAATTATTAAGAAAAAGAATTTCTAAAAAAAATCATGGACCGATAGAGCCCTAGGACAAATGGTGGAAGCAAGAGTATACAGACAAGATCTCACACAGAAGCATACACGTACACATTCACAAAAAGAGGAAAAGGGAAAAAAGATCATAGATCTCGCTCCTAAATTCCACCTCTTCAATTTGGGATCATTCCTTGTCTATTCAGGTATTCCACAGATGCAGGGTATATCAAGTTGATTGTGGAGCTTCAATCCGCTGCTTCTGTGGCTGCTGGGAGAGATTTCCCTTTCTCTTCTTTGTTCTCACAGCTCACAGGAGCTCAGCTTTGGATTTGGCCCTGCCTCTGCGTGTAGGTCGCTGGAGGGCGTCTGTTTTTTCGCTCAGACAGGACGGGGATAAAGGAGCCGCTGATTCGGGGGCTCCGGCTCACTCAGGCCGGGGGTTGGGGGATGGGGGAAGGAGGGGCACTGCGTGCGGGGCGGGCCTGCGGCGGCAGAGGCGGCGTGACGTTGCGGCAGAGGCCGGCGTGACGTTGCACCAGCCTGAGGCCCGCCGTGCGTTGTCCCGGGGAAGTTGTCCCTGGATCCCGGGAACCTGGCAGTGGCGGGCTGCACAGGCTCCACGGAAGAGGGGTGTGGAGAGTGACCTGTGCTCGCACACAGGCCCCTTGGTGGTGGCAGCAGCAGCCTTAGCGTCTCCCGCCCGTCTCTGGGGTCCGCGGTTTTAGCCGCGGCTCGCGCCCGTCTCTGGGGTTTGCGCTTTCAGCCGCGGCTCGCACCCGTCTCTGGCGTTCGTGCTTTTAGCCGCGGCTCGCGCCCGTCTCTGGGGTTCGCGCTTTTAACCCGGCTCGCGCCCGTCTCTGGAGATCCTTTAAGCAGCGCTCTTAAACTCCTCTCCTTGCGCCCCAGGAAACAAAGAGGGAAGAAAAAGTCTCTTGCCTCTTCGGCAGGTGCAGGCTTTTCCCCGAACTCCCTCCGGGCTAGTCGTGGTGCACTAACCCCTTCAGGCTATGTTCAAGCCGCCAACCCCAGTCCTCTCCCTGAGCTCCGTCCAAAACCAAAACCCGAGCCTCAGCTCGCAGCCCCGCCCGCCCCGGCGGGTGAGCAGACAAGCCTGTCGGGTTGGTGAGTGCTGGTCGGCACCGATCGTCTGTGCAGGAATCTCCCCGCTTTGCCCTCCGCACCCGTCGCTGTGCACTACTCCACGGTCCCGAAACTCTCCCCGCCACCTCCCGCAGTCTCCGCCCGCGGAGGGGCTTCCTAGTGTGTGGAAACTTTTCGTCCTTCACAGCTCCCTCCCACTGGTGCAGGTGCCGTCCTTATTCTTTTGTCTCTGTTTTTTCTTTTTTTCTTTTGCCCTACCCAGGTACGTGGGGAGTTTCTTGCCTTTGGGGAGGTCTGAGGTCTTCTGCCAGCCTTCAGTAGGAGTTCTGTAGGAGTTGTTCCACGTGTGGATGTATTTTTGGTGTATCCGTGGGGAGGAAGGCGATCTCTGCGTCTTACTCTTCCGCCATCTTCAAGGTCCCCCCTGCCACACCTTCTTTATCCATTTATCTGTCAATGGACACTTAGGTTGCTTCCATGTCCTGGCTATTGTAAACAGTGCTGCAATGAACACTGTGGTGCATGTCTCTTTTTGAATTATGGCTTTCTCAGGGTGTATGTCTAGGAGTGGGATTGTTGGGATATATGGTAGTTCTATTTTTAGTTTTTTAAAGAATCTCCATATTGTTCTCCATAGTGGTTGTACCAATTTACATTCTCACCAACAGTGCAGGAGGGTTACCTTTCCTCCACACCCTCTTCAGCATTTATTGTTTCTACATTTTTGAGAATGGCCATTCTGACAGGTGTGAGGTGATACCTAATTGTAGTTTTGATTTGCATTTCTCTAAGAATTAGTGCTGTTGAGCCTTTTTCATGTCCCTCTTGGCCATATGTATGTCTGCTTTGGTGAAATGTCTATTTAGGTCTTCCACCCATTTTTAAATTGAATTATTTGTTTTTTTGGTATTGAGTTCCATGAACTGTTCGTATATTTTGTAGATTAAACCGTTGTCCGTTGTTTCATTTGCAAATATTTTCTCCCATTCTGAGGGTTGTCTTTTCATCTTGTTTATGTTTCCTTTGCTATGCAAAAGCATTTAAATTTCATTAGGTCCCATTTGTTTATTTTTGTTTTTATTTCCATTACTCTAGGAGGTAGGTCAAAAAAGATCTTGCTGTGGTTTATGTCAAAGAGTATTTTTCCTATGTTTTCCTCCAACGGTTTTACAGTGTCTGGTCTTACATTTAGGTCTTTAATCCATTTGGAGTATACTTTTGTGTGTGGTGTTATAAAGTGTTCTAATTTCATGTTTTACATGTAGCTATCCAGGTTTCCCAGCACCACTTATTGAAGAGGCTGTCTTTTCTCCATTGTATGTTCTTGCCTTCTTTGTCATAAATTAGTTGACCATTCATGTGTGTGTTTATCTCTGGGCTTTCTATCCTGTACCATTGATCTATATTTCTGTTTTTGTGCCAGTATCATACTGTCTTGATTACTGTAGCTTTGTAATGTAGTCTGAAGTCAGGGAACCTGATTCCTCCAGCTCCGTTTTTCTTTCTCACGATTGCTTTCACTATTCGGGGTCTTTTGTGTTTCCATGTAAATTGTGAAATTTTTTGTTCTAGTTCTGTGAAAAATGCCATTGGTAGTTTGATAGGGATTGCATTGAATCTGTAGATTGCTTTGCATAGTATAGTCATTTTCACAATACTGATTCTTCTAATCCAAGCACATGATATGTTTCTCAATCTATTTATGTCATCTTTGATTTCTTTCATCAGTGTTTTATAGTTTTCTGAGTACAAGTCTTTTGCCTCATTAGATAGGTTTATTCCTAGGTATTTTATTTTTTTGTTGTTGCAATGGTAAATGGGATTGTTTCCTTAATTTCTCTTTCTGATTTTTCGTTGTTAGTGTATAGGAATGCCAGAGATTTCTGTGCATTAATTTTGTACCCTGCAACCTTACCAAATTCATTGATTTGTTTTAGTACTTTTCCGGTGGGATCTTTAGGTTTTTCTATGTATAGTATCATGTCATCTGCAAAGGGTAACAATTTTACTTCTTCTTTTTCAATTTAGATTCCTTCTATTTCTTTTTCTTCTCGATTGTTGTGGCTAGAACTTCCGATACTATGTTGAATAAGAGTGGTGAGAGTGGACATCCTTGTCTTCTTCCTGATCTTAGTGGAAATGCTTTCACTTTTTCACCATTGAGTATGATGTTTGCTGTGCATTTGTCATATATGGCCTTTATTATTTTGAGGTAGGTTCCCTCTATGCCCATTTTCTGGGCAGTTTTTTTCCATAAATGGGTGTGGAATTTTGTCAAAAGCTTCCTCTCCATCTATTGAGATGATCATATGGTTTTTATTCCTTAATTTGTTAATATGGTGTATCACATTGATTGATTTGTGTATATTGAAGAATCCTTGCATCCCTGGGATAAATCCCACTCGATCATTTATGTTTGATCCTTTTAATATGTTGTTGGATTCTGTCTGCTAGTATTTTGTTCAGGATTTTGCATCTATGTTCATCAGTAATATTGGTCTAAAATTTTCTGTTTTTGTGATAATATTTTCTGGTTTTGGTATCAGGTTGATGGTGGCTTCAGGGAATGAATTTGGGAGTCTTCCTCCCTCTGCAATATTTTGGAAGAGTTTGAGAATGATAGGTGTTAGCTCTTCTCTAAATGTTTGTTAGAATTCGCCTGTGAAGCCGTCTGGTCCTAGAGTTTGTTGGAAGATTTTTAATTACAGTTTCAATTTCATTACTTATGATAGGCCTGTTTATATTGCCTAATTATTCCTGGTTCAGTCTTGGAAAATTGTACTTTTCCAAGAATTTGTCCATTTCTTCGTGGTTGTCCATTTTATTGCATATAGTTGTTTGTAGTAGTCTCTTATAATCCTTTGTATTTCTGCAGTGTTAGTTGTGATTTCTCCTTCTTCATTTCTCATTTTATTGATTTACATCCTCTCCTTTTTTTTCTTGATGAGTCTGGCTAAGGTTTTTCTTTATCAATTTTGTTTATTTTCTTAAAGAATCAGCTTTTATTTCATTGGTCTTTGCTATTGTTTTCTTCATTTCTTTTTCACTTATTTCTGCTCTGATCTTTATGATTTCTTCCCTTCTACTGACTTTGGGTTTTATTTGTTCTCCTATCTCTTGTTGCTTTAGGTGTAGGGTTAGATTGTTTATTTGAGATTTTTCTTGTTTCATGAGGTGGGATTGAATTGCTATAAACTTCCCTCTAAGAACTGCTTTTGCTGTATCCAATAGGTTTTGGTTTGTCATGTTTTCATTGTCATTTGTTTCTATGTATTTTTTATTTCTTCTTTGATTTCTTCAATGAATAGCCCCCACGCAAATGAGTAGGATGTGGGGGGACTGAGGGGGAAAGAGAAGCGTAGGATGGACAGGACCAGAGCCCCTGAGGGGTGACTGAGAGAGGGAGAGGTTCCCATGCCTGGAGAGACCCTCGGGGACTCAGATCATGGGGGCGTGTGCCCAGATTTTCCCCTGCTCAATCAGCCATGGAAGTCTTCCCAGCTCTTGGGCTGGGTCCTACACTTTCAGAGATCCCCTCTGGGTCAGGTTAGTCCTGGCAGTTTAGGAGGGAGGCCAGGAGAGACCAGGAGAGGCAGATGTGAGGGGCCCTCTAGGACTGGAGGAGGGGGAGAACAGTGGAGGACTTTTGCCCCACCCACTCAGGCCCCGGGAGCCTGCTAAGCTCCCAGTAATGCCTCCAGGCCACGTGGGTCCTGGGGACATAGGAGGGAGGCCGGGAAGATCAGGAGAGGCATGCGGAAGGGGCCCTCCTGACCAAGGAGCACAAGAGAGGAGCTATGGGCATTTGCTCCACCCACTGGGTCCTGGGGAGCCTGCTGGATTCCCAGGTGGGGTACCCCACACTCTGAGACCAGAGGTGGGAGGCACACCTGGGCCCCTTCTGTTCAGCTGAGCCTAAGCCCCACACCCCCACACCCCTGCACACACACCCCCAAGGCCTTCTCCAGACCTGTGGGTCCCAAGCATAGGACCCACCACCACCCAATCCTCACCTCTGTTTAGGGTCTGCCTTCCACAGCCAAGGCCTTTTCCACCATTTTGGGGTTTTTTTCTCCTCTTCTTTTTTATTATTGTGGTTCTGTTTTACCTTCCAGTTATTGTTTCATCTACATTTTAATTTTTATATTTTTTCCAACATATCTGTTAGTTTCCTAGCCTAATTATATTTTTTAAATTTGTTATTGCTCTCCTTTCTTTCTTTCTTTCTTTTTTTTTTTTTTTTTTGGCCAGCACATGCTGCTTGCAGGATCTTGGTTCAGGAGCTGGAGAACTGGCCAAAGCTCCTGAAGTGGGAGCTCCAAGTCTGAACCACTGGACTAACAGAGAACCTCAAACCTCAGGGAATATTCATTGGAGTGAGGTCTCCCAGAGGTCCTCATCTCAGTACCAAGACCCAGCTCTACCCAACAGTCTACAAACTCCAGTGTTGGAAGCCTCAGGCCAAACAACCAGTAAGACAGGAACATAATCCCCCTCATGAAAAAAGGAAAAAAATGAGACTGCAAAAAATGTGTCACAGGTGAAGGAGCAAGGTAAAAACCTACAAAACCAAATTAATGAAGAGGAAATAGGCAATCTACCTAAAAGAATTCAGAGTAATGATAGTAAAGATGATCCAGAATCTCAAAAATAGAATGGTGACATGGATTGAGAAAGCACAAGAAATGTATAACAAAGATATAGAATAACTAAAGAACAAACAGAGATGAACAACACAATAATTGAAATGAAAAATACTCTAGAAGGGATCAATAACAGAATAACTGAGGCAGAAGAATGAATACATGAGCTGGAAGACAAAATGGTAGAAATAACTACCAAGGAACAGAATAAAGAAAAAAAATAAAGAGAATTGAAGACAATATCAGAGATATCTGGGACAACACTAAACACACCAACATTCTAATTATAGGGGTCCCAGAAGAAGAAGAGAAAAAGAAGTGTTCTGAGAAAATATTGGAAGAGATTATAGTGGAAAACTGCCCTAACATGGGAAAGGAAATAGTCATCCAAGTCCAGTAAGTGCAGAGAGTCCCATACAGGATAAACCCTAGGGGAAACACACCAAGACACATATTAATCAAACTAAAAAAAATTAAATTCAAAGAAAAAATATTAAAAACAGCAAGGGAAAAACAAAAATTAACATACAAAGGAATCCCCATAAGGTTATCAGCTGATTTTTCAGCAGAAACTCTGCAGGCCAAAAGGGACTGGCACGATATACTTAAAGTGATGAAAGAGGAAAACCTACAACCAAGATTAGTCTACCCAGCAAGGATCTCATTCAGATTCAATGGAGAAAAAGCTTTATGGACAAGCAAAAGCTAAGAGAATTCAGCACCACCAAATCAGCTTTAAAACAAATGCTAAAGAAACTTTAGGTGGGAAACACAAGAAAAGAAAATGACCCAGAAAAACAAACCCCTCAGAATAAGAAAATGGTAACATACATATCGATAATAACCTTGAATGTAAATGGATTAAATATCCCAACCAAAAGACACAGACTGGCTGAATGGATACAAAAACAAGACCCATATATATGCTGTCTACAAGAGACTCATTTCATACCTAGGGACACATACAGACTGAAAATGAAGGAATGGAAAAAGACATTCCATGCAAATAGAAACCAAGAAAAAGCTGGAGTAGCAAAAATGATATCAGATAAAATAGACTTTAAAATAAAGACTGTTACAAGAGATAAGGAAGGACACTACATAATGATCAAGGGATCAATCCAAGAAGAAGATATAATAATTATAAATGTTTGTGCACCCAACATAGGAGCACCTCACTACATAAGGCAAATGCCAACAACCATGAAAGGGGAAATCTACAGTAACACAGTAATAGTAGACGACTTTAATACCCCACTTACACAAATGGACAGATTATCCAAACAGAAAATAAATAAGGAAACACAAGCTTTAAATGACACATTAGAGCAGGAAGATTAAATTGATATTTATAGAACATTCCACCCAAAAGTTGTCGAATACACTTTCTTCTCAAGTGCACACGGAACATTCTCCAGGATAGATCACATCTTGGGTCACAAATCAAGCCTTGGAAAATTTAAGAAAATTGAAATCATATCAAGCATCTTTTCTGACCACAGCACTATGAGATTGGAAATCAATTACAGGAAAAAAACTGTAAAAACCACAAATACATGCATGCTAAACAGTGCACTACTAAATAACCAAGAGATCACTGAAGAAATCAGAGGAGAAATTTTAAAACTACATAAAAGCAAATGACAATGAAAACACAACGACCCAAAACCTATGGGATGCAGCAAAAGCAGTTCTAAGAGGGAAGTTTTTAGCAATTCATCTCACTTCAAGAAACAAGAAAAATCTCAAATAAACAAACTAACCCTACACCTAAAGCGACTAGAGAAAGAATAACAAAGAAAACCCAAGTCAGTAGAAGGAAATAAATCATAAAGATCAGAGCAGAAATAAATGAAATAGAAATGAAGAAACAATAGCAAAGATCAATAAAACTAAAAGGTGGTCCTTTGAGAAGGTAAACAAAATTGATAAACCCTTAGCCAGACTCATCAAGAAAAAAGGGAGAGGATGTAAATCAATAAAATTAGAATGAAAAAGGAGAAATCACAACTGACACCACAGAAATACAAAGGATTATAAGAGACTACTACAAACAACTATATGCCAATAAAATGGCCAACCACGAAGAAATGGACAAATTCTTGGAGAGTTTATTTTTAAAAATAACAGCTGAGAACTTCTGAAACCTGGGGAACAAACTGAATATACAAGTCAATAAAGCTAAAGAGAATGCCTGCTTATCTCAATACAAGAAGACTTTCTCCAAGAAACGTTATGCTAAAATTGTCCAAAATCAATGACAAATAAATAATTTTAAAGACAGTCAGGGAAAAAAAGAAGGAAACCTACAACAACAAAAAAAAAAACCCAACTAAGCTCTCAGCAGATTTCTCAGCAGAAACCCTACAGGCCAAGAGGGTGTTGAAGGATATTGTCAAAATACTGAAAGATAAAAACTTTCACCCTAGAATACTCTGTCTAGCAAAGTTGTCCTTCAAATGTGAAGGAGAAATAAAGGTTTTCTTAGACAAGTAAAAGATGAGAGAGATTTTCACCACTGGAATTGCTGTACAATAAATGTTGAAACAAAACATTTCGTCTACCAGAAATAAAGAAGCAAAAGTACACAAAACTTTGAGTAAGTTGACAGAATCAGAAAATTGCAACTTTTTAACAAAATAGGTTTTTAAACACTTAATTGTAGCATAAAGGTTAAAGGGAAAAATCAGTAAAAATAATAATAGATACTTCAATTTCATAACAAGCTCACAACATAAAAATGGATAATTTGAGACAATAAAACCATAAAAGGGGAAGACAAAAAGGTTGCAACCTCAATAGGCAAATGAAGGTAAGATGCTATCCTTAGAAAAGGACAATTTTATCTATGAGACATTTTATACAAGCCTCATGGTAAACAAAAACCATAAATCTAGAGCCAAGACACAAAACAACAAAAAAAGAGGAAACAGAAAAACATCATAGAAAACACCAAAGTAAAACGGCAGAGTGAAGCACACAAAAGTAACAATGAAGATATAAAACAATCAAAAAACAGAAGATAAAATGGCAGCTCTCATTTATCAGTAATCATCCTAAATACAAATAGATTGAACTCACCAATCAAAAGACACAGAGTGGCTGGATGGATTAAAAAACAAGACCCAACTATATGCTTCCTCCAGGAGATAACTTCAGCTATAAGGACATAGACTCAAAATAAAAGAATAGAAGATAATACTCCAAGCAAATGGCAGCCAAAAGAAAGCAGGTGTAGCTATATTCATGTCAGACAAATAAATTTCAAGTCAAAAAAAAACTCAAAAATCTAAGAGCCAGTTTATAAAAACAACATACAAAATTGACAATTCTTTAATAGACTGAAAAGAAGAGAAGACTCAAATAAATAAAATTAGAAATTAAAGAGGAGACATTACAAATGATTCCAAAGAAATACATAGGATCATAAGAGACTACCATGATCTATTATATGCCAACAAATTGGACAACCTAGAAGAAATGAAGATTCCTAGAAACATACTACCTACCAAGACTGAATCATGAATCAACATAAAATTTGAACAGACGAATACTAAGTAAGGAGACAGAAACAGTATTCAAAAACTTCTCAACAAAAGAAAGCTAAGAATCATAGTTTTCTGGGTGAAGTCTACCAAACACTTAAAGAATTAACACCAATCCTTCTTAAACTCTTCCAAGAAATATTGAAGAGAAGGGAACACTCCCAAATTGATTTTATAAGACTACCATTAGCCTGATACCAAAGTCAGATAAGAACATGACAAGAAAAGAAAATTGGAGGTCAATATCCCTGATAAATATACATGGAAAAATTCTCAACAAAACATTTGTGAACTGAATTCAACATAACATTAAAACAATCATGCACTGAAATCAAATTGGATTTATTCCTGGGATGCAAGGATGCTTAATATATGCAAATAAATAAATGTGATATATCATTTTAATAGAAAGAAAAATAAAAGTCATATGATCATCTCAATAGATGCAAAAAAAACATTTGCCAAGTAACATCCTTTCATGATAGTAAACCTTGACAAATTGGGTATGGGAGAACCATCCTTTAACACAATAAAGGCCATATACAGCAAACCCATAACTGACATACTCAATGATAAAATGTTGAAAGCTTTCCCTCTAACATCAAGAACAAGATAAGGATGCACACTTTCACCACTCTTATTCAACATAGTACTGGAAGTCCAAGCCAAAGCAATTAGGCAAGAAAAAGAAATAAATGGCATCCAAATAGGAAATGAAGAAGTAAATATTATATTTTTGAGATAATATTATCTTATATATAGAAAGCCCTAAAGATTCCAAAATTTACTGGATTAAAATTTTTAAAATCTAAAAATTTACTGGAACTAATAAACAAATTCAGTAAAGCTACAGGATACAAAATCAACATACAAAAGATAAGTTGTGTTTCCATACACTAACAATAAACTATCTAAAAAAAGAAATAAAGAATTACATTCACAATAGCATCAAAATTAATAAATTACTGAGGAAAAATTTAGCAAAGGAGATGAAATATCTGTACATTGAAATTGTAATATTTTGATTACAGATATTGAAGAGGCACAAACAAATGGAAAGATATCCATATTCATGGAGCAAAAGAATTAATATTGTTAAAATCTCCATACTTCCAAGGCCATCTATAGATTTCATGCAATTTCTATCAAAATTCCAGTGGCGTTTTTCACAGAAGTAGGAAAAAAATCAAATTTTGTGTGGAATCATGAAAGATTCCAAATACTCAAAACAAGAACAAAGCTGGAGGTATCACAATTCCTGGTTTATAACTTTATTTAAAAGCTATAATAATATATGTAACATTGTACAAGCATAAAATAGACACATAAAGCAGTGGAACAGAATCAAGAACCCCCAAATAAATTTTAAACTGGTACATCCACTATTGAAAATATTAGGGAGGTTCCTTGAAAAATTAAAAATAGAACTGTCATATGATCCAGCAATTTCACTTCTTGGTATTTAACCCAGGAAAGCAAAAACATTAATTTGAAAAGATATACACACACCAAAGTTCATTGCAACATTATTTATAATAGCCAAGATATGGAAGCAAACTAAGAGTCCAATGATAAATGAATGGATAAAGAAGATGTGGTATATATATATATATATATATATATATATATGTATATATATATATATATATATATATACACACACACACACACATACACACATGGAATATTAATCTGCCATAAAAAATGAAATCTTCCTATTTGTTACAACATGAATGGATCTAGATAGTATTATGCTAAATGCAATGTCAGTCAGAGAAAGACCGATACCTCATGATCTCTTTTAAAACAAAAGAAGGCAAAAACAGACATATAGATACAGAGAACAAATAGGTGGTTTCCAGAAGGGAGGGAAGGAGGTGTAAGAAATAGGTTACAGTATTAAGAGGTACAAATCTCCAATTATATAATAAGTCATGGGAATGTAATATACAGCATAAGTAATATGGTCATATATACTGTAATAACTTTATATGGGCACAGATGCTCACTAAACTTATTGTGCTGATCATTTCATAATGTATGCAATTGTGCAATCATTATGTAGTATACCTGAGGTTGACATAATATTGTACATCAACTATATTTAAATTAAAATTTGGAGGACAGGAATAATATTTTAAAAAGAAACACCACGTCAGTTTAAAATTCCATACTTGGTAAAAATATCCTTCAAAAATGAAGGTAAATAAAGATATCTTTGGCCAGAAAATAGGTTTAAAAAATTCATCCTTGGCAGAGTTCTTTACAAAAAGTGCTGAAAGAAGTTCTAAATGCTGAAGAAAAATATCAGCTAGAAATCCAGTTCTATAAGTAGAAATGGAAGAGGACACATGGCAGAAGGAGAACTATAATCCTGCAGCCTGAAGAATGGAAACCACAATCACAAAAATAGTCAAAATGAGACAGCTGAGGAATTTGTCTCAGATTAAGAAACAAGATGAAACCCCAGAAGAACAACTAAGTGAAGTGGAGATAGCCAACCTACAAGAAAAGGAATTCATAATAATGACAGCAAAGATGATCCAAGATCTTGGAAAAAGAATGGAGGCAAGGATTGAGGAGATGCAAGAAATCTTTAACAAAGACCTAGAAGAACTAAAGAACAAACAAAGAGAGAAGAACAATACAATAACTGAAATGAAAAATACACTAGAAGGAATCAATAACAGAATAAGTGAGGCAGAAGAATGGATAAGTGACCTGGAAGACAGAATGGTGGAAATCACTGCTGTGGAACAGAATAAAGAAAAAAAGAATGAAAATAAATGAAGACAGACTAAGAGACTTCTGGGACAACATTAAACACACCAATATTCGCATTATAGAGGTCCTAGAAGGAGAAGAGAGAGAGAAAGGACTGGAGAAAATATTTGAAGTGATAATAGTTGAAAACTTCCCTAACATGGGAAAGGAAATAGTCACCCAAGTCCAGGTAGCACAAAGAGTCCAAGGCAGGATAAATCCAAGGAGGAACGTGCCAAGACACATAGTAATCAAATTGACAAAAATTAAAGACAAAGAAAAAATATTAAAAGCAACAAGGGGAAAATGACAAATACAAGGGAACATACAAGGGAACTTCCGAGAATTCCCTGGCAGTCCAGTGGTTAGGACTCTGCACTTTCACTGCCGAGGGCATGGGTTCAATCCCTGGTTGGGGAAACGAAGAGCCCACAGGACGTGCAGAGCGGCCAAAATAAATAAATAAATAAATAAATACAAGGGAACACCCATAAAGTTATCAGCCGATTTCTCAGCAGAAACTCTGCAGGCCGTAAGGGACTGGCATGATATATTTAAAGTGATGAAAGGGGAAAACCTACAACCAAGAGTACTACCAAGGTCTACCCAGCAAAGATCTCATTCAGATTTGATGGAGAAATCAAAATCTTTACAGACAAGGAAAAGCTAAGACAATTTAGCACCACCAGACCAGCTTTGCAACAAATGCTAAAGGAAATTCTCTAGGCAAGAAACACAAGAGAAGAAAAAGACCTACAAGATGAAGCCCAAAACAATTAAGAAAATGGTAATAGGAACATACATATCTATAATTACCTTAAGTGTAAATGGATTACAAATGGATTAAATGCACCAACCAAAAGACAAGACTAGCTGAATGGATACAATAATAAGACCCATGTATATGTGGTCTACAAGAGACCCACTTCAGACCTAGGGACACATACAGACTGAAAGTGAGGAAATGGAAAAAGGTATTCCATGCAAATGGAAATCAAAAGAAAGCTAGAGTAGCAATACTCATATCAGACAAAACAGATTTTAAAATAAAGACTGTTACAAGAGACAAGGAAGTACACTACATAATGATCAAAGGATCAATCCAAGAAGATATAACAATTGTAAATATTTATCACATATAAGTGATATCATATGATATTTGTCTACGTCTGACTTACTTCACTCAACATGACAACCTCTAAGTCCATCCATTTTGCTGCAAATGGCAGTATTTTGTTCTTTCTTATGGCTGAGTAATATTCCATTGTATATATGCACTACATCTTCTTTATCCATTCCTCTATTGATGGGCATTTATGTTGCTTGCATATCTTGGCTATTGTAAATAGTGCTGCAATGAACATTGGGGTGCATGTACCCTTTCAAATTATGGTTTTCTCCAGATATATGCCCAGGAGTGGGATTGCTGGATTATATGATAGCTCTATTTTTAGCTTTTTTAAGGAACCTCCATACTGTTCTCCATAGTAGTTGTACTAATTTACATTCTCACCAACAGTGTAGGAGGGTCCCCTTTTCTCCACACCCTCTCCAGCATTTATTGCTTGTAGATATTTTGATGATGGCCATTCTGACTGGTGTGAGGTGATATCTCACTGTAGTTTTGATTTGCATTTCTCTAATAATTAACATTGTTGAGCATCTTTTCATGTGTCTTTTGGCCAGCTGTATGTCTTCTTTGGAGAAATGTCTATTTAGGTCTTTTGCTCATTTTCTGATTGGGTCATTTTTTTTTGATATTGAGCTACATGAGATGTTTGTAAATTTTGGAGACTAATCCCTTGTCAGATGCATCATTTGCAAATATTTTCTCCCATTCTCTGGGTTGTCTTTTCGTTTTGTCTATGGTTTCCGTTGTTGGGCAGAAGCTTTTGAGTTTAGTTAGGTCCCATTTGTTTATTTTTGTTTTTATTTCCATTACTCTGGGAGATGGATCAAAAAAGATATTGCTGTGCTTTATGTTAAAGTGTGTTCTGCCTATGTTTTCTTCTATAAGTTTTATAGTATCTGGTCTTACATTTAGGTCTTTACTCCATTTTGAGTTTATTTTTGTTTATTTTTGTGTATGGTATTAAAGAATGTTCTCATTTAGTTTTTACATGTAGCTGTCCAGCTTTCCCAGCACCATTTTTTGAACAGACTCTCTTTCCTCCAGTGTATTCTCTTGCCTCATTTGTCATAGATCAATTGACCATAGGTGCGTGGTTTTATTTATGGGCTTTCTATTCTGTTCTATTGATTTATATTGTTGAATTTGTGCCAGTACCATGCAGTTTTGATGACTGTAGCCTTGTAGTATAGTCTGAAATCAAGGGGACTGATTCCTCCAGCTTCGTTTTCCTTTCTCAAGGTTTCTTTGGCTATTCTGGGTCTTTTGTGCCTCCATACAAATTTTAAGATTTTTTGTTCTAGTTCTGTGAAGAATGCCATTGGTAATTATTAGGGATTACATTGAATCTGTAGATTGCCATGGGTAGTGTAGTCATTTTGACAATATTGATTCTTCCAATCCAAGAACATGGTAAATTTTTCCATCTGTTTATGTCTTCTTCGATTTCTTTCATACACATCTTAGAGTTTTCAGAGTAGAGGTCTTTCATCTCCTTAGGTAGGTTTATTTCTAGGTATTTTATTCTTTTGATGTGATGATAAATGTGATTGTTTCTTTAATTTCTCTTGCTGATCTTTCATTGTTAATGTATAGAAATGCAACAGATTTCTGTGTATTAATTTTGTATCCTACAACTTTGCCAAATTAATTGATGAGCTCTAGTAGTTTTCTGGTGGCATATTTAGGATTTTCTATGTATAGTATCATGTCATCTGCAAACAGTGACAGTTTTACTTCTTCTTTTCCAGTTTGGATGCCTTTTATTTCTTTTTCTTCTCTGGTTGCCATGGCTAGGATTATCAAAGCTATGTTGAATAAAAGTGACGAGAGTGAACATCCTTGTCTTGTTCCTGACCTTAGAGGAAATGCTTTCAGCTCTTCACCGTTGGGTATGACGTTATCTGTAGGTTTTCCATATATGACCTTTATTATGTTGATGCACGTTCTCTCTATGCCCACTTTCTGGAAAGTTTTTATCACAAATTGCTGTTGAATTTTGTCAAAAGCTTTTTCTGCATCTATTGAGATGATATATGGTTTTAATTCTTCAATTTGTTGATGTGGTGTATCACACTGATTGATTTGCAGATATTGAAAAATCCTTGCATCCCTGGGATAAATCCCACTTGATCATGATGTATGATCCTTTTAATGTATTGTTGGATTCAGATTGCTAGTATTTTGTTGAGGATTGCTGTGTCTATGGCAGTATGGTATTGAATTGGAATGATAATATAAAGATCATGTTATGCTGTAAGAAATCAAACAAAAAATAAGCATGAATGAAATTAAACAATTCAAATATATATTGTAACAATAATGAGAATTTAGTGATTTATGGAAATTATGAGCAAGTGTTTTCATTAAAATATTTTTATTTATTTAGCAAACACATACAGCAGTTATTGTATGCAAAAACCAATTATGAGTACTTTATAATATTATTTAATATTTGTAAAAGTCCTGTGCATTTGTTAGTTATTATACCCACTAAAAGCAAATGTAAAGATAGAGACCTACATAACAAGACCAGTTTAACATGGCTATTAAATAACAGCAAAGATTCTAACCTCTGGAGCACGGCAGACATGTTGCCCTTAAACTCTGTATTATGCTGCCTCATACTCAAGAATTTGGCTTCACTGTATTGAACTATTTATCTTAGACAATATTTTTGAGATATTATTGTTTTAGTTTTATTAAGATATTATTGACATACATGTAAGTTTAAGATGTACAACATGATGTAATACACATATATATTGTGAAGTGATTACCACAATAAAGTTAGTTAGCACTTTCAGCCTCTCACATATTTTCAATTTATTTTTGTGGAGAAAACTTATAGATTTACTCTCTAAAGAACTTTCAAGTATATAATACAGTACTGTTAATTATAGCCATCATGCTGTACATTAGACCTCCAGGACTTACATGTTATAGCTAGACGTTTGTAAACTTTGAGCATCATAACCCATTTCCCCCACACCACAGCCCCTGGAAATCACCATTCTACTCTATATTTCTTTGAATTTGGCTGTTTTAGCTTCCATATGTAAGTGAGAACATATAGTATTTGTCTTTCCCTGTCTGAATCATTTCACTCAGAATAATGCTCTTAAGCTATATATTTCCATATATTGGCTATTATGAATAATGTTACAATAAACATAAGAGTGTAGAGATTTCTTTAAGAGTGTGGCTGCAGTTCTTTTGGATATATAAGCAGAAGTGGGATTGCTGGATCATAAGGTAGTTCTATATTTATTTAATTTTAATTCATTTATTTTATTCATTTATTTTTGGCTGCGTTGGGTCTTTGTTGCTGTGCAAAGGCTTTCTCTAGTTGCGGCAAGCAGGGGCTACTCTTCGTTGTGGTGAGCAGGCTTCCCATTGCTGTGGCTTCTCTTGTTGTGGAGCCGGGCTCTAGGTGAGTGGGCTTCAGTAGTTGTAGCACGTGGGCTCAGTAGTTGTGGCACACTGGCTTAGTTGCTCCACGGCATGTGGGATCTTCCCACACCAGGGCTCAAACCCGTGTCCCCTGCATTGACAGGCAGATTCTTAACCACTGTGCCACCAGGGAAGCCTATATATTTAATTTTTAAGGAAGCTTCATACTGTTTTCTATACTGGCTGTACCAATTTACATTCCACCAACAATGCACAAGTGTTCCCTTTTCTCCACAGCTTCACCAAAGCTTGTTATTTGCTATCTTTCTGATGATAGTCATTTTGACAGACATGTGGTGTTACCTCCTTGTGGTTTTGATTTGTGTTTCCCTAATGGTTAGTGATACAAGAAACTTTTCATGTACCTGTTTGTCATCTGTATGTCTTCTTTGGAAAAATATCTATTTACATCTACTGCCCATTTTTAATAGGATTATTTGTGGGGGGCATTTTGCTATTAAGTTGTATGATTTCCTTATATATTTTGGATATTAAGCACTTATCAAACAAATGGTTTGAAAATATTTTCTCCCATTCAGTGGGCTGCCTTTCTGTTTTCTTCACTTTGCAAAATCTTTTTAGTTTGATGTAGTCCCACTGGATATTTTTGCTCTTGTTTCCCTGGCTTGGGGAGATTGATCGAAAAAAATATTGCTAACCAATGTCAAAAATTATGTGGTCTACGTTATCTTCTATGAGCTTTATGGTTTCAGGTCTTACATTTAAGTCTTTAATCCATTTTGAGCTTATTTTTGTATATGGTATGAGAAAGTAGTCCAGTTTTATTCCTTTACATGTAGCTGTCCAGTTTTCCCAGCACCACCTGTTGAAGAGACTGTCGTTTCCCCATTGTATATTCTTTCCACCTTTCTCATAGCCTAACTGTCCATATAAGTGTGGGTTTATTTCTGGGCTCTCTATTCTCTTCCATTGATCTAGGAGTCTGTTTTTCTGCCAATACTGTGCAGTTTTGATTATTATAGCTTTGTAATACAGTTTAAAATCAGGAAGTGTGATACCTCCAGCTTTGTTCTTATTTTCCAGGATTGCTTTGGCTATTCAGAGTCTTTTGTGTTTTCATACACATTTTAGAAATATTTGTTCTAGTTCTGTGAAAAATGTCATTGGTATTTTGAGAAGGGTTGAATTGAATCTGTAGCTTGCCTGGATAATATGGTCACTTTAACAATATCAATTCTTCAAATCCATCAGCCTGGTATATCTTTCCATCTGATTTTATTGTCTTAATTTCCTTCATTAATATCTTACAGATTTTCAAATACAAGTCTTTTACCTCCTTGGCTAGATTCATTCCTAGGTATTTTATTCCTTTTAAGGCAATTGTAACTAGGATTTTTTTTCCTCAAACAGTTTATTTTATTTTTTTGTTTGGAACTTTACTTTGTTTGCTATTATTCCCTTGCACAGTGTAATCATAGATTTGTTTGCCTGTTCTTGAACTGTTCTTAATATCAGTGGAATCCTACAGTATGTACTTTTTTGCTTCTGGATTCTTTCACTCATCATTATATATGTTGGTAGTTCATTCTCCTTTTTTTTAACCTCTTTATTGGAGTATAATTGCTTTACGATGTTGTGTTAGTTTCTGCTGTAAGGGCAGGACAGAAATAAAGACACAGGTGTAGAGAATGGACTTGAGGACATGGGGAGGGGGAAGGATAAGCTGGGAGGAAGTGAGAGAGTGGCATCGACATATATACACTACCAAATGTAAAATAGATAGCTGATGGGAAGCAGCTCCGTGCTTTGTGACTACCTAGAGGGGTGGGATAAGGAGGGTGGAAGGGAAATGCAAGAAGGAGGGAATATCGGGATATGTGTATACGTATAGGGATTATTTTCTTAATTTCCCTTTTTGGTTGTTCATTATTGGTGTAGAGAAGCACAACAGATTTCTGTATATTAATTTTGTATTGTGAAAAATTACTTAATCATTTATTAGTTGTAATAGTTTTTTGTGGAGTCCTTAGGATTTTCTATATACAGTGTCATACCATTTGCAAAAAGTGACAAATTTTCTTCCTTTCCAAGCTTGATTGACAGATAGATAGATTGATTGATTGATTGACTTTCTGATTGCTCTGGCTAGGACTTTCAGTATATGCTGAATTAAAGTTGCAAGGGAGGGGATCAAGATGGTGGAGTAGGAGAGCATGGAGTTCACTTCCCCCCACAAGCACATCAAAAATACATCTACATGTGGAACAATTCTCACAGAAAACTTACTGAAAACTGACAGAAGTCCTACACAAACAAAGCTCCAAGAAAGATCTCTACATAACCAGTTAGGAAGGAGAAAACACATCAGATCAGCACCTGCACCTCTGGGGGGATCTGAAAGGAAGAGAAGGTCCACACAGGTGGACCCTCACATGGGTTAACAAGCAGGTAGAGCACTATTTGGGCATCCCAGACTTAGGGTCCTGCACAGAAAAGACAAGCCCCTTGGGTGCTGGGAGTATCACTAGGACAGACTGAAAGGCTAGAGAAGCCTAGATGTTACTCATAAGGAGTGTGTGCATGCTGTTGCCAGCAATCAGGGTGGAGAGAGCCTTGCACTGGCAGCTGCCATCTCACTGCACTCCCCAATCCAAATGGGGCAAATACCCTGGCCCCGTTAACTCCACAACACAGCTTGATGCTAGATCTGGGCAAACTGGGTGCTGGGAAAAGACAAGGTCTAGCTACAGAGAGACAGACTGGGAGGCTTGGTGTGTGATCCAGGTGGGGTGGTGAAGGCCACTGTCAGGACATGTACAAGGCAGAGTCACAGGTGTGTGCCACAGCATAGCATTGGATATTGGGCAGAAAGGCTCTGGAAGAGGACTCAGTCTACTACAGAGACAGGTGGGGGTCCTGGGGTGTGGTCTGTATAGGGCAGCAGTGGTGACCATTACCAGTGCACACACCGGGTAGCACCACAGGAGCTACTGCAGCTTAACGCTAGATCTTGGGCATACAGGCTTTGGGAGAGGACTCAATCTAGCTATGCAGAGACAGCCCAGGGAGCCTAGGGTGTAATCTGGGTGGGCAGGAGGGGGAGACAGGAGCTGTCAGTTCACGCAGGAGTACACAGCTGTTTGTCTCCCAGTAAGAGTGCCACAGGCTCCTCCCACTCCACACCACAGCTTAGCTCTAGATCTGGGGTAGGCAGGTCCTGGGAGAAGACTGCCACAGAAGCAGCCCAGATCTCTCAGGGCAGCGCATCTACCTCAATTTCTGCAACCAAGATGCCCCAACCCCCAGCCCCAGCCTACTCCACACCACAACCTTGCACTAGATCTGGAATAAAGAAGACAAGGAACGCAACCTTGTCCTGCTTCTGAGTGGAACCCTGGAAGCTTACACAGGCAACACATAAGTTCTCTGTGACTGCATAGGCCTCACTTGCTTCAGCAATCACCTCCTTTGGGGCAGGGCACACATTCAAGGGCAATGGAGCCTGATTGAACCCAACCCTCAGGGCTTCTACTCCAACAACTGGGGAACAGACTCCATCCATGACAGGACAGTGACAGCCATGGAGCAGAGAGAAACTCTGCTTCATGTCTAGCACAGGCTCCAGATACTATAACACCAACCACACCACTTGTAAAGGTGATAGTGGCCAGCACACCCTGAGGAAAGATGTGACTGGCATCCATATCAAAATCAGCCCTTGCACCAAAGACACTGGACACACAGTCTACACAGGGATGCTCTCAAATAAAACATCCCTTCAAGACCACAATAGATAACTGTTTCTCCTAAATTCATAGAGATAAAGTTAAGTAAAATTAAAAGGTAGAGGAACTACTCTCAATTAAAACAGCAAGAGGAATCTCCTGAAAGAACAAATAGTGAAACAGAGCTCACCAGTTTACCAGACTCCTAGTTCAAAAAGGTGATAATAAAAATGCTAAGTGAACAAAGATTATTAATAGAAACACAGATCACTGTAACAAGGAACTAGAAACTATAAAGATAAGCCAATCAAAAATAGATAATTCAATTTCCAAGATAAAAAGCAATCTAGAACCAATGAATATCTGACTAAATGACACAGAAGAATAAATAAGTAATCTGGAAAATAAGATAACGGAAATCACTCAATCAGAACAACAGACAGAAGGTCATATTTTTAAAAATGAAAGCAACATGTGAGATATATAGGACAATATAAAACGTGCCAACCTATGCATATTAGGGGTTCCAGAAGGAAAAGACAGAGAAAGAAGGAGATAAAAAATGTATTAGAAGAAATTATGGATGAAAACCTTTCAAATCTAAAGTGGGAAACAGATATCTGGATACAGTAACACAGAGGGACCCAAACAAGAGGAAACTAAACAGACTCACACCAAGATATATCTTAATTAAAATGGAAAAAGTTAAAGAGAGAATTCTAAAGGCAGCAACAGAAATACAGTCAGTTACAAGGGAACTCCCATAATGCTATCAGCTGATTTCTCTGTAGAAACTTATGTAGAAGACACATATGGATTAAAATTAAAGGATAGACAAAGGTATGTTATCCTAATACTAATCAAAAGAAAATGGAAGCATCTATATTAAATTCAGACAGTCGATTTCAGAACAAGACTAGTTATCAAGGATAAAGAGATACATTACATTATGATAAAGTTGCCAGTTCTTCAAGACATAGCAATCCTTAATATGTGTGCACCTAACAACAGAGCATCAAAATATATGAGGAAAAAACTGATAGAACTTCTAGGAGGTAATATAGAAGAACACATAGAGGACTTTGGGTAGGGCAATAACTTTTAAAATACAACACCAAAGTTATGCTTCATAAAAAATATAATTGATAAGCTGGACTTCATTAAATTTAAAACTTCTCCAGAAAACCTTGTCAAGAGATTGAGAAGACAAGCCACAGACTGGGAGAAAATATTTGCAAAAGACACATCTGATAAAGGACTATTATCCAAAATATACAAAGAACTCTTAAAACTTATCAATAAGAAAACAAATAATTTGACAAAAAATAGGCAAACATTTGAATACATACCTCACCAAAGAAGATATACAGAAGACAAGTAAGCATATGAAAAGATGCACAACATATCTCATTAGGGAATTAAAAATTAAATCAGCAATAAGATACCACTACACACCTATTACAATAGCTCAAATTCAAAACACAAAATCAAATGCTGGCAAGGTTGTGGAGCAACAAGAACTCTCATTTATTGATGGTAAAATGCAAAATGGCACCGACCTTTTGGAAAATAGTTTGGCAGTTTCTTACAAAACTAAACATACTCTTACCATTTTATCAAACCATCATGCTCCTTGGTGCTTATACAAATGAATCATATACGTATGTCCACACATAAACCTGCACATGGGTGTTTATAAGCACTTTTATTCATAATTGCCAAAATTTGGAAGCAACAAAGTTGTCTTTCATAGAAGAATAGATAAATAAACTGTAGTACATCCAGACAATGAAATATTATTTAGCACTAAACAGAAATGAGCTAAGAAGACATGAAAAGTCATGGAGGAAACTTAAATGCATATTACTAAGTGAAAGAAGCCAGTCAGAAAAGGCTCCAGTGCAAATGATTCCAACTACATAACATTCTGGGAAAGAAAGGCAAAGCTATGAAGACAGTAAAAAGATCAGGCATATACCCTGAGAAAACCATAATTCAAAAAGAGTCATGTACCAAAATGTTCGTTGCATCTCTATTTACAATAGCCAGGACATGGAAGCAACCTAAGTGTCCATCAACAGATGAATGGATAAAGAAGATGTGACACATATATACAATGGAATATTACTCAGCCATAAAAAGAAAAGAAATTGAGTTATTTGTAGTGAGATGGGTGGACCTAGAGTCTGTCGTACAGAGTGAAGTAAGTCAGAAAGAGAAAAACAAAGACCATATGCTAACACATATATATGGAATCTAAAAAAAAAAATGGTCATGAAGATCCTAGGGGCAAGATGGGAATAAAGACACAGACCTACTAGAGAATGGACTTGAGGATATGGGGAGGGGGAAGGGTAAGCTGGGACAAAGTGAGAGACTGGCATGGACATATATACACTACCAAACACAAAATAGATAGCTATTATGGAAGTAGCCGCATAGCACAGGGAGATCAGCCCGGTGCTTTGTGACAACCTAGAGGGGTGGGATAGGGAGGGTGGGAGGGAGGGAGATGCAAGAGGGAACAGATATGGGGACATATGTATATGTATAACTGATTCACTTTGTTATAAAGCAGAAACTAACACACCATTGTAAAGCAATTATACTCCAATAAAGATGTTTGAAAAAATAAAAGATCAGTGGTTGTTAGGAGTCAGGGGCAAGGGAGGGATGAATAGGAAGAGCACAGAGAATTTTTAGGGTAGTAATGGACACATGTCATTATAAATTTGCCCCCCCCAAAATCCCATAGAATATACAACACCAGAAATAAAACCTAATGTAAACTATGGACTTTGGGTAATAATAATGTGTTCATGTCGGTTTACTGATTATAAAAAATGTACCACCATGGTGCAGGATGTCGAAAATGGGGGAGGCTATACATATGTGAGGAAAAGGACTATAGAGGAACTCTGTACTTTCATACAATTTTGCTGTGAACTTATAACTGGTCTAAAAAATAAAGCTGATTAATCGATAAAACTGAATGCAATATCATAAAAATATCATAAATGGAAAGATGTAGCATAATCATGGATTGCCTCTCTGCAAAATAAGATTTTAAGATCAACTGAGGCAAACAAACAACTAAAGAAAGATAAAATGGCTCTCAAAATCTCAGGCTCTTATTCCTTGGCTTCTTTGTCTCAGGCTCCACGTTCAGCACCATATTGT
Source organism: Phocoena phocoena (assembly GCF_963924675.1). NCBI lineage: Eukaryota > Metazoa > Chordata > Mammalia > Artiodactyla > Phocoenidae > Phocoena > Phocoena phocoena. The sequence continues at coordinate 64,493,632 of NC_089240.1, read as the reverse complement.
CTCTCTCCTTTGGCTCCTCACGGTCAAAATCTGCCTCTGACATCATTTTCTTCCTTCCTTTCTATTCTGCCTATGCCTCCTCTATATCCCCAAATTCCCCATACTAGTCTCACTAAACGTCCCATTTTCTCAAGAAACTCTCCCTATTCCCCCTTGCTCTGAACTTGTGAGAACCTGTTCCTTTAAAATTAAGCCTTCTGAGGATACAGAAGCCAAACACTTAATTTGTTATACTACTTGAACTAAAGCTGAACTGTGAGCCATAGTCAAAGATTTCCCCAAAGTAATTGAAGTTCCTCACAGATGTTCAGAGAAATTTTATATAGTCATTCAAACTTATCAACCTGGTTTCTCTTGCTTATATTAGCTATATGATATACTTGTCAGTAAAGGCTAAGCCCAGCATTGAATAAAAACTGCTAATTTGGAAAATACTGAAAGGTGTCTAGAATTACAACTGGGAGACCACCCACTAACTTACTATATAATTGGGATTGAGCACTTACTAGGCAACTTCATTGCAAAGTTCCTAGTTCTTTTCCAAAGCCCATTGATTGGAACAAAATTCAAGATTGCACACAAACATGTGATGACCCTGTTTGTAATTATTACAATTGACATCAGATTGCTTTTCAAAGAAAATTCTGGTCTTCCTTCAGCTATTGATTCCACCTGGCTACCTTTTAACTCTATGTTTATTACTGGGCTGAACAGGAACTTTTCCCATCTAGTAAAAAAGACCAGGATGGAGTGGGAAAACTATGTCCACTCCAGATTGTTTAGTCTGAAAACCAGCTCTCTCACACTCTAGATGAGACACCTCAAAGGAAAACTGCTAAAACTCTTAATGTTCAACTCCAGCAAATAAAGGCTCCGAAAGAAAACCAAAACCATCCTAGTTTCTGCTATTATTGCAAGGAGCCAGGAAATGAGAAAAGAGATGGTTACAAATTTAAGCAGTTTAGGTGCTTTCAGCTCTATAACCAGCCTTTCCAATGTCCTCCTAATTCTCAATCATGGGGCTCTGAGAAACTACAGGGACTCTTCCCAATCCTCCTTCTTAATCAGGTTGGAGAAGCCTTTCTCCAGATAGGGAACGAATTTCTTCCAGTCCTAACTGACACCAGAGCCACACTCTCGGTGCTCAACCCCACTATTATAAAGGTCCCTGCCTTGGCGTACTGAAACAGTTCAAATAAGTGGGTATCTCTAATGAACCTTGAGAGATTCCTGTCTCTGAACCTATTTCCTTTTGTTTAGGCCCTCTGACAGATATACACTCGTTTCTCCTTAGTTACTCCACCCGTACCCATTTATTAGGCCAAGACTTCTTAGAGAAATATCATGTCAGAATTTCTTTCTCCCAAAAAGGGTAAATAATTCTAAATTTTGATGGTAGTCATCAAACTAACCGATCAGGTGAATTGACTGACCCTCTGGCATATTTCATTTTTTCTGTCTGTGATGGTACTAGAGCAGATTCTGGAAACACTGATCATGTGTCTGTATTGAATCAGCTGCAACTTTCCTTATGGGCAAAATCTCCAACTGATATTGACAAAATTCACAGTGCTCCTCCCATCAAAATTCAAATAAACCCCTAAAACTTCATCTCAGAATTAACCAGCCCTACAAATAAAGAAGTCCTCCAAGGAACAAAGCCCAAAATACAAGATTACAAGGTTCAAGGCCTCTTGAACCCTTGTACTAGTCCTATAACACTCCCATTTTAACCAATAAGAAAACCTAAGGACCAAGGATGGACATTTGTCCAGGACCTCTGAGCAACAAACAACATTGTTAATTCTTTCTTTTCTTCATCCAGTTTTATTGACATGTAATAGACATACAGCACTGTATAAGTTTAAGGCATACAGCATAATAATTTGACTTACATACATCATGAAATAATTTCCACAGTAAGTATAGTGAACATCCATTACCTTGTACAGATACAAAATTAAAGAAACAGAGAAAAAATTTTTCCTTGTGATGAGAACACTTAAGATGTACTCTTAACAACTTTTATATATAACATACAACAGTGTTAATTATATTTATCCTGCTGTACATTATATCCCTACTACTTACTCATCCTATAACTGAAACTTTGTACCTTTTGATTGCCTTCATCTAATTCTCCCTCCCTTCATCCCCTACCTCCGGCAACAACATATCCAATATCTTTTTCTATGAGTTTGCTTGTCTGTTTGTTTGTTTTTGAAGTATAACTGACCTACAACACTATGTTAGTTCTTGCTACAAAACACACTGATTTGGTATTTCTATACATTTCAAAACGATCACCGCGTTAAGTTTAGTTATAATATGTCACCATACAAAGATATTGCATACTTATTTACTATATTTTCCACATTGTACATAGAAATATATATATATGTGATTATTTTAAGTTGCTGATCTCTTAAGTTCAAAAGCACTTTTTTTAACATCTTTACTGTAGTATAATTGCTTTACAGTGGTGTGTTAGTTTCTGCTTTATAACAAAGTGAATCAGCTATACATATACATATATCCCCATATATCCTCCCTCTTGTGTCTCCCCCGCAACCTCCCTATCCTACCACTATAGGTGGTCACAAAGCACTGAACTGATCTCCCTTTGCTATGTGGCTGCTCTCCACTAGCTCTCTATTTTACATTTGGTAGTATATATAAGTCCATGCCACTCTCTCACTTCGTCCCAGCTTACCCTTTGGCCTCCCCATGTCCTCAACTCCATTCTCTACGTCTGAGTCTTTATTCCTGTCCTACCCCTAGGTTCTTCAGAACCATGGGGTTTTTTTTAGATTCCATATATATGTGTTAGCATAGATTTTTTGTTTTACGCATTCTGACATACTTCACTCTGTATGACAGACTCTAGGTCCATCCACCTCACTACAAATGACTCAATTTCGTTTCTTTTTATGGCTGAGTAATATTCCATTGTATATATGTGCCACATCTTTATCCATTCATCTGTTGATGGACACTTAGGTTGCTTCCATGTCCTGGCTATTGTAAATAGAGCTGCAATGAACATTTTGGTACATGACTCTTTTTGAATTATGGTTTTCTCAGGGCATATGCCCAGTAGTGAGATTGCTGGGTCGTATGATAGTTCTATTTTTAGTTTTTTAAGGAACCTCCATACTGTTCTCCATAGTGGCTGTACCAATTCACATTCCCACAAGCAGTGCAAGAGTGTTCCCTTTTCTCCACTCCCTCTCCAGCATTTACTGTTTGTAGATTGTTTGATGATGGCCATTCTGACTGATGTGAGATGATATCTCATTGTAGTTTTGATTTGCATTTCTCTAATGATTAATGATGTTGAGCATTCTTTCATGAGTTGGTTGGCAGTCTGTATATCTTCTTTGGAGAAATGTCTATTTAGGTATTCTGCCCATTTTTGGATTGGGTGTTTGTTTTTTTGATATTGAGCTGCATGAGCTTCTTGTATATTTTGGAGGTTAATCCTTTGTCAGTTGCTTCATTTACAAATATTTTCTCCCATTCAGAGGTTTGTCTTTCCATCTTGTTTATGGTTTCCTTTGCTGTGCAAAATCTTTTAAGTTTCATTAGGTCCCATTTGTTTATTTTTATTTCCATTTCTCTAGGAGGTGGGTCAAAAAGGATCTTGCTGTGATTTATGTCACAGTGTTCTCCCTATGATTTCCTGTAAGAGTTGTAGAGTGTCTGGCCTTACATTTAGGTCTTTAATCCATTTTGAGTTTATTTTCGTGTACAGTGTCAGGGAGTGTTCTAATTTCATTCTTTTACATGTAGCTGCCCAGTTTTCCCAGCACCAGTTATTGAAGAGGCTGTCTTTTCTCCATTGTATATTCTTGTCTCCTTTATCAAAAATAAGGTGACCATATGTGCATGGGTTTATCTCTGGGTTTTCTATCCTGTTCCATTGATCTATATTTCTGTTTTTGTGTCAGTACCATACTGTCTTGATTACTATAGCTTTGTAGTATAGCCTGAAGCCCAGGATCCTGATGCCTCCTGCTCCGTTTTTCTTTCTCAAGAGTGCTTTGGCTATTTGGAGTCTTTTCTGCGACCATACAATTTGTGAAATTTTTTGTTCCAGTTCTGTGAAAAATGCCATTGTTAGTTTGATAGGGATTGCATTGAATCTGTACATTCCTTTGGGTAGTAGAGTCATTTTCACAATGTTGATTTTTCCAATCCAATAACATGGTATATCTCTCCATCTGTTTGTATCGTCCTTGATTCCTTTCATCAGTGTCTTGTAGTTTCCTGCATACAGGTCTTTTGTCTCCTTAGGTAGGTTTATTCCTAGGGATTTTATTCTTTTTGTTGCAATGGTAAATGGTAGTGTTTCCTTAATTTCTCTTTCAGATATTTCATCATTAGTGTATAGGAATGCCAGAGATTTCTGTGCATTAATTTTGTATCCTGCTACTTTACCAAATTCATTGATTAGTTCTAGTAGTTTTCTGGTAACGTCTTTAGGAGTCTCTATGTATAGTATCATGTCATCTGTAAACAGTGACAGCTTTACTTCTTCTTTTCTGGTTTAGATTCCTTTTATTTCTTTTTCTTCTATGACTGCTGTGGCTAAAACTTCCAAAACTATCTTGAATAAGAGTGGTGAGAGTGGGCAACCTTGTCTTGTTCCTGATCTTAGTGGAAATGGTTTTAGTTTTTTACCACTGAGGACGATCTTGGCTGTGGGTTTGTCACATATGGCCTTTATTATGTTGAGGGAAGTTCCCTCTATTCCTACTTTCTGAAGGGTTTTTATCATAAATCAGTGTTGAATTTTGTCAAAAGCTTTTTCGGCATCTATTGAGATGATTATATGGCTTTTATCCTTCAGTTTGTTAATATGGTGTATCACATTGATTGATTTGTGTATATTGAAGAATCCTTGCATTCCTGGGATAAACCCCACTTGGTCATGGTGCATGATCCTTTTAATGTGCTGTTGGATTCTGTTTGCTAGTATTTTGTTGAGGATCTTTGCATCTATGTTCACCAGTAATATTGGCCTGTAGTTTTCTTTCTTTGTGACATCTTTATCTGATTTTGGTATCCAGGTGATGGTGGACTCATAGAATGAGTTTGGGTGTGTTCCTCCCTCTGCTATATTTTTGAGGAGTTTGAGAAGGACAGGTGTTAGCTCTTCTCTAAATGTTTGATGGAATTCGCCTGTGAAGCCATCTGGTCCTGGGTTATTTTTTGTTGGAAGATTTTTAATCACAGTCTCAATTTCAGTGTTTGTGATTGGTCTGTTTATATTTTCTATTTCTTCCTCATTCAGTCTTGGAAGGTTGTGCTTTTCTAAGAATTGTGCATTTTTTCCAGGTTGTCCATTTTTTTGCCATAGTGTTGCTTGTAGTAATCTCTCATGATCCTTTCTATTTCTGCAGTGTCAGTAGTTCCTTCTCCTTTTTCATTTCTAATTCTACTGATTTGAGACTTCTCCCTTTTTTTCTTGTTGAGTCTGGCTAATGGTCTTTCAATTTTGTTTATCTTCTCAAAGAACCAGACTTTCATTTTATTGATCTTTGCAATTGTTTCCTTCATTTCTTTTTCATTTATTTCTATCTGATCTTTATGATTTCTTTCCTCCTGCTAACTTTGGATTTTTTTGTTCTTCTTTCTCTAATTGCTTTAGGTGTAAGGTTAGGTTGTTTATTTGAGATGTTTCTTGCTTCTTGAGGTAGGATTGTATTGCTATAAACTTCCCTCTTAGAACTGCTTCTGCTGCATCCCATAGGTTTTGGGTCATCGTGTTTTCATTGTCATTTGTTTCTAGGTATTTTTTGATTTCCTCTTTGATTTCTTCAGTGATCTCTTGGTTGTTAAGTAGTGTATTGTTTAGCCTCCATGTATTTGTATTTTTTACATATTTTTTTACTTTAATTGATATCTAATCTCATAGCATTGTGGTCGGAAAAGATACTTGATATGATTTCAATTTTCTTCAATTTACCAAGGCTTGATTTGTGACCCAAGATATGATCTATCCTGGAGAATGTTCCATGAGCACTTGAGAAGAAAGTGTATTCTGTCGTTGTTGGATGGAATGTCCTATAAATATCAATAAAGTCCATCTTTTTTAATATATCAATTAAAGCTGTGTTTCCTTATTTATTTTCTTTTTGGATGACATCTCCATTGGCGTAAGTGGGGTGTTGAAGTCACCTACTATTACTGTATTACTATTGATTTTCCTTTTTATGGCTGTTAGCATTTGCTTTATGTAATGAGGTGCTCCTATATTGTGTGCACAGATATTTACAATTGTTATATCTTCTTCTTGGATTGATCTCTTGATAATTATGTACTGTCCTTCCTTGTCTCTTGTAATAGTCTTTATTTCAAAGTCTCTTTTGTCTCCTATGAGAATTGCTACTCCAGCTTTCTTTGATTTTCATTTGCATGGAAGATCTTTTTCCATCCCCTCACTTTCAGTCTGTATTTGTCCCTAGGTCTGAAGTGGGTCTCTTGTAGACAGCCTATATACACGTCTTGTATTTGTATCCATTCAGCTGGTCTATGTCTTTTTGTGGGAGCATTCAGTCCATTTACATTTAAGGTAATTATCGATATGTATGTTCCTATTACCATTTTCTTAATTGTTTTTGGTTTGTTATTGTAGGTCTTTTCCCTCTCTTGTGTTTCCTGCCTAGAGAAGTTCCTTTAGCATTTGTTGTAATGCTGGTTTTGTGGTGCTGAATTCTCTTAGCTTTTGCCTGTCTGTAAAGGTTTTAATTTCTCCGTCTAATCTGAATGAGATCCTTGCTGCATAGAGGCATCTTGGTTGTAGGTTTTTCCCTTCCATCACGTTAAATATGTCCTGCCACTCCCTTCCGGTGTGCAGATTTTCTTCTGAAAGATCAGCTGTTAACCTTATGGGGATTCCCTTGTATGTTATTTGTCGTTTTTCCCCTGTTGGTTTTAATATTTTTTCTTTGTATTTAATTTTTGACAGTTTGATTAATATGTGTCTTGGCATATTTCTCTTTGGATTTATCCTGTATAGGACTCTCTGCGCTTCCTGGACTTGATTAACTATTTCCTTTCACATATTAGGGAAGTTTTCTACTATAATCTCTTCAAATATTTTCTCAGTCCCTTTCTGTTTCTCTTCTTTTTCTGGGACCCCTATAATTCGAATGTTGGTGCATTTAATGTTGTCCCAGAGGTCTCTGAGACTGTCCTCAGTTCTTTTCATTCTTTTTTCTTTATTCTGCTCTGCAGTAGTTATTTCCACTATTTGATCTTCCAGGTCACTTATCCATTCTTCTGCTTCAGTTATTCTGCTATTGATTCCTTCTCGAGAATTTTAAATTTCATTTATTGTGTTGCTTATCATTGTTTGTTTGCTATTTAGTTCTTCTAGGTCCTGGTTACACGTTTCTTGTATTTTCTCCATTCAGTTTCCTAGATTTTGGATCATGTTTACTGTCATTACTCTGAATTCTTTTTCAAGTAGACTGCCTATTTCTTCTTCATTTGTTTGGTCTTATGGGTTTTTACCTTGCCCCTTCATCTGCTGTGTGATTCTCTGTCTTCACATTTTGCCTAACTTACTGTGTTTGGTGTCTCCTTTTCACAGGCTGCGGGTTCGTAGTCCCTGTTGTTTTTGATGTCTACCCCCAGTGTTTAAAGTTTGTTCAGTGGGTTGTGTAGGCTTCCTGGTGGAGGGGACTAGTGCCTTTGTCCTGGTGGATGAGGCTAGATCTTATCTTTCTAGTGGGCAGGACTGTGTCTGGTGGTGTGTTTTGGGGTGTCTGTGACCTTATGATTTTAGGTAGCCTCTGTGCTAATGGATGGGGCTGTGTTCCTCTCTTGCTAGTTGTTTGGCATAGGGTGTCTAGCACTGTAGCTTGCTGGTCAATGAATAGAGCTGGGTCTTAGCGTTGAGATGGAGATCTCTTGGAGAGCTTTCACCATTTGATATTATGTGGATTTGAGAGGTCTCTGGTGGACCAGTGTCCTGAACTTTGCTCTCCCACCTCAGTGGCACAGGCCTGACACCCAGCCAGAGCACCAAGACACAGCTCAGAAGAACAGGGAGAAAAAAAAGTAAGAAAGAAAGAAAAAATAAAATAAAAGTTATTAAAGTAAAAAATAATTATTAAAAATTAAAAAGTATAAAAAAAGGAAAAAAAGAAAGAAGAGAGCCATCAAACCTAAAAACAAATACACCAATGATAACAAGCACTAAAAACTATGTTAAAAAACAAAAACACAAAAAAACAGATGGACAGAACCCTAGGAGAACTGGTAAAAGCAAAGCTATACAGACAAAATCACACAAAGAAGCATACACATACACACTCACCAAAAGAGAAAAATGAAGAAAAAATATATATCTTTGCTCACAAAGTCTACCACCTCAATTTTGGGATGATTTGTTGTCTATTCAGGTATTCCACAGATGCAGGGTACATCAAGTTGATTGTGGAGATTTAATCCACTGCTTCTGAGGCTGCTGGGAGAAACTTCCCTTCGTCTTCTTTGTTCACACAGCTCATGGTGTTCAGCTTTGGATTTGGCCTTGCCTCTGCGTGTAGGTCGCCTGAGGGCATCTGTTCTTCCCTCAGACAGGACGGGGTTAAAGTAGCAGCTGATTAGGGGCTCTGGCTCACTCAGGCTGGCAGTAGGGGGGCGTACGGAATGCAGAGTGAGCCTGTGGTGGCAGAGACTGGCATGAGGTTGCACCAGCCTGAGGTGCAACTTCCCGGGGAAGTTGTCCCTGGATCACAGGACCCTGGAAGTGGTGGGCTGCACAGGCTCCTGGGAGGGGAGGTGTGGATAGTGACCTGTGCTTGCACACAGGCTTCTTGGTGCCTGCAGCAGCAGCCATAGCATTTCATGCCCATCCCCGGTGTTCACTCTGATAGCCGCAGCTTGAGCTCATCTCTGGAGCTCATTTAGGTGGTGCTCTTAATCCCCTCTCCTCGAGCACCCCGAAACAATGGCCTATTGTCTCTTAGGCAGTTCCAGACGAGTGTGGCACACTAGCCCCCTTCAGGCTGTGTTCACGCAGCCAGCCCCAGTCTTCTCCCTGGGATCTGACCTCTGAAGCTGAAGCCTCAGCTCCCAGCCCCCACCCATCCTGGTGGGTGAGCAGACAAGCCTCTCAAGCTAGTGAGTGCTGGTCAGCACTGATCCTCTTTGAGGGAACCTCTCCACTTTGCCCTCTGCACCCCTGTTGCTGCACTCTCCTCTGTGGCTCCAAAGCTTCCCCCCATCCACCCACAGTCTCCACCAGTGAAGGGGCTTCCTAGTGTGTGGAAACCTTTCCTCCTTCACAGCTCCCTCCCAATGGTGCAGGTCCCATCCCTAGTCTTTTGTCTCTGTTTTTTCTTTTTTCTTTTACCCTACCCAGGCACGTGGGGAGTTTCTTGCCTTTTGGGAAGTCTGAGGTCTTCTGCCAGCATTCAGTAGGTGTTCTGTGGGAGTTGTTCTGTTGGGAGTAGATGTATTTCTGATGTATTTGTGGGGAGGAAGGTGATCTCCACGTCTTACTCTTCCGCCGTCTTGAAGGTCTCCCCCAAACACATTTTAGCAATCCTGCATTTTTAGTACCCCCACCACATTTACTGTTTTTGACATCATATTTTAAGTCTTTTTGTTTTGTGTATCCCTTAACTACTTATAGCAGATAAAGATGATTTTACTATTTTTGTCTTTTAGCCTTTTTTTTAGCTTTATACATGGCTGATTTACTACATTTACTGTGTATTTGCCTTTACCAATGAGATTTTTCCTTTTACAATTTTCATGTTTCTAGCTGTGGCTTTTACTTTTTTGCTTAGAGAAGTCCCTTTAACTTTTCTTGTAAAGCTGGTTTGGTGGTGTTGAACTCTTTTAGATTTTGCCTGTCTGTAAAACTTTTGATCTCTCCATCAAATCTGAATGAGAGATGTGCTGGGTAAAGTATTCTTGGTTGTAGGTTTTTCCCTTTCATCAATTTAAATATATCCTGCCACTCCCTTCTCGACTGAAGAATTTCTGCTGAAAAGTCAGCTGATAGCCTTATGGGAGTTCCCGTGTATGTAACTTGTTGCTTTTCCCTTGCTGCTTTTAATACTCTCTCTTTATCTTTAATTTTTGCCATTTTAATTACAATGTGTCTTGGTGTGGTCCTCTTTCTCTTTGGGACTCTTTGTGCTTCCTGGACCTGGATGTCCATTTCTTTTCCTAGGGTAGGGAAGTGTTCAGCTATTATGTCTTCAAATATGTTCTCTGCCCCTTTCACTCTCTTCTCCTTCTGGGACCCCTATAATTTGTATGTTAGTACACTTGATGTTGTCCCAGAGGTCTTTCAAACTGTGCTCATTTCTTTTTATTCAATCCTTTTTTCTGTTCAGCTTCAGTGATTTCCACTACTCTGTCTTCCAGCTTGCTGATCCCTCCTCTGTATCATTAAATCTACTGTTGATTCCTTCTAATATGTTTTTCATTTCAGTTATTGTATTCTTCAGTTCTGCTTGGTTCTTCTTTATATTTTCTCTTTGTTTAAAACTTCTAATTTCTCACTCTTTTCATCCAATCTTCTCCAGAGTTCATTAGGCATCATCATGATCATTACCTTGAACACTCTTTTGGGAAGATTACCTATCTCTTCTTCACTTAGTTCCTCTTTTGGGTTTTTATCTTGTTCTTTTGTATGAACCATATTCCTCTGTTGACTCATTTTGCCTAATTTGCTGGGCTTTTTTCTATGTATCTTGTAGGTTGTTTGTTTCCCAATCTTGGAAAAGTGGCCTTTTGTAGGAGATATCCTATGCATCCCAGCAGTGCACACCACCTGGTCACCAGAGCTATATGTTCTAGAGGGTGCCCCTCTATGTGGACTGCATGGGTCCTTCTGTTATGGTGGGCTAGCTACTGTGGGTAGTCTGGTAGGCATGGCTGGCCCTAGGTCCAGTTGGTTGCCAGGCACTGCCTTGTGCAGAGCCTGCCAGTCACTGGTTGGTGGAGCTGGGTAACAAGGCTGCTGGCTTCAATGCCCCAGGGGATCCTGGGGCTAGTGCTTGCCCACTGGTGGGTGGAGCCAGGTTCTGGAGTGGGTGGTTGTGGGACCTGGGGGTCCTGGACCTAGTTTTGGCCTGCTAGTGGATGGGGCCAGTTCCTGACACAGCTGACTGTGGGGTCTGCGGTGTCCCAAAGCAGGTGTTGACCTGCTGGTGAGTTGTGCTGGATCCCAGGACTCTGGCTGTAGGTCCCTGGGGGTCCCAGGGCTGGTCCTGGCCTGCTGGTGGATGGGCTGGGTCTTGGTACTAGAGGTTGAAGGGCTCTGGTGGTCCTGGGGCTGGTGTCCCCCACTGGTTGGTGGGGCTGGGACCCAGGGGATCGCAAAGCTGTTTTCTGCCCACTGGTGGGTGGAGCTAGGGCCTGGGGTCTCTGGCTGCAGGGTCCAGTGGTTCTTAAGCTGGTGTTGGCCTGCTGGTTGGCAGGACTGAGGCCCAGGGGATCCTGGGGCTAGTGCCAGCTCACTGGTGGGCAGAGCTGAGTCTCAGGGTCTCTGGTTGCAGAACTCTGGGTGCTCTGAAGTTGGTGTTTTGGCCAGCTGGTGGGTTCCCAGTGCTAGTGCTGACCCACTGGTGTGCGGAGTCAGGTCCCTGGGTCTCTAGATGCAGGGTCCTGGGGTGTCCCAGGGCTAATGCTGGCACACTGGTGTGTGGGGCCAGGTCCTGGGCCCTCTGGTGGACAAGTCCAAGCCCTGGGGCACCTGTGGGCTCAGGGGTTCTTAAGGCAGCAGCCCTGCTAGTGGGCGGGGCTGTGTCCCTGCCTGGCTAGGTGCTTGGTCTGAGATGTTCCAGTATTGGTGCCCACAGGCTAATGGGAGGGGCCTGGTCCCAGCACTAATAAGCTTGAGGGAGCATTCCAAAATGGCACTTGCCAGCACTAGTGTCCTCGTGATAGAATGAGCTCCCCCAAATGGCTGCCACCAACATCTCTGTCCCCGGGGTGAGCTCCAGTTGTCCCCTGCTTCTCCAGGAGGCTCTCCAAGATCATCAGGTGGGTCTGAGCCCGGCTCCTTTCAAATTGCTGCTTCTTCCCTGGGTCCCAGTGCATGCGAGATTTTGTGTTCACCCTTTAAGAGTGGAGTCTCTATTTTCCACAGCCCTCTGGTCTCACGAAAGTAAGCGCCACTGGCCTTCCAAGCCAAATGTTCTGGAAGCTTGTCTTCTCAGTGCAGGACCCCCAGGCTGGGGAGCCTATGTGGGGCTCAGATCGCTTGCTCCTTTAGTAGAACCTCTGCAATGTAATTATCCTCCCGTTTGTGGGGTGCCCACCTAGGGTTATGGGTCATGACTATACCACATCTCTGCCTCTCCTACCTGTCTCTTTGTAGTTCCTTCTTTATATCTTTAGTTGTAGAAGATCTGTTCTGCTAGTCTTCCAGTTTTTTCTCACCAATAATTGCTCTGTAAATAGTTGTAATCTTGGTGTGCTTATGGGAGGAGGTGAGTTCAAGGTCTTCCTACTCTACCATTTTGGCTCCATCTCAGCTTCTTTTAATTTTTTTTTTAGGGAATTAAAAATGTTTAATTCGGATGATCTTTACTTGAATGAGAGAAATCTTTTATGGTAAATAGGGTCAATTTTTTGAGTTTTAATTATGAAAGGTGGCTATGTATTTTATTCTGTAATTATCTTGCACTTAACTGTATACTACAAAAGTGAGGATTGTAGACAGAGCATAATAGAATCCATGCAAAATTTTGGCTTTTACATCTGTAGATATACTTTTCTGAATTCTCTATGCTTTCTTTTTTTTAACATCTTTATTGGAGTATAATTGCTTTACAATGCTGTGCTAGTTTCTGCTTTATAACAAAGTGAATCAGCCATATGTATACATATATTCCCATATCCCCTCCCTCTTGCATCTCCCTCCCTCCCACCCTCCCTATCCCACCCCTCTAGGTGGTCACAAACCACCGAGCTGATCTCGCTGTGCTATGTGGCTGCTTCCCACTAGCTATCTATTTTACATTTGGTAGTGTATATATGTCCATGCCATGCTCTCATGCGTGGAAAGACCCTTCAAAATGTAAAGTTAGGGCTTCCCTGGTGGCGCAGTGTTTGAGAGTCCGCCTGCCGATGCAGGGGACACGGGTTCATGCCCTGGTCCGGGAAGATCTCACATGCCGCGGAGTGGCTGGCCCCGTGAGCCATGGCTACTGAGCCTGCACGTCCGGAGCCCGTGCTCCACAACGGGAGAGGCCACAACAGCGAGAGGCCCACGTACCACCAAAAAAAAAAAGTATAGTTATTTGGATCATTATTTTTCTTTTCTAATATATCACTGTCTGGATGGATAGAACAACATTGGAAACATTTTAGATCTTCCTTCATTCTGATTGTTCAGTGTCTCAGCTGTGATCCTAGTGTATTGGAATTATGCCTGATATACACTACATATATTTATGTATATGTAGTGTATATATATATTATACACTATATATGTATATATATATTATTAAGATCCTACTCAATACTTATATTAAGATCCTACTATATGCCAGCCAGACATTGTTCTAGGTGCTAAGCATACAAAAACAAGCAAAACAATGTTCCATCCTCTGGGGTGGGGGTAAAGAGGAGAGTGATAAGTTATAATTATAATTAAAAATACAGCTAGGTAAGGGGGATAGAGAGCACCAAGAGAGTTGTTATGTTAAATAAAGAGGTCAGGAAAGACCTCTCTATTATGGTGATATTTGAGTAGAGATCTTTGAGAAATGAATGAATATCCTATGGATATCTGTGGGAATAGCTTTCCAGGCAGACAGAATATCACGTGTAAAGGACCTGAGGCTGAAGGTGAGAGCAGGAGAGTATGAGTCACTGATGAAGGTGACAGGGATCTTGAAGAAGATGATTACCCTTTAAATAATGGGTAAAGACAATATGGAAACGTGTTCATTATGATGTAATGAAGAAATGAATGAATAAATGATAAAATGAACTCCAGGATCAGATGAAATATTTCAAGCTTGTTTGAATAAATTATAACTTTGTTGGTAATGACATTGCTAGAACATTTCCTTGAAGAAAGGAATACATTTCCTTTTATCATATACATAATTCAAATACTTCTACAAATAATTCTACAATGATTCCACATGTTAATCCATTCTCTCTTACACAGTGCTGCACTAATTTAGAATAAGTTAAATTTAAGGGTACTAAGTTTCAGAGCTGAGGTCCAGCTCTATTCTGTGTGAATTTGTAATGTTTATTGTGTATCATGTAACACTTCCTTAACTAAAGGCTGAACCAACCTGCCACTTCTATGATTTGCTCATCTAGCCTATCAGGTTTAATGTCCTAAACCTATTGCAGATTATGAGGAAATGAACAGTCTCTCTGTGTCCAGAACAGATGGATTTCTTTTTAACCAAAAATAAACAATGCATGGATTATATTGTCTAGATGAAAAACGCAAAAGTGAGTGACTTATCCCAACACAGTGCATTTTAATCACTTGAAAGAAGAAATGAGGGCTTCCCTGGTGGCGCAGCGGTTGAGAGTCCACCTGCCGATGCAGAGGACACGGGTTCGTGCCCCGGTCCAGGAAGATCCCACATGCTGTGGAGCAGCTAGGCCCGTGAGCCATGGCTGCTGAGCCTGCGCATCCGGAGCCTGTGCTCCACAATGGGAGAGGCCACAACAGTGAGAGGCCCGCGTACCGCAAAAAAAAAAAAGAAGAAATGAGTCCAAAGGAGAAGCTTGTTATTTCAGACCATATTGACACAGTGTCCAGGAACATTGATTCAAGAAGTTAACTGTACAATTAAGTGACTGAGCACCAGAGTCATAGTTTGGGAATCTCCTTCCAGAGTTTGAAAAATGAATAAACTGAAATTAATAAATATGTGAGGGAGACTGCCTAGGTGGTCAATAAAACCTTTTCTTTCTCATCTTCCTAGGCACAGATCTAAACTAAATTTCCCACCCTCAATTCAGTGACAGAAGACTGAGTTCTATTTAACAGAATATGAGTAGAAGATGTGTATCAGTTCTAGGACAGGCCAATGCAAGTCAATAAACAGTCCTTCATGGACTTTCCCCTTCCCTGGCAATGTCATTGGCAGTAAGTAATGAGTAATTAAAATTTCCTTCTTTGTGGATTTTGATTTCCATATTTAACAAAAAGACCATAAGTTTGTTTTTTAATCACAAAAAGACACTAAGAGTTCTACCATATATTTCCTTAGCAAACCATATCTATATCTTATGTATATTTAAGTTCTGTCTTCCCCATTAGATTGTTAACGTCCATGGTGTGTAAGACCCACTCCATAAATATTTAAGTAAATGAATGAATGCATGAATCAGGTCAAAACAATCAATCCAGAATAAGTGCTTAATATTTAGTTTACTCAATATAGTACATCGTTTAATCTTCCTTAAGCAGTTTTCATCATATCACTAGCCAAGAATTAATTTCTTAATGTGTAAAATAGGGTTGATAATGCCTATATGATAGGAATAAGATATATGTAAGGCATCTAGCTCAGTATCTAGGGCTTATTATTAGTGCCCACAGTGTGAATCAAATACACATTTTCAACCTTTTCTACTAAATCCTTTGTACATACATATGTCCTATACTTTAGCCAACTTACACTAATCACTGTTCCTTAAATATACACTAAAGGATTGTTTCCTGGATCTCCATCATTTGAATATGCATTCACAAATTTTTGCTATAATTGAATATCATTTGAAAATTTTATGATTATCACTGCGATTATATAAGAAAATATCCATTTTTAGAAAGGCACACTGAGGGCTTCCCTGGTGGCGCAGTGGTTGGGAGTCTGCCTGCCAATGCGGGGGACATGGGTTCGAGCCCTGGTCTGGGAGGATCCCACATGCCACGGAGCAACTAAGCCCGTGAGCCACAGCTACTGAGCTTGCGCGTCTGGAGCCTGTGCTCCGCAACAGGAGAGGCCACGGCAGTGAGAGGCCCACACATCGCGATGAAGAGTCGCCCCCACTCGCCACAACTGGAGAAAGCCCTCGCACAGAAACAAAGACCTAACACAGCCAAAAATAAATTACTTAATTAAAATTTTTTTTAAAAAGGCACACTGAAATATATAGGGGTAAAATGATATAATATCTGAGACTTGTTTTCCACGCTTCAATAAAGCAAAAAGGAAGATAAATGAAGCAAATGTGGCAAAATCTTGGTAACTATATAATCTGGATGACAGATATATAGGGGTTCATTATACTATTATTTCTACTATTGTATATGTTTAAAATTTTCATAACAAAAAAATAATTTAAAATAAATGTCCCATAGGTGAATTTGAGCTTACCAGATAAGCAAGTGTCAGAGTTCATGATCTCATCCAGGATTAAGAGGCAATCAACTTAATTCAATGGCAGGGGGTTGCAGGGAGCAGAAGGGAGAATTCCTTCGTTTATCTTCCCTAAACCAAAGGACAGCATGTAAGCTGTTGTGATTTTGGGGGAGAAAAATGACCTTAAGAGCGACAAAAATTTTAAAAGCCTTGTTTTCTTTAATAAAAAGGCAAGAACTGGGACTTCCCTGGTGGCGCAGTGGTTAAGAATCCGCCTGCCAATGCAGGGGACATAGGTTCGAGCCCTGGTCAGGGAAG
This sequence comes from Phocoena phocoena, assembly GCF_963924675.1. Lineage (NCBI taxonomy): Eukaryota > Metazoa > Chordata > Mammalia > Artiodactyla > Phocoenidae > Phocoena > Phocoena phocoena. Next base: position 64,476,989 of record NC_089240.1, on the reverse strand, counting down.
ATCCCACATGCCACAGAGCCACTAAGCCTGTGTGCCACAACTACTGAGCCTGTGCTCTAGAGCCCGCGAGCCACAACTACTGAGCCTGCATGCCACAACTACTGAAGCCCACACTCCTAGAGCCCGTGCTCCGCAACAAAAGAAGCCACCACAGTGAGAAGCCCGCGCACCGCAACGAAGAGTAGCCCCCGCTCGCTGCAACTAAAGAAAGCCCACACGCAGCAATGAAGACCAAGCGCAGCCAAAAAAAAAAAGTCAAGAACATGTAAATTTCAAATTATTGTGATTTTGATTTTAAATATAATCCAAATTCTCAGAATTGTGTAAGATTGGCCAGATATAGTTTAGTGTAAACAAAAAGGACATCATAAGAATCCTAAATCATGGAGACTATTTTAAAACTGTTTTCTAGAGGAAAGTGTCTTGTGCAGGGATGTATCTAAGACAATGGAAACCTTATGGAATGATGTCTTGTGCAGTGTACTTGGTGTAACAGGAAGGACAATAAGTAAGTTAATAAACAATCTTTACATACATAGAGGATTTCCAACTGGGTAAAGCACATCCTTTTGTGTCTTTTTATTTTTTCACAGAAAAATGAAATTTTTGAATTAGGTTTCTGAGATATATTCCAGTTGCAAAGGCTTATCCTCTAAGTTGACATTTTTAATTTCCTTTACAAAGTAAAAACCAACCAGTAATACATGTTATAGCTTCCAACGATTTAGCCTGAAAAAACTTATTTCAGGAAGATTTCATGAAGATAAAGCCTCAAAAAGAAAAAAATAATAAAAAACTACAAAGCACTTGAGGAAAATGTGTCAGCCAAATTCAGTTCATAAGAAAGGTTAAGAAATTAAAATATAATTTTGAAACTGAAGAAAGATTACAGTGATATAGTAATTATACTATAATGCTTTTTAAATGTCTTGGTTGTATATGTAAAAAGGAATATCTTAGAAGGAAAAAGACAGAGATATTGAAAATGTCTTGAGGAGTTTAAACTAGTTTAGTGCATCACTCCACAACAGAATGCTTATGATTATTGAATACTTCAATTCCTCATCCAAATTATCTGTCTATTCTAGCAAGAAGCTTATTCTAGAATGGGAATTTGGGAAACAATGAGATTCATAATCAAAAGATGTAGATCTGAGTCCCAACACCACCACTTATGTGACAGATAGCAAATTATGATTCAATCTTTTTCAATTTATAAAATGAAAACATAAATACTGACTTCAAGAAAGTAAAATTTATACTAAGGAATTCAGAGAAACCCTGAGTACAGCAGGGAAAACTTAAAGCTAGCCAGTCATATATAAGGTTATCATGTGACAGCTGTGCAATTCAGGAGACCAACAACGTGTTGACATTCATAATGTTTCCATATTTTTAGAGATAGAATGTAGGCAAAGAAAAAGAGCATTAACATAACATACATACAGGCCTTAATTCTGAATAATCAGTTAAGATATTAACTTATCTGAATAAACAACATATGAAAGCAACTGTGGAGTACAAATGTGAGGTAGTGAGAATCATCTACACTGGGTGCAAGCAAAAAAAGCTGTATTACCTGTAGAAAATTTAAAAACAGTAATAAAACCAACAAAAACCTGGTCAGCTTTAATTATCACCATGCTCTGGCAATCTTAAACAATGTCATTGATAAAACACACCTCCCCAGAAACACATTTTCTTGGTCCAAGGTCTAAACAATTGATGAAGTTACTGTTGAGTTTTATGTATGTGTGTGTGTATATATATATATATATATATATATATATATATATACATATATTCCAAATGAGCACATATGCATTAATAAGCATTGTATTGTACATAGAAGCAAAGTTAGAGAACTTCCAGTTATACTAATGGCACCTGACACACGACACACAGACTCAGCTACAGGAGTTCCTAAGTTCAAAAGGGTTTAGAATTATTGAAGCTCACTTTGGGTGCAGTTCATGTCTCCAATCATCGGTACAACATATCCTTGTTTAAACTATAGTTTCAAAATAAATAATGACAGTGCAGTGAATGTCTCCACTTTTGGAGCAGGGTTCAGTATACTTTCTTTATTAGTTTCATATTGCTGCTGTAACAAATCACCACAAACTTAATGGCTTAAAATTTTTAAATGGCTGCAGTTTTCCCTTCTGTAAATGCAAAAATTAGTCTGTGCTCTTTCCCTGCCTCCAAAAGATGTCATGGAGATAAATAAGTGGATAGGTACCACATTCTGAATAAATCACAGATGTTTACACACTACGTCAAGCCTGGCTTCATATCATCTTCCAAATAATTCAGAGCTAGGACTCAAATCTCAAACTTCCTGGCCTCTAGCTATAATGTTACCACTTATTAATAGGATCCCCCTTCTTCCAGTTTTCAATAACAATAATATGTCCTTCTGATCCCTCACCAGCAGCATCCTTAAAGTCCATATTTCCACTGACAGTCTGTACAAGGCTATTTAGGTTTTCTCTCATGCTCCTCAATATTCTCCGGCCTCCCCCCACTGCCTGATTCCAAAGCCATTCCCACACTTTAGGTACTTGTTACAGCAGCAGTCCACTTTCATTACCAAAGTCTATGTAGTTACTACTACTCTGTTATAAATAACCACATAATTAGTGGCTTAAGACAATACCTGTTATCTCACAGTCCTGTGGGTTAGGAGTCCAAGTATGACTTAACTGGGTCCTCTGTTCAGAGTCTCACAGGGCTGAAATCATGGTATCAACCAGGACTACAATCTCATCTGAGGCTTGAGTTCCTCTCCCAAGCTCACCAATTGTTGGCAAAATTCAATTCCTTTCAACTGTAGTAGAATCCCCATTTTCTTGCTGGCTCTCAGCAACTGGGATCACCGTCAGCTCCCAACTGCCACCCTCAGCTCTTTGCCACATGGCCCCCTTCTCTCATACATCTGTTTGCTTCTTCAAGGCCAACAGAACATCTGCTACTGCTTGTCTCCTTTAAGTACTCGCTTGATTAGGCCAGATCCACCCAGGATATTGTCCCTTTTGATCAACTCCAAATCAAATGGTTAGTGTGAAGTGTTCCGTGTTCTTATTCCCCCTCTTTTTCCCAGTTTTTATAACCTAGTTCTTAGACAGATGCCTCTTATTCTAAAGCAGTCTATCAACAGTATGTTTCATATTCTCTGTAAAATCAAAGAGAAAGTTAATACAGTAAAGCATGTTCTTCATCTCAAAAAGTCTGCCTAATATGATATATTTAACACTCTCTTACCTTTTAAAAAACATATTTTTATAAAATGAAAACTTTAACAGATGTTTTAAATATTTCTAAGAACTAGCCAAAGAGAATTCATGGAGAAACCTATTCGCTTTGTGCCCAATTGTTGCTGCTGACTGTGCATCTCTAGTGCAGCTCTTGCCTAGGGGACAACTGATCAATTAAGTTTAATTTTTGTCTCCTCCTGTGTCCACTGAGAAAAACAAGTCTCATTCACCCTCCTCTCCTCTGGTAAATCTTTCCTTGCATGATCATGCTGTGGTTAGACTATTTACTGTATGCACTATGAACACTGCAGCTTTCTCTAGCTAGTTTTAGCAAACAAAGTCAGTATGTCTATGAGGACACGCACAAATCTATACATTTGTAAAGATAACTGAAAACATGCACTCTTAAAAGTCATTAGATGAGAAGGAACCCCCCATCCATATAAAATCAATTGGTCTATTTTTGGAGTCTGACAAAATCCCATTTAGAAATATGTTCATTTTGTATTAATGTATAAATATGTGCTATTGTCCACAGCATTATAAAAGGAAAGCCACTCTACCAGGCTTTATATTTATTAATTTCTGCTGTATTTTAGGTAACAACTTGGTTACAAGAGAGAAGCAGGTTACAAGAGAGCAGGTTACAAGAGAGAGCAGGTTCAGTCTCCTGCTCCTTTAATGTGAACTGGGCTGTGTTCACTAGTGTGACAGGTTCAGGCTGCTGCTGTTATCCCCATAGAGTATTTATCAAATCTTTTGAGAGATATATCAAATAAAATCAGAAAGCTAGAGTCACTCAAATGGCAAGAGTCAATTCTTATGTAAGGACTTCTAATCCAAAACCGTATACAACTTTACAGGTTTGAGAGAACTTCACTACAGGAAATAGTGAGAAGCATTAAGAAATAGGCATAGGGCTTCCCTGGTGGCGCAGTGGTTGAGAGTCCACCTGCCGATGCAGGTGACGTGGGTTCGTGCCCCGCTCCAGGAGGATCCCACATGCCATGGAGTGGCTGGGCCCGTGAGCCGTGGCCGCTGAACCTGCACTTCTGGAGCCTGTGCTCCGCAGTGGGAGAGGCCATAACAGTGAGAGGCCCGCGTACCGCAAAAAAACAAAAAAAAAACAAAAACAACAACAACAACAAAAAAGAAATAGGCATAAATCATTTTATATAAGACATGACAAAGAGATTATGTACCTAAAAAAAAAATCAAGTGTCAAATAATTTTCAATACATTTTAAAAGTCAATCACAGACATATAGTCATAAGAACCAAAAGAAATTTATTTACAAAATTTCTTACTTGACTGGTGATGAGAAGCAAGAAACCATCAACTAAGACCCCACTAATAGTGTTCAAGCCAGTTCATACAAGAGAACAACCATTGCAGCTCCTGATGATTAGGCCAGAAAGATGTCCTTCTGCATGTCCTTCCAGTGAACAAGGAGATACATTTCACCATAGGGGCCTGTGCAAGTAGCATCATGGTACTTGTAGGCTCAGCTGAATCACAGCTTCTAGAGTGCTGTTCCCTGTCTACCTTACATAGCTATTTCACCACTTTTGTTGATTTCTTTGTAGGTGTCTTTCTCTTTTTCTCCTCCTTTGTTGATTTTCTCCTTTTCTCCTTCTCTGTTGGCTCCTTTCTCTTCTTCTCCTCCACTGTTGGCTCCTTCGTCTCCTCCATTGTTGGCTCCTTTCTCTTCTTCTTTGTCCTGAACACTAGTGTAAACTGCTTTGTTATAACCTTCCCGGTTCCGAGCAATTTCAATGGCAAAAAATTGTATCCTGTGTGCTGAAAGGTGAATAGAATTGATTATTTGTCCTAGTCACAGTTACTTCTCTAAACCTACTGGAAATCTATTGACAAAGCTGTACTAACATGCAAAGCATTCAAATATAGTCATAAGATTCAGAGATGTAAATTCTAATCCTATACTAAATGATGCTGAAAATACTTATCTTACCTCACAGTTACTCAAGATACAGTAACATGATCTTTACAGATATAACAAATAAAATGATTCCCAAACTAACTATTCATGTCATTGATTCATCAGTAAAACCAGATCCCTCACTCTCCTTATACAGAAACAATCCCAGAGGCAAGAAACTCACCAAAGATGGTGTTTTCCTCAGTGTAGCCCTGAGAACAGTTCAGTCGCAGCAAAGTACCATAGTTGAAGTCTTCTACAATCCCATCAAACTTCAAACAGAATGGTCTCCACTTCTGTAAAGGCAAAAAAGGTATCTTAGCTAAAAAATGCAGGAGGCTGGTGAAGTCAGGCCAGGAGAGGGGCTTCCGTTTCCCCGGTAAGGAAAGTAACCACAGTGAAAGAGACTAGAATTGAGCTGATTACCAGTTTCACTAGCAATGAGTTTCTGTGTTATCTTTGGTATCTTTAGGCTGGTATTTCCCAACATGAACAATAGTTTAATCTGATAAAATACTTAGATCCTTGACTAGAGAATTAAATTTTAATTTCTTAAGTATATTCTCTGTTTTAAGTTATTGGCTAGTTCAGTCCAAAATGGTTATTCATCCCCACTGAAGCAAATGAGACAAAGAAGGCAGGAATTTGGCCCAAAGTCACAAAGTTAAATTTTAAGAAAGAAGTCCATCCAATAGAGGCAATTTTCCAAAGATCAGTAACAGCCTGCTTAGAGTTAAAAGTTTACATTCCTCATAAGCCGAGAGTCTACCCTCAAGGAAAAAAATTTCCTAACTATAAGAGTTTTAGTGCTCTGTAAAAGTATAACATAATCAAGCAAGCAATGCAAAACACAAGTTTTCCAATTATCCACGGCCTGTGATAATATGATCTTAAATCCAGAGAATCCAAACACCTCTCAGTACTCTATTTGCCAACCCTCTATCTAAGCCTTCTGGCTAAAGTACTCACATAAATAAATTTATTCCTTCTCCCTTGAAAGAGCTAGGTGGGTGAGGATGAAAGGTCCAAATCAAAGGGGAAAAAGAAATAGATTCAATGAAAATGAAAAATCCATAAACCAGAAAAACATTCATTTAGTAACACATTAATTACAACTGCATAAAAGCCCTGGTGCTTTAGGTATTTGCCTTAAAACAAACCCCCCAAAAGTTTAAATGTATAAAAATGTATTCACAGTCAATAATTGTTGGTCAGATGCTAGGCAATATTTAAAAGAGAGAATTCTTACCTCTTTAGCTCCTTCTGATTTGAGCTCTTCTGGGTCCAATACATCTATCCTGAGTTTCTTAAAATTCTCCCGAAACTCAGAATAGATTTGGTCATCCACTTTGGTGAGTTTCAGGAACTGTGGGTCAACTGATGAAATCAGCTGCCAGACAATAAGACAAGGTAAAGATGCTAGTCTCTAATTTACTATATTTCTGTCCCCTCTTCCCCAGAAGATCCTCATGGTTCTCAGGGCAGAAGAGTTTATTAGAAAATATAGACAGCCTAGGTCCCAGATGAAATCATGACATAATTTTAAAGGGCCATAATATACTACAGTCCCTTCCACCAATTCAAACCCCTTTGGCCCTATTTATGTCTGGCTGTTACCCTCTGTGGATTATTCATTCAGTCAACAAACATTTATTTAGTGCCTACTATGGGCCAGGCATCCTTTTGTGGGTTAGCAACACAACACTGCGCAGAGAAGCACAACTCCTCACTGTCAAAGCAAAACTGACTTCCATGCCCCAGTTCTCCTTAGAGTAATAAAAATTATCTCCAAAACACAACTGTTTAACTTGCTGAGAATGGTGATTAGCAGAGCACAATATGCTGAAATTACATGTTTAATTCTGCTTAACAATGAAGACAGTCAACTCACTTTGTAGTAGACTTCAGCATGCTGCATTGCTCTCATGGCCCAAGCCATCTCAATATCAGGCTGCAAAGGAGTGAAGAATGCCAGGTCAGAAATCACCCAATCTTGCTACTAGAGAACAAATTAAGGAAGTCTGTGGATGTCTAGTTAATGCTCAAGAGGGCTACCAAGCTTGGTGTTACTGTCAAAGGTTAAAAACTGGACTAAGGTTGAATTCTCTTGGAACTTGTTGCCTCCTCCCCTGTAAAATGGGATAATCTTAGGCTTAAAGGGAGGCTGTATGTGAAGCTCTGGGCAATTGGTATAGTGATTGCTGACTAATATTTCTGTACTTGGGAGGGATTTATCCATAGCTTTCTTGCCTACTGATCGAGTGTTTGTTGTAGCTGTCTTCATCTGTGATTGTAGATCTACAGAGTTGGGAGAGAAACACTACAGGAAGAGGCAAACGAAGAGATAAGGGGCTCTTTTAGGTGGAAACACCTTTTTTTTTCTTGTTGATGCTGGTACCTGGCATACAAGTGACCAATAAAAGATTCTGGATGTTAAAAAAAACTGGACTAATAAGTTTGGACAATATAATAATTCTTTTGTCTTTATGACAACCAAAAGAAGCTACCTACACAGTCTAATAAACAAAATGAGCCACTGGCTGTCTTTTCCCAGCAGCTAGTGAAAGTGTAGAAGACTACATAAAGCAGTAGATAAATCACCTTCTCAGGACTGAGTTAAATTACTGTAAAACTGAAATACCCACATACACCACTGAGTTGTTGAGAGGACAGAGTAAGATTAACAGAAGTAATATTACTCTTCACTTTTAAGAGTGTACAATGTCATAATCATCATGTGTGTTCATCAGATAGCCAATTCCCTATCCTACAACACTTAGAAATGAATCAATATCGTGAAGCAGGCTAGGTTATAATAAGCCTTACCAAGTACCTGTTCCACTGGAATCTCCCACTCCAACTGTATGGATCTATTTCACTGACCCCAGAAAAAAATTTGCATTTTTACCTCCATGCCCTTTTCCTGACTGCCAATCCATATCTTTTGTCCACTTACACTTTGAGGATCCAGTTCCACATCCACTTCCTCAGCAAAGTCTTCCTTTACTGTCTGGGTCCTTAGGGGTTTCTTCTTTGGCTAACCTCCTTTGGATCTTATGCCCTGATTCACTAATCTACCATACATCACATTATTATTTGAGTGTTATTACTATTTTCATGTCCGTGTGTCTTATAACTCAAAATACATCATGTGCTTTCTCCTTAAGGATCTAAACCAGATACACCATAAGCCAGTGCAACTTACTGCACAATGGAGTCACCCGGGGACCTTTAAAAATACTGATTCCTGACTCTAACCACCCAGATACGGTGATTTAGCTGGGATGGATTGCGACCCGAACTTCGAGATATTTAAAAGCTTCCCAGGTAACTCTAAAGTACAGCACAGTTTGGGAACTACTCCCATTAACGTTAGTCCTGCGTTTGCGAACCAAAAGGATTAGAATTAATTGAAAGCCGCATTTTCTGGCAGACGTGGAGAGAGTCTACGGAAGCCATCTGGGTAGGAGGGTTACAATTTCGTGGCAGGCCCTGCAGACATCCCAGGATAGCTGCGTGCGTGTAAAACCGTGGGTGAGTCATACTCACATCGTTGCCATAAGACTCTGCTGGGAGAGAAACAGCGTGCGCCACGGACGTCAGTTCCCCGGAAACCTGGGAAAGGAAACAGAAACGGGGAAGGAGAGTTCGAGTTTCGACCCAGCCCGGCTTCCCCATTCACCCGACCCCAGAGCTGCGTCTCACCACCTCATCAATCCCACTGGTCGCCTCCATGTTGCAGCCTACAAGGCGTGGCTCCAGTTCGGAAATGACGTTTTGCGTGCTCCTTCCGCAGTTCCCAGTTCATTGAAAAGGGACGGCCGGAAAGAGTGGCTTTCATCCGACTGCGGCTGCGCCTGCGTGCCGTCTCCCTCGCCTGGAGGCAGTACTTCCTTGCCCCTCCTCTTACGCCTTGCGCAAAGGTGTGGCTTTGTTGTATACTCTGGGCTGCTTGACGGCCAGGAGGTGGTTAAACAGTCAGTAATATCTGCGATGAACATGGGAAAAGACTGAGTTAAAATAATGCAACTTTCCTATCCCCACTGCGCGGAGTGCCCTGCAGAGATTCGAATTTACATTCTCCACTTGTGCTTGGACGCGCATTCAGACGGGGACACAACTCACAGTTCCCAAAACCCCAGGCACGGATTAAGTTACAAGCAGGCATGCAGCTAGGCAATGGAGTGGATAGTAGGTCAAGGAAGAATTATTCTGTTAAGGTGATATGTTTACCGTGAAGATTTCGTCTTCTTCCACTGGCGTCTAACTTCCCCAAGAATTAGTCACCTTGGATCATGGGCCTGTCATCAATCATAATTTTGGGGGAGCAGACGGGCTTTGTATGCTGAATATTAGAGAGTTGGGACTTTACCCTAAAAGCAATGGGAAGCTACTGAAGGCCTTTAAGTAGACCAGCCTCATGATCAAACTCAAGTTTTAAGAAGGTCACTGAAGCACCCTCTGGAAGAAAAATTTGAGGAAGGCAAAATTGGAGGCAGAGAGACTAACTTGGAGGCACTGGGTAATTAAAAACCTCAGCTGAGGCACTGACAGTTGAGATGGACGTTAAGAATTAATAAGGGAAATAGAATCAATAGGGCTTTTTGACTAATTGGATATGGAGGATAAAGAAGAATTAGGATTCCAATATGACTCCCAGGTTTCAGAATAGGTTTGGGGGATAAATGCCATTGAGCTAGAGAACACAGGAGGAGGGATGATGAGTTTAATTCAGGAGTTGAGTTTGAAGAGCCTATGGGACATTCAGATGGAGATGACTAGTCAGAGGGAGATCCAATCAGAGATATAAATCTGATAGTGGATACTCCAGGTTTAATTGAGCTGTCCCAGTGAAACCATGAAGAACTATAAAGACACAAAGAGCAGCAGGCCAAGGACAGAGCTATTTAGGAAGAAGAGAGGATAGCAAGAAAGAAAAGAAGACTTAAAAAAAAAAAAGGAGTTATCATTGAGACATCAGCAAAGGACCAAGGGAGAGTCTCACAGAAGCCAACGATAAGAGAACTTCCAGAAAGAAGTGGTGAACCATGTCCAATACCCTGGGTTGAGTACCCTCAGCCCAGAAACTTGGAGAGGTCCTTGAAAACCTTAGCAAGAGCAGTTTCAGTGGAGTGGTGAAGGCAGAAGTCAGAGGGCAGTGGGTTGAGAAGGGAGTGGGAGTTAAAGAAGAGATGACAATGACCATACAGCATTCTTCCAAAGAGTTGCAGCTAGAAAGAGACACGAGGTCCAGGGACTTCCTAAAATTCTGGTTAAAAAACACAGAACATGAAAATGTACCATCTTAACCATTTTTAAGTGTACAGTTCAATAGTGTTAAGTATATCCACGTTGCTGGGCAACGGATCTCCAGCACTTTTTCGTCTTGCAAAACTGAGACTCTACACCCATTAAACAACAACTCCCCATTTTCCCCATCCCCTAGCCCCTGGCCACCACCGTACTACTTTCTGTTTTTATGGCTTTGACTACTTTGGGTACCTCATATAAGTGGAATCATATACTATTTGTCTTTTTGTGACTGGCTTATTTCACTTAGTATAATGTCCTCAAGGCTCATCCATGGTGTTGCCATGTGACAGTATTTCCCTCCTTTTTAAGGCTGAATAATATTCCATTGTATGTATACAACACATTTGATTTATCCATTCATCCGTCAACGAACACGTGGGTTGCCTCCACCTTATGGCTCTTGTGAATAATGTCGCTATGGATATGGCTGTGCAAATATCACTTCAAGACCATGCTTTCAATACTTTTGGAGTTATACCCAGAAGTGGGATTGCTGGATTATGTGGTAATTATATCCTTAACTTTTTGAGGAACCTCAGGGACTTTTAAAATTATGATGTTAGGTTTAGAGAGGCTTAAGTGTACTGGGGACTTGGCCTTATACAAAAGACGGTCCTGCAGGGTGAGCTAGGTGTATCTCCAGAGAAATGGAATGAAGAGAGGCAGCATAAGCAGGAAATTGAGGTGTTCCCACCAGATGCTTTCTGTTTTCTCTATGAAGCACGAGAGGGCAGCTGAGAGCAAGAGGGAATGTGTTGAAGTCTTGTCTTGAGAAGAATGACTTGAGAAGTCCTGCATAGCAGCTCGGAGGAGAGGGAGAAGCAGTCTGACAAGGAGATGAATGGAAGTTTTCAGGGACCAGGTCAAACTAGAGGACATGATTCTTCAGGGATAGCACTCTGTATGTAACCCAGCGGTCTGAATGTAAGATGGGTCATCCAGATGGATGCTAAACGTTAGTGAATGTGGAGGCCTGACCAGGAGGTCAATAGACAACAGGAAAACGGAGGGGTAGCCCCAAATGATGGCCAAATCAATGCATAACAAGTGCATATGGATAGAATACCAAAAAACACAAGTAACCTTTTACCTGAGGAAGCACTTAGGTAATTTTCTTTATCTAATATTTTGGGCAGAATCATTGCCTCTAAATTAAAAAGAAATCTATTAAGATGTATAGTATGTGCATGGTTTGTTTGTTAGGACTTTTTTTTTTTTTTAAATAAGGGAACTTCTCACCAGTCAAGTACTCACAGCCTTAGATACTTGCAGAGACCAAGAATTGGGTCCTCACAAGACTGGAAAAGCCAACTGCTTCTGTACCCCCAAAGAGCAGGAGATAAAACTGTCACCCAGAGCCTTTCCCACTGCCAGGCAAAGGAACCAGCCCAGGCAGAGGTATAAGAAAAAGCACTGGCCTTTGTGCCCATACCTATTGTTTCAGATGGACTCAAAGTAGCTGGATGTTAAAATAAGAGAAAGAGGAATGTGCCAGGAACAAAAGGTGGTACATAAAAGGGGAGAGGTGGTGGACTTCAAGAACTATATCGAAGAAAGACAGACCTTTTGGTGTGGGGTAAGAAAACTGGAGATGGAAGTCCACTGGGATGATTCCCTCTCTTTTCTGGAAGGGCACCACTGAGTTGACCTTCAGCTTCCTTCTAAGGCAGGTGATGTAGACATGCCATGTGTGGAGCCAAAGGCATCACCAATCCTGACTAAGGTGCTGAGGTGTCTGTAATGCCAGGGATAACAGGGGTGTGGAGAAGATGAAAGCTATAATTGCTGGAGCTAGGGTGTCATGGGGTAGAGGAAGGCATCTCACGTTATTGAATATAAGTTTGTCAGTGGCAAGGCAGTTGGGTGAGTGCTGCTATTTGCAGGTGGTGAAGCCATGTAGACACTCCCTAAAAATATGGATCACATGGTCTTGGTGGCTGTCAGACTATACGGGGAAAGCAAACTTGAAGGACCTTGAAACTGGCCATTAAAACCTGGGAGCGAAAATAGGGCTATGGTCAGAAACCATGTAAGTTCGTCTACTATGAATATATAAAATCTGGATAATAAAAGTGTTTGCTGTGACAGGTGTGGTTCATGATACCTACAGGAGTTGACCCCTGTCATCTTATGAGGCTGTTTCATGTGAAAACAGGATATTAGAGATGACCTCTCAAGTGATCATACCCACAGGGTGTGTTCTATGGTTAGGAGGGAGTGCAACAGTGACCTTAGGATGCCTTCCCAGATTCGAGCTTGTCCCAGAAACCTTGGAGTGACATAGCTTCAAAATACATAAAGCAAAAATTGAAAGAATTACAAGCAGAAATAGACACATCCGTTAAAAGAGTGGTACATTTTAACATGTCTCTCAGCAACTGACAGCTCAAACAGCCAACAGCTTAATAAGAATTTAGAAGTTTTGAGCAACGTGTGAACAAACTTGATTTAATGGATAAATCCTGAACCCTGAAACCAATAATTATATAATACACATTACGGTCAAGCATATCTGCAACATGTATAATAAATGTAATATCAGACAAGGTACATCTCAAAAAAAAAAACAGAGTCCAGCTCATGCAGACAGTCTAGAAGCCACAATCGATAGGAAGTAGGGTGTCCTAGGACAATGAGTTCAGCGAGATATTAAACATGAATTGACTAGCAACATAGTCAGATCATCTTCAGGGGCATGGTTCTTATGGGTTCTTTGTCTATTGGACTACAGACAGGAAACCAAACTCGGTTGGCCTTGAAACTTGTGACCAAACTCTTGGAGGAAAAGAAATGGGACTGTGGTCAGAAATCATGTGAGAGAGTATTCTGTGAAAGCAGAAAACCTGATTTACCAAACGTAACAGGGGACAGGTAAAAGAGATGGCTGGTGCCATCTTGCTGAAGTTGTTGCCTATGAGAGTGGTGATCATATTCTAGGACTGTTTTGTGGCCAAGAGAAAGTACAATGGGCCCCTAGGATACCATCCTGGCCAACCTGACACAGTTGTTACAGGAGGTGACACAAGGCACTGTGTCCCTTTTGACATGATGGGGGCGGGGGGCTCACAGATCCCTGAATCTTGCTCTGTCTTGGGGTGCATTGGCCAGCAGGGGTTCATATCATGACACCGACACCACCAATACCTCTCCCTTATGGAAAGGTACAGCCATTCCCTAGTCTCCATAAGGCCCTCTAAGCTTTGTGTCATGTCCACAATCCCACCTCCTTCCTACCCCTTTACCATCAAAAGTAGCTTTAGTGTTCCCAGGGGTGCTGACATAAGTCCTGGCCAGCTGCCAGGCTGGCCACGGACTCCAGCTACTGCTCTTTCGTACCCGATAGACAGATTTGCTTTTCAGGAAGGAAAACTCAAGAAACACCATTCAGTATCCATAACACCAGCTACTGATAAACTTAGACCTTGAATTTTAATACCTCTATTTAGTGTTTTTGCCCAGGGTCTTATTCTTTCCTTTCTTTCTTTTTTTAGTATTAAATGGGAAGAAAACTACCTAAGTTGTAGTTATTCTGAGATTAATGATGTAGTGTGGAACCTAACCTAACTTAGGAGACCTGTTCAATTTATGGAACCTATGTTTTTTGTATTGTTTTATATCATTATTAAGCAGCTGTATAAAGAAATGATGGGCTGCTCCCTGCTGCCCCCTGCAGCACAACTGAAAGTCAGAAGCCTCGCATGATTTCTGAATACCGTGCCAGGGACCATGAGACGATTTAGGTTCCTTGTCCAGGAAAAAAAAAAAAAAAAAAGTGAAAAATTGAAAGCAGCAATGTCTTATAAAGAATGGAATCTGCAAAATATGGGATGGACCCTATCAACAGAATTCACAGATAAAATCTGTTATCTCTAGGGGAACTGGCAGGCAAGTTTGGCCCTTCAACCTTATGCATAGTTAAGAAGCATGTAGAGGTATGGAAGTAGCAACCCTTCTCCTGTGTAGCCTTTGGGGACTCAGAAATTCTAGTATTTTGAGAAACAAGCAATGCAGTCCAGTGAGTCAGAGAAGAAGGTATCTATTCCTAAAAGAAAGGGCTTTCATATTCATGCTCTTTCACTTTTCACTTCTGCTGTCCCTGGTGTGCTGTCCCTGGTGTGCCATTATTGTGTTGCATACAGTATGATAGGCAGACTGGGCCCCCTAAAGCAGACCTGAGACTGAGAAGAGAGCGCTCCCATTACAGGGCTGGATGTTATTTTGCCATCCTGCCTAAGATGTATCCTTACCTGAGTGCAGAGACCCTAGCTTACTTTGCAAAGGATGTTTTGAGGTGTTACAAGAGCTTCCCTTTTTGGTATCCCACCTTCAACGCAGCACCATCTCTTTACCCTTAGTGGGATTTACATTCCACTAAATGTATATTTTATCTCCTCTTTGTGTTTCTCATTTCTTAGATGCAGTATATACCTCATGAAATTTTTCATTCAGTCTCCAATATCTTTGGTAGCCTGCTCAGAGGTGTGCCCATAGGTATATGATAAGCCCTAGGTATATGATAATGAATAATGCACGGTAACCTTCTCACAAGGCACTCATCCTAGTGGGAGATATTGTTACGTTAAAACTAATCATTTTTAACAAAAGACAGTAGTAACTGGAATGACAGGGGTTCCAAGGAATCTCTGTGGCTGACGTCTATTAGAGGAGTTCCATGATTACTTGTTGGATGAATGGATCGATGACAATATATCCAGGGTATTACGGGAAGACAGAGAACGGTTCTAAGCTGTCCTTGGGGCATGGTGGGATCTGCACAACTCCTGAAGTGAACACACCTTGGACGAAGGTTGGAAGCTTCTGATGCATTGAGTTCCCAGGAAAATCCTGGGAATTTTGATTTAATATTGTTCACGGGTAAGGGTAGGGAAATAATCATTCTGTTAACTGCTGAGTCTGGATCATATGGGACTTAATCTGTCCCATACCAGTTGGGCTGTGTGGGGGTGGGGGTGGGGGTGGTGCATGCGTGCCTGCCTGTGAGTACATGTTCAAGAGAGAATGCCTCCCCAGACACACCAGGGGCAGTTCAAGTGATCTGAAATCGGGCCAGATTTTAAATCACCTCCTCCTTGGAAATTATCAACCCTACTCTTCTGCTCAGCCTCGGGGCCGTGATGGTTTATGGTTAAACTATGTCATCTTTTATTTCAGAGGCACCTGAGTTTTACTATCTGGGTGACCTTAGGCAGGTTTCTGAAGCTCACTGAGCCTTGGTTTCCTTACTTCAAAAGTGGAGGCTATAGTCACACTTGTCTCACTTAGTTGTTTCTATCATTAGGAATTATGTAATCAGTGAACATACGAGCTCTTAGCACAGGACCTGGAAGCTAGTGAACGCTCAGTAAATTCTAGATTATTCAGATAGCCATGGACTTTGCAGACATAGCTCAGACTGAGGCTCTGAGATTATTTTCTGCAGCGGTTCCTTTGTTCCACATCTGCTGAGGGAGAAGGAGGCCTGGGATGAGTGAAGGGGAGAAGTAGGCATAAGTTAGCCCTGATACTTGTGGGTCCAGCTGCAACTTCCTGGTGCTGTGGTGAGCTAGGGCTGTGGCTGGGTATAGACCCCAAGTCATGCCTGTCTTGCTGCAGTGTGTCACAACTTTTCCTCCAGGGAAGCTCTGAAAGCTCCATTAAGCAAGCACAATACCAGGGTGTTATAGCCAAGACTTTGGGCTTTAGAGGCAGCAGCCATGGGTGTCAAGAAGAAAAATGAACTGAGCCCATGGATGGTCTCTCTGTATAGTCACTGTTCTCTCTTTCCATTGTTTCCTTCCTTTGTCTTTATTTACTCTTTCGTCACACCCTGGTTGGGGCTGCTGAGTATGTTGATGCAGAACTCACTAGGAGTTCTGGAGCAGCCAGAGAAGAGGCAGGGATGAGACTGGTGATGATCCTGTCCTGCTGACCTGGTGCTGACCCTGTTCTGACTCAGCCACATCTACAGGAGATTTCAGGGTTCTGGACACAAGTATCACCAGTAGATTTCTCTGAGAGTGGCTCCTGTGGTGCTTGGTGACACGGGGCACCCTTTGTTCTGACCACAGGCCCACCAGCTGCCCTAATCACTGCCATGAGAGGGAACCATTTGGGATGTGATGAGCGACTTGCACTGCTTCATCACTCCTATGGAAACAGCTCTTTCAGTGTTTACTCTCAGCCCCTCATTGGATTCCTATTTGGTCCTGCGGGGGCTGGGCCAGGAGGCAAACCTGAGTAAGGGATAGAGTCCTCTCTTCAGAATCACCACTTGCTCTTAGTGGGCCAAGCTGGGCTTCCTGGCTCTTTCTTCCTTAGGATGTCATTGCCTAGTATCCTTTACAGTCCCTAAATCAAATAGTCCTCTGAACGGAAAGAAACGGTATCTCAATGTGACCCAAATTTTTTATTGCCTGACTCACTTTGAGGCTAAGCATCTTTTTCCATGAAGGGTGGGGTGTGTGGGAGGGGGGCAAGGAGGCCATTTCTACCAGTCACCACACACGCTCAGCAATGCCTGGAATGCAGCAAGGGACACAATTTAATCTCATGGTAGTAGGATACCTGCTACATTATCTTACCTCCCTAGAAAAGAGAATACTGGGAAGCAAATTAAGTACTAAGTGTGATTATACATTGGTCGTGGAATTATGGGTGATTTTTTATTCATTCTGGTAACCTTCCCCTACTTTCAATGTTTTCTTCGGTGAGGATGTCAAGTCCATATGGTGGGTTAAATGCAAAAACAAGATCTGGAATGAAGGGCTGGCAGTGCAGGTCAGAGAAGACTGAGTGAACTGGCTCAGGAAGCATTGCCTGAGGCCATTCCCTGAGGTAAAAAAGAAGTTAGAGAGAGAAACCTTTTGGGCCTTGACCCTGAACCGTCAGGTAATAATTCACGACCCTCAAACTATTTGTGCCCCCATTGGCTTCCCTGTGCACCTCCAAATTGATGAAATCCCATGCCACAGATACCAGGGGCCCGGATTTCCAAGGATTCACTTGTTAGAATGTTTCGACCTGACCAGGGCATTTTCCAGGTGGTTCTGGGGATTGGTCCTCTAGGCAGCATCCTCTTAGGTGGAGAAGGCTCGGAGATGCCACAGTGCCACTGAAGGTATAGCCTCTCCTGTATTTCATACTCCACTTCCCCATCCTGGGTTAGCAGTGCAGGCTGGGGGAGCTAATCCAAGTAGGGAGGGGACAGTCATACTGAATAGGCTGGAGGAGGGAACCTTGGAAGTGCCATGGATTCACCTGGACAGAGAAAATCATAGATGCATGGATACAAGGGTGATGATTGTTGTTATCTAGAAAGGCCCCAGTAAGTTGGCTCACAGCTTCTTTTTCTGGCGGGCAATATGGATGTGCTAGGATAGAAGTAGTTGTCATCACAAGTCTAATAGTCTCAGTGGTGGCTGGTGATTGTATTTCTTCTCAGTGGGTGGGCTGTAGAACAAGAATTTAGCATTGACCAGACAGATACACCTGCCATGCTGTTGGTAGAAAGTGTAACAATATACAGAGTATTTGTGGATATGACTGACAGATATGCTTTATTCAAATGTTGGCATGTACAAGGGGTAAGCTGACTTAGAGAGACATCATCTCTTGCCATCAAAAGCTGGGTTAAGGAAAAAAAAAAATCTGTGGCCATGGTCATGTAACATGTGGCTCGATCACCACCAGAAGCAGAAGCCTGTATTAAAAGTATAATCTGATTCCTGTTCGACTAGGGGCAGAGAGAGTGAAGTGCAGCGAGAGCGAGGAGACTGTGGGAGAGGAAGGCAGAGAGTTAACCAGGAATTAAATCCGATAGATAGTCCTTTACAGGCTAAGACTGGGCTTTTACTCTGGGTGAGATCAGAAGCCGTTGGAGGGCTTTGAGCTGAGGAATTACACAGCTTATAAAATACATCAACACAAAAGAAAATCAAAGTTAAAAAAAAATACATTGGATGAGGAAATCAAGGCCAAATTAAAATGAGGAGGGAGGTCTAATCAGATGACTGATTTGAACGCAAACTGCATGCCATAAGGCTCTGTACATTTACTGCCACTTGGCCACAGATGTGGATCTAAGTTTTCTAGCTGCCCAGATGGAAAGAGGGAAAGGTGATCGTCAGCAGGAGCCACAGTAACCCTGAGCTCAAACCTGAACTATCTGTGCGGGAGGAGCAACAATGCTTTTCCCTGAGATGAGTTTCTCCCATGAGTCATCCTAGGGAGGTTACTGTATATCGAGTGAACTTCGTCTTCAACATTGTCCTAACACCAGACACAACAGGTACATTCATGGAGCTATTTTTTACAACACCCTCAGAGTGAGCACAGTTAGGCAAAAGTAGTTTGTTTCCTTAAACTTCACCACCCCCACCCCCACCACCAAATTGTTTTTGAACAATGTTCATTTATTTATGGGTGTCTTCCGGTGTTTTGTTTGTTTTGCTGTTTGGTGTGCTATTTATTGCCTGCTTTTGTTCCTTAGGGTTTTTACCCTTTGCCTGTTATGTGTGTTAGAGATATTTTTCTTTGTCTTGGGATTTTGTCAATGATGGTACAACCATATGGGGGAAATTGAGGAAACACACAATTTTGTGGGGGACATTAACATCTCCCTCTCGTTCTTCACTGGATCCAAAAAAATTCAAGTAAAGATGGAGGATGTTGGTAATGTATATTTATTCATTCAACAAACATTCATTGAGCACCTACTACTAGCCAGTCACTACTGGGATAAATTAGCGAACAATTGGACACACATACTAAAAACAACAACAACCAAAACAGAGGGTTTGAAGAGCTTGCCTTCTAGTGGGCAGAGACAAGCAAACAATCGTAATAAGGAAATAAATCACATAATGTGTTGAAAGAACAAAATGCATTCGAGAAAGAATAAAATAAGAGGGTAAATAGAAATTGTGTGTGTGTGTGTTTGAAGTAAGATGTTTAGGGGTAAGCCACATTGAAAGGTGACATTTAATCAAAGACACAAAAGAGATGAGGGAGGTAGCCATGCAGGAAAGAATGTGGGGAAAGAATGTTCCAGGCTGCAAAAACAGATGGTGCCAAAGCCCTTACTTTAGGAGCAGTGAGGATGTCACTGTAACCAAAGGGGAATGAGAGAGGAGGAGAGTGAGGAGAGTACTAGGAGATAAGGTAAGACAGGTAACTCGTGGCCACACTGTAAGCAACTGTAAGGGCTCTTAATTTACCCTGAATGAAATGAAAGCTGTTGGTTTTGAGCAGAGGCATTATATGATCTGATCATATGTTTTAATAGCATTATTCTGGCTGCTGGATTGATTATCAGTGGGGAGGTTTGGTGGGGAGGGTAGAGG
Organism: Phocoena phocoena; assembly: GCF_963924675.1. Lineage (NCBI taxonomy): Eukaryota > Metazoa > Chordata > Mammalia > Artiodactyla > Phocoenidae > Phocoena > Phocoena phocoena. The sequence continues at coordinate 64,457,139 of NC_089240.1, read as the reverse complement.
GTGAAGCAGGGAAAGAAGTCAGGAAACAATTCCAATAACCTAGGGGAAAAACTGATGGTGGCCTGGAACAGGATGGTGGCAGTGGAGGTTGTGAGAAGTGGTCAGATTCTGGATATATTTTGTAAAAAGAGCTCATCTTTTTACAAAAGATGAGACTGCCTGACAGGTTGAAAATGAAGGGTGCATGAAAGAGCAGAGTCTATGGCACAAAAAAGTGGGAGGGCAGAGTTACCATTACCTTGGGATGGGAAATACTGAAGGTGGAGAAAGTTTACAGGGGAAGATGAGGGAGTTCAATTTTGGACTTGTTAATTTGGGTTGACTCCTATGCAATGTTCTCCGTGAAAAATTGAGAATAGGTCATCAGCTAAGAGTTGAGAATGGAAGAGGCAGTGTTGGAGGTTTGAAGAGAGAAAATAGGTTGTGAAATAGAAGGGTGGGCAGGGAGCGGGGCATGAGAGAAATGAGTAGTTTGAGGATTTGGACTAAAAATCTGGTGGAAAGATGTCTTAGTTTAAATAGAGACACTGGGTGTTCTGAGATCTGACATTGTTCTTTCTCTATGATCCAGGTACCTGAGTCCACTGGTGGAGGGGCAGCTTACCTACCAGCTCCCCAGTGGGTAGGAGGTTATATCTAGGATCACATTACTACTGTTCAGTCTACCCTCTGCCTCAATGTACACCTCAATGTACACCTCAATGTACACCAATGTACACCAATGTACACCAGGCAATGTCTTCCTTCATTTTACCCCCAGATGGAGATACTCTGCCTCCCTTTTACCTGAGTTCCATTTGCCAGGAAGGCTGGACATTCTACAACAGTTCTGAGCCTCCCCTGAGAGCTCCTGGCGTCATACAGAGAATTACACAGATGCTTCAGTTTGTCTGCACTGCTGTGAGCTACAGCGGTGGCCAACCTGAGTTTCCTGTAGTTTCCCTCTTCCCTGAGCTCCATACAGCACCATGCTTCCTAATCACCATTCCCATCAGCACTCCCCGAAGAAGCTCCATGCAGCCGCTGAAGCTCAACAAGGACAATCTGAATACCCGATAATTAGTGGGATGCATCCTGGTGGGGGTGCATCAGGAGTTATCTTTTGGGGTACTGGTTGCCCCACATATTCCACAGAGGCCTTACAGTGCTGAAACCTACAAAATGAAAATTTTAGAAACACTTTGGCCAGGAGGGCTGGGGATTTAAAGAGCAGCATATCACACTCCTGGACCGTCAGGCCCCAAATAAGGATGTGCTGCAGACATAATACCTCCTCTAGGTGTACATGTTAACTCGTTGCCTTCTCCATGAAGTTCAGCAAGATTAAAAGGGCCATGGAGGTGCCTGGGCACCCTCTCCATTCAACAAAGCCCCCTACCCCTACCCCAGTCAACGGTCAGATACAATCTGTTTTCTCCTTATCCTCATTTGCCATAAATATAAGGAACACACTCCAAACATCTTATATAGTGAACAGATAGCTTCCTGGCAAAGAGTCCTATATGTCAAAGAAACCAGCAATGTGTGCTCTTTAATAGTAGTTTAGCCATTCAGCACATATGGTATTTTACAAATACAAATTTTTAGGCCACCCCCCCACCCACCCACACACCACATTTGGAGAAACACATTGACATTAATTCGTAGTTGGGTAATACGATCACCCAGGTAAGTCATTCAGAACAAAGCAATCTCGTCCAATATTTCAGAAAATTGTTTTAAGTTATTAAAGGTGATCATATGCTGCTGCCCTTGGTCATTTACTACATCTCATTCAGGCAAAGAATACTGTGAAATTGTCCCTTGGCTCTCCTTTCACTCAAGAAAGAGAGCTTCCAAGTTAAATCTGTCAAGACTCAGCATTTCTGGAAAGGTATTCAGGAGGAGGGGATGGAGCCTGACACTTGATTTCTCTCTTCATCACCATTATGTTCAGGCAAGCATTTGAAAAAGATAAGCAGAGTCAGGGCAATTTAGAATTCTATAGCCTGTCAGCTCTCAGAAATCGGGACTTTAAAGGAGCTAAAACTTCATCTAACCAATAGCTCTGCTCACCTAAGGCACATGAAAGTGCAGTATAGCATGGAGCCTTGGTACTCAAAGTATGGTCCACGGACCAGCCCATGAATCAAACTCTGCATGTGATTTGTGAGCGCACTGAAGTTTGTAAAGTTCAGCTCTAGTGATTGGTTAAGAGCTGGGGCACCGACTAGCGCAGTGGTCCTCCAACTTGAGCGTACATCAGAGTCACCTGGAAAGTGTTTTAAACCACAGGTGACTGGGCCCTGACCCCAGAGTTTCTGATTCAGTAGGTGAAGGGTAGGGCCTGAGGACTTGCATTTCGAACAAGTCCCCAGGCAATGCTGATGCTATTGTTCTGGGGACAACACTTTCAGAAAAAACTGGACTAGAGACAAAGCTGGATGCAAACCATGGCCATATTTGTTTAACCTCAGGTAAGTCTCTTAAACTAAGCCCTAGTTTCCTCCTATGTAAAGTGGAAATAGGGTACCAGTGTTCTGTGTTACTGTGAAGACTAAATGAGGGAACACGGAGAAGGCCCTTGGCACGGGGCCCACCACGTGGTAAACCCTGAACAGATGTAGCCAACTGTTGTTGTTGTTATTATTATTGAAAACATACCACGGCAGACATTTCGTCCTCCTCTAACCTCCCTTTTCCCCTGTCTCTACAGAGAACTCTGTCCCCAAAATAATGTAGCTAAATTGCATGCAGAGTATGGACAATCCTAAAGCTCAGTGCTCTGAACATAGAGGACGAATCCTGTCATGGCCTGCATTGGGAGAAAAGGCTGGTGCTGATCTTAGAAAGAAGTGAAGATCATAGTCACCTGCAACCTGCAACCTGCTATCCAACACAACGGGGCAAAGTCTTGCCGCTACCCTGGCCTAGACCAGCTGGTGTCCTCGATATTCCCACTCAACACAGTAGGTAGGTGCCCTCTAACAGGACATCAGAGACTCTTTTCAGTATCTATCTTACACTACAGCAACCAGTCCCACCCTCTCCTTTCCCCTCCCTCCCCCCAGCTAGGGCCATTCACTTTGCTTTGTCTACTTACAGTCCTTTTGCCTCAGATTTTCCCCAGGTTGAGACCCTCCGGATATTAGTTTGGACAGTCAAACTGGATCTTACTGTGGCCATTCTTTCTGAAGGCCTATTTTTCCAGCTTCCCTTCACTGTGCACCTCACACCTACAAAAGGAGAACCATAGCTAGTGACGATCTATAGCCTTTTAACTCCCCTTTTTCCTCCAGACCCAGGATAACTGAGGGGATCCCATTGCTGTCTACCACAGAATATGCATGCATTCATTCTTTCACTCAATTTGTGATGCTGTTGTCAACATGGTTTCACCTGCATACTGAACTTTAGGATCCCTTAAAATATCAAAGTTGTGGTCACTACGTAGGACCTACTGTGTAGTATGGACCCACTCCAAACTCTTATTTGGATTTAAAATTCCACTGGCATTCCATTGGTAGTACTGCGGGTCTGTGACAAACTCATCCATTTATAGCAAAACAAAGCCCCACAGTGACCTAACCTAGAAAGATCAGATCCCAGGACCCATAGAGAAAGGAGACCAGAAGGGAAGGCAGGCCACAAAGAGGAAGGGAATCAGGCTTCCCCACCCTCTGTACTCTTTGGCCTTCAGTGGAAAGAAGCCTTTCAGCTAGGTGCTCAAGGCCCTAACCTAGCAGCTGTTGTCCACACTCTAGTGCCAGCACTTCCTGGTCCTGATCCATTTAGCCCTTCTATCAGAATTTTCTATTCTGATTCTACTTTTGAGAGTCTAGGAGCTACTGCAGGAAATGAAGCAGCAAACATATCTATCTTTTGTGTTAATCCAAGCCTCTGTATTAATAAGGCGTGAAACAATGTAAAACCAGGAAGAAGCTTTTATCCTTATCAATGTCATCAAAGCCATATAGGACCACTCCTAATGTCCTCACCTGTAATTTCCTTGAAGAAGCCGAATCTGACCACCCAGTGAAAATGGGTACACAGCCACCGCATTTCTCTCCGTCATATCACCCCGTTTTATCTTCTTACTATCACTTATCACTATCTGAAATTAACTCGGTAATTTATTTATGTTCTGTCGCCACTCACTAGAAGGAATGGTCCCTGAGAACAGGGCCCTTGTGTTCTTCAGTGTCTTGGGTCCCCAGGGTCTAAAACTGTGTCTGGTACATAACCGGTGCTCAATGAGCATTTGCTTTATCGAAGAACGGATGTACGGATGGCTGGGTGAATGATGCCCTTAAAAGGGGCTCCGCGGCTAGCTGGCTTTCTCTTTCCCTTACTCAAGCACCCAGGCCCCGACCCACAAAGTAAAGGAACAGCAGAAACTTCCCACTAAATATCAACAGCTTGAGGGCCCAGACGACACAGCTGGCTTGGGAAGTCCGTACTACACTAATGCGCATGTCACCACGGGACTGAACGCGTCCATCTTCGCACTACTCCTCTAGATGACTCTTAGAGTGGGTCCGAGGGCTAACGTCATCCCTCCCCTCGCTTTCAATCGTCCCAGTAATGTCCGCCACCAGGGGGAACATAAGAAACTATCCACGAAATAAACTCAGGCCATGGGTACGAAAGAGCGGACCGCATTCCGTACGACCCTAAGACAAACGGCCACACTTCCCATCAGCCATTGGCGCTGCCGCCCGGAAGGCAACGCTAGAACTTCCTGCTGCTGTTGCTATGGCTTCGGGGGCGGGCCTTCAGGAGACCGCTCTCTTGCCTCTCAATTGCAAATCCATTTCCGTGGTGCCCCCAGTTAGCGGCTTTGTGGGCGCCCAGGTCTAGCTACCGTCGCTTTCCCCTTCCCGTTTATCTCTCTCAGGTCCCTTAGTGGACTATTCCGGCTCTAAGAGCAGAGACTGGGCAGCGGAGAGAACGTCCTCCGAAAACCTTCTTCGTTGCTCAGTGAAACTGTGGCCGTTTGATGGCAGCATGACTCCATTAAACGCGCGCAACTCCGCTCTTCCCCCGCCCTTCGTGTTTGGAAAAAAAAAAAGGGCTCCTCAGAGTCAAAGTAAAAATTCTTTCTCCACAGAGGCAGGGCTGCTTTAGGGCGGCCTTGTTGCTCTCCCTTCTTTCCTTAAATCTCTGTGCCAATCTGATGGACAGAAGAGTGACAGTAAAATATTTTAAATGTAAGTTGCTGTGATTACCAGCCCGCTTGTAAACTGTCTCGCATATGCCTCTTTTTTTTTTTTTTTCTTCTAAGTAAGCCATTAAGTCTCCTGTAGGGCTTATTTTAACTTTCTTTTGTTGTCCATTAAATGAATCTCAAGTGTATAAGTGTTGAAAACTCAGAGAATATCAGTAAGAAGGTAAACATCACCGCCACTCCACTACCCAGAAACGACCACTAGTAATTTTGTGTATTGCCTTTTATAACTGGTAGCATTTTTTTAATGTACTACTTTCCCATTCATTAAAGGCTGTTCACAAACAACGTTTGAAAGAGTTTCATCTTATTCCGCATTATCAAGATCATATTGTATCGACCACTTTGTACCCTGATCTTTTAAAAGTCTCCAAAAATATATGCTTTAAGCTTTCTCCTCTTTTCTCATTATTTCCTTAGTGAAGAGTTCCTGAAAGTGTAACACAACTGTTTTTCTTCTTCAGCGTTTGACAGGATTTACCATACCATTGACCAGATTGAGTATTACTTGAGTTTATTCTTGGAATCGTTCTAACCAAGGTTCCTACCTGATTCTTGATACATATTCATGTAAGAGATTCAAGTGGTGAATGGGTGTTTTATGTTGAAGAACCTGCATAGGTATGGTAAGCAAATATTTTGTGAATTTTAAAATATAGGAAAATAAACATGGGTAGTTATTGGAAGGAAACATTTCTTCTCAACCACTTTGAGTTTAAATGGTCTTAGTTACTATGATTTAACTGACCTTAGATTAACAAGGGAAAATGTTTACTATGCCTGGGGAAGTGCACTTACAGAAAGTACCTTAGTAAAGGTTAATATACAGGCTTAATAAAGTGGTAGTATTTAGTGCTTCAAAGAGACAAAGTTTCTCTCATAGGCCTAACTCCACTCAGGCTCCCCTAAACATTTTGTCAATTAGGCCTTTCTTTTGGATTTTCATGTTAATCTCTGCATTGCCCAATTTTCGCAAGAATGCCGTTAATCATTTTAACCAGAATCCCCAGTCCTTGATATATGATCACCCTCAATATCTCATTGGGTTCCTCATCTACCCCCCTTTCCCCCAGGTGATGTCTGATTATGCTGGCCTATCTTTAGCAAGAATCCTGTTAAGTTGGTTTAGCTGGAATTCCTATTACCCTTGATGTTTTACTCTTATTTTCTATCCAGTGAGCCCCACCCTGCTCCTGTTATAAATTCCCATTTAACCATGCTGTATTCAGAGTTGTGACCAATCTCTCTATCCCATTGCAAACTTCCAGTTGACCTACACCTATAGCCACAGTCAAGTGTTCCTTACTGTGTATTTATTTGCAAGTGTCATTGAATAATATTTTGTGTATCAAAAGGATGGAAGACTCTTATGAGGATTGTTTACACATATTTTAGGAATATTATGGCTCCCCAGGTCAATGTCTGTCTGACTAGAGTCCTCCCCAGAGTGCAGGCTGGGAAGAGGTGTTACAGTTAAGTCCCCAATGTCTGTTCTTGTCAGTTAAGGGAAGTTCATATAAGATTTCTTTCTGCATCTTCTGTAGCTCAGATGTTTTCACTATGAAGTAATCACTATGCCAGTTTAGTGGGTTGCTGATCTCTTCATAGTGTTAACGTGAAATATTTTGACACAAGTTAAATTGGTAAGAAAGATTTTATTCAAGACTTTTGCATTAGGAGTCAACTCTATTGCATTAGAAAAGAGAGACTGAGCTCAACTCTGAATATGACAAAGACAGCTGGGGATTTATGGCAAACAAGTAGAGTGAGGGGGTCAGTTGGTGGAAAATTACTGAGAGGAGGCATTGAGGGTGGAAAGTTCTTGCTAAACTGGCCTAACAGGATTCTTACTAAGCATGGCTAAGGACTTACACACCAAGGGTGGGTTTGAGGAACAAGATCAGATACCAAGAGTAGGGAATTTCTCACTAAAATTTTAGACTTAGCAGGATTCTTGCTGAAGGAGGCCAGGCTGGACGCCTAGTGGAGAGGCTCAGAGGAGCCTGATAAAAGTTTGATGAAGGAGGAAGGCTTTGTCATAATGACCCATGATCACATAGTATCCTGCCATATTCTGTCCACAGATACAGACCACTATATTGACCTTTTGTACCACTGTTTGGCATTTAGAATTTTCGTATATATCTCCATTTTTTAAAAAACACTAAAAGGAATACACTGTTGTATAATTCTTTGTCTTTCTGTCTCATTATTACACAATCTCTTTTCCAGAAATCTTAATCATTTGCTAAGATCACAGACTAATAGTGCTTTGAATGAGAAAGCAAGCCCCTTAGGACAGTGTTTCTCTAACTTGAATGTGTATCAAGTATCAGTCAGGGTGAAGACGGTAGAGAGATACAAACTTCCAGTTAAAAAATAAATAAGACATGGGAGTGTAATGTAAGCATGGTGACTATAGTTAATGCTATTGTATTGCATATTTGAAAGATGCTAAGAAGCTAGATTTTAAAAGTTCTCATCATAAGAAAAAATTTATTTTGTGTCTATGTAAGGTGAGGGAGGATAAGTAGACTTACTGCGGATAGCATTTCCCAATATCTACAAATAACTAATCATTATGTTGTACACCTGACACTAATCTGTTTTTTATTGAGTAATAGCTGATGTACAATATTATATGTTACAGGTGTACAATGTAGTGTTTCAGAATTTTTAAGGTTATAACTTCATTTATAATTATTTTAAAATATTTGTTATATTCCTTCTGTTGTACATCTTTGTAGCTTATTTTATACATAATAGTTTGTACCTCTTAATCCCCTGCCCATGTATTACTCCTCTCCACTACCCTCTCCCCACTGTTAACCTCCAAATTGTTCTCTATATCTGTGAGTCTACTTCTTTTTTGTTACATTCACTAGTTTGTTGTATTATTTTATATTCCACATAAGAGTGATGTCATAGAGTATTTATCTTTCTCTGTCTTATTTCACTTAGCATAAAAACCTCCAAGGCCATCCATGTTGTTGCAAATGGAAAAATTTCCTTCCTTTTATGGCTGAACACTATTCGGTTGGATATATATGCCACATCTTGTTTATCCATTCATCTATTGATGGGTACTTAGATGGCTGCACCCATATCTTGGCAATTGTAAATAATGCTGCTATGAACATTAGGGTGCATGTATCTTTGTTATTAGTCAATCATACCACAATTTTCAAAAATCATCATCATCATCAAGTAGGAACCTTGGTTAGAACGATTCCAAGAATAAACTCAAGTAATACTCAATCTGGTCAATGGTATGGTAAATCCTGTCAAACGCTGAAGAAGAAAAACAGTTGTGTTACACTTTCAGGAACTCTTCACTAAGGAAATAATGAGAAAAGAGGAGAAAGCTTAAAGCATATATTTTTGGAGACTTTTAAAAGATCAGGGTACAAAGTGGTCGATACAATATGATCTTGATAATGCGGAATAAGATGAAACTCTTTCAAACGTTGTTTGTGAACAGCCTTTAATGAATGGGAAAGTAGTACATTAAAAAAATGCTACCAGTTATAAAAGGCAATACACAAAATTACTAGTGGTCGTTTCTGGGTAGTGGAGTGGCGGTGATGTTTACCTTCTTACTGATATTCTCTGAGTTTTCAACACTTATACACTTGAGATTCATTTAATGGACAACAAAAGAAAGTTAAAATAAGCCCTACAGGAGACTTAATGGCTTACTTAGAAGAAAAAAAAAAAAAAAGAGGCATATGCGAGACAGTTTACAAGCGGGCTGGTAATCACAGCAACTTACATTTAAAATATTTTACTGTCACTCTTCTGTCCATCAGATTGGCACAGAGATTTAAGGAAAGAAGGGAGAGCAACAAGGCCGCCCTAAAGCAGCCCTGCCTCTGTGGAGAAAGAATTTTTACTTTGACTCTGAGGAGCCCTTTTTTTTTTTCCAAACACGAAGGGCGGGGGAAGAGCGGAGTTGCGCGCGTTTAATGGAGTCATGCTGCCATCAAACGGCCACAGTTTCACTGAGCAACGAAGAAGGTTTTCGGAGGACGTTCTCTCCGCTGCCCAGTCTCTGCTCTTAGAGCCGGAATAGTCCACTAAGGGACCTGAGAGAGATAAACGGGAAGGGGAAAGCGACGGTAGCTAGACCTGGGCGCCCACAAAGCCGCTAACTGGGGGCACCACGGAAATGGATTTGCAATTGAGAGGCAAGAGAGCGGTCTCCTGAAGGCCCGCCCCCGAAGCCATAGCAACAGCAGCAGGAAGTTCTAGCGTTGCCTTCCGGGCGGCAGCGCCAATGGCTGATGGGAAGTGTGGCCGTTTGTCTTAGGGTCGTACGGAATGCGGTCCGCTCTTTCGTACCCATGGCCTGAGTTTATTTCGTGGATAGTTTCTTATGTTCCCCCTGGTGGCGGACATTACTGGGACGATTGAAAGCGAGGGGAGGGATGACGTTAGCCCTCGGACCCACTCTAAGAGTCATCTAGAGGAGTAGTGCGAAGATGGACGCGTTCAGTCCCGTGGTGACATGCGCATTAGTGTAGTACGGACTTCCCAAGCCAGCTGTGTCGTCTGGGCCCTCAAGCTGTTGATATTTAGTGGGAAGTTTCTGCTGTTCCTTTACTTTGTGGGTCGGGGCCTGGGTGCTTGAGTAAGGGAAAGAGAAAGCCAGCTAGCCGCGGAGCCCCTTTTAAGGGCATCATTCACCCAGCCATCCGTACATCCGTTCTTCGATAAAGCAAATGCTCATTGAGCACCGGTTATGTACCAGACACAGTTTTAGACCCTGGGGACCCAAGACACTGAAGAACACAAGGGCCCTGTTCTCAGGGACCATTCCTTCTAGTGAGTGGCGACAGAACATAAATAAATTACCGAGTTAATTTCAGATAGTGATAAGTGATAGTAAGAAGATAAAACGGGGTGATATGACGGAGAGAAATGCGGTGGCTGTGTACCCATTTTCACTGGGTGGTCAGATTCGGCTTCTTCAAGGAAATTACAGGTGAGGACATTAGGAGTGGTCCTATATGGCTTTGATGACATTGATAAGGATAAAAGCTTCTTCCTGGTTTTACATTGTTTCACGCCTTATTAATACAGAGGCTTGGATTAACACAAAAGATAGATATGTTTGCTGCTTCATTTCCTGCAGTAGCTCCTAGACTCTCAAAAGTAGAATCAGAATAGAAAATTCTGATAGAAGGGCTAAATGGATCAGGACCAGGAAGTGCTGGCACTAGAGTGTGGACAACAGCTGCTAGGTTAGGGCCTTGAGCACCTAGCTGAAAGGCTTCTTTCCACTGAAGGCCAAAGAGTACAGAGGGTGGGGAAGCCTGATTCCCTTCCTCTTTGTGGCCTGCCTTCCCTTCTGGTCTCCTTTCTCTATGGGTCCTGGGATCTGATCTTTCTAGGTTAGGTCACTGTGGGGCTTTGTTTTGCTATAAATGGATGAGTTTGTCACAGACCCGCAGTACTACCAATGGAATGCCAGTGGAATTTTAAATCCAAATAAGAGTTTGGAGTGGGTCCATACTACACAGTAGGTCCTACGTAGTGACCACAACTTTGATATTTTAAGGGATCCTAAAGTTCAGTATGCAGGTGAAACCATGTTGACAACAGCATCACAAATTGAGTGAAAGAATGAATGCATGCATATTCTGTGGTAGACAGCAATGGGATCCCCTCAGTTATCCTGGGTCTGGAGGAAAAAGGGGAGTTAAAAGGCTATAGATCGTCACTAGCTATGGTTCTCCTTTTGTAGGTGTGAGGTGCACAGTGAAGGGAAGCTGGAAAAATAGGCCTTCAGAAAGAATGGCCACAGTAAGATCCAGTTTGACTGTCCAAACTAATATCCGGAGGGTCTCAACCTGGGGAAAATCTGAGGCAAAAGGACTGTAAGTAGACAAAGCAAAGTGAATGGCCCTAGCTGGGGGGAGGGAGGGGAAAGGAGAGGGTGGGACTGGTTGCTGTAGTGTAAGATAGATACTGAAAAGAGTCTCTGATGTCCTGTTAGAGGGCACCTACCTACTGTGTTGAGTGGGAATATCGAGGACACCAGCTGGTCTAGGCCAGGGTAGCGGCAAGACTTTGCCCCGTTGTGTTGGATAGCAGGTTGCAGGTTGCAGGTGACTATGATCTTCACTTCTTTCTAAGATCAGCACCAGCCTTTTCTCCCAATGCAGGCCATGACAGGATTCGTCCTCTATGTTCAGAGCACTGAGCTTTAGGATTGTCCATACTCTGCATGCAATTTAGCTACATTATTTTGGGGACAGAGTTCTCTGTAGAGACAGGGGAAAAGGGAGGTTAGAGGAGGACGAAATGTCTGCCGTGGTATGTTTTCAATAATAATAACAACAACAACAGTTGGCTACATCTGTTCAGGGTTTACCACGTGGTGGGCCCCGTGCCAAGGGCCTTCTCCGTGTTCCCTCATTTAGTCTTCACAGTAACACAGAACACTGGTACCCTATTTCCACTTTACATAGGAGGAAACTAGGGCTTAGTTTAAGAGACTTACCTGAGGTTAAACAAATATGGCCATGGTTTGCATCCAGCTTTGTCTCTAGTCCAGTTTTTTCTGAAAGTGTTGTCCCCAGAACAATAGCATCAGCATTGCCTGGGGACTTGTTCGAAATGCAAGTCCTCAGGCCCTACCCTTCACCTACTGAATCAGAAACTCTGGGGTCAGGGCCCAGTCACCTGTGGTTTAAAACACTTTCCAGGTGACTCTGATGTACGCTCAAGTTGGAGGACCACTGCGCTAGTCGGTGCCCCAGCTCTTAACCAATCACTAGAGCTGAACTTTACAAACTTCAGTGCGCTCACAAATCACATGCAGAGTTTGATTCATGGGCTGGTCCGTGGACCATACTTTGAGTACCAAGGCTCCATGCTATACTGCACTTTCATGTGCCTTAGGTGAGCAGAGCTATTGGTTAGATGAAGTTTTAGCTCCTTTAAAGTCCCGATTTCTGAGAGCTGACAGGCTATAGAATTCTAAATTGCCCTGACTCTGCTTATCTTTTTCAAATGCTTGCCTGAACATAATGGTGATGAAGAGAGAAATCAAGTGTCAGGCTCCATCCCCTCCTCCTGAATACCTTTCCAGAAATGCTGAGTCTTGACAGATTTAACTTGGAAGCTCTCTTTCTTGAGTGAAAGGAGAGCCAAGGGACAATTTCACAGTATTCTTTGCCTGAATGAGATGTAGTAAATGACCAAGGGCAGCAGCATATGATCACCTTTAATAACTTAAAACAATTTTCTGAAATATTGGACGAGATTGCTTTGTTCTGAATGACTTACCTGGGTGATCGTATTACCCAACTACGAATTAATGTCAATGTGTTTCTCCAAATGTGGTGTGTGGGTGGGTGGGGGGGTGGCCTAAAAATTTGTATTTGTAAAATACCATATGTGCTGAATGGCTAAACTACTATTAAAGAGCACACATTGCTGGTTTCTTTGACATATAGGACTCTTTGCCAGGAAGCTATCTGTTCACTATATAAGATGTTTGGAGTGTGTTCCTTATATTTATGGCAAATGAGGATAAGGAGAAAACAGATTGTATCTGACCGTTGACTGGGGTAGGGGTAGGGGGCTTTGTTGAATGGAGAGGGTGCCCAGGCACCTCCATGGCCCTTTTAATCTTGCTGAACTTCATGGAGAAGGCAACGAGTTAACATGTACACCTAGAGGAGGTATTATGTCTGCAGCACATCCTTATTTGGGGCCTGACGGTCCAGGAGTGTGATATGCTGCTCTTTAAATCCCCAGCCCTCCTGGCCAAAGTGTTTCTAAAATTTTCATTTTGTAGGTTTCAGCACTGTAAGGCCTCTGTGGAATATGTGGGGCAACCAGTACCCCAAAAGATAACTCCTGATGCACCCCCACCAGGATGCATCCCACTAATTATCGGGTATTCAGATTGTCCTTGTTGAGCTTCAGCGGCTGCATGGAGCTTCTTCGGGGAGTGCTGATGGGAATGGTGATTAGGAAGCATGGTGCTGTATGGAGCTCAGGGAAGAGGGAAACTACAGGAAACTCAGGTTGGCCACCGCTGTAGCTCACAGCAGTGCAGACAAACTGAAGCATCTGTGTAATTCTCTGTATGACGCCAGGAGCTCTCAGGGGAGGCTCAGAACTGTTGTAGAATGTCCAGCCTTCCTGGCAAATGGAACTCAGGTAAAAGGGAGGCAGAGTATCTCCATCTGGGGGTAAAATGAAGGAAGACATTGCCTGGTGTACATTGGTGTACATTGGTGTACATTGAGGTGTACATTGAGGTGTACATTGAGGCAGAGGGTAGACTGAACAGTAGTAATGTGATCCTAGATATAACCTCCTACCCACTGGGGAGCTGGTAGGTAAGCTGCCCCTCCACCAGTGGACTCAGGTACCTGGATCATAGAGAAAGAACAATGTCAGATCTCAGAACACCCAGTGTCTCTATTTAAACTAAGACATCTTTCCACCAGATTTTTAGTCCAAATCCTCAAACTACTCATTTCTCTCATGCCCCGCTCCCTGCCCACCCTTCTATTTCACAACCTATTTTCTCTCTTCAAACCTCCAACACTGCCTCTTCCATTCTCAACTCTTAGCTGATGACCTATTCTCAATTTTTCACGGAGAACATTGCATAGGAGTCAACCCAAATTAACAAGTCCAAAATTGAACTCCCTCATCTTCCCCTGTAAACTTTCTCCACCTTCAGTATTTCCCATCCCAAGGTAATGGTAACTCTGCCCTCCCACTTTTTTGTGCCATAGACTCTGCTCTTTCATGCACCCTTCATTTTCAACCTGTCAGGCAGTCTCATCTTTTGTAAAAAGATGAGCTCTTTTTACAAAATATATCCAGAATCTGACCACTTCTCACAACCTCCACTGCCACCATCCTGTTCCAGGCCACCATCAGTTTTTCCCCTAGGTTATTGGAATTGTTTCCTGACTTCTTTCCCTGCTTCACCCTCTACCCTCCCCACCAAACCTCCCCACTGATAATCAATCCAGCAGCCAGAATAATGCTATTAAAACATATGATCAGATCATATAATGCCTCTGCTCAAAACCAACAGCTTTCATTTCATTCAGGGTAAATTAAGAGCCCTTACAGTTGCTTACAGTGTGGCCACGAGTTACCTGTCTTACCTTATCTCCTAGTACTCTCCTCACTCTCCTCCTCTCTCATTCCCCTTTGGTTACAGTGACATCCTCACTGCTCCTAAAGTAAGGGCTTTGGCACCATCTGTTTTTGCAGCCTGGAACATTCTTTCCCCACATTCTTTCCTGCATGGCTACCTCCCTCATCTCTTTTGTGTCTTTGATTAAATGTCACCTTTCAATGTGGCTTACCCCTAAACATCTTACTTCAAACACACACACACACAATTTCTATTTACCCTCTTATTTTATTCTTTCTCGAATGCATTTTGTTCTTTCAACACATTATGTGATTTATTTCCTTATTACGATTGTTTGCTTGTCTCTGCCCACTAGAAGGCAAGCTCTTCAAACCCTCTGTTTTGGTTGTTGTTGTTTTTAGTATGTGTGTCCAATTGTTCGCTAATTTATCCCAGTAGTGACTGGCTAGTAGTAGGTGCTCAATGAATGTTTGTTGAATGAATAAATATACATTACCAACATCCTCCATCTTTACTTGAATTTTTTTGGATCCAGTGAAGAACGAGAGGGAGATGTTAATGTCCCCCACAAAATTGTGTGTTTCCTCAATTTCCCCCATATGGTTGTACCATCATTGACAAAATCCCAAGACAAAGAAAAATATCTCTAACACACATAACAGGCAAAGGGTAAAAACCCTAAGGAACAAAAGCAGGCAATAAATAGCACACCAAACAGCAAAACAAACAAAACACCGGAAGACACCCATAAATAAATGAACATTGTTCAAAAACAATTTGGTGGTGGGGGTGGGGGTGGTGAAGTTTAAGGAAACAAACTACTTTTGCCTAACTGTGCTCACTCTGAGGGTGTTGTAAAAAATAGCTCCATGAATGTACCTGTTGTGTCTGGTGTTAGGACAATGTTGAAGACGAAGTTCACTCGATATACAGTAACCTCCCTAGGATGACTCATGGGAGAAACTCATCTCAGGGAAAAGCATTGTTGCTCCTCCCGCACAGATAGTTCAGGTTTGAGCTCAGGGTTACTGTGGCTCCTGCTGACGATCACCTTTCCCTCTTTCCATCTGGGCAGCTAGAAAACTTAGATCCACATCTGTGGCCAAGTGGCAGTAAATGTACAGAGCCTTATGGCATGCAGTTTGCGTTCAAATCAGTCATCTGATTAGACCTCCCTCCTCATTTTAATTTGGCCTTGATTTCCTCATCCAATGTATTTTTTTTTAACTTTGATTTTCTTTTGTGTTGATGTATTTTATAAGCTGTGTAATTCCTCAGCTCAAAGCCCTCCAACGGCTTCTGATCTCACCCAGAGTAAAAGCCCAGTCTTAGCCTGTAAAGGACTATCTATCGGATTTAATTCCTGGTTAACTCTCTGCCTTCCTCTCCCACAGTCTCCTCGCTCTCGCTGCACTTCACTCTCTCTGCCCCTAGTCGAACAGGAATCAGATTATACTTTTAATACAGGCTTCTGCTTCTGGTGGTGATCGAGCCACATGTTACATGACCATGGCCACAGATTTTTTTTTTTCCTTAACCCAGCTTTTGATGGCAAGAGATGATGTCTCTCTAAGTCAGCTTACCCCTTGTACATGCCAACATTTGAATAAAGCATATCTGTCAGTCATATCCACAAATACTCTGTATATTGTTACACTTTCTACCAACAGCATGGCAGGTGTATCTGTCTGGTCAATGCTAAATTCTTGTTCTACAGCCCACCCACTGAGAAGAAATACAATCACCAGCCACCACTGAGACTATTAGACTTGTGATGACAACTACTTCTATCCTAGCACATCCATATTGCCCGCCAGAAAAAGAAGCTGTGAGCCAACTTACTGGGGCCTTTCTAGATAACAACAATCATCACCCTTGTATCCATGCATCTATGATTTTCTCTGTCCAGGTGAATCCATGGCACTTCCAAGGTTCCCTCCTCCAGCCTATTCAGTATGACTGTCCCCTCCCTACTTGGATTAGCTCCCCCAGCCTGCACTGCTAACCCAGGATGGGGAAGTGGAGTATGAAATACAGGAGAGGCTATACCTTCAGTGGCACTGTGGCATCTCCGAGCCTTCTCCACCTAAGAGGATGCTGCCTAGAGGACCAATCCCCAGAACCACCTGGAAAATGCCCTGGTCAGGTCGAAACATTCTAACAAGTGAATCCTTGGAAATCCGGGCCCCTGGTATCTGTGGCATGGGATTTCATCAATTTGGAGGTGCACAGGGAAGCCAATGGGGGCACAAATAGTTTGAGGGTCGTGAATTATTACCTGACGGTTCAGGGTCAAGGCCCAAAAGGTTTCTCTCTCTAACTTCTTTTTTACCTCAGGGAATGGCCTCAGGCAATGCTTCCTGAGCCAGTTCACTCAGTCTTCTCTGACCTGCACTGCCAGCCCTTCATTCCAGATCTTGTTTTTGCATTTAACCCACCATATGGACTTGACATCCTCACCGAAGAAAACATTGAAAGTAGGGGAAGGTTACCAGAATGAATAAAAAATCACCCATAATTCCACGACCAATGTATAATCACACTTAGTACTTAATTTGCTTCCCAGTATTCTCTTTTCTAGGGAGGTAAGATAATGTAGCAGGTATCCTACTACCATGAGATTAAATTGTGTCCCTTGCTGCATTCCAGGCATTGCTGAGCGTGTGTGGTGACTGGTAGAAATGGCCTCCTTGCCCCCCTCCCACACACCCCACCCTTCATGGAAAAAGATGCTTAGCCTCAAAGTGAGTCAGGCAATAAAAAATTTGGGTCACATTGAGATACCGTTTCTTTCCGTTCAGAGGACTATTTGATTTAGGGACTGTAAAGGATACTAGGCAATGACATCCTAAGGAAGAAAGAGCCAGGAAGCCCAGCTTGGCCCACTAAGAGCAAGTGGTGATTCTGAAGAGAGGACTCTATCCCTTACTCAGGTTTGCCTCCTGGCCCAGCCCCCGCAGGACCAAATAGGAATCCAATGAGGGGCTGAGAGTAAACACTGAAAGAGCTGTTTCCATAGGAGTGATGAAGCAGTGCAAGTCGCTCATCACATCCCAAATGGTTCCCTCTCATGGCAGTGATTAGGGCAGCTGGTGGGCCTGTGGTCAGAACAAAGGGTGCCCCGTGTCACCAAGCACCACAGGAGCCACTCTCAGAGAAATCTACTGGTGATACTTGTGTCCAGAACCCTGAAATCTCCTGTAGATGTGGCTGAGTCAGAACAGGGTCAGCACCAGGTCAGCAGGACAGGATCATCACCAGTCTCATCCCTGCCTCTTCTCTGGCTGCTCCAGAACTCCTAGTGAGTTCTGCATCAACATACTCAGCAGCCCCAACCAGGGTGTGACGAAAGAGTAAATAAAGACAAAGGAAGGAAACAATGGAAAGAGAGAACAGTGACTATACAGAGAGACCATCCATGGGCTCAGTTCATTTTTCTTCTTGACACCCATGGCTGCTGCCTCTAAAGCCCAAAGTCTTGGCTATAACACCCTGGTATTGTGCTTGCTTAATGGAGCTTTCAGAGCTTCCCTGGAGGAAAAGTTGTGACACACTGCAGCAAGACAGGCATGACTTGGGGTCTATACCCAGCCACAGCCCTAGCTCACCACAGCACCAGGAAGTTGCAGCTGGACCCACAAGTATCAGGGCTAACTTATGCCTACTTCTCCCCTTCACTCATCCCAGGCCTCCTTCTCCCTCAGCAGATGTGGAACAAAGGAACCGCTGCAGAAAATAATCTCAGAGCCTCAGTCTGAGCTATGTCTGCAAAGTCCATGGCTATCTGAATAATCTAGAATTTACTGAGCGTTCACTAGCTTCCAGGTCCTGTGCTAAGAGCTCGTATGTTCACTGATTACATAATTCCTAATGATAGAAACAACTAAGTGAGACAAGTGTGACTATAGCCTCCACTTTTGAAGTAAGGAAACCAAGGCTCAGTGAGCTTCAGAAACCTGCCTAAGGTCACCCAGATAGTAAAACTCAGGTGCCTCTGAAATAAAAGATGACATAGTTTAACCATAAACCATCACGGCCCCGAGGCTGAGCAGAAGAGTAGGGTTGATAATTTCCAAGGAGGAGGTGATTTAAAATCTGGCCCGATTTCAGATCACTTGAACTGCCCCTGGTGTGTCTGGGGAGGCATTCTCTCTTGAACATGTACTCACAGGCAGGCACGCATGCACCACCCCCACCCCCACCCCCACACAGCCCAACTGGTATGGGACAGATTAAGTCCCATATGATCCAGACTCAGCAGTTAACAGAATGATTATTTCCCTACCCTTACCCGTGAACAATATTAAATCAAAATTCCCAGGATTTTCCTGGGAACTCAATGCATCAGAAGCTTCCAACCTTCGTCCAAGGTGTGTTCACTTCAGGAGTTGTGCAGATCCCACCATGCCCCAAGGACAGCTTAGAACCGTTCTCTGTCTTCCCGTAATACCCTGGATATATTGTCATCGATCCATTCATCCAACAAGTAATCATGGAACTCCTCTAATAGACGTCAGCCACAGAGATTCCTTGGAACCCCTGTCATTCCAGTTACTACTGTCTTTTGTTAAAAATGATTAGTTTTAACGTAACAATATCTCCCACTAGGATGAGTGCCTTGTGAGAAGGTTACCGTGCATTATTCATTATCATATACCTAGGGCTTATCATATACCTATGGGCACACCTCTGAGCAGGCTACCAAAGATATTGGAGACTGAATGAAAAATTTCATGAGGTATATACTGCATCTAAGAAATGAGAAACACAAAGAGGAGATAAAATATACATTTAGTGGAATGTAAATCCCACTAAGGGTAAAGAGATGGTGCTGCGTTGAAGGTGGGATACCAAAAAGGGAAGCTCTTGTAACACCTCAAAACATCCTTTGCAAAGTAAGCTAGGGTCTCTGCACTCAGGTAAGGATACATCTTAGGCAGGATGGCAAAATAACATCCAGCCCTGTAATGGGAGCGCTCTCTTCTCAGTCTCAGGTCTGCTTTAGGGGGCCCAGTCTGCCTATCATACTGTATGCAACACAATAATGGCACACCAGGGACAGCACACCAGGGACAGCAGAAGTGAAAAGTGAAAGAGCATGAATATGAAAGCCCTTTCTTTTAGGAATAGATACCTTCTTCTCTGACTCACTGGACTGCATTGCTTGTTTCTCAAAATACTAGAATTTCTGAGTCCCCAAAGGCTACACAGGAGAAGGGTTGCTACTTCCATACCTCTACATGCTTCTTAACTATGCATAAGGTTGAAGGGCCAAACTTGCCTGCCAGTTCCCCTAGAGATAACAGATTTTATCTGTGAATTCTGTTGATAGGGTCCATCCCATATTTTGCAGATTCCATTCTTTATAAGACATTGCTGCTTTCAATTTTTCACTTTTTTTTTTTTTTTTTCCTGGACAAGGAACCTAAATCGTCTCATGGTCCCTGGCACGGTATTCAGAAATCATGCGAGGCTTCTGACTTTCAGTTGTGCTGCAGGGGGCAGCAGGGAGCAGCCCATCATTTCTTTATACAGCTGCTTAATAATGATATAAAACAATACAAAAAACATAGGTTCCATAAATTGAACAGGTCTCCTAAGTTAGGTTAGGTTCCACACTACATCATTAATCTCAGAATAACTACAACTTAGGTAGTTTTCTTCCCATTTAATACTAAAAAAAGAAAGAAAGGAAAGAATAAGACCCTGGGCAAAAACACTAAATAGAGGTATTAAAATTCAAGGTCTAAGTTTATCAGTAGCTGGTGTTATGGATACTGAATGGTGTTTCTTGAGTTTTCCTTCCTGAAAAGCAAATCTGTCTATCGGGTACGAAAGAGCAGTAGCTGGAGTCCGTGGCCAGCCTGGCAGCTGGCCAGGACTTATGTCAGCACCCCTGGGAACACTAAAGCTACTTTTGATGGTAAAGGGGTAGGAAGGAGGTGGGATTGTGGACATGACACAAAGCTTAGAGGGCCTTATGGAGACTAGGGAATGGCTGTACCTTTCCATAAGGGAGAGGTATTGGTGGTGTCGGTGTCATGATATGAACCCCTGCTGGCCAATGCACCCCAAGACAGAGCAAGATTCAGGGATCTGTGAGCCCCCCGCCCCCATCATGTCAAAAGGGACACAGTGCCTTGTGTCACCTCCTGTAACAACTGTGTCAGGTTGGCCAGGATGGTATCCTAGGGGCCCATTGTACTTTCTCTTGGCCACAAAACAGTCCTAGAATATGATCACCACTCTCATAGGCAACAACTTCAGCAAGATGGCACCAGCCATCTCTTTTACCTGTCCCCTGTTACGTTTGGTAAATCAGGTTTTCTGCTTTCACAGAATACTCTCTCACATGATTTCTGACCACAGTCCCATTTCTTTTCCTCCAAGAGTTTGGTCACAAGTTTCAAGGCCAACCGAGTTTGGTTTCCTGTCTGTAGTCCAATAGACAAAGAACCCATAAGAACCATGCCCCTGAAGATGATCTGACTATGTTGCTAGTCAATTCATGTTTAATATCTCGCTGAACTCATTGTCCTAGGACACCCTACTTCCTATCGATTGTGGCTTCTAGACTGTCTGCATGAGCTGGACTCTGTTTTTTTTTTTGAGATGTACCTTGTCTGATATTACATTTATTATACATGTTGCAGATATGCTTGACCGTAATGTGTATTATATAATTATTGGTTTCAGGGTTCAGGATTTATCCATTAAATCAAGTTTGTTCACACGTTGCTCAAAACTTCTAAATTCTTATTAAGCTGTTGGCTGTTTGAGCTGTCAGTTGCTGAGAGACATGTTAAAATGTACCACTCTTTTAACGGATGTGTCTATTTCTGCTTGTAATTCTTTCAATTTTTGCTTTATGTATTTTGAAGCTATGTCACTCCAAGGTTTCTGGGACAAGCTCGAATCTGGGAAGGCATCCTAAGGTCACTGTTGCACTCCCTCCTAACCATAGAACACACCCTGTGGGTATGATCACTTGAGAGGTCATCTCTAATATCCTGTTTTCACATGAAACAGCCTCATAAGATGACAGGGGTCAACTCCTGTAGGTATCATGAACCACACCTGTCACAGCAAACACTTTTATTATCCAGATTTTATATATTCATAGTAGACGAACTTACATGGTTTCTGACCATAGCCCTATTTTCGCTCCCAGGTTTTAATGGCCAGTTTCAAGGTCCTTCAAGTTTGCTTTCCCCGTATAGTCTGACAGCCACCAAGACCATGTGATCCATATTTTTAGGGAGTGTCTACATGGCTTCACCACCTGCAAATAGCAGCACTCACCCAACTGCCTTGCCACTGACAAACTTATATTCAATAACGTGAGATGCCTTCCTCTACCCCATGACACCCTAGCTCCAGCAATTATAGCTTTCATCTTCTCCACACCCCTGTTATCCCTGGCATTACAGACACCTCAGCACCTTAGTCAGGATTGGTGATGCCTTTGGCTCCACACATGGTATGTCTACATCACCTGCCTTAGAAGGAAGCTGAAGGTCAACTCAGTGGTGCCCTTCCAGAAAAGAGAGGGAATCATCCCAGTGGACTTCCATCTCCAGTTTTCTTACCCCACACCAAAAGGTCTGTCTTTCTTCGATATAGTTCTTGAAGTCCACCACCTCTCCCCTTTTATGTACCACCTTTTGTTCCTGGCACATTCCTCTTTCTCTTATTTTAACATCCAGCTACTTTGAGTCCATCTGAAACAATAGGTATGGGCACAAAGGCCAGTGCTTTTTCTTATACCTCTGCCTGGGCTGGTTCCTTTGCCTGGCAGTGGGAAAGGCTCTGGGTGACAGTTTTATCTCCTGCTCTTTGGGGGTACAGAAGCAGTTGGCTTTTCCAGTCTTGTGAGGACCCAATTCTTGGTCTCTGCAAGTATCTAAGGCTGTGAGTACTTGACTGGTGAGAAGTTCCCTTATTTAAAAAAAAAAAAAAGTCCTAACAAACAAACCATGCACATACTATACATCTTAATAGATTTCTTTTTAATTTAGAGGCAATGATTCTGCCCAAAATATTAGATAAAGAAAATTACCTAAGTGCTTCCTCAGGTAAAAGGTTACTTGTGTTTTTTGGTATTCTATCCATATGCACTTGTTATGCATTGATTTGGCCATCATTTGGGGCTACCCCTCCGTTTTCCTGTTGTCTATTGACCTCCTGGTCAGGCCTCCACATTCACTAACGTTTAGCATCCATCTGGATGACCCATCTTACATTCAGACCGCTGGGTTACATACAGAGTGCTATCCCTGAAGAATCATGTCCTCTAGTTTGACCTGGTCCCTGAAAACTTCCATTCATCTCCTTGTCAGACTGCTTCTCCCTCTCCTCCGAGCTGCTATGCAGGACTTCTCAAGTCATTCTTCTCAAGACAAGACTTCAACACATTCCCTCTTGCTCTCAGCTGCCCTCTCGTGCTTCATAGAGAAAACAGAAAGCATCTGGTGGGAACACCTCAATTTCCTGCTTATGCTGCCTCTCTTCATTCCATTTCTCTGGAGATACACCTAGCTCACCCTGCAGGACCGTCTTTTGTATAAGGCCAAGTCCCCAGTACACTTAAGCCTCTCTAAACCTAACATCATAATTTTAAAAGTCCCTGAGGTTCCTCAAAAAGTTAAGGATATAATTACCACATAATCCAGCAATCCCACTTCTGGGTATAACTCCAAAAGTATTGAAAGCATGGTCTTGAAGTGATATTTGCACAGCCATATCCATAGCGACATTATTCACAAGAGCCATAAGGTGGAGGCAACCCACGTGTTCGTTGACGGATGAATGGATAAATCAAATGTGTTGTATACATACAATGGAATATTATTCAGCCTTAAAAAGGAGGGAAATACTGTCACATGGCAACACCATGGATGAGCCTTGAGGACATTATACTAAGTGAAATAAGCCAGTCACAAAAAGACAAATAGTATATGATTCCACTTATATGAGGTACCCAAAGTAGTCAAAGCCATAAAAACAGAAAGTAGTACGGTGGTGGCCAGGGGCTAGGGGATGGGGAAAATGGGGAGTTGTTGTTTAATGGGTGTAGAGTCTCAGTTTTGCAAGACGAAAAAGTGCTGGAGATCCGTTGCCCAGCAACGTGGATATACTTAACACTATTGAACTGTACACTTAAAAATGGTTAAGATGGTACATTTTCATGTTCTGTGTTTTTTAACCAGAATTTTAGGAAGTCCCTGGACCTCGTGTCTCTTTCTAGCTGCAACTCTTTGGAAGAATGCTGTATGGTCATTGTCATCTCTTCTTTAACTCCCACTCCCTTCTCAACCCACTGCCCTCTGACTTCTGCCTTCACCACTCCACTGAAACTGCTCTTGCTAAGGTTTTCAAGGACCTCTCCAAGTTTCTGGGCTGAGGGTACTCAACCCAGGGTATTGGACATGGTTCACCACTTCTTTCTGGAAGTTCTCTTATCGTTGGCTTCTGTGAGACTCTCCCTTGGTCCTTTGCTGATGTCTCAGTGATAACTCCTTTTTTTTTTTTAAGTCTTCTTTTCTTTCTTGCTATCCTCTCTTCTTCCTAAATAGCTCTGTCCTTGGCCTGCTGCTCTTTGTGTCTTTATAGTTCTTCATGGTTTCACTGGGACAGCTCAATTAAACCTGGAGTATCCACTATCAGATTTATATCTCTGATTGGATCTCCCTCTGACTAGTCATCTCCATCTGAATGTCCCATAGGCTCTTCAAACTCAACTCCTGAATTAAACTCATCATCCCTCCTCCTGTGTTCTCTAGCTCAATGGCATTTATCCCCCAAACCTATTCTGAAACCTGGGAGTCATATTGGAATCCTAATTCTTCTTTATCCTCCATATCCAATTAGTCAAAAAGCCCTATTGATTCTATTTCCCTTATTAATTCTTAACGTCCATCTCAACTGTCAGTGCCTCAGCTGAGGTTTTTAATTACCCAGTGCCTCCAAGTTAGTCTCTCTGCCTCCAATTTTGCCTTCCTCAAATTTTTCTTCCAGAGGGTGCTTCAGTGACCTTCTTAAAACTTGAGTTTGATCATGAGGCTGGTCTACTTAAAGGCCTTCAGTAGCTTCCCATTGCTTTTAGGGTAAAGTCCCAACTCTCTAATATTCAGCATACAAAGCCCGTCTGCTCCCCCAAAATTATGATTGATGACAGGCCCATGATCCAAGGTGACTAATTCTTGGGGAAGTTAGACGCCAGTGGAAGAAGACGAAATCTTCACGGTAAACATATCACCTTAACAGAATAATTCTTCCTTGACCATTATGCTAGCTGTTAGTGCATGCCTCTCCCCAACTCTCAAACTGTTACAGATGGTAATATCCCGAAACAGCTTAGGCAGTGGTCCGAAAAGTGACATCGTTTTGCATTGTCCTTCATTTTTTGCGTTACCTAGTTTCTATGGAACTTAAATCATATCTGCAAGTGGGGAAGGAAGGAGAGTCAGTGCCATGAGCAGGAGAACAAGTAAGAAAGTTTGAAGCAGGGTAAATGAATATGGTGGTGTAGAACAATTTTTATATATTCTTCCAGTCTTATCCATGCTTGACTGTTCCTCCAAATTTTGAATTATACCACCAATTACCTCAGACAGAGTCTCAGAAGTCACAGAATGGTACGATTTGCAGGTTTGGACAATGAAATAAGGAAACAGGAATCTACTTGTACAAAATTACGAAGTAAATGGATAGTAACATCACAGACATCTTCTGACTCTCAAAATATTTTTAATGTCCCCGTGCCATCAGGTTTTTTTGTTTGTTTGTTTGTTTTTGGTTTCAAGATTCTTTATTTTGTAAACTATACATAAACAGTAAAAGAGAAAATGCATTTTATCTTAAATATTACATAAAGTTAACATTAAAGATTTTTTTCTTAGTGTATATAAATCAAATGGAAAGAATCCAACAACTTTATTTCAGTGGATTGTATACTGGGAAACCAGCTGAACCACTGTTTAAGTGGTGACACCAGTGTGTAACACCCAACACGTTTTTCCACTTTTATTATGGGCTCAAAACCATAGGTCTGATGATATCCTTAAAAGGGATGGTGTACCAGAAGGGCTACATGATTAATTAACATGCTAACTTTAATACAACAATTAAAGTAATTTTTGTTGCAGTTAAATCTTAAATGGTACTCCACACAATAATCATAAACATGGTAACTATGTAACAGTAGAAAAAAGGAAGAAAGTATTCTATTTTCTTCATTCCAGCAGCAGTACCGGGACTGGTATTAATTTGTGATTAGGTGTGCCTATCTATGGCCTAATGTCCTATGTGGGGATGCATGCTGAAACCTTTCTATTTCTATTTTGCAAGGCACAATACAGTTTGTTCTCTAAGTTTCGACACTAGTAACAAAAATGGCATAATTCTTAGATTAAATGCAAATATTTATCTAACATAGGAAATAAAACAAGAATGAAGATTTTTAAGTTTGATATTGAGGCAAATGACAAACTTCTTGTAAAAATACGGTTTAAAAGAATCTTTCCCTTTGTCTTTCTACTTTAAGTTCTGCACCCTAAGTTGCTGGTCAGAAAGATAAAGAAACCTAGAAAGATAAAGAAATCATGCTGGTTAAGATTATAAAACAAATCAACATGAGACTGCTGTCCAAATTAAAATAAAAATTAGAAAAGACAACTATGTTTTTAACTTTCAAAATCCATGGTTTTCCCCTACTGCCCATTTTGTAAGATATCTGGTCACATCCAGAATAACTTCATAACTAAAAACATCACTAAAACTTCATAACTAAAAACATACAAACATGGTGGAGGTCTCTTAGATAGTGACTTTGTTTTTCTCACTTTGTGCTATTTCCTCACTCACCTCTAAATCACTCCAGCTCTGGGAAGAGTCTACTTGGAAACTGCAATTAAGGTCATGCATATTTTAATAAAATCCTTAGAATCCAGGTCACTAGTATGTTATTGTAGATTTAACTTAGAATTTTTCCCAGAAAAATATCATATATGACCTCAAGCACTGGCTGTTTTGTTTGTGGCAGAGTCACATAGATCAGTAGCTCTTCATAACTTTCTCTTGTCTGGCTAGACTCCATATGTGTTCTCTTTTTCACATAAAAACTCAAAGTAAATGATACTTCTCTAAACATAAAGTTCTATGACTTTAGTTGCAATATTTGAAATAATTATACAAAATATTAAGTGAGTTTTAGAATCATTTTGTTTTGGGGCAAGAAGGTACTCCTCAGTAGGGGATCACTTGGTAAATAAAAGAAACGTAGAATTTGTTGCTCTCAGCTTTCATCCATCAGATGTATCCATCCTGGTCACCACCATCATCATCATCCCCTTCATCCTCATCATCATCTTCAATTTCATCTTCATCGTTCATAATGTCATCTTCATCGTCATCAGCAGCCCATTCACGGAAATCTCCACTTGCAAAATCTCCAGAGATCTCAAAATCAATAGCACAGTCTGCAGCACCGCGCTTCCTGGAGCCCATGACTTCCCTTCCATATCAGTCCACAAACCCGCACTGCCCAGTGCTGCCGTGGCACTGCGTTGGCTTGTAGTAACCATCTGCGTCACACTGGGGGATTTACTGTCCGGGGAGCTTCTTCACCCCGAGTCGCTTCTGAATACTGCTGAGCTCCGTCTGGCAAGGTGGGTCTTGTTGCCTCTGGAAGCAGTAGCACCACTCGTTGTTGGAGATGGAACTGTCCTTGTACGTGTCACAGGAGCTGAAGAAGGCCTCCGCGCACCGCTCGTTCTTGTCCAGGTAAATGCTCCCAAGCTCCGACTGGTCCAGGAGCAGGTGGTAGTTTGTATCAAGTGTTAAACATCAAGCCGAGTGAATCCTTGCAAATTGGCAAAATACTGGTATCAAATCTGCTTCTCTCCGGCCGCAGTGATGCTTTCGTCTTCTTGTTCTGGCTCCCACTCTCATGCAGGGCCTTGAACCAGTCCAGCAGTCTGCTGGCCATCTGCCTGAGCTCCAGGTCACTGCAGGCTCTCTTCATATTCCTGCTTGAGCCCATGGTCGTATCTGAAGGACACAGGCAACGTCCTTCGCACTTGACTGAGATCTGTTTTCCTAAGATGCATGCCTGGTATTCTAGTTTGCACTGAGAAGAGTAGGTATGTCCATCTGAACCACAGACAGGGCTGGTAGAGACCCCCGAGCACTGCTGGCAGGTGGATGTCAGGGGACCCCTCCACTGCTTATGCCCAACTCCTGCATCTTTCATACTGTGTGTGAGCCTCCGCTGACCAACGCAGACTGCGGTCTGAGAACCTTGAATAATGCACACTTCGTGGCGACATTTCAGCCTTAAGCATGGGTCTTTAGTTGGGTCTAGAGCCCCATCGAAGGCCTTCCCTGGACTCCAAGTGCGGAAATAATCATCGTCTCAGAATCGGTTCACTGTCCGGCCTCCCGGTCGTACTGTGACACCGTGCTGAGCCATTGTTTGTTGTCCAGAAAATTGTCGCCGGCAGGCCGGCCTGCGGCCGCTGCCAGAGCCTGCGCACACCAGGCAGCTGCGCACGCGCACAGCACGACCGGCGCCCGGAGCATCCACGGCCGCCCCTCGGCTCTGCGCGCCCTTCCGTCCTTCCCTCCCCCATCCATGCTCCCCTTCCCCAGCCATCAGTTTTTAACTGATTTGCTCTAGTAATTCAACCTCTTCACACTCTGTTCCTCATCTACTATAATGGAATAATAACAGTATTTACCCTGCCAAGCTGTTGAAATGAGCTAATTTCTAGAAAACGGTTAGCTAATTCCCTGACCCACTGTAAATGAATGTTAGCCATTATTATTATACTGGATCATCTTCTCCATCTTCCAGGAGGTAATGGCCCACTCACTGCCAGTTGCACAACTGTTATCTCCTTTTATCCAGCCTGTCATCTTGCATACATGTTTTGAGCTTCCAAGTTCTAATTTCTGTTTGGATGTAGAAAGCAAGATATTATAGGTGAGATGGAATAGAATAAGAAAAAGAACTTTGGACTAGTACTTCAGAAATCAGTATTCAGGCTAAAAAATAATACAAATAAATGTATATATGCGAAACAGAAACAGACTCACAGATATAGAAAAAAACTTGTGGTTACCAAAGGGGAGACAGAAGTGGCAGAGGGCAAATTAGGGGTATGGGATTAAGAGATACAAACTACTATACATAAAATAGATAAATATCCCTGACTTCAGACTATACTACAAAGCTACAGTAATCAAGACAGTATGGTACTGGCACAAAAACAGAAAGATAGATCAATAGAACAGGATAGAAAGCCCAGAGATAAACCCACTCACATATGGTCACCTTATCTTTGATAAAGGAGGCAGGAATGTACAGTGGAGAAAGGACAGCCTCTTCAATAAGTGGTGCTGGGAAAACTGGACAGGTACATGTAAAAGTATGAGATTAGATCACTCCCTAACACCATACACAAAAATAAGCTCAAAATGGATTAAAGACCTAAATGTAAGGCCAGAAACTATCCAACTCTTAGAGGAAAACATAGGCAGAACACTCTATGACATAAATCACAGCAAGATCCTTTTTGACCCACCTCCTAGAGAAATGGAAATAAAAACAAAAATAAGCAAATGGGACCTAATGAAACTTCAAAGCTTTTGCAAAGCAAAGGAAACCATAAACAAAACCAAAAGACAACCCTGAGAATGGGAGAAAATATTTGCAAATGAAGCAACTGACAAAGGATTAATCTCCAAAATTTCTAAATAGCTCATGCAACTCAATAACAAAAAAACAAACAACCCAATCCAAAAAAGGGCAGAAGGCTTAAATAGACATTTCTCCAAAGAAGATATACAGACTGCCAACAAATACATGAAAGAATGCTCAACATCATTAATCATTAGAGAAATGCAAATCAAAACTACAGTGAGATATCATCTCACACCAGTCAGAATGGCCATCATCAAAAAATCTAGAAACAATAAATGCTGGAGAGGGTGTGGAGCAAAGGGAACACTCTTGCACTGCTGGTGGGAATGTGAATTGGTTCAGCCACTATGGAGAACAGTATGGAGGTTCCTTAAAAAACTGCAAATAGAACTACCATATGACCCAGCAATCCTACTACTGGGCATATACCCTGAGAAAACCAAAATTCAAAGAGTCGTGTACCAAAATGTTCATTGCAGCTCTATTTACAATAGCCCAGAGATGGAAACAACCTAAGCGCCCATCATCAGACGAATGGATAAAGAAGATGTGGCACATATATACAATGGAATATTACTCAGCCATAAAAAGAAACGAAATTGAGCTATTTGTAATGAGATGGATAGACCTAGAGTCTGTCATACAGAGTGAAGTAAGTCAGAAAGAGAAAGACAAATACCATATGCTAACACATATATTTGGAATTTAAGGAAAAAAATGTCATGAAGAACCTAGGGGTAAGACAGGAATAAAGACACAGACCTACTGGAGAATGGACTTGAGGATATGGGGAGGGGGAAGGGTGAGCTGTGACAAAGCGAGAGAGAGGCATGGACATATATACACTAACAAACATAAGGTAGATAGCTAGTGGGAAGCAGCCGCATAGCACAGGGATATCAGCTCGGTGCTTTGTGACCGCCTGGAGGGGTGGGATAGGGAGGGTGGGTGGGAGGGAGGGAGTTGCAAGAGGGAAGAGAGATGGGAACATATGTATATGTATAACTGATTCACTTTGTTATAAAGCAGAAACTAACACAGCATTGTAAGGCAATTATACCCCAATAAAGATGTTAAAAAAATAGATAAGTAACAAGGACATATTGTATAGCACAAGGAATTATAACCATAATCTTGCAATGACTTCTAATGGAGTATAATCTGTAAAAATGCTGAATCACTATGATGTACACCTGAAACTAATATAATATTGTAAATGGACTATAAAAAAAATAGTCATGAAATTTGAGTTGGCCGATTTTGTGATTGGCTCAATTGTTCTATTCCTGAATCAGGAGTCAAAGAATGAGAGAGGGATAAAACATGTAGGGTGTTGAAAACAGTTCCAGTTTGGAGTCCTACAAGCCTGTGTTTGAACCTCAGCTCTGCCTCTTGTTATATATCTTTAGGCAAGTAAGTCACTTAGCTCTCTGAGCCAGAGTTTCTTTACTTGTCAAATATGGCTCATAATATCATACTGATAGAATCACTGTGAAGATTCCTGGGGGAGTAATGCATGCACACATATATACTTTCTCCCACATGTACTGGATAGTCAATAATTGGAAACTATATTACGTACTTTGGAGCTTTGTGGCAATGTTTTACACATTCTGGCAATGAGTTCCTTGTTAGTCTCATTTTTCAGGGTTGTTGCAAGCCTTTGTCCTCTTCTGGGTTATTTAAGTCAGCAGCTGGGAGAGCCAGCATCAAGGACTATTCATCAAAGACTATTTAAACCTAGAAACCCATAAATAAAAATAAAAGACATACTTTTATCAATAGTAGTGACAAAAAAAGCCCCTCAAGAGTTTGATGAAAATACTCTGTTAGTGAGGCTGTGGGAAAATGTCTTGCTTTGTTGGTGGGAGTATAATTTAGTACACTTGTTGAAGGCAATTTAGGAAGTCTATCATATAATGAATTCATAAAGCCTCTAAACCAGCAACTCCTTTTCTGGAAACGTACCCTACAAACATGCCAGTATTTACACATGTTTTAAATAACATGTGTGCCAGGTTATTCACTGCAGCATTGTTTGTAATAGTAAAGTCCAAATGTCTATCATTAGGGTACTCACTAAATAAATTATGGTACAATCATACAATGATGCAATAAAAAAGAATGAGAAAGTGTTCTATACACTGACATGGAAACAAAAACAAATGTATATTAAGTGATTTTAAAATGTTCAGGAAAGTATATATTGTATACTATCTTTTGTGCAAAATTAATGGAAAAATGGGTGGAAGGTTATCTTCTTACTTGAATATACACACACTTGAAATTTACAGAAGAAACAAATAACTGTGATTAACTGAGTGGGACGTGCAAACTAGGTAGATGGGAGACTAAGTTGGGAAGGACATATTTTACTACATACTTTATTTTGAGTTTTTTAAAAAAATTTATTTTATTTTGGAGTATAGTTGATTAACAATGTTGTGTTCGTTTCAGGTTTACAGCAAAGTGATTCAATTATACATATAAATGTATCTATTCTTTTTCAAATTCTTTTACCATTTAGGTTGTTACATAATATAGTATTGAGCAGAGTTCACTGTGCTATACAGTAGGTCCTTGTTGGTTATCCATTTTAAATACAGCAGTGTGTACGTGTCAATCCCAAACTCCCAGTCTATCCCTCTCCCCAACCCTTCTCCCCTGGTAACCATAAGTTCATTCTCTAAGTCTGTGAGTCTGTTTCTGTTTTGAAAATAAGTTCATTTGTATCATTTTGTTTTAGATTCCACATATAAGTAATATAATACAATACTTCTCTTTCTCTGACTTATTTCACTCAGTACACCAATCTCTACGTCCATCCATGTTGCTGCAAATGGCATTATTTCATTCTTTTTAATGGCTGAGTAATATTACATTGTATTATGTACCACATCTTCTTTATCCATTCCTCTGCTGAAAAATTTTTGTTTTGATATATGTACATAACCTTTTCAATACATTTTATTTTTAAAAGACAATGAAGAAGCTGAAAAAAATACTTGCAGTATACACGATAAATAGTTAATATCCTTATTGTATAGCTAATTTTACAAATTAAAGTACATCTCTCCAAATTATTTACAAAGACAGTCATTGTTATTTTTTAATAATAGTGAATTGAAATGAGCTAAAAGTGTAATAGGAGAATGGGTAAATAAATGAGAGTAGATGGATCTTGGACTTCCCTGGTGGCAGAGTGGTTAAGAATCTGCCTGCCAATGCAGTGGACATGGGTTCGGTCCCTGGTCCGGGAAGATCCCACATGCCGCGGGGCAGCAAGCCCATGCACCACAACTACTGAGCCTGCGCTCTAGAGCCCACGAGCCACAACTACTGAACCTCCGTGCTGCAACTACTGAAGCCCGTGTGCCTAGAGCCTGTGCTCTGCAACAAGAGAAGCCACTGCAATGAGAAGCCCGTGCACCGCAACTAAGAGTAGCTCTCGCTCGCCGCAGGTAGGGAAATCCTGCACGCAGCAATGAAGATCCAACACAGCCAAAAATAATAAATAAAATAAATTTTAAAAAATGATAGTATATGGATCTTCAGCAGGTGGATTATTTGATAAATGTTAGAAATATTATTCTTGAAGAATTTTTCCTGACATGAAAAAACATTCATGAATTTGAAACATTGCATAGAAATCCGCAAAGTATTATCACCATTTCATTATGTGTTCACTATGTGTGTGAGTTCATATATGTATAATTATCTAAACTACCTGTAAATAATAGAGAAAATTAACATTGGGAAAAACCATTAAATATCACCAAAATAATAATAGTGAATGGTCATGAGTGATTTTTCCCCTTGCATTTGCATTTGTGAAATGTTCAAATTTTCAACAATGACAACACATTAGTTTGATGAGGAGGATGTAATAACAAAGTTATTTAGAATATAAAACCCCAGTAGAAAAATGAATAAAGGACACAGACATTTCAAAGAAAAAGACCCAAATAGATAATAAACAGTGGGAGAAAATATTAAACCTCAGAAGTAATTTTTAAAAAAACAATTAAATAGCAATAGGATAATACTTTTTTATTTATCAAGTTATAAAAGATTTTAACAAAGGCAATACTCAACACTCACCATGATGAAGAACAGGGACTTCTCTCCTAGAGAACTTCATTTATCTATAGAAAACAAATTTTTTATATTTTAAAGGCTAGGAAACTGGTTTCTTGCCTGTCATACTATGTGTCCCTTGACCTTAAGGACATTGCTAAGAGGCAAAACCAAGATGAGTAAAGGAAGAGGGGAAATGTTAGTCCTGGTACACATTCAGAGAGCAAACCTGCCTACCTAGACCACTCAGGAAGAGTCAGGGATGCAACATAGGCACTTTCCCCAGTTCTATCCTTGAAACCACCAGTTAATCCCATAATATATACCAGAGGGTGGGTGTTATGGTTGCCTAGGAGATTAGGAACATGGGGGAAAGTTTTAAAGCTGCAGACTTCACTTCTCCTGGGCTTTCCTAAGCCTCCAATTACCTCTCTGTTGCAGGAGTTCATGTTATAGACAGTTTGTGCTATCTTTCTTCTCATCAGTCCATATGCTTGTTGAATTGGAGCTAGATCCCTCAATGCTTTACTGTCAGAGCTCCTTCTTTCTCCTATTACCAGCACACATTATATACCCCATAAAACAGTCCTCAAAGCAGGAAATAGAAAGGAAAGGGCATCAGTTAAATGGACAATCAGACAAAAAGGAGTAACTAAGGAGGGCTTTATCCTAGGGATCCAGGATCTTCCCTGGAGTGTGCTGCTCTCTTTTCCTTGGATGATCCTATCCTCATTACACGGACTCTATGTGGTATGATAGTGGACTGAAGGAAGGAGAGACTTGAAAGAAGATTGAGAAATTGTCTGGATTAAAGTAATAATAATAATAAATAGTAACAGGTCTCAACATTTATTTAGCACTTATTTTGTACAAGGCACAATTCTAAGCACATTATACATATTAATGCATTTAATCCTCTGAACAACATTATAAGTAGCCACTGCTATCATCCCCATTTTGCATGTGAGGAAACTGAGACAAGGAGAGGTTAAGTATCTAGCCCTAGGTCCATAGCGGATTTCCCCAGGTCTGCCACAGGAAGAACACCAGCAGAGTTTGCATGTCTTCTAAATATGCTCAATTATGCCTTATAATTACCTGAGGGTGAAGATCATTTTTTAGGAAAGTAGGAATATGATCATGTGCTGTTAAACTAACCTGTGCAAACCAGGTCTTCCTTATACTTGAAGCTTCTCATTTGGTCTATGAATCAAGAGGTTACTTTACAAATGTTTTGCTACTGCTCTTCCTGTCTACAAGAAATCCTGGGTAACCATTGTTAGATATAACCTGAGTTGTATCTTGCTTTTCTCTCTTGGTGATTCCTCCAAGTTAGAGGAATCTTGGCAATTCCTCAAAGATAGAGTGTTTACTCTTTTTAATAGCCACAAAATATTCCATGGCATGACTACGTTTCAATTTAATTTAATTTAAATTTTCAATTTAATTCAACCTAATTCAGTAGTTTTTAGTACATTCACAAGGTCATGTAGCCATTACAACTATCTAATTTCAGAACATGTTCATCATCACAAAAAAACCCTCTAGTACCCATTAGCAGTCATTCTCTATTCCCCAACCCCTGGCAATCACTAGTCGGCTTTCTTGTGACTGTGGATTTGTCTATACTGGATGTTTCATGCAAATGGAGTCATAAAATATGTGTGTGATCTTTTATGTCTGGTTTCTGTCACTTAATTAAGGGTTTCAAGGTTTATCCATATTATAGAGCTCAAATCTGCTGTTGGGCTCCTCTACTAATTTTTTTCATTTTAGTTACTACACTTTTTAAAAAATTAATTAATTAATTAATTTATGGCTGAGTTGGGTCTTTGTTGCTGCATGTGGTCCGTCTCTAGTTGCGGCCAGCAGAGGTTACTCTTCGTTGCAGTGTGTGGGCTTCTCATTGCTGTGGCTTCTCTTGTTGCAGAGAACGGATTCTAAGTGTGTGGGCTTCAGTAGTTGTGAAACATGGGCTCAGTAGTTGTGGCTCATGGGTTCTAGAGTGCAGGCTCAGTAGTTGTGGTGCACGGGCTTAATTGCTCTGCAGCATGTGGCATCTTCCCGGATCAGGGCTCAAACCCGTGTCCCCTGCATTGGCAGGCATATTCTTAACCATTGTTCCACCAGGGAAGTCCAGTTACTATGCTTTTAAATTGCAGAATTAACTTTTGATTCTTCTTTATAATTTCTATCTCTTTATTGATCAGTAGTCTCCGTTTAGTGAAACATGGTCCTCGTACTTTTCTTTAGTTCTTTAGACATAATTTTCTTTAGTTCTTTGAACTATTCAAATTATCTCATGCTGATAGAGTTTTGATAGTTTGTGATTTTTGAGGAATTAGTCCATTTCTTCTAAATTGTCAAATTTTGAGTGTAAATTGTCCATACTGTCAAAGAAAACCAGAGCTTAATAGTAGTTAAAGTGGAAAATCAGATTTTAATCAGGACTATTGCAATTGGGGAAAAGAGACCTCAGTATAAAACTGGACTCAAATCTGAATACAGCAAGGAAAAGTGGGGACTTATAGCTAAGTAGCAGGGTGGAAGGGTCAGTGGATGGAAAATTACTAAGAGGAAATATCAGGGATAAGGAGTGATTCTGACTAAACTGACTTCGCAGGATTTTTGCTAAAGGCAGCCTAGAGGGATCAGATATCACCTGAGGGATTATGAGGGATGAAGAATTTAATCAGATATTGAGAGTGATCAGATATCTAGAGTGGGAATTTTTGTTAAACTGACTAACCGGATTCTTGCTAAAATTGAACACTGCAAAGATGAACATAGAAGTCCTAAGGTCAAGGCCTAGCTGAAAAGAGGATTCAGAAGAGTCAATACTACTCTTTTTATTTTCTTTTTAAAGGTTACAGTCTCTGTAATGATTTTCCCTATTTTATGCCTTATAATGGCAATTTATGTCTTTTCTCTTTATTTTTGTCAGTCTTGCTAGAGGTTTATAAATTTTAATTGTCTTTTCTAAGAACAAGTTTTAAAAAATAGATTTCCTTTATTATTTTTGTTTTCAATTTTATTGACTTTTACTCTTTACTTCCTTCCTTCTGCTTGCTTTTATTTTGCTCTTCTTTTTCCAGTTTCTTAAAGTAGAAATGTAGATTATGGATTTAAGATCTTTCTTCTTTTCTAAGGTAAGTATTTAGTGCTATAAATTTCCCTCTCATTACAGCTTTAGCTGCATTCCACATATCCTGTTATGTTGCATTTATATTTTCATTCAGTTCTACTTATTTTTATTTCCTTTCAGATTTCCAATTTGGCCCATTGATTATTTGTAAATGTGTTGTCTATTTCTCAGGTATTTAAAGGTTTTCCTATTATCTTTCTGTTGTTTTCTAGTTTTATTACATTATTGTCAGACTATCTATTCTGTATAATTTCAATTCTTTAAAAATTGTTGTGGTTTGTTTTACAGCCTAAGAAGTGGTCTATATTTCCTATGCTTCAATGCATCTGTTCCTATTCATTTCAATCCCCTCCCTGCATTAATTTGATCATTGAGCATTAGGTGAAGTAGGTCTAAGACTTCCCATTTCTCCATTTCCATTTGATTTCTGTAGCTATAGAGAAGCCAAAATTTCAAGAGGAATGCCAAGTTTCTTCTCCTTATTTATTTGGGGTACGTCTGCTGCAGTGGATTTTAGGTCAAGGAAATAACTTCTTAGTTGTTTTTAAAATAATTTTCTATAGGTGGCAGCAGAGTGTCACAAGAAAATAATCTTCTTTCACCCATTGTGTTAAAAAAAATAATAGTGGGCACATTTCTGCTGCCTTGAATTCTGGGATACACCCTTGAAAACACATACATGAAATGATGTTTAACATCACTAACCACTAGGGGAATACAAATCAAAGCCATAATGAGATAACAACCTATATCTGTTGAGATGGCTATTATCAAAAAATCAAGAGATAATGAATATTGGTGAAAATGTGGAGAAAAGGGAACCTTAGTGCCCTGTTGGTGGGAATGTAAACTGGAAGAACCACTATGGAAAATGGTATGAAGTTTAATCAAAACATTAAAAATAGAACTACCGTATGATACAGCAATCCCACTCTTGGGTATATATCTGAAGGAAATGAAATCAGTATTTCAAAGAGGTATCTGCACCCCCACATTCATTACAACATTATTCATAATAACCACAACATGGAAATAATCTAAGTGTCTATAGACAGATGAATTGATTCTAAAAATCTGGTATATATACAATGGAATATTGTTATAAAAAAGGAAGGAAATCCAATCATTTGTGACAACATGGATGGACCTTGAGGGCATTACGCTAAGTGAAATAAGTCAGACAGAGGAAGACAAATACTGTTTGCTCTCACTTGTATGTGGAATTTAAAAGTAAAACTCATAGAAACAGAGAGTAGAATGAATGATGGTTGCCAGAAGCTGAAAATTGAGGGAAATGGAGAAATGGCAAATAAAGAGTACAAACTTTCAGTTAAGATGAATAAGTTTTGGGAATCTAATATTTATTGTGATGGCTGTAACAACTGTGCTATATTCTTGAAAGTTGTGATGAGAGAAGATCTTAAATACTCTCACCACAAAAAAAATATTGTAATTATGTGAGGAAATGGACATTAACCAAGCTTTTAGTAATCATTTTGCAATATATATGGCATCAAATCATCACCTATACACCTTAATCTTTCATAGTATTATATGTCAGTTATATCTCAACAAATTTAGGGGAAAACGTCTGTCTAGTATGTCATATCTGGGCTTCCTTGGGGATGGTTTTTGTCAATTCATTTTTTTCCTTTGAATAGGCCATGTTCTCCTGTTTCTCTGTGTGCTCTGTGATTTTTTAGCTGATAGTTGGGCATTTAGAAATAAAATTCTCCCTCTTCATTAGGGTTTTCATTATTATAGATATTATTGTTTAAGGCTTAGTTGTCTATTTTGGGACTTTCATACTATTTTTGCAAAGACTATTCCTTGCCATACATGACTACTGAAGTCTTTGTTCCATTAGCTCATGTTCAACTAATGTTTTGACAGAGATTTTTTGAATTCCAGGAGCTCACCAAGTCTTTGCAGATTGGCTCTGTGCTTGAGCACGCCTTTAAGACTTAGCTGGGCTTGCTCAGAGCCTAGAGATCAGCCCAAGCAAAATCTCAAGGTCCCGTAAGGTCTTTCTGAGCATGTGCCTTGCATATTGCTTTCTAAATTCCTACATATGTATGACTGCTTTTGAATGTCCTAATTTCCCAAAGAGTCTCATTTCAACTTCTCTTTCAGGCTTTAGTCTATTGTATGTCTCCACCAATAATCTACTGCCCCAGGCATCTGTGGTTCTGTAGTTGCCTTGGAGATTTTATGAGCAGTATCTGCTGTTTTTCACTATTCAGCTCCAAGTTAGGGGAAACAGAAATGAGCACCTTACATCAGTTCTTCAGCTATCCCCCAGAAAGGATAGAAAAGATGTACACAATACTTTTTAAATAAAGTGTGCTCTGCTACCTCCAGTTTGAATAAGGGAACTGAGAACGAGGCTGCTTCCTCTTTAAAACTAAAACCACTACCTCAGTTGAAAGGGCATGGGGCAAAGGTGAGTAAAACACCACAAAAGTTTCCTACTGTTTTGAAGATGGCTTTTCTTGATTAGGTAGTTGCATGGTTGCTGTAAACCTTTGTCTGTGATTTAGACTCTGGTTGATTCAGAGAGTCCTTGTTTATTTTTTTCCCTTTGATCTTTCTGTTGGGGAAGAGGGCTTGGAACTTCTGAGTCCATCACTTTGCTGACATTAGTCAATACCTCTACTATTATACTGCATTGAAAACATTCACTCTCTGAACTCTTGTTCCATTAGTGCAACTCCCTTTTTGTTTTGCTTCCTGAGCTACCATTGATTGTAGGGTCTGATACTTCAGTCATTATCATGCTAATAACCCTCGAATTGGCAAAAGAGCAGAGGACCTAGGATAGAGAACTTGTGAACACCAGCCTTTGTAGAGGAGGAAGAGGAACATGTGGACATACTGAAAATGAATTGTCAGTGGAGTATGAGGAAAAGAATGTTACAATATCAACAAATGCAACAGACTGACCCTCAATAGATCACAAAGTACTCTACATCTTCAACTTTGTACAGTGAGCTCTCTCCATCTCCTTGACTTAACGAAAATCTAGTTCTTCACTAAGTATACCTGAATTACAGCTCTTTCAGTCACCAGGTTAAACATCTTAACAAAGGCTTTCACATCTGAGTCAACTGAAAAAAAATGTGTATTATTAATTTCATTAGCTTCCTGAAGCTGGCAGCAGAGCTCTAAAAAATAGAACTTTCTATACTTCCTCCCTGCCAACCCACACCCCCTTCCTCAAAACTTGGAACAAAGTAGATTTTTTTTTGCATCGTTGCTTCCATTGATTATGATCTTTTAAATAATCATTTCTCAACGTGATAGGTGAAAATTTGCATCTAAGAATTGTTTCAATATGCATTTCTTTGGTAAGTAGGAAAGCTAAACATATTGCAATGCTTCACAGAATTTCTATTTTTTCTTTTTTGAATGATATTCATATCCTTTACCCTATATTTACATTGGGATTTTATTTTATAGCCGTTATTTTTTCTCATTATAAAAATAATATTTATGCAACTGAACACCCATATTTTCATGCCACTAGAGACAACAATTTTAACATTTAGATGCATTTTTACTAGCTTTTCCCCATCTGTGTAGTTATTTGCATTTTCATATTTAATATCATTTTGCTTTATATCCTGCCTTTTTTCATGTAACTATGTAGTGATCTTTCCCCATACCATTAATAATTCTTGTGTAAATGTTTTAAAAGAGCTTTTGTTTATGATTTAAAAAACAATTCTTGAGCACTGTTGAAAACTTGGTAAATACAGAAAAAATTAATAAGAAAAATCATATAAATCCCTCAAACTGGAGATAACCATTGTTAAACTTCTGGTGTATTTTCCCAACCATTTATCTATGCAAGTGTTATACATTTTCATTCCACTGAGATCATATACTAATGTACAGTTTTACATGAGTATTATTTCATTTTATATTTTACATGCCCCTAGAACTATTTTTAAATGTTATTTTAGTGGCTATATATTAAACCAACTGTTTAATCACTTTAATATCCCACTGCTATTGAACACTTAAAATTTCCCCACTATTAGAAACTAGGCTATAATGAATTTTTGAGTGCAAAATCTGCATTTCTGACTTTTATTAAAGAGCCCAAGAAGTGGATTACTGGGTAAAATGTTATGACCATTTTATAAAATACTGCAGTAGTTTAGATTTATGTAAATGGCTCTTTCCTTGAGTACACAGATTCATTTACTGGTTTTGTTCTGTTTACTCTTTTTTAAGGTGACAAGTGATACCCTAATATTGTATTAATTTTAATTTTAAAATTATCAATGGATATTTTTCAAGCTTATTAGCAATGTGATTTCCTCCTTTGTGAATTATTGTTCACATTCTATGCTGCTTGTAAAACTTGGTACAACCTCTGGAGGACAATTTGTAAATTTCTTTCAAAATTACAAATGCACAAATCCTTTAATCATCATTTCCATTCATAGGGATTTATTCCAAAGATATATGTATGTGTGTGTGTGTGTGTGTGTGTATCTCAAGATGATATATGTACAACTTTATTGCAGAATTTTTTAAAACTATAAAATATTAGAATATAAGTTTTAAGTGGGAAAATGTATAGATTTTTGTGTTCTACTATTCATTTAATAAAAGGGAGAGGTTAACACACACATATGTATATATTTGAGTATTAACATACTATATGTGGGAAAGAGCACACAGAGACTAATACAAGTTTTATGAAATCCCTTTCCCTTTTATGTTCTATTTGAAGACTATTTTACAGGGTTTATAATGTATACTAAGTAATTGGAAAAGGACTGGGATGCTGAAAGTGAGGCATGGGAAAGATGTAGCTCCAAATCAAAAAGACATCTGGGAAGCCAGACACAAAATACCTCACATTATATTATTACATCATAGATGTCCATGAAAGGCAAATCTCTAGAGACAGAAAGTAGAGACACAAAGTAGTTTACCTGGGACTGGGGATGGAAACTTGGAGTGGCTAAAAATGAGCACTAGGGATCCTCCTGGGGCAATGGAAACTTTCTAAAACTTGACAGTGGTTACACAACACTGTGAGTTCACTAAAAATTATTGAATTGTACACTTAAAGTGGGTGAATTTTATGATGTGTAAGTTACACCTCAATAAACCTGTTAAAAATAAATAAATAAACATGTCTAAGAGTATATTTTTTAAATGGACTCCGGTTTGTTAAAGAAGGAACCAATCCTACAGCAGCATTGGCACCAGGGACATCTATCAGTAAAATTAACCTCGTGATTCACAGAATAGTCTTACAGATTTTAGAAAGACTTGCAGTGGTGCAGGCAGCTGCTCTAATGATCAACCCCACACTCCTGATATTGCTCACAAATATCCCCATCCCCAGAAGTTACAGTTAAGTATGATTAGAGGAACAGGTTGCAGTAGTGGTGGTATGTGCTTAGAATTGTGCCTGGAACAAAGTAAGTGCTAAGTAAAGTCAGCTGTTATTGTTTCCATCCAGACTATTAAAACAGACTTGTTACTTGAACATTTTGTGTCCAGTCTCTCATTATTTCAGTCCATATTCTTACCTCTGACTTGAAATATACCTGAAGGACTCATCACTGCAGCAGACCATACATGAGCTAGATTTATCCCTGGACAAATTGCTGTCTGGATCACCCAGGTAGTCTGCTGAAATACTCGGAGACACTGCTTCTCAACACTCAGGAAGTTTACAACCACCTCTGAGTTGCTTAGTGACAAATATCATTCATCTTGAACAAAAGTGGAGACTGACAATGTTGAATTTTACCTGAGCCCTGTGCTCCTAGAAAACAGAGGAAATTAAGAAATATTCAACCTTTTTGTGCTCTGAGAAACTACTTACTACAAAGAAACACTCTTCTCCATATAACTTAGATAAGACACACGATATGCACCTTGTTAACCTATATAACAAGGCTAAACCCAGATGCTCCAAATATCTGTTCTTTGCTTCATAAAGAATTAACTTAACTGATTGAAACCACTGACCAATCTGGACAATATATATGCTACCTTGACTTTACCAAACTTTAGTTAAGCTTCTCTCCTTTCTTCAGGCCTTTTAACTTTGACCCACCCTCAGCTTGAGTATCCTTCATGACCCCTTAATGGCATCAATTAACCTCAGGGAAAAACATTTCATGATCACCTGTTCAGTCTGGCTACCCTTTCATCCCACTTCCCCAAGCCTGGTTCTTTCTAGTTTTGGTCTCTTTTCCCTATTAATAAAAAAAGGCCCTTTTATGCCTTACCTTTGAAATACTTACAGATTTCATGGGCAGATATTCTCCCTATTGCAATAGTCCCTTTCCTCTCTCTTGCCAAAATCCATTGGAATAAAGCCTCTTCTAATCTAAATCTAGATTTGTTTTTTATTTGAAAGGTTTAATAAAGTTTAGGTAATACCCAAACATGTTATAATGCTCAATTCCTTTTTCTGATGTTTTATCCAACTACTTATACTCCCAGGAATTTTACTTGAGTAGTTTAAAAGAAAGCTGCTATCAGAAAGAGAAATTAAGAAAACAATCCCATTTACAGTCACATCGAAAAAAATAAAATACCTAGGAACAAATCTAACTAATGAGATTAAAGACTTGTACTCCAAAAACTACAAGACACTGATGAAGCAAATTGAAGCTGACACAAACAGATGGAAAGATATATATATATATTATTCAATGCAATCCGTATGAAAATACCAAGGATATTTTCCACAGAACTAGAACAAATAATTCTAAAATTTGCATGGAAACACACAAAAAAACCCAATAGTCAAAACAATATTGAGAATGAAGAACAGAGCTGGAGGAATCATGTTCCATGACTTCAGACTATACTACAAAACTACAATAATCAAAAGAGTATGGTACTGGCATAAAAACAGACACACAGATCAATGGAACAGGATAGAAAGCCCAGAGATAAACCCACGTAGCTATGGTCAATTAATCTAAAATAAAGAAGGCAAGAATATACACTGGAGGAAAGACAGTCACTTCAGTAAGTGGTGCTGGGAAAACTGGACAGCTACACGTAAAAGAATGAAATTATAACATTCTCCAACACCGTATACAAAATAAACTCAAAATGAATTAAAGACCTAAATGTAAAACTGGATACTATAAAACTCCTAGAGGAAAACATAGGCGGAACACTCTTTGATATAAACCCCAGCAACATTTTTTTGGGTCTGTCTCCTAAAGTAAAGAAAATAAAAGGAAAAAAAATGGGACCTAATTAAACTTAAAAGCTTTTGCACAACAAAGGAAACCATTGACAAAACAAAAAAACAACGT
Organism: Phocoena phocoena; assembly: GCF_963924675.1. Taxonomy (NCBI): domain Eukaryota; kingdom Metazoa; phylum Chordata; class Mammalia; order Artiodactyla; family Phocoenidae; genus Phocoena; species Phocoena phocoena. Next base: position 64,413,561 of record NC_089240.1, on the reverse strand, counting down.
ACTGAATGGAAGAAAGTTTTGCAAAAGACTTAACTGATAAGGGATTAATATCCAACATATATAAACATCTCATACAGCTCAACATCAAACAAACAAACAACCCAATTAAAAAGTGGCAGAACTGAATAGACATTTTTCAAAGAGGAAATACAGATGGCCAACAGGCATATGAAAAGATGCTCAACATCGCTAATCATCAGGGAAATGAAAATCAGAACCACAATGAGATATGATTTCACACTTGTCCAAAGGGCTATCATCAAAAAGAACACAAATAACAACTATTGGCGAAGATGTGGAGAAAAGGGAACCCTCTTACACTGTTGGTAGGAATGTAAGTTGGTGAAGCCACTGTGCAAAACACTATGGAGGTTTCTCAAAAAACTAAAAATAGAGCTATCATATAACCCAGCAGTTTCACTCCTGGATATATATTAGAAAAAACACAAAAACACTAATTCAAAAAGGTACATGCACCCCAATGTTCATAGCAGCATTATTTACAATTTGCCAAGATGTGGAAGCAACCTACATGTCTATAAACAGTTGAATGGATAAAAAAGATGTGGTGTATATCTTCAATGAGATACTACTCAGCCATAAAAATAATGAAATTTGTGTTATTTGCTGCAAATTGGATGGACTTGGAAGTCATTATGCTAAAGGAAATAAGTCAGCTAGAGAAAGACAAATACTGTATGATATCAGTTATATGTGGAATCTAAAATATGCAGCAAACTAAAATATATAAATATAATATAATATATAATATAATATATTATATTATATATAATATATATAATATGTATAATATATATAAATATATGTAAATATATAAATATAATATATATAAATATATATAATATATATTATATTATATACATTATATATAATATAAATATATAAATATAATATAATATATATATATAATATAATATAATAAAAGAAGCAGACTCAGAGATATAAATAACAAACTAGTGGTTACCAGTGGGGAGATTGGGGAGGGCCAATATAGAGGTGGGTAGAGTGTTAGGTACAAACTATTGGTTTTAAGATTATCTACAAGGATGTATTGTACAACATGAGGAATATAGTCAATATTTTGTATTAACTGTAAATGCACTGTAAACTTTAAAAATTGTAAAAAATTTTAAAAATCATAATACCATGTGGGAATAAAAAAACAGACACACAGATCAATGGAATGGAATAGAGAGCCCAGAAATGAATTCATCCTTAGAGGGACAATTAATCTATGAAAAAGGAGGCAAGAATACACAATGGGGGAAAGACAACCTGTTCGATAAATGGTGTTGGGAAAACTGGACAGCTACAAGCAAAAGAATCAAACTGAACTATTCTCTCACAGCATACACAAAAATAAATTCAAAATGTATTAAAGCCTTAGATGTAATACCCGAAACTATAAAACTAGAAGAAAAACATGGGCAGTATGTTTTTTGACATCGGTCTTAGCAATATTTCTTTTAGATATGTCTCCTCAGGCAAACAGAAAAAAAACAAAAGTAAACAAATGGGAATACATTAAATTAAAAAGTTTTTGTACAGTGAAGGAAACTATCAAAAAAACTAAAAGGCTTCTCTTCCTTTTCTTCCCCTCTTTTTGTGAGTGTGTGTGTGTGTTTCTTTGTGTGATTTTGTTTGTTTAGCTTTGCTTTTACTACTTGTTTTGGGGGTCTGTATGTTCGTTATTTTTTTTCTTCTTTCTTTTCTTCTGTGCTGTGCAGCTGGCAGGGGCTTGGTACTCCAGCTGGGTGTCAGACCTCAACTTCCGAGGTGCTAGAGCCAAGTCAAGGACGTTGGACCACCAGAGACTTCCCGACCCCATGTAATATTAATCAGCAAGAGCTCTCCCAGAGATCTCTGTCTCAACACTAAGACCCAGCTCCACTGAATGGCCAGCAAGCTCCAGTGCTGGACTCCCCATGCCAAACAACTAGCAAGTCAAGAACACAAGCCCACCCACTAAGAGAGAGCCTGCGTAAAGTCCTACTAAGTTCACAGACACTCCAAAACACACCACCAGATGTGGCCCTGCTCAGCAAAGGGAGAAGATCCAGCTGCACCAACCAGGACACAGGAACCAGTACCCGCCACCAGGAAGCCTACGCAAGCCACTGAACAAAACTAACCCACTGGGGGCAGACACCAGAAATAAGAGGAAATACGAACCTTCAGCCTGTGAAAAGGAGACCACAAATACAGGAAGTTAAACAAAATGAGAAGACAGAGAAATAAGCAGCAGATGAAGGAGCAAGGTAAAAACCCACCAGACCAAAAATATGAAGAGGAAATAGGCACTCTACATGAAAAAGATTTCAGAGTAATGCTAGTAAACATGGTCGAAAATCTTGGAAAGAGAATAGAGAAAATACAAGAAATGTTTAACAAGGACCTAGAAGAACAACAGAACAAACAAACAATGATGAACAACACAATAAGTGAAATTAAAAATACTCTAGAAGGAATCAATAGCAGAATGACTGAGGCAGAACAATGGATAAGTGGCCTGGAAAATAGAATAGTGGAAATAACTGCTGCAGAGCAGAATAAAGAAAAAGAATGAAAAGAATTGAGGAGTCTGAGAGACCTCTGAGAAACATTAAATGCACCAACATTCAAATTACAGGGATCCCAGAAGAAGAAGAGAAAGAGAAAGGGTCGGAGAAAATATTTGAAGAGATTGCAATTGAAAAGTTCCCTAACATGGCAAAGGAAATAGTCAATCAAATCCAGGAGTCACAGAGAGTCCCATACAAGATAAATCCAAGGAGAAACATGCCAAGACACATATTAGTCAAACTAACAAAAATTAAACACAAAGAAAAAAATACTAAAAGCAGCAAAGGAAAAGCAACAAATAACATACAAGGGAATCCCCATAAGGTTAACACCTGACCTTTCAGCAGAAACTCTGCAAGCCAGAAGGGAGTGGCGTGCTATATTTAAAGTGATGAAAGGGAGAAAGCTACAACCAAGAATACTCTACCCAGCAAGGACCTCATTCAGATTCGATGGAGAAATCAAAAGCGTCAGAGACAAGCAAAAGCTAAGACAATTCAACACCACCAAACCAGCTTTACAACAAATGCTAAAAGAACTTCTTTAGGTGGGAAACACAAGAGAAGGAAAAGACCTACAAAAACAAACCAAAAAAATTAACAAAATGGTAATAGGAACATACATGTTGATAATTACCTTAAATGTAAATGGATTAAATGCTCCAAACAAAAGATGCAGACTGGCTGAATGGATACAAAAACAAGACCTGTATATATGCTATCTACAAGAGACCCACTTCAGACCTAAGTACACATACAGACTGCAAGTGAGGGGATGGGAAAAAAATATTCCATGCAAATGGAAATCAAAAGAAAGCTGGAATAGCAATGCTCATATCAGAAAAAAATAGATTTTAAAATGAAGACTGTTAGAAGAGACAGGGAAGGACACTACATAATGATCAAGGGATTGATACAAGAAGATATAACAATGGTTAATATATATGCATCCAACATAGGAACACCTCAATAGATAAGGCAAATGCTAACAGCCATAAAAGGGGAAATCAACAGTATCATAATAATAGGAGGGAACTTTAACACCCCACTTTCACGAGTGGACAGATCATCCAAAATGAAAATAAATAAGGAAACACAAGCTTTAAATGACTCATCAGACCAGATGGGCTTAATTGATAATTATAGGGCATTCAATCCAAAAACAACAGAATACACTTTCTCCTCTAGGGCACATGGAACATTCTCCAGGATAGATCATATCTTGCGTCACAAATCAAGCCTCAGTAAATTTAAGAAAATTGAAATAATATCAAGTATCTTTTCCGACCACAACGCTATGAGATTAGATATCAATTACAGGGAAAAAAATCTAAAAAATAAAAACACATGCAGGCTAAACAATATACCACTAAATAACCCTGAGATTACTGAAGAAATCAAAGAGGAAATCAAAAATTACCTAGAAACAAATGACAATGAAAACACAGCAACCCATAACCTATGGGGTGCAGCAAAACCAGTCTAAGAGGGAACTTTATAGCAACAGAATCCTACCTCAAGAAACAAGAAACATCTCAAATAAACAACCTAAACTTACACCTAAAGCAATTAGAGCAAGAAAAAGAAGAACACCAAAAAAACCCGAAAGTTAGGAGAAGGAAAGAAATCATAAAGATCAGATCAGAAATAAATGAAAAAGAAATGAAAGAAACAATACAAAGATCAATCAAACTAAAAACTGATTCTCTGAGAAGATAAAAAAAATTGGTAAACTGTTAACCAGCCTTAACAAGAAAAAAAGGGAGAATATTCAAATCAACAGAATTAGAATTGAAAAAGGAGAAGTAACAACTGACACTGCAGAAATACAAAGGATCATGAGATACTACTACAAGCAACTATATGCCAATAAAATGGACAACCTGGAAGAAATGAACAAATTCTTAGAAAAGTACAACCTTCCAAGGCTCTACCAGGAAGAAATAAAAATATGAACAGACCAATCACAAGCACTGAAATTGAAACTGTGATTAAAAATTTTTGAACAAATGAAAGCCCAGGATCAGATAGCTTCACAGGTGAATTCTATCAAACATTAGGAGAAGAGATAGCACATATCCTTCTCAAACTCTTCCAAAATATAGTAGAGGGCTTCCCTAGTGGCACAGTGGTTGAGAGTCCGCCTGCCGATGCAGGGGACATGGGTTCGTGCCCCGGTCCGGGAAGATCCCACATGCCGTGGAGCGGCTGGGCCCATGAGCCATGGCTGCTGAGCCTGCACGTCCGGAGCCTGTGCTCTGCAACGGGAGAGGCCACAGCAGTGAGAGGCCTGCGTACTGCAAAAAAAAAAAAAAAAAAAAAAAAAAAAATATATATATATATATATATATATATATATATATATATTAGAGACAGAAACACTCCCAATCTCATACTATGAGGCCACCTTCACCCTGATACCAAAACCAGACAAAGATGTCACAAAGAAAGAAAACTACAGGCCAATATCTCTGATGAGCATAGTTGCAAAAATCCTCAGTAAAATATTAGCAAGCAGAATCCAACAGCACATTAAAAGGATCATACACCATGAGCAACTGTGGTTTATCCCAGGGATGCAAGGATTCTTCAGTATATGCAAATCAATCAATGTGATACACCATATTAACAAATTGAAGAATAAAAACCGTATGATCATCTCAAGTTTTGCAGAAAAAGCTTTTGACAAAATTCAACACCCATTTATGATAAAACCTCTCCAGAAAGGGAGCATAGCGGGAAACTACATCAACATAATAAAGGCCATATATGAAAAACCCACAGCATACATCATTCTCAATGGTGAACAAATGAAACTACTTTCTCTAAGATCAGGAACAAGACAAGGGTGCCCACTCTTGCCACTATTATTCAAAATAGTTCTGGAAGTTTTAGTCACAGCAATCAGAGAAGAAAAAGAAATTAAAGGAATCCAAATTGGAAAAGAAGAAGCAAAGCTGTCACTGTTTGCAGATGACATGATATTATACATACAGAATCCTAAGATGCTACCAGAAAACTACTAGAGCTAATCAATAAATCTGGTAAAGTAGCAGGATACAAAATTAATTCACAGAAATCTCTAGCATTCCTATACACTAATGATGAAAAATCTGAAAGAAAAATGAAGGAAACACTCTCATTTATGGTTGCAAAAAAGGAATAAAATACCTAGGAATAACCCTACCTAAGGAGACAAAAGATCTGTATGCAGAAAACTATAAGACACTGATGAAAGAAATCAAAGACGATAGAAACAGATGGAGAGATATACTATGTTCTTGAATTGGAAGAATCAGCATTGTGAAAATGACTATACTACCCAAAGCAATCTACAGATTCAATACAATCTCTATCAAATTACCAATGGCATTTTTCACAGAACTAGAACAAAAAATCTTAAAATTTGTATGGAGACACAAAAGACCCCAAACAGCAAAAGCAATCTTGAGGAAAAAAATACGGAGCTGGAGGAATCAGGCTTCCTGACTTCAGACTATACTACAAAGCTACAGTAATCAAGACAGTATGGTACTGGCACAAAAACAGAAAGATAGAGCAATGGAATAAAATAGAAATCCCAGAGGCAAACCCACACACATATGGTCATCTTATCTTTGACAAAGGAGACAAGAATATACAGTGGAGAAAAGACAGTCTCTTCAATAAGTGGAGCTGGGAAAACTGGACAGCTACATGTGAAAGAATGAAATTAGAACACTCCCTAACACCATACACAAAAATAAACTCAAAATGGATTAAAGACCTAAATGTAAGGCCAGAAACTATCAAACTCTTAGAGGAAAACATAGGAAGAACACTCTAAGACATAAATCACAGCAAGATCCTTTTTGACCCACCTCCTAGAGAAATGGAAGTAAAAACAGAAATAAACAAATGGGACCTAATGAAACTTAAAAGCTTTTGCACAGCAAAGGAAACCATAAATAAGACAACCCACAGAATGGGAGAAAATATTTGCAAACAAAGCAACTGACAAAGTATTAATCTCCAAAATATACAAGCAACTCATACAGCTCAATATCAAAAAAACAAGCAACCCAATCCAAAAGTGGGCAGAAGACCTAAATAGACATTTCTCCAAAGAAGACATACAGATTGCCAACAAATACGTGAAAGGGTGCTCAATATCACTAATCATTAGAGAAGTGCAAACCAGAATCACAATGAAGTGTCACCTCACACCGGTCAGACTGGTCATCCTCAAAAAATCTAGAAACAATAAGTGCTGGTGAGGGTGTGGAGAAAAGGGAGCCTTCTTGCACTGTTGGTGGGAATTTAAATTGATACAGCCACTATGGAGAGCAGTATGGAGGTTCCTTAAAATATAAAAATAGAACTACCCTATAACCCAGCAATCCCACTGCTGGGCATATACCCTGAGAAAACCATAATTCAAAAAGGGTCATGTATCACAATGTTCATTGCAGCACTATTTCCAAAACCAGGACATGGAAGCAACCTAAGTGCCCATCGACAGATGAATGGCTAAAGAAGATGTGGCACATATATACAATGGAATACTACTCAGCCATAAAAAGAAACGAAATTGAGTTATTTGTAGTGAGGTGGATAGACCTAGTGTCTGTCCTACAGAGTGAAGTAAGTCAGGAAGAGAAAAACAAATACTGTTTGCTAACTCATATATAAGGAATCTTTAAAAATTGGTCCTGATGAGCCTAGGGGCAGGACAGGAATAAAGATACAGACGTAGAGAATGGACCTGAGGATACGGGGAGGGGGAAGGGTAAGCTGGGACAAAGTGAGAGAGTAGCATTGACATATATACACTACCAAAGGTAAGGTAGATAACTAGTGGGAAGCAGCTACATAGCACATGGAGATCAGCTCAGTGCTTTGTGACCACCTGGAAGGGTGGGATACAGAGGGTAGGAGGCAGAAGGAAGAGGGAAGGTATATGGGGATATATGTATACGTATAGCTGATTCACTTTGTTATACAGTAGAAACTTACACAACACTGTAAAGTAATTATACTCCAATAAAGATTAAAAAAATTTTTTTAAAAAGGAGATAAAAAATACTAAAAGTCCACTGCTAAATGGAATAATATATATGCAAGTGATCTACCTGACAAGGGGTTAATATGCAAAATATACAAAGAATTCATAGGACTCAACATTAAAACACAAACAAACAAATGAACATCCTGATTCAAAATGGGCAGAGGACCTGAACAGGTATTTTTTCCAAAGAAGATGTAGATGTGACTATTAGGCACATGAAAGATGCTCAACATCCCTAATCATCAGAGAAATGCAAATCAAATCTGAAATGAGATTTCACCTTACACCTGTCAGAATGTGTATCATAAAAAGACCCCAAATAACAAATGTTGGCAAGAATTTTGAGAAAAGGGAACTCTTGTACACTCTTGGAGAGAATGTAAATTGGTGCAGCCACTATGGAAAACAGTATGGATGTTCCTCAAAAGATTAAAAATAGAACTACCATATGATCCAGCAATTCCACTCCTCGGTATGTATTCAAAGTCAGTGAAAACACTAATTTGAAAAGACACATGCACCCCAATATTCATAGCAGGATTATTTACAATAGTCAAGATATGGCAGCAACCTATGTGTCCATCAACAGATGAATGGACAAAGAAGAGGTGGTATACATATGGAATGGAATATTACTGAGCCATAAAAAAGGAAATTCTGCCATTTACAGCATGAGTGGACATAGAGAATATTATGCTTAATGAAATAAGTTTGACAGAGAAAGACAAATACTGTATGACATCACTTAAATAGACTCACAGATATAGAGAACAAACTAGTGGTTACCAGTGAGGAGACAGAAGTGGAGAGATGCAAGATAGGGGTACAGGATTAAGAGATACAAATTACTATGCATAAAATAGATAAGTAACAATGATATATTTTACAATATATGGAAATATAGCCATTATCTGCAATAACTTTAAAAGGAATATAATCTATAAAAATATTGAATCACTTTGTTGTACATCTGAAACTAATATAATATTGTAAATCAACTATACTTCAATTTTTAAGAAACCTGGTCTATAAATAAAGCTTTTCCAAAAAAGAGAAAAGCGAAGTATGTAAAAAGTACATTAGAAGGTGCCATTGAAGCCTGGACTGACATGCATGAAACTAAGACCCATATAAATAAGGATCTTGGTCTCCATCCCTACTGCTATTTTTTCCAAAGGCAAAAGGCACTCCCTGCAATTACTGTTGGTCTTGAGTATGTGAAGCCTTATCCTTACCTTGGAAATATCCCTATTTCCAGGCTTTTACCCCTGACATATATACACTACTATATACAAAATTGATAACTAATGAGAACATACTGTATAGTACAGGGAACTCTACTCACTGCTATGTGGTGACCTAAATGGGAAGGGAATGGAAAAGAGTGGATATATGTATATGTATGACTGATTCTCTTTGCTGTACAGCAGAAACTAACACAACATTGTAAAGCACCTATACTCCAATTTAAAAAACTTTTAAAAGGCTTTTATCCCAATTAAGTTTCTATTTTCCAAGAGACAGAGTAGGGAACAGGAGTTTAAAATGGACTTTTAATCAAGAGAAATTATTAAAGTATTTTAATTTCAGCCTCCCCACTCTCCCCATGCTGTCCCCTCCCACCTCAGATTCCCTCTTATTTCAATTTAGTGAGCAGAACGTCTGGCTGCATCACCATAGCAACCAGCAGCGAGGGCCAATTAACTGTGCCATTAGACACCTGAGTTGATTATAGAGCCCAGAATATTGTATGGAGGACAGAAGCTGACGGGAAAGAAAACACAGCAGGACTTAATTGGAGAGATGTGAGGCTGCTGAGTAGCTGGGGACTGCAAATCATTCCCCCACCTCCAGTCCATGGGATCCATGGGCTTGGATGTGGACTACCTGGAATGTTCCCTGAACAACCAGGCCAGAGGGGGGGAGAAAGAAAGTGCAGTGGGTGGGAGGAGGTCATCTTTCTCTCACCTACCCCCCTCACACCCAGGTGTAAGCATACTTTCCCAATGGTCTATTTCTAGAGCTGTAAGCTCAATGCCTAGAGAAATGTCAGGCTCACAGTAAGTGCTCTTTTTTTTTTTTTTTAAACATCTTTATTGGGGTATAATTGCTTTACAATGGTGTGTTAGTTTCTGCTTTACAACAAAGTGAATCAGCTATACATATACATATGTTCCCATATGTCCTCCCTCTTGCGTCTCCCTCCCTCCCACTCTCCCCATCCCACCCTTCCAGGCTGTCACAAAGCACCGAGCTAATATCCCTGTGCCTTGCGGCTGCTTCCCCCTAGCTATCTACCTTACTACGTTTGTTAGTGTGTATATGTCCATGACTCTCTCTCGCCCTGTCAAAACTCACCCTTCCCCCTCCCCATATCCTCAAGTCCGTTCTCCAGTAGGTCTGCATCTTTATTCCTGTCTTACCCCTAGGTTCTTCATGACATTTTTTCCCCTTAAATTCCATATATATGTGTTAGCATATGGTATTTGTCTTTTTCCTTCTGACTTACTTCACTCTGTATGACAGACTCTAGGTCTATCCATCTCATTACAAATAACTCAATTTCATTTCTTTTTAAGGCTGAGTAATATTCCATTATGTATATGTGCCACATCTTTATTCATTCGTCCGATGATGGGCGCTTAGGTTCTTTCCATCTCCGGGCTATTGTAAATAGAGCTGCAATGAACATTTTGGTACATGACTCTTTTTGAATTTTGGTTTTCTCAGGGTATATGCCCAGTAGTGGGATTGCTGGGTCATATGGTAATTCTATTTGTAGTTTTTAAAGGAACCTCCATACTGTTCTCCATAGTGGCTGAACCAATTCACATTCCCACCAGCAGTGCAAGAGTGTCCCCTTTTCTCCACACCCTCTCCAGCATTTATTGTTTCTAGATTTTTTGATGATGGCCATTCTGACTGGTGTGAGATGATATCTCATTGTAGTTTTGATTTGCATTTCTCTAATGATTAATGATGTTGAGCATTCTTTCATGTGTTTGTTGGCAGTCTGTATATCTTCTTTGGAGAAATGTCTGTTTAGGTCTTCTGCCCATTTTTGGATGGGGTTGTTTGTTTTTTTGTTATTGAGCTGCATGAGCTGCTTGTAAATTTTGGAGATTAATCCTTTGTCAGTTGCTTCATTTGCAAATGTTTTCTCCCATTCTGAGGGTTGTCTTTTGGTCTTGATTATGGTTTCCTTTGCTGTGCAAAAGCTTTGAAGTTTCATTAGGTCCCATTTGTTTATTTTTGTTTTTATTTCCATTACTCTAGGAGGTGGGTCAGAAAGGATCTTGCTGTGATTTATGTCATAGAGTGTTCTTCCTATGTTTTCTTCTAAGAGTTTGATAGTTTCTGGCCTTACATTTAGGTCTTTAATCCATTTTGAGCTTATTTTTGTGTATGGTGTTAGGGAGTGATCTAATCTCATACTTTTACATGTACCTGTCCAGTTTTCCCAGCACCATTTATTGAAGAGGCTGTCCTTTCTCCACTGTACATTCCTGCCTCCTTTATCAAAGATAAGGTGTCCATATGTGCGTGGGTTTATCTCTGGGCTTTCTATCCTGTTCCACTGATCTATCTTTCTGTTTTTGTGCCAGTACCATACTGTCTTGATTACTGTTGCTTTGTAGTATAGTCTGAAGTCAGGGAGCCTGATTCCTCCAGCTCCTTTTTTCGTTCTCAAGATTGCGTTGGCTATTCCGGTTCTTTTGTGTTTCCATAGAAATTGCGAAATTTTTTGTTCTAGTTCTGTGAAAAATGCCAGTGGTAGTTTGATAGGGATTGCATTGAATCTGTAGATTGCTTTGGGTAGTAGAGTCATTTTCACAATGTTGATTCTTCCCATCCAAGAACACGGTATATCTCTCCATCTATTTGTATCATCTTTAATTTCTTTCATCAGTGTCTAGTAAGTGCTCTTAACTGCTGACTGGCACTCCTGCTCGACAGAGCCCTGACATAGTCAATCTGAATCCTGGGATCGACCAGCAGCTCTATCAGTAACAAACCTTATGATCTGGGACTGGGTCCCTACGACTTAATTTCCCAATATTTACAATGGTAAAACCTTTCCAGTCCTGACTGAGTAGCCCAAGATTCTAAGATCAGGTAAATGAAGACCTTTGTCTCCCATGATCTCTTTTACTTTGCCAAAATCCACATTCTGACAAAATGCTGGACCTTAATTAGGTGGAGCAATTTAGGATGAATAACTGAGTGAAATTAGGAGACTATGGAAACATGACATTATGTGTGTAGGGTTAAGTGGAATGCAAATGCAAGATGAAGTTTTAATTTCTCTCATCCATATGTAGCAAGAGTCATACAATTACTTCAAGTGGAAATAAAGAGAAATATGATTCACATACCATAGAAACCACCTGTTTAAAATGCACAGTTCAATGGTTTTGAATATATTCACGGAATTGTACAACGATCCACAACAATAAACTGTAGAACATTTTATCACCCCAATAAGAAACCATGTATCTTAGCAGTCACTGCCCATTTTCCCTTAATTCATCCAGGCATAGGCAAAACACTAATATACATTTACTACTTAAGGATTTGCTTCTTCCAGACGTTTCATATAAATGAAATCATAAAATATGTGATTTTTTGTGACTGGTTTCTTTCATGTAGCATATTTTCAACATTCATCCATGTTGTAAAATGTATCAGTTCTTCATTTCTTTTTCATATCTGTGCTACTGTAAATGGAATTGTTTTCTTATTTTCTTTGTTCATTGTTAGTGCATAAAAATACCAATGATTTTTGTATGCTGATTTTTTCATCCTGTAGTTTTTCTGAATATATTCGTTTAAATAGTTTTTCTTATATGGAAAACCTTTAGAAATTTTTACATATAGGATCATGTCACCTGCAATAATTTTAATTCTTCCTTTCCAATTTGGATACCTTTTATTTCTTTTTCTTGTCTAATTGCTTTGGCTAGAAATTCTAATGATATGTTGAATAGAAATGGCCAATGTGAGCATCCTTGTCTTGTTCCTGATCTTAGAGGAAAGGTTTTCAGTCTGTCACCATTGAATGTAATGTTGGCTTTGGGTTTTTATACATAGTCTTTAGCATGTTGAGAAAGTTTTATTCTATTCCTAGTTCATTGAGTGTTTTATAATAAAAAGGGTGTTGAATTTTGTCAGATGATTCTTCTGCATCAGTTGGAGAAATCATGTGTTTAGTTCCTCTCATTTTGTTAATGTCATATATTATAGTTATTGATTTTCATATGTTGAACCATTCTTGCCTTCCAGGAATAAATCCCACTTAGTCATAGTGTATACTATTTTTAATATGTTGTTGAATTTAGTTTGCTAGTATTTTGCTGAGTATTTTTAACATAAATTTTCATAAGGGATATCTGTTTGTAGTTTTGCATTGTTTGGTTGTAAATCTGGCTTTAGTATCAAGGTAATGCTGGCCTCAGAATGAGTTAGGTATATTCCCTCCTCTTCAATATATGTGGAAGAGTTTGAGAAGTATTGACGTTAGTTCTTTTAAAAATGTTCTATAGGATTCACCAGTGAAGCCATCTAGTCCTGAGCTTTTCTTTGTTAGGAGGTTTTAGATTGCTGATTCAAACTCCTTACTAGTTATAGGTCTATTCAGGTTTTGTATTTATTCATGATCCAGTCTTAGTAGGTTTTGTGTTTCTTGGAATTTGTCCATTTCATTTTGGTTATCCATTTTATGGCATACCATTATTCATAGGACTCACCTATAATCATTTTTTATTTCATTAAATCAGCAGTAAGTCCCACTTTCATTTGTGATTTTTATTATTTGAGTTTCCTCTTTTTTGTGGTAAATCTATTTAAAGGTTTGTCAATTTTGTTGATTTTTTCAAAGAACCAATGCTTGATTTTACTGATATTCCCTGTTGTTTTTCTATTTGACATTTTATGATTTCTGCTCTAGTATTTTTTATTTCCTTCTTCTAAGTTTGGGTTTAGTTTATTCTTCTTTTTCTAGTTCATTAAGGTGAAAAATTAGGTTGCTGACCTAATATTTTTCCTTCTTTTTTAATGAAAACATTTACAGCAAAAAATTCCCTGCTTAGCACTGCTTTTGCTGTATTCCATAAGTTTTGGCATGTTTGGTTTTCATTTTCACTTGTCTCAAGATATATTCCGATTTCCCCTTTGACTCTTTGGTTGTTTAAGAGTGTGTTGTTTAATTCACACATATTTGTGAAGTTTTCATTCTTGCATTGATTTATTTCATTGTATTGTGATTGAAAAAGATAGTCTATATGATTTCTACCTTTTAAAATTTATTAAAACGTGGTTTGTGGCCTAATATATGGTCTATCCTGGAGAATGTTTCAATATGCACCTGAGAAAAATATGTAATTTGCTGTTTGGGGATGGAGTGCTCTTTGTACGTCTGTGAGTTTCAGTTGTTCTAGAATGTTGTTTATGTTCCCTATTTCCTTATTAACATTGTCTGGTTGTTCTCTCCATTATTAGAAGTAGAGTATTGCTGTGGTATGAAAGTTTGTGTCCCCACAGAATTTATGTGTTGAAATCCTAATGCCCAGTGCGATGGTATAAGAAGGTGGGGCCTTTGGGAGGTGATTAGATCATGAGGGCAGAGCCCACATGAATACAATTAATGCCTTTATAAAAGAGGCCTGAGAGATCTCCCTTGTATCTTTCACCATTTGAGGATACAACAAGAACTTTACAACGTGGTAAAGGGTCATCACCCAACCATGCTGGCACCCTGATCTTGGATTTTCAGCCTCTAGAACTTGAGAAAGAAATTTCTGTTCTTTATATGGTATGCAGTCTGTGATATTTTGTTATAGTATCCTGAATGGAGTAGGAAAATTTTGAAGTCTTTTACTCTTATCATTGAGATATTTCTCCCTTCAGTTCTGTCAATGTTTGCTTTATATATTTCGGAGTTCTGATGTTTTGTACATATATTTTTATAACGTTATATCTTCTTGGTGAATCAACCATTTTATCTTTATATAATAACCTTATTTGTCCCTTGCAATGGTTTGTGACTTACATTATGTGTTTTTCCTGACACCAGTATAGCCAACCAAGCTGTATATTGGTTACACTATACAAAGAATATCTGTCTCCATCCTTTTGCTTTCAACCAATGTGTGTTCTTAGGTCTAAAAAGAGTCTCCTGTAGACAGCATAGAGTTGGATCCTGTTTTTTATTTTATCCATTTTGCCAATCTATGTCTTTTTTAAAAATGGTGAATGATATGTTTAATTTTCTAAAATTTTTAAATTGAAGTATACTTGATTTAAAATGTTTCAGCAGGTGTACAGCAAAGTGATTCAAAAGGCTGTATATATATATATCTATATCTATATATATATATATATATATATATATATACTTTTTCAGATTCTCTTGTTTTTACTTCATTTAGTTATTTATTTTTATTCGAGTATAATTGCTTTACAATGTTGTGTTAGTTACTGCTGTACAAAGAAGTGAATCAGCTATATGTATACCTATATCCCCACCCACTTTGACGTCCCTCCCACCCCACATCCCACCCATCTAGGTTGTCACGGAGCACCAGCTGAGCTTCCAGTGCTTTATAACATGTTCCCACTGGGCTATCTATTTTACACATGGTAGTGTATATATGTCAATCCTAATCTCCCAATTCGTCCAACCCTCCCGTTCCCACCCATGTTCACAAGTCCATTCTCTATGTCTATGTATCTATTCTTGCCCTGCAAAAATGTTCATCTGTACCATTTTTCTAGATTCCACATATATGCGTTAATGTATGATATTTGTTTTACTCTTTCTGGCTTACTTCAATGTGCATGACAGAATCTAGGTCCATCCACATCTCTACAAATGACCCAATTTTGTTCCTTTTTTGGCTGAGTAATATTCCATTGTATGTATTACCATATCTTCTTTATCCAGTCACCTGTTGTTGGACATTAAGGTTGTTCCCATGTCCTGGCTACTGTAAATAGTGCTGTAATGAACATTGGGCTACATGTGTCCTTTAGAATTATGTTTTTCTCGGGTATATGCCCAGTAGTGGGATTGCTGTGTCATAGGGTAGTTCTGTGTTTAGTTTTTTAAGGAACGTCCATACTGTTCTCCATAGTGGCTGTATCAATTTCCATTCCCACCAACAGTGAAAGAGGGTTCCCTTTTCTCCACACCCTCTCCAGCATTTATTGTTCATAGATTTTTAATGATGGCCAATCTGACTGGTGTGAGGTGATACCTCACTGTAGTTTTCATTAGCATTTCTCTAATAATTAATTATGTTGAGCATCTTTTCATGTTCCTCTTGGACATCTGTATGTCTTCTTTGGAGAAATGTCTATTTAGGTCTACTGCCCATTTTGTAATTGGGTTGCTTTTTTGATATTGAGCTCCATGAGCTGTTTATATATTTTGAAGGTTAATCCTTTGCCTGTTTTTTTGTATGCAAATATTTTCTCCTATTCTGAGTGTTGTCTTTTCGTCTTGTTTATGGTTTCCTTTGCTGTGCAAAAGCTTTTAAGTTTCATTAGGTCGCATTTGTTTATTTTTGTTTTTCTTTTCATTACTTTAGGGGTTCGGTCAAAAAGGATCTTGCTGTGGTTTATGTCAAAGAGCATTTTCCTCTAAGAGTTTCTTTCCTCTAAGAGATTCTTCTTCATTATAGGTTATTATAAGATATTGAATATAGTTCCCTGTGCTATACAGTAAGTCCTTGTTGTTTATCTATTTTATATATAGTAAAGTGTATTTGTTTATCCCAAATTACAAATCCATCCCTTCATCCCCCCTTCCCCTTTGATAAACATATATTTGTTTTCTATGTCTGTGAGTCCATTTCTGTTTTGTAAATAAGTTCATTTGTATCATTATTTTATTCCACATATAAGTGATATCATATGATGTTTGTCTTTTTCTGTCTGAACTAGGTCACTTAGTATGATAATCTCTATGTCCATACATCTTGCTGCAAATTGCATTATTTTATTCTTTTGTATGGCTGACTAATATTCCATTATATATATACATATATACCACATCTTCTTTGTCCAATCATCTGTCAATGGACATTTAGGTTGCTTCCATGTCTTGCCTGTTGTAAATAGTGTTGTTATGAATATTGGGGTGCACGTATCTTTTCAAGTCAGAGTTTTCTCTGTATATACATCTGTTAATGGGATTGCTGGGTCATATGGTAGCTCTATTTTTAGATTTTTTGTTTGCTTGCTTTTTTGTATTTGTCCCTAGCATTTCTCTTTATCATTATTATTTTTTAAACACCTTTATTGAAGTACAATTACAATGTTGTGTTAGTTTCTGCTGTATAACAAAGTTAATCAGCTATATGTATATATATCCCCATATCCCCTCCCTCTTGATCCCTCCCACACTCCATATCCCACCCCTCTAAGTGGTCACAGAGCACTGAGCTGATCTCCCTGTGCTATGCGGCTGCTTCCCACTAGCTATCTATTTTACATTTGGTAGTGTATATATGTCAGTGCTACTCTCTCACTTTGTCCCAGCACACCCTTCCCCCTCCTGTGTCCTCAAGTCCATTCTCTACATCTGTGTCTTTATTCCTGTCCTGCTCTTAGATTCATCAGAACCTTTTTTTTTGATCCCATATATATGTGTTAGCATACAGTATTTTTTTTCTCTTTCTAACTTACTTCACTCTATGATAGACTCTAAGTCCATCCACCTCACTACAAATAACTCAATTTCATTTCTTTTAATGGCTGAGTAATATTCCATTGTATAAACGTGCCACATCTTCTTTATCCTTTCATCTGTTAATGGACACTTAGGATGCTTCCATGTCCTGGCTATTGTAAATAGTGCTGCAATGAACGTTGTGGTACATAACTCTTTTTCAGTTATGTTCTTCTCAGGGTACATGCCCAGTAGTGGGATTGTTGGGTCATATGTTAGTTCTATTTTTAGTTTTTTAAGGAACCTCCATACTGTTCTCAATAGTGGTGTGTCAATTTACATTCGTACCAACAGTGTAGGAGAGTTCCCTTTTCTCCACACCCTCTCCAGCATTTACTGTTTGTAGATTTTTTTGTGTGTGTGTGGTACGCGGGCCTCTCACTGTTGTGGCCTCTCCCGTTGCAGAGCACAGGCTCCAGACGTGCAGGCTCAGCGGCCATGGCTCATGGGCCCAGCTGCTCCATGGCATGTGGGATCCTCCTGGACCGGGGCACGAACCCGTGTCCCCTGCATGGGCAGGCGGACTCTCGACCACTGTGCCACCAGGGAAGCCCTGTTTGTAGATTTTTTGATGAGAGCCAATCTGACCAGTGGGAGATGATACCTCATTGTAGTTTTGATTAGCATTTCTCTAATAATTAGAAATGTGGAGCATTTTTTCATGTGCCCATTGGTTATCTGTACGTTTTCTTTGGAGGAATGTCTATTAAAGTATTCCACCCATTTTGGAATTGGGATTATTTTTTTGATATTGAGCTCTATGTATATTTTGGAAATGAATCACTTGTCAGCTGCACCATTTGTAAATCCTTTCTCCCACTCCATAGTTTGACTTTTGCTTTGTTTATGATTTCCTTTGCTGTGCAAAAGCTTTTAAGTTTAATTAGGTCCCATTTATTTTTGATTCTGTTTTCATTGCTCTAGAGGACAGATCAAAAATATATATTGCTGTGATTTATGTCAAAATGAGTCCTGACTGAGTTTTCCTCTAGGAGTTTTATGGTATGCAGTCTTAAATTTAGGTCTTTAATCCATTTTGAGTTTATTTTTGTATATGGTGTTAGAGAATATTCTAATTTCACTCTTTTACATGGAGCAGTCCAGTTTTCCCAGCACCACTTATTGAAGAGACTGTCTTTTCTCCATTGTATATTCTTGCCTTCTTTGTCATAGATTAGGTGATCTTAGATGCGTGGGTTTATCTCTGGGATTTATCTCCTGTTCCATTGTTCTATATTTCTGTTCTTGTGCCAGTACCATACTGTCTTGATTACTGTAGCTTTGTAGTATAGTCTGAAGTTAGGGAACCTGATTCCTCCAGATACATTTTTCTTTCTCAAGATTGCTTTGACTATTCAGGGTCTTTTGTGTTTCCATACAAATTGTGAAATTTTTTGTTCTAGGTCAGTGAAAAATGCCATTGGTAGTTTTATAGGGATTGCACTGAATCTGTAGATTGCTTTGAGTAGTATAGTCATTTTCATAATGTTGATTCTTTCAATCAAAGAACATGGTATATCTCTCCATCTGTTTCCATCATCTTTGATTTCTTTCATCAGTGTCTTATAGTTTTGTGTATACAAGTCTTTTGTCTTCTTAGGTATGTTTTTTCCTAGGTATTTTATTCTTTTTGTTGCAGTGGTAAATGGGAGTGTTTCCTTAATTTACTTTCCAGATTTTTTGTCATTAGTGTATAGGGATGCAAGAGATTTATGTGCATTTATTTTGTACCCTGCTAATTTACCAGATTCATTGAGTAGCTCTAGTAGTTTTCTGGTGGCATCTTTAGGATTCTCTATGTATAGTATCATGTCATCTACAAACAGTGACAGATTTACTGCTTCTTTTCTAATTTGGATTCATTTTATTTCTTTCTGCTCTCTGATTGCTGTGGCTGGGACTTCCAAAGCTATGTTGAATAAAAGTGGTGAGTCAACATCATTGTCTTGTTCCTGATCTTAAAGGAAATGCTTTCAGTTTTACACCATTAAGAATGATGTTTCTGGGCTTCCCTGTGGTGCAGTTGTTAAGAATCTGCCTGCCAATGCAGGGGACATGGGCTTGAGCCCTGGTCCGGGAAGATCCCACATGCCGCAGAGCAACTAAACCTGTGCGCCACAAGTCCTGAGCCTGTGCTCTAGAGCCCGCAAGCCACAACTACTGAAGCCCATGTGCCACAACCTCTGAAGCCCATGCACCTAGAGCCTATGCTCTGCAACAAGAGAAGTCACCACAATGAGAAGCCTGCACCCCGTAACAAAGAGTAGCCCCCACTCACTGCAACTAGAGAAAACCCATGTGCAGCAGTGAAGACCCAATGCAGCCAAAATTTAAATAAATGAATAAATAAATAATTTTTTTTAAAAGAATGATGTTTCCTGTGGGTTTGTCATATATGGTCTTTATTATGTTGATGCAGGTTCCCTCTATGCTCTCTTTCTGGAGAGTTTTTTTTATCATAAATGGGTGTTGAATTTTGTCAGAAGCTTTTTCTGCATCTATTGAGATGATCATATGATTTTTTTCTTCAGTTTTTTAATATGGTGTATCACATTGATTGATTTGTGTATATTGAAGAATCCTTGCATCTCTGGGATAAATTCCACTTGATCATGGTGTATGATCCTTTGTGTTGTTGGATTTGTTTTGCTAGTATTCTGTTGAAGATTTCTGTGTCCATGTCCATCGGTGACATTGGCCTGTAATACTTTTGTGTGTGGTATCTTTGTCGGTGTTGGTCAGGGTGATGGTGGCCTCATAGAATTATCTTGGGGGTGTTCCTCCCTCTGCAATTTGTTGGAACGGTTTGAGAAGGATAGGTGTTAGCTCTTCTCTAAATGTTTGAGAGAAACCACCTGTGAAGCCATCTGGTCCTGGACTTTTGTCTTCTGGAAGGTTTTTAATCACTGTTTCAATTACATTACTTCTGATTGTTCTATTCATATTTTCCATTTCTTCCTGGTTCAGTCTTGGAAGGTTTTACCTTTATAAGAATTTGTCCATTTCTTCCAACTTGCCCATTTTTTGGCATATATTTGCTTACAGTAGTCTCTTATGATGCTTTGTATTTCTGCGGTGTCTGTTGTAACTTCTTTTTCAATTTTAATTTTACTGATTTGAGTTCTCTCCCTCTTTTTCTTATTGAGTCTGTATAAAGGTTAATCAATTTTTTAAATCTTCTCAAAGAACAATCTTTTAGTTTCATTGATCTTTGTGATTGTTCTCTTCATTTCTATTTCATTCATTTCTGTTCTCATCTTTATGATTTCTTTCCTTCTACTAAATTTCGGTTTTGTTTGTTCTTCTTTCTCTATTTGCTTTAGGTGAAATGTTTGATTGTTTATTTGAGATTTTTCTTGTTTCTTGAGGTAAGATTGTATTGCTATAAACGTTATACTTAAAACTGCTTTTGCTGCTTTTCATAGGTTTTGGATGGTCCTACTTTCCTTTTCATTTTTCTTAGTTTCTTTTTTTAACAACTTTATTGGAGTATAATTGCTTTACAATGCTGTGCTAGTTTCTACTGTATAATAAAGTGAATCAGCTACATGTATACACATATCCCCATATCCCCTCCCTCTTGTGTCTCCATCCCACCCTCCCTATCCCACCCCTCTAGGTGATCACAAAGCACCAAGCTGATCTCGCTGTGTGATGCAGCTTCTTCCCACGAGCTATCTATTTTACATTTGGTGGTGTATATATTTCAGTGCTACTCTCTCACTTTATCCCAGCTTACCCTTCCCCCTGCCGGTGTCCTAAAGTCCATTCTCTACATCTGCATCTTTATTCCTGTCCTGTCCCTAAGTTCATCAGAACCGTTTTTTTGATTCTATATATATATGATACACCATATTAACAAATTGAAGGATAAAAACAATATGATCATCTCAATAGGTGCAGGAAAACTTTTGACAAAGTTCAACACCCATTTATGATAAAATCTCTGCAGAAAGAGAGCATAGAGGGAAACTACCTCAACATAATAAAGGCCATATATGACAAACCCACAGCGAACATGGTTCTCAATGGTGAAAAACTGAAACCATCTCCCCTCCGATCAGGAACAAGACAAGTCTGCCCACTCTCACCACTGTTATTCAACATAGTTTCGGAAGTTTTAGTCATGGCAATCAGAGAAGAAAAATAAATAAAAGGAATCCAAATCAGAAAAGAAGAAATAAAGCTGTCGCTCTTTGCAGATGACATGATACTATACATAGAGAATTGTAAAGATGCTACCGGAAAACTACTGGAGCTAATAAATGAATCTGGTAAAGTTGCAGGGTACCAAATAAATGCACAGAAATCTCTTGCATTCCTATACACTAACGATGAAAAGTCTGGAAGAGAATATAAGGAAACACTCCCATTTATGATTGCAACAAAAAGAATAAATTACCTAGGAATAATCCTACCTAAGGAGACAAAAACCTGTATGCAAAAAATTATAAGACACTGATGAAGGAAATTAAAGATGATACAAACAGATGGAGAGTTATACCATGTTCCTGGATTGGAGGAATCAACACTGTGAAAATGACTATACTACCCAATGCAATCTACTGATTCAATTCAATGCCTAAGAAATTTCCAATGGCATTTTTCACAGAACTAGAACAAAATGTTTCACAATTTGTATGGAAATACAAAAGACCCTGAATAGCCAAAGCAATCTTAGGATTTTTAAATTTCCTTTTTGATTTCTTCAGTGATCCCTTTGATGTTTAGTAGCATATTGTTGAGACTTCATGTGTTTGTGTTTTTTACATTTTTTTCTTATAGTTTATCTTTAATCTCATAGCATTGTGATTGGAATAGATGCTTGATATGATTTCACTTTTCATAAATTCTTTTGATTGGGGCATTTAATCCATTTACACTTAAGCTAATTATCAGTATGTATGTTCCTATTACCATTTTCTTCATTGTTTTGGGTTTGGTTTTGTAGGGCTTTTTCTTTTCTGCTTCCCTCTTAGAGAAGTTCCTTTAGCATTTGTTGTAAAGCTGGTTTGGTGGTGCTTAATTTTAGCTTTTGTTCGTCTGTAAAGCTTTTGATTTCTCCATTGAATCTGAATGAGATCTTCACTGGTTAGAGTACTCTTGGTTGTAGGTTTTTCCCTTTCATCTCTTTAAATATGTCATGCCACTCCCTTCTGGTCCACAGAGTTACTGGTGAAAAATCCATTGATAACCTTATGGGGATTCTTTTGTATGTTATTTGCTGCTTTTCCCTTGCTGCTTTTAATATTTTTTCTTTGGATTTAATTTTTGTTAGTTTCAGTATATGTATCTCAGCATGTTTCCCCTGGGCTTTATCCTGTATGGGACTCTTTGTGATTCCTGGACTTGGGTGACTCTTTCTTTTCCCATGTTAAGTTTTCAACTCTAATCTCTTCAAATATTTTCTCAGACCCTTTCTCTTTCTCTTCTTCTGGGACCCCTGTAATTTGAATGTTGGTGTATTTAACATTGTCCCAGAAGTCTCTGAGACTGTCCTCATTTCTTTTCATTCTTTTTCTTTATTGTGCTCCATGGCGATTTTTTCCACCATTCTAGCTTCCAGCCCACTTATCGGTTCTTCTGCCTCAGTTATTCTGCTATTGCTTCCTTATAGTGTATTTTTCACTTCAGTTATCGTGTTGTTCATCACTGTGTGTTTGTTCTTTAGTTCTTCTAGGTCTTTGTTACATATTTCTTGTATCTTCTCAATCCTTGCCTCCATTCTGTTTCCGAGAGTTTGGATCATCTTTCCTATCATTACCCTGAAGTCTTTTTCAGGTAGGTTGCCTATTTCCTCTTCATTTATTTAGTCTTGTGGGTTTTTACCTTGTCTTTTTGTCTGCAACATATTTCTCTATCATCTCATTTTGTCTGACTTACTGTGTTTGTGGTCTCCTTTACGCAGGCTGCATGCTTGTAGTTCCTCTTGCTTGTGGTGCCTGCCAGTTGGTGGGTGAGGTTTGTCCAAGTGCTTGTGTAGGTTTTCCAGTGGGAGGGACTGGTGCATGTGCTGTCGTGGTTGGAGCTGAGTCTTGTCCCTTTGATGGGCATGGCCACATCATATGGTGTGTTTTGGTGGGTCTGTGAACTTAGTCCAACTTTAGGCAGCCTGTCTGCTGATGCATGACAATGTCCTCCTATCTTGCTGGTTGTTTGGCATGAGTTGTCCTGCCCTGGAGCCTGCAAGCAGTTGTGTGGAGCAGGATCTTTGTGTTGAGATGGAGACTTCTGGGAGCGCTCACACTGATTAATATTCCCTTGGGCCAGTAATTCTCTGGTGGTGCAGCATCGTGGGGTCTGCACTCTTACCCTGGAAGCTCAGGCCCAACCCCTGGTTGGGGAACCAAGACCTCAGAAGCTGTGTGGTACAGCCAAAAAAAAAAAAAAAAAAAAAGAAGAAGAAAAGAAAAGAAAACAAACAGACAAATGCAATCTAAGACAAATGATAAAAGCAAAAACAAACAAACAAAAAATAAAGGAAACAAGAGAACAACTAAACAAAGAACTCAAAAAGAAAGTAAACAATACAACAAAATTAATGAAAACAAAAACAGATAGCAAACTAAGAAAAGCAAAGGAAACAAAACAAACACAGAAAAATGATAAAGAAACAAAAGAAACCCAGAAATCAAAACAAAGTACAAAAACAAGAAATAAACACAAAGGAACAAAAAAGTAAAGTAAGAATAGGAAAATTAAAAATATATTAAAAATTAAGAAAAAAGGAAAATAAATAAAAAATAATAAAAAAACAAAAAACAAAAATAGAACAAAAATTTTAAGAATGGTAATACTAACATTTTCCTGAGTCCTCTGCTGTCAGCTTCCCTGTCCCCACAGTGAGCCACAGCCAACCTCTGCCTCCCCAGGAGGCCCTCCAATACCTCTAGGTAGGTCTCTGGTCCCACTGTGGGCACTGTGAAGGCAGCTCAGACTCTTACCTGGCCGAACTCCTAAGTGTACTTGCCCACAAAATGCACAGCTGAGACTAGAGCAGTGTCAGTTGTGGGAGAACTCTTTGTCCATTCAGATATTCCTTGGTTTACCAAGGAGATCTTGGGGATTTAATCCACCACTTGTGCAACTGTACAGAGAGATACCCAGTTCCTCTTCCTTAGTCACACATCCCCTGGGGCTCAGCTTTGGTTTTGGCCCCATCTCTGCCTGTGGGCCGCCCTCAGGCAACTTTTCTCTGCCCAGGTGAGAGGCAGTGAAAGCAGCAGCTGATTGGGGCACTCTGGCTGATTGGGACACTTACTTGCTCAGGCCGGGGAGGGATAAGATGGCCACAACTGGAGCATGCAAAAAGTGCCTGTGGTGGCAGCGACTGACAGGAAATTCCAACTGATTGGAATGTACTCACTTTGATGGGAGTCTCTTCTGGTGCCCTCAGAGGCATGGGATGGTGGGTGGGGAAGAGGGTTGCAATGGCAGCCCTGTCCCTTGTGCACCACTCAGCAATGATACCTCATTTCCAAGGCAGACCATGCTTCCTCTAGTAGCATTCATGTCTGTAGATCCTCTCACTCCCATTCTTTCAGGTTGTCTCTGCACAGCCAACAGCAGTCCTCTCCTTGAATCTGCTCTCCTAACCCCACACTTTAACACTCAGCCCCTGCCAGCATTGGTGGCTTCCTCTCTCAGGCTGTGGTGCCCAGGGCTGATTCCATCAGAGGCTTTGGCATGGGTGGAGTGAACAGGCCCACTGGGGCCTGTGTGGCCAAAGGAGGCTTTGTCTGTGGTGGCAGACAGGACACCGACTCATGTTTTAAATCTTGTAGAAAAATAAGCAGAGTTACAAACCAAAATTAAAACAGTAGTGGCTTTTACATTTCTTCATATTTTTACTGTTATCAAAGATCTTTATATTTTTAATTAATTTATGGTTTATCCTTAATTTACTGTTTAGCAATCTTTCATTTCAACTTGAAGACTCTCTTTAGCATTTCTTTTAGGGCAAGTACACTGGTGATGAGTTACCTCAGCTTCTGTTAATCTGCATATGTCTTAATTACTCATGTTTTTCAGGGGATTTTTAAAACATCTTTATTGGAGTATAATTGCTTTACAATGGTATGTTACTTTCTGCTTTATAACAAAGTGAATCAGCTATACATATACATATATAAATATATTATCTCTCACTTGCATCTCCCTCCCCTCCCGACTATCCCACCTCTCTAGGTGGTCACAGAGCACCGAGCTGATCTCCCTGTGCTATGCAGGTGTTTCCCACGAGCTATCTACTTTACATTTGGTATTATAAATAACTCTATGCCACTCTCTCACTTCATCCCAGCTTACCCTTCTCCATTTCCATGTCCTCAAGTCGATTCTCTACATCTGGGTCTTTATTCGTGTTCTACCCCTAGGATCATCATAACCATATTTTGTTCCTTTAGATTCCATATATATGTGTTAGCATATGGTATTTGTTTTTCTCTTTCTGACTTACTTCACTCTGTATGACAGACTCTAGGTCAATCCACCTCGCTACAAATAACTCAATTAGGTTTCTTTTTATGACTGAGTAAGATTCCATTGTATATATGTGCCACATCTTCTTTATCCATTCATCTGTCAATGGACACTTAGGTTGCTTGCATGTCCTGGCTATTGTAAATAGAGTGGCAATGAACATTGTGGTACATGACTCTTTTTCAATTATGGTTTTCTCAGGGTATATGCCCAGTAGTGGAATTGCTCAGTCATATGGTAGTTCTATTTGTAGTTTTTTAAGGAACCTCCATACTGTTCTCCATAGTGGCTGTATCAATTTACATTCCCATCAACAGTGCAAGAGGGTTCCCTTTTCTCCACACCCTCTCCAGCATGTATTGTTTGTAGATATTTTGATGATGGGCATTCTGACCAGTGTGAGGTGATACCTCAATGTAGTTTTGATTTTCATTTCTCTGATGATTAGTGATGTTGAGCATCCTTTCATGCATTTGTTGACAATGTGTATATCTTCTTTGGAGAAATGCCTATTTAGATCTTCTGCCCATTTTTGGATTGGGTTGTTTGTTTCTTTGATATTGAGCGGCATGAGTAGCTTGTATATTTTGGAGATTAGTCCTTTGTCAGATGCTTCGTTTGCAAACATTTTCTCCCATTCAGAGGGTTGTCTTTTTGTCTTGTTTATGGTTTCCTTTGCTGTGCAAAGGCTTTTAAGTTTCATTAGGTACCACTGTTTTTTTTTTATCTCCATTTCTCTAGGAAGTGGGTCAAAAAAGATCTTGCTGTGATTTATGTCAAAGGATGTTCTTCCTATGTTTTCCTCTAGGAGAGTTATAATGTCTGTTCTTTTATTTAGGTCTTCAATCCATTTTGAGTTTATTTTTGTGTATGGTGTTAGGAAGTGTTCTAATTTCATTCTTTTAAATGTACCTGTCCAGTTTGCCCAGCGCCACTTATTGAAGAGATGGGTTTTTCTCCATTGTTTATCCTTGTCTCCATTTTCATAGATTAGTTGACCACAGGTGTGTGGGTTTATCTCTGGGCTTTCTATCCCGTTCCATTGATCTATATTTCTGTTTTAGTGCCAGTACCATATTGTCTTGATTACTGTAGCTTTGTAGTATAGTCCGAAGTCAGGGAGCCTGATTCCTCCAGCTCCGTTTTGTTTTGTTTTTTTTCTCAAGATTGCTTTGGCTATTTGGGGTCTTTTGTGTCTCTATACAAATTTTAAGATTTTTCTGTTCTAGTTCTGTAAAAAAATGCCGTTGGTAATTTGATAGGGATTGCACTGAATATGTGAAATGCTTTGGGTAGTATAGTCATTTTCACAATCCTGTTTCTTCCAATCCAAGAACATGGTGTATCTCTCCATCTGTTTGCATCATATTTGATTTCTTTAAGCATTGTCTTATAATTTTCTGAGGACAGGTCTTTTACCTCCTTAGGTAGTTTGTTCCTAGATGGTTCATTCTTTTTGTTGCAGTGGGGAATGGGATTGTTTCCTTCATTTCTCTTTCTGATCTTTCACTGTTAGTGTATAGGAATGCAAGAGATTTCTGTGCATTAATTTTGTATCCTGAAACTTTACCAAATTCTTTGATTAGCTCTAGTAGTTTTCTGGTGGCATTTTTAGGATTATCTACGTATAGTATCCTGTCATCTGCAAACAGTGACAGTTGTACTTCTTCTTGTCCAATTTGTATTACTTTTATTGCCTTTTTTTCTCTGATTGTTGTGGCTAGGACTTCCAGAACTATGTTGAATAATAGTGGTGCGAGTGGGCATGCTTGTCTTGTTCCTGATTTAGAGGAAATGCTTTCAGTTTTTCACCATTGAGAATGATGTTTGTTGTGGGCTTGTAGTATGTGACCTCTATTATGTTGAGGTAGGTTCCCTCTTTGCCGAGCTTCTAGAGAGTTTTTATCATAAATGGGTGTTGAATTTTGTCAAAAGCTTTTTCTGCATCTATTGAGATGATCATATGATTTTCATTCTTCAGTTTGTTAATATGGTATATCACATTGATTGATTTGTGTATATTGAAGAATCCTTGCATCCATGGGATAAATCCCACTTGATCATGGCTTAGGATCCTTCTAATATGTTGTTGTTTTCTGTTTGATAATATTTTGTTGAGGATTTTTGCATATATTCATCAGTGATATTAGTCTGTAACATTTTTTTGTAGTATCTTTGTCTGGTTTTGGTGTCAGGGTGATGGCGGCTTCATAGAATGAGTTTTGAGTGTGAGCTCTTCTCTAAATGTTTGATAGAATTCACCTGTGAAGCCACCTGGTCCTGGACTTTTGTTTGTCAGAAGATTTTTAATCACAGTTTCAATTTCATTACTTCTGATTGGTCTGTTCATATTTTCTATTTCTTCCTTGTTCAGTCTTGGAAGGTTATACCTTTCTAAGAATTTGCCCATTTCTTCCAAGTTGTCCATTTTATTGGCATATAGGTGGTTGTAGTAGTCTCTTATGATACTTTGTATTTCTGTGGTGTCTGTTGTAACTTTTTTTTCATTTCTAATTTTATTTATTTGACTCCACTCCTTATTTTGCTTGATGAGTCTGTATAAAGGTTAACCAATTTTGTTTAACTTCTCAGAGCCAGCTTTTAGTTTTATTGAAATTTCCTATCATTTTCTCTGTTTCTATTTCATTTATTTCTGCTCTGATTTTAATGATTTCTTTCCTTCTACTAAACTTGGGTTTTGTTTGTTCTTCTTTCTCTAGTTCCTTTAGGTGTAAGGTCAGACTGTTTATTTGAGATTTTTCTTGTTTCTTGAGGTAGGATTGTATTGCTATAAAGTTCCCTCTTAGAACTGCTTTTGCTACATCCCATAGGTTTTGGATGGTCGTGTTTTCATTGTCATTTGTCCCTAGGTAGTTTTGGATTTCTTCAGTGATGTCTTGGTTATTTAGTAACATGTTGTTTAGCCTCCATGTGTTTGTGTTTTCCACATTTTTTACCCTGTAATTTATTTCTAATCTCACAGTGTTGTGGTCAGAAAAGATGCTTGATATGATTTCAGTTCTCTTAAATTTACTGAGGCTTGATCTGTGACCCAAGGTGTGATCTATCCTGGAGAATGTTCTGCATTCACTTGAGAAGAAAATATAATCTGTGGTTTTCAGATGGAATGTCCTATAAATATCAATTAAACCCATCTGGTCTATTGTGTCATTTAAAGCTTGTATTTCCTTATTCCTTTTATGTCTGGATGATCTGTCCATTGGAGTAAGTGAGGTGTTAAAGTCCGCCACTATTATTGTTTTACTGTTGATTTCCTCTTTTATAGCTGTTAGCATTTGTCTTATGTATTGAGGTGTTCCTATGTGGGGTGCATATATATTTATAATTGTATCTTCTCCTTGGATTGATCCCTTGATCCTTATGTAGTGTCCTTCCTTGTGTTTTGTTACATTCTTTATTTTAAAGTCTATTTTATCTGATATGACTATTGCTATTCCAGCTTCTTTTGATTTCCATTTGCATAGAATATCTTTTGCCATCTCTTAACTTTCAGTCTGTATGTGTCCCTAGGTCTGAAGCGGTTATAGTTTAGACAGCATATATATGGGTCTTGATTTTGTATCCATTCAGTGAGCCTGTGTTTTATAGTTGAAACATTTAATCCATTCACATTTAAGGTAATTATCGATATGTATGTTCCTATTACCTTTTTCTCAAATTTTTGGGTTTGTTTCTGTAGGTCCTTTTCGCAATTTTTTGGGTTTGTTTCTGTAGGTCCTTTTCTTCTCTTGTGTTTCCCACTTAGATAAGTTCCTTTAGCATTTCTTTTAGGGCTGGTTTTGTGGCGCTGAATTCTCTTAGCTTTTGCTTACCTGTAAAGTTTTTGATTTCTCTGTTGAATCTGAATGAGATCCTTGCCGGGTAGAGTAATCTTGGTTGTAGGTTCTTCCCTTTCATCACTTTAAATATATCGTGCCACTCCCTTCTGGCTTGTAGAGTTCCTGCTGAGAAATCAGCTGTTAACCTTATGGGCGTTCCCTTGTATGTTATTGGTCGTTTTTCCCTTGTTGCTTTTAATAATTTTTCTTTGTCTTTAATTTTTGTCAATTGATTGTTATGTGTTACGTTGTGTTTCTCATTGAGTTTATCCTGCCTGGGACTCTCTGTGCTTCCTGGACTCGGGTGGCTATTTCCTTTCCCATGTTTGGGAAGTTTCTGACTATAATCTCTGCAAATATCTTCTTGGGTCCTTTCTCTCTCTCCTGTCCTCCTGGGGCCACTATAATGCAAATGTTGGTGTGTTCAATGTTGTCACAGAAGTCTCTTAAGCTGTCTTCATTTCTTTTCATTTTTTTTTCTTTATTCTGTTCCACGGCAGTGATTTCCACCATTCTGT
Organism: Phocoena phocoena; assembly: GCF_963924675.1. NCBI lineage: Eukaryota > Metazoa > Chordata > Mammalia > Artiodactyla > Phocoenidae > Phocoena > Phocoena phocoena. Next base: position 64,383,364 of record NC_089240.1, on the reverse strand, counting down.
CTTCCAGGTCACTTATCCGTTCTTCTGCCTCAGTTATTCTGCTATTGATTCCTTCTAGTGTGTTTTCATTTCAGTTATTGTATTGTTCTTCTCTGTTTGTTTCTTCTCTACTTCTAGGTCTTTGTTAAATATTTCTTGCATCCTCTCAATCTTTACCTCCATTCCTTTTTCGAGGTCCTTGATCACCTTCACTATCATTATTCTGAATTCTTTTTCTGGAAAAAAAGAATTTAATTGTTTTTCATTTAATTGTTTTCCTGTGGTTTTATATTGTTCCTTCATCTGGGACAGAGTCCTCTCCCTTTTCTTTTTGTACATCTTTCTGTGATTGTGGTTTCTGTTCTGGCGGCTGCAGAATTGTAGTTCTTCTTGCTTCTGCTGTCTGCTCTCTGGTGGGTGAGCCTATCTAAGAGGCTTGTGCAAGCTTTCTGATGGGAAGGACTAGTGGTGGGTAGAGCTGGGTGTTGCTCTGGTCGGCAGAGCTCAGTAAAACTTTAATCTGCTTGTCTGCTGATGGGTGGGGCTGATTTTCCTCCCTGTTGGTTGTTTGACCTGAGCCGACTCAGCACTGGAGGCTACAGGCTCTTTAATGGAGCTGATGGCAGACTCTGGGAGGGCTCATGCTAATGAGTACTTCCCAGAATTTCTTCCACCAGTATCCTTGTCCCCACCATGAGCCACATTCACACACTGCCTCTGCAGGAGACCCTCCAGCACTAGCAGGTGATTCTGGTTCGGTGTCCTATGGGGTCACTGCTCCTTTCCCCTCGGTTCTGGTGTGCATACTATTTTGTGTGTGCCCTCCAAGAGTGGAGTCTCTGTTTCCCCCAGTCCTGTCGAAGTCCTGCAATCAAATCTCGCTGGCCTTCAAAGTCTGATTCTCTGGGGATTCTTCCTCCTGTTGCTGGACCCCCAGGTTGGGAAGCCTGACTTGGGTCTTAGAACCTTCACTCCAGTGGGTGGACTTCTGTGGTATAATTGTTCTCCAGTTTGTGAGTCACCCACCCAGCGGTTATAGGATTTAATTTTTATCATGATTGCACCCCTCCTACCCTCTCATTACGGCTTCTCCCTTGTCTTTGGATGTGGGGTATCTTTTTTCATGTGTTGCATTTTCTTCCTCTTGATGATTGTTCAGCAGTTAGCTGTGATTCTGGTGCTCTCACAAGAGGGAGTGAGCGGATGTCCTTCTACTACGCCATCTTGAACCAAACTTCCCATTCTTCATTTAGACTGGTAGCAAGACAAGTATGGCTAGTCTTATAACTACTGTTTCATAATAGTTCTGAAAATTCTAGCTATTTCAATAATTCAAGAGGAAATAAAATGCATAAGTATTAGAAAGGACTAAGCAACAATGTTATTTTTATTTATTTATTTAATTTTTTAAAAATATATTTATTTTATTTATTTATTTTTGGCTGCATTGGGTCTTTGTTGCTGCACACGGGCTTTCTCTAGTTGTGGCGAGCAGGGGCTACTCTTCGTTGTGGTGCACAGGCTTCTCATTGCGGTGGCTTGTCTTGTTGTGGAGCACAGGCTCTAGGTGCGCAGGCTTCAGTAGTTGTGGCACGTGCTTCAGTAGTGGTGGCTCATGGGCTCTAGAGCACAGGCTCAGTAATTGTGGCACTCGGGCTTAGTTGCCCCACGGCATGTGGGATCTTCCCGGAGCAGGGCTTGAACCTGTGTCCCCTGCGTTGGCAGGTGGATTCTTAACCACTGCGCCACCAGAGAAGCCCCAATTTTATTTTTAGATGACATCATTGTAAACATTGAAACTGGTAAGAATTGGCAAAAACTAGGAGATATAATAAATGCTTGTAGGAAGTCATGGGATACGGTTTCAATAATTTAAATTGTGTTTCTATATAACAATAGCAATTATAAGATGAAATTAAGCACCTTTTTAAATGACATCAAAACGTTTTAAATAATGGGAATGTATATAAAAACAGAAATGTTAGATCAAGAATAGTTTGGCAAATCAGAACAATCAGAAATGACTTTGGCCCATGTCCCGATTTTGATAATAAACTTTTATTGGAACATAACCTTGTACATTTGTTTGTGTATTGTCTATGCCTGCTTTTCCACTATGACACTGGAGTTGAGTAGTTTTGGCAGAGACTGCATGGCGCAACAATTCTGGCCCTTTATATAAACAGTTTGCTGAACCCTATGCTAGATCACTACACTGAAAAGTTCCCACTGTGCCACCAGGGAAGTCCCAAATGTTTGTTTTTGAAGACTGTGAAATCTGTTTCAGTTTTTAAAATAAGTTCATTTGTATCCTTCTTTTACATTCCACATATAAGTGATATCATATGGTATTTGTCTTTCTCTGTCTGACTTACTTTACTCAGTATGATCACCGCTTGATCCATCCATCTTGCTGCAAATGGGATTATTTTACTCTTCTTTATGTCTGAGTCATATCCCATTGTATACATGTACCACATCTTCTTTATCCATTCCTCTGTTGATGGACATTTAGGTTGCTTCCCTGTCTTGGCTATTGTAAATAGTACTGCAATGAACATTGGGGTGCATGTATCTTTTCAAAGTATGGTTTTCTCTGGATATATGCCCAGGAGTGGGATTGCTGGATCATATGGTAGTTCTATTTTTAGTTTTTGTAAGGAACCTCCATACTGTTCTCCATAGTGGCTGTACCTCCAACAGTGTAGGAGGGTTCCCTTTTCTCCACACCCTTTCCAGCATTTATTGTTTGTAGACTTTTTGATGATGGCCATTCTGACCTGTGTGATGCGATACCTCATTGTAGTTTTGATCCAGCCCCTAGAGTAATGAAAATAAAAACAAAAATAAACAAATGAGACATAATGAAACTTAAAAGCTTTTGCACAGCAACAGAAACCATAAACAAAACAAAAAGACAACCCACAGAATGGGAGAAAATATTTGCAAACAATGTGACTCACAAGGGATTAATCTCCAAAATATACAAACAGCTCAAGTAGCTCAGTAATAAAAAATGAAAACCAACTGAATCAAAAAATGGGCAGAAGATCCAAATTGACATTTCTCCAAAGAAGATATACAGACGGCCAGAAGGCCCATGAAAAGCTGCTCAACATTGCTAATTATTAGAGAAATGTGAATCTTAGCCATTATTTCTTCAAATAATCCTTCTGCCCCTTTCTCACTTCTGGGACTCCTATAATGCATATGTTGGTCTATTTAATAATGTCTTATAAGTACCTTATGCTCTGCTTACTTCTCTTCATGTTGTTTTCTTTCTGCTCCTCAGATTTGATGATTCCCATTTCCTACCTTCAAGTTTGCTGATTTTTCTGCCTGTTCAGATCTGCTGCTGATACTCTATAGTGAATTTTTCATTTTAGTTATTGCAATTTTTAGCTTCAGAATTTGTTTGGTCCCTCTTTATAATTATTTATCTCTTTATTGATATTCTAATTTTAAGATATACCATTTTCTAATTTCTTTAGTTCTTTTTCCATATTTCATTCTTTTTAATGGCTGACTAATATCCTATTGTATATATATAAATATACCACATCTTCTTTACCTATTCATTTATAGGTGGGAACTTAGGTTACTTCCATATCTTGGCTATTGTAAATAATGATGCAGTGAACATAGAGGTGCATATTTCTTTTCTAATTAGTGTTTTTGTTTTCTTCTGATAAATACCCAGAAGAGGAATGGTTTGACCATATGGTCATTCCATTTTTACTTTTTTTGAGGAATCTCCATAATGTTTTCCATAGTGGTTGCATCAGTTTATGTTCTCACCAACAGTGCATGAAGGTTCCTTTCCACCATCCTTGTTATCTGTTGTCTTTTTGATAATGGCCATTCTGACAGGTGTGAAGTGATACCTCATTGTGGACTTGATTTAAATTTCCCTGATGATTAGTGATATTGAACATCTTTTCATGTTGCTGTTGGCTCTCTGTATATCTTCTTTGGAAAAATATCTATTCAGGTCATCTATCCATTTTTTAGTTGGGTCGTTTGTGTTTTTGATGTTGAGTTTTATGAATTCTTTTTATACTTTTTATATTAATCCCTTGTCAGATACATTGTTTGTATCTGACAAGCAATGTATGGCAAATATCATTTGCCATTTAGTAGGCGGCCTTTTCGGGTTTTTAAAAATAGTTTCCTTTACTGTGCAAAAGCTTTTTAGTTTGATGTAGTCCCATTTGTATAATTTTGCTTTTGTTTCATTTGCCTGATGAGACATATACAAAAAAATATTGCTAAAACCGATGTCAAAGTGCATACTGCTTATGTTTTCTTCTAGAAGTCTTATGGTTTCAGGTCTCACACTTAAGCCTTTAATGTATTTTGAGTTTATATTTGTATATGGTGTAAGAAAGCACTCCAGTTTGCTTCTTTTGCATGTAACTGTCTGATTCTCCCAACACCATTTACTGAAGAGTCTGTCTTTTCCCCATTGTATATTCTTGCCTCCTCTGTCATAGGTTAATCGCCCATATAAGAGTGGATTCACTTCTGGTCTCTCTATTCGGTTCCATCGATCTATATGTCTATTTTTGTGCCAGTACCATCCTTTTTTGATTACTGTAGCTTTGCAGTATAGTTTCAAATCAGGGACTGTGACACCTTTTGTTTCGTTTATCTTTCATAAGCTAGTTTTAGCTGTTTAGGATCTTCTGTATTTCCACACAAAGTCTAGAATTATTTGTTCTAGTTCTGTGAAAAATGACATTGATATTTTATAGGCATTGCATTGAGTCTGTAGATTACCTTGGGTAATATGGCCACGTTAAGAATATTATACTTCTTCCAATCCACGAACAGAGTATATCTTTCCATCTCTTCGTGTTGTTTTCCATTACTTTCATCAGTGTCTTATAGTTTTCAGAGTACACATCTTTTAAATCCTTAGTTAGATTTGTTCCTAGGGTTTTTTTGTTTGTTTGTTTTGTTTTGTTTTTTATGCAGTGATAAATGGGATTGTTTTCTTAATTTCTCTTTCTGATAGTTTGTTGTTAGTGTATAGAAATGCACCAGATTTCTAAATATTAATTTTGTATCCTGCAAATTTATTGAATTCTTTGGTAAGTTCCAACCGTTTTTTGTTGGCATCTTTAGGGTTTTCTGTGTCTAGTATCATGTCACCCGCAAGCAGCGGTAGTTTCACTTCTTCCTTTCCAACCTGGGTTCCTTTTCCTTTTCTGATTGCTGTGGCTAGGATTTCCAATACTATGTTGAGTAAAAATGCTGCGAGTGGGCATTCTTGTCTTGTTCCTGATCATAGAGGAAAAGCTTTCAGCTTTTCACCACTGAGTGATGTTAGCTGTGGGTCTGTCATATATAGCCTTTATTATGTCGAGCTAAGTTCCCTCTATAACCACGTTGTTGAGAGTTTTTATAATAAATGGATATCAAATTTTGTCCAAAGCTTTTTATTCTGCATCTCTTGGATTATTACATGTTTTTTATTCTTCAGTTTGCTAATGTGATGTATCACATCGATAGATCTGCACATACTGAACCATATTTACATCCCTGGGATGAATCCCACCTTATCACGGTGTATTGTCTTTTTAATGTATTGCTGGATTTGGCTTGCTAATATTTTGTTGAGGATTTTTGCATCTATGTTCATCAGTGATACTGGCCTATAATTTTCTTTTTTTTGTATGTTTTTGTCTGTTTTATGGTCAAGGTGATCCTGGCCTTGTAAAATGAGTTTGAAGCTATTGGACAATGCATAGACAACTTTGATCAGGGGTTACCAAGTTATAACCCATGAGCAAAAACTGGCCCACCACCTGTTTTTGTGCACACTGGGCGCTACGATTTACTTTTTCATTTTTAAGTGCTTGAAACAAATCAAAAGAATAATATTTCATAAAACTTGACAGTTATATGAAATGCAAATTTTGGTGTACACAGATAGTTGTTGACTAGTGTAGAACAACCAAACAGCAAACAAATCCCAGAACTCCCCACTCTCTGCTTCCGCAATCGACTCTTTAGGCTTTGGACTGTAAACCAGTCATCTGACAGACTGGAAAACTGTGCGGGTTGCAGGTGGTTTGATGGGATACACAGAAACATGAAGGGATGGATTTCAAAACACATCCTTAATTCTACTACACTTGACTCTGTATGTTCAAATTCCATTGCCTGTGTTTCTCTAAGAAGAGATATGGAACAAGACAGTGATGCATTGGTTCTCTTCTTGCTGCCCTTTCTTCCTAGGATAATCAAAGTACAGTAGTCTGGACAGTGTGATATTGGCATAAGGATAGAGCAGTGCTCAATGGGACAGAAAAAAGAGTGCAGAAATAGAACCACACATTATGGCCAGTTCATTCTAGACCAAGGTGCCAGGAAATCCGATAAGGAAAGTTAAGTTTCCTTCTACAAACAATGTTAGAACCAATTGAAGAAAATGAAAAGGAAAAAACCAAACCAATGTCAGTCCATATGCAAAAATAATTCGAGATGAGTCTAAAACTAAATGTAAAAGCTAGAAACATAATTCTTCTAAAAGAGAATATATGAGAATATCTCTGTGACCTTTGCTTAGGTCGAGATGTCTTAGACAGCACCAAAAAATTGCTAAGTATTGAAGGAAAACTCAATGAATTGAATTGCTTAAAATGTAAAATATTGTTCCTCCAGTGACACTATTAAGGTACTCAATAGACTAAAAGTAAAAAGGTTTTACCATACCAATTCTTGGCGAGGATATGGAGCCATTAAAAGGATCACACACTGCTGGCTGGAATCTAAACTTGTAGAAACACATTTGATAGATGTTTGAAAGATTTCTAAATAGTGGAACATACACCTATCACCGTATAACCCATCTATTCCACCCCTAGGTATTTACCCAAGAGAAAAGAAAACGTATGTCCCTGCAAAGACACATACATGAATACTCATAGTGGCTTGATTCATATGACCTGAAAAGGGAAACAGTCCAAAGGGCCATCAATAGACAATGAGCAAAAACAAAAGGTGGACATCCATACAGCAGAATAACGCTCAGCAATAAAATGGAATGAAGTACCGATGCATTTGATAACATAGCTGGTATTCAAAATTATTATACTGAGTGAATGAAGCAGAACACAAGAATGATACTGTATGCTCACATTTAAAATTCTAGAGATTGCCAGTAAACTTACAGTGATAAAAAACAGATTGGTGTTTGTCTGGGACAGGAGACATAAGGAGGGACAGACTGCAAAGAGCACAGCAAATCTTTTAGATGAGGAGGAACTTTGCTGTATCTCGATTGTGGCAGTTCTTTCACGTAGTATAGAACCAAGATGATAGAGCTGGAGGTAGAGAAGGAGGGCTCTCAGGGAGACAGGTCAATTTTTCAATAAAAACTCTATACCTGGATGTGTAATTTGGCATGTAGAGGGATTTATTTCTGAAGAGTGGGAAGCATCTGTAAATATTCACATGAGGCAAGGGGAAGAGAAAGAAGAGGAGAGAGCCTTGGGTGGACTCAAGGTTAGCCTGGGTTATAGTCAAGATATCACAATCCAATGGGCTAGAGCCAGTGATAGAGTCAGAAGTTGCTCATTGAAGTGAAGCCCTGCTGGGGATGGGTCAAGAGGAAGATTCATCAGTTTCAGACAGAGCCCTGAAAATGGAGTCCATGGGATTATCAGCAACAGACATGGCAGTGGAACCACAGGGCGAAAGGAAATGGGACTACCTTAACCCTAACTGGGAAAAGCTGCCCGTTCATGATCCAGGGACCAGGAGGAAGCCAATTTGACCCCCTCCCTCCAATACAATGAAGTCAAATAAGCCCAGTCTCATACCCCTGCCGCCATTAAAGAGGGGAGCAAGGGTAAGACAGAATCTGAAGGACCAAGAAATTAACACAACAAGATAAAACATTTCCTTATTATGGCCCTTTGAAATACTGTGGCCCATATAAACCCAAACCAAAACCAAACCAAAACAAACAAACAAACACAAAAAAACCCTGATGATTTCACGTGTCCATTGATTCCTTGACAGTCTCTTCAAAAGGTACAGTCTAATCCCCCACTCTGAGTGTGAGCTAGTCTTAGTGACTTGCCTCCAATGAATAGAAAGAAGCAGAAGTTCCAGTGCGTCATTTCCAAGAGTAGGTCGTAAAAGGCATTGAGCCTTCTGTCTCAGTTGGTCTCTCACTTGGATGACTTGCTTTGGACAAAACCACATGCCATATCAAGAGGACACTCAAGTAGCCTATGGTGAGGCCACATGGCAAAGAACTGAGACCTCCTGCTTATAGCCATATGGGTGAATCATCTTAGAGGTGCATTGTCCAGCTCTGGTCAAGCCTCCAGATGACTGCAGCCCTGGCCAACATCCTGAATGCAATTTCATGAATACTCTGAGCTAGAACCACCCAGCAACCAGGCTGCTCCTGAGTTGCTGGCCCACAGAAACTGTGAGATAAGAGTCTATTGCTTTCAGCCACTACGTTTTGGGGCACTTTGTTATGAAGCAATAGATAACTAATGCAAATACCAAAACGTTTATCTGTAGTATGAACAACATTATTCGCTTAGGATCTTGTACATGTCAATACACCAGAAGCAACCGGGCTTCCTTAGTAAAGCAATAATCCGAAATAGGTATGGAGAAATGAATCCCATGAACTCTGGGGTCCTGGAGAAGGGAGACAGTATCACCATCATTTCTGTGTTTCTCACTGTGTCCTGGAGAAGGGAGACAGTATCGCTATCATTTCTGTATTTCTCACTGTGCCTAGCAAAAGGTCTTATGTCCCTTAGTCGCTAGTAAATGTTCCTTCGCTGGAAGAGAATTACGGTAGTCTAGAATTGTAAGGGAGCCTTGAGTTCGTGGACTTCAAACTTCCTATTTTTAACCTGTAATAAAAATTAGTCCCAGAAATGTGAGGTGACTCTCCCAAGGTCAGGTAACCAATCAGAAGTATACCAGGAGTAGAATTTTGGCCTCCTGGCTCCTAGTTCACCAGCCTTATGCTCTCAATGCATTTTTCTACATTAGAGGATTGTGGGGATGGTTGTGAATGTTTGGGAAGGGTTGCTTAGGAGGAAAGAGTGAAGAGGATACTTTGAAGAGAGGAGAATGTGGAAATCCCTGTGACCCCTCACTTCTCTTCTGTATTTTTCAGCGTCTGTGTAAATTTGAGGGCAGGGCCAGCTCACACAAAACCATTGAATGTTCTGTGCTGTGGAGGACTCACTCCCCACAGGTCTTTCTTTATCTGTGCTTGGCTGTGTCTTCACTTCACCGCAAGGGACTGGGGCAGGGATGGGATGTTGTATGAAAGTCAACCACATATAGGCTGGACATCGGGAAGGGTGGCAGCCTGTGAGGGAGATTTACACATAACTCTGCCACGCCATGATTCCTTTATCTTTGATGATGGCAGTTTCACTCAGTGAAAATACTCTTCTCCTTGGGGAAATATGAGTACAGGTTTCACTTAGTTGGGCTGGGCTTCTCGGGCTAAGGCTGTATGCCAAGTGGTGGTGACCATTTTCTCTGGTTCTCTTGGTGCCTGTTGAACAAGCAAGACTCAGAGACACCAAAAGAGAATGATATCCATATCAAGAGCACAGAGAAGAAACAGACACACTGGGAATGCAGCTGCAGGGAAGCCTGTGGCACTGGGAGAGAGTGGGGTTATGTTGGGGGACAGCAAGGATCTCCTAATCGCCCTCAAACCACTGCTTCTAGTCCATAGTTTGAGCTGTGGTCTCATCCCTGGATACGTGGGAGCTGTGTTCCAAAGACAAGGATTTGGGGGGACAGGTTAGGTGTCATTATTTAACAGTTAGGGGAGGTCATAGTGTGTCTGTGTAGTGAAGGCTGCTACCACTTGCATTCCTAAGTCGATGTGCAGAGGGGAAGAAATGAACTCAGGGACCAGAAGGCCCATCCACAGGCACCTGGGAAATGAACAGCCCCATGGATGTGACAGGAGGTTTTGCTTACAACCGATGCCTTCGGATCCTGGAGCCTAGGTCCAGAAATGGAGGGTGCCTCTGTCTGTCCATCTGCAGTAGCCTGATTCTTGGTCACCCAGGGATTTAGGTAGAGTTTTTATTCATATTTTAGGTCTTATGCCCTCTGAGGTTCTCTAACTTCCAGCCCCCCGCCCCAACCCACAACTTAAATTTCCTGCTGCTCTTCCAGACCTAAACTCCATTCTCTGTCATCTTCAGCTTTGGTGGTAAGGTTGTCTGTCATTTCCTGCCACAGTAGCTGTGGAGATTGAGGAGCACGCTATAATAAGAGAGCCATAAATTCTCAACTCTTACCCCTTCTCCACTGTCATTTTCAAGAGTAAACTCTCCTTGACCTCTGCCTGCTTTTGGATGCTTTCAAGTAACTTTTTTTTTTTATACAGCAGGTTCTTATTAGTCATCAATTTTATACACATCAGTGTATACATGTCAATCCCAATCGCCCAATTCAGCATACAACCATCCCCACCCCACCGCGGTTTTCCCCCCTTGGTGTCCATACGTCTGTTCTCTACATCTGTGTCTCAATCAAGTACCTTTAAATATTTGTTTTCTTATATGCTTTTCCAGATTGCATAATTGGTATCTGTGGGATGGTTCACCTGACTTTTTCATTCATTGTATTCTTCTACTGTAACCAGTTCTGGATGATTTTTTAAACCCAAAAGAGAGGGGAAACTTAGGAACTTTGTGAAAGCGTTTTAAAGGAACAGGAAAGCGGGGTGGGGGTGGGTGGGTTTTGGCATACTATAAGTGAAAAATTTCCCCATTAGTACTCCGTTCAGTTGTGACTCCTCAATAAAAGTTACACCAGCACTCACACAGGCCCCCCTAAACACACATACAAGATACATGTAATGCTTACAGTATCGATTTTACATTGCAAATATTGATAGTAACATCCCCAGAGGCACTTTCTCTTTTCCTTCCTATCCCACTTGAATTTGCTCAAATGAATTGTGTCCTGGGGAAGCAACAGTGCAAATATGGAATCTGACAGTTACATTTTCCTCTCCATATCCCTCCTGAGGAATGGAGCTGAACCCCTGGAGCTCCAAGGCATGCAGGTCCCCTGGATGCAGAGACAGTACGTGCCTTGGAATGATTTGGAAGGGACAGTGGGACCATCCCTCACGGGGCCACATATTGTCACTGCCCCACACTGATCATTATCTCTTCCCCACTCCAGGTCAGAGGGAAAAAGGATCTCCTGTCACCATGGTGGTCATGGCAGCTCTGATATTATGACCTCCCCAAAGGAAGGACCAAACTGGGCAATTATTATATTTTGTGGTTGAGAAGAGTGAGGCATTCAGCTGTGCTAAAGAGAAAGAGGGGGCGGCAGTTCCTGTCAACGTCCAGTGGGCCCACCCTGCTCACCCCTGTGCCCACGCCGGCTGTCTGCTCCTTCCACATCTGTCTGGTCCTGGTTTGCATGCCTGCTCATGCGGTGTCCAGAACTGCATTTCTGATTATGGCTCTGCTCTGTGTTCAAAAGGAGCAGGGCTGTCCACCAGGAGGAGGACAGACCTGGGACCTGGAGGGATTTCTAGAAAGAGGCTGTAACTGGAGCAGGAGAAGAGTGTCAAGAGAGGGAAGGAAGGGGGCTTTCCTCAAGGAAGGAAGTAACAGCCAGGGTGTCAGTCGCCTTTCACTCAGCCCCTAGCGGACAACTTGGAGTAAATATATATGTATGTGTGCGTATGTGTGCATGCACACACACATACACAGCTGCAAGTCACCTGTAGCCGCTGTGCGGGCGGGTAGTGGTATGTGTCTGGCTTTTTCAAACAAATATCACAGAAATAGACAAAGTTCTGTCCACTCTTCTCCCCTTTCTCCTTCTCCTCCTTTACTTCTTATTTCCACCGTCTCCTCCTCCTTCCCCTCCCCTCCTCCACCCCCTCCCCTCTCCTCTCCCCCTCCTCCTTCTTCTTTTCTCTCCCTCCCCCCCATCTTCCTTGCTCCCTTCTTTCCTCTCTCCTTTGTTTTTTATTCTTTAATAACAGCTCCAGCACTCCTCTAGCTATGCACTTAGGACCTCATTCCACCTTCACCCTCCTCTTCAGATACCTATATTCAGCTAAGCATTGTAGAGCCCCCTGCATGCCTCCACTTTCCTGTTGTCACCATTTCTCTGGTCGACATGAAGTGTCCTAACTCTGAACCCAGCCTGCGAGATTCCCCCAATCCCCTACATTCTTGAATATAGAAATCAAGAATGAAAAGAAATCCTTGTAAAACTTTCCAGTCCTTTCCACACATCAGTCAAGTCCATTATAGGCCCCTCTAATTTCCCATCACCTTTTGATTTTCACTGTTTGCCTGTCGGTTCTGACCACAGTCATCGTTTTCTCCTCCTGTACTTTAAACCTTTCTCATTAGAGCCATGTAACCTTTTCCCACAGTCAGAGGGAGGGGCACCAGGACCCTTCAGGAAAGTGCATAGGGGATGCCTCTCTCCCATCATGCCCCCTGATGCCCAGGTATGAGCATACTCTCCCTACGGTTTACTTCCAGAGAAGTTCCAAGTACACGGTAAGTGCTCTTATTGCTGCCTGGCACTCCTGCTAGCCAGAGCCCTGACACGTTGGTCGTGAGTCCAGAGAGCCACTCACAGTTTTGCCAGTAACCCAGCTTCTGATTTTGGGGGCGTCATCTCCTCACTCTGGGTGTCCTAGTTTCCCCATACATTTAGTGATGGGGGCCTCTTAGGCACCTGCAAATTAGTATCATGCTCCCCTTGGTTATTCCTGCATATCATTTCGAGCTACTGCTCAAGGAAAGGAATATTTCCGACGAAAATCTCAGTAATAGACAAGGAGGTGTTTGTCTCTCTCCTTTCTTCCTTTGTTCCTCTTTGTTGCTCTCTCTGTTAATGGCGCCAATCCCCTCTCACCAGTTAGGTGAGAACCTCTCCCATCCTGGCTCACAAGTCCTGTGGAATTCCCCATAAGTTCAAGTGCTCTCTTCCCTGTTCCCACTGTCCCTGCCCTAATTCTCAAAGCACTCGCTATTTACCTGGTCCACATTAAAAGCCAGGAGAGCTGTGTTCTCATCCCAAAAGGGACCGTGTGGCCCTAGGCAGGTTGCTTCCCCTCTCTGGTTCATCTCTTTGTAAAATGAAGGATTTGACCGTCTTGGTCTCCACGTGGAGGCTGACTGAGGTCATAGAGAGAGCTCTGGCATGGTCATCAAGAGCCCTGAATGCTACTCACAGCTCTGCCACTAGCCTAGCATGTGATGTAGCTCCAGTCCCTTCACACTTCTGAGCCTCAGTTTCCCATCTGAACAGCTGTGACTGACAATTGAGGGCTCCTAGGCTTCTGCAAATAAAGACCTGGGCCCCTAATGTGCCTGTGTCTTTCCAAAATCCATACTCCAAGATGCTGAGCACGTGGAACATTTTCTTAACCTCCAGATTACTCCTTGGAAATGTCTCTAGTATAAAGAGCTTTTTCCCTCATGTTTGATGCTTTATTTTCCCTGATAAGCCTTCAGCTCCCTCTGCCGTGGACCCTGCGGGCCTGTGTTTATGGGCTTTTAATGACAAAAGGCTATCAATTAGTGTAATCAGAGTATTCTCCTCTTTAATCTTGGCCCTCTCCCCACGTTGTCCCCCTCCCACATCAGGGTCCCTCTTATCTTAACTTAGTGAGCAGAGCTCTTGGCTGCATCACCATAGCAACCAGAAGCTAGGGCCAATTAAGCCTTGACTGAGTCATTAGACACCTAAGCTGATTTACAGAGTCCAGAATACTGGATGCAGGAGAGAGGCTGATAGGAAGGACAACAAGGAAAGTCTTAGCTGGAGAGAAGTGGGCAGCTGAGTAGCTGAGGGCTGCAAACCATATCCCACCTCAAGTCCCTGGGGACCATGGGCCCAGGTGTGGACAACATGGCATGTGCCCTCAACCACCAGGCCAGAAGGTGGGGCAACCAGGACCCTGCCCCACACAGAAATGTAATTTTTGATACCTCCCTGCCAACATGCCCCAAACACAGGGATCTGGCTCTGGATTTTTAAATAAAATTCAGAGTAACCGGCAGAGTCAATTACTGAGTTCACCCTGAGTCCTAGTCTTGTGGTTCTTTCCTTATCCTCCAAATACTCTGTGGAAGTTTCTCTAAGGAAAAAGCCTCTTCCTTTTTGGGGCTCCCTTTTCCCAATCAAAGCCCCTGCTGCCCTGGCCTCCTTTTATGGGCCTTTAATCACAAAGGGCTATCAATTAGTGTAATTAGGATATTCACATTACAATTCTTCTTCCCTCCCCCATGAGGCTGGCCACTCCCCTTTCGTGTTCCCTTTTTATTTTATCTAGTGAGGAGAGCTCTTGGCAGGATTGCCATAGCAACCAAGCCACCAGGCCTATTAGGCCATTGAGGATCTGGACACTGAGACTCAAAGCCGATTATGGGTCTTGAGACTTGAAGGCAGAGCAAGACTGCTGGTATGAAAATAAAGAGGCTCTTGGCTGGAGAGAAGGGGCAGCTGAGCTCTTCAGGGCTTCAGCCTACCCTCCACCCTTAACTTTATCTTTACCCCCTGAATTCTTTAGGGAAGGAGAAGGAGGGAGGCAGGCGTGAGAGGGGACTGGCCCTATTAAGGATGAAAGTCTGGGTTTGGACATAAGAACTTATGTTCTTTGGCTAACCCTTGCCATGTCCCCAAACTCACACCTGTAGCATGCCTTCCCCATTGGGTATCCTCGTTTCCTACTACGTTACCTGGCACACAGTAGGTACTCGTAGGGCTTGCTGCCCAGCAATCCCACTAGACAGAGCACTACAAGATAGAGCACAATGAGAACACCTTAGAACGTGGGCAAGTGAAGACTCCTAACTCAGTGACTTTTTCTGGGAAATGACACTAATGAAAAACCTATGTCATCTGGTGTGTAAGGCTCCCTGTTCACAGTCTGGCTCCTCTGCCTTTTGGTGATGATGGTGTTAACTGTTTGGTGGATGGAGGGGAGGCAGTGAGGGTGGCATTAGGCTGTTAATCACCAAAGGCCCTAAGAGTATTAGGTCATTGTCACCTGCAAGAAATCCCTCCTCCCTCTCAATAGCCCCCTCTACATTCACAGGTTTCCACTCATTTTCACTGAGGGAGCAAAGCTTCTGGCCGCATCGCCATAGCAACCAGAAGCCAGACAGAGTAGGAGGGTGAGTCAGTCACTTGACACCAAACCTTAGTGTAGTGTCTGTTGGAGAGGGGTTGACTTTGGGGAGGAAAATACATTAACCGTGAGCTGGAGAGAAGTAGGCCACTAGGCTTCTCAGTGATCCGACACACTTCCACCTCATCCTTCATCCTTGTGCCTCCAGGTAAGGAGGGGTATTCAGAGACAGCTTTGTTCCCTGTGGGGGCTAAGGCCTGTGTTTGGACCAGAATATGTGTCCTCTGCCCTAGCCCGCGGTGAGGGTACCAGGCACCAGATCCGCCCCTGTCCCGCCTTGTTACCAAACAAACACACATGAGTGAATATGAGTTCCGCATGTGCATTCCCATGACTGCACCTCCTGTGCCTAGAACAGTGTCAGAAACATGGTAGGGGTCTTTGATGCAAACTCATACACTTCCCCAGTCCACACTCACTCCATCTTAGACATCGCAGTTCACATCTTATCCTCCTTCCTCAAACCTCCGTCTACTACTGGAACAGCCACAGTCTGGGTTGATAAGACTGAGAACGTGGAAGGAAAGATCTCACAAAACTTTCTACCTCCCTGCATCTGACACTAGATACTCTGCCTTCCCTCTTGTCACTATGAACGAACTGTCCACACTCTTATCAAAACCCAGCCCTGCAGCTGGGCAGTAGATTCTACCCCTTTTGGGTGAGTAAATGCGTGGCCCCAGCATGCTCCCAGAGCTCTCACCCACATCACCAATTTGCCCTTCTCAGCTGGATGATTCCCATAAGTACACAAACCTTCCGCAAAGTCCTCCCTCTTAAAAACAAAACAAGAAAGAGAGAAACTGACAAAAACCCCACCTTAACTGCACAACGCGCTCCATCTGCAGCATCATCATCTCTCGATTTGCACTTTACAGAAAAGCTCCTAAAAAGCCATTATTTATTTTTGGTATCTCCATTTCCTCTATTCCCATTTTGTCTTGAACCATCTCAATCGACCTTTTGTTCCCACCAATCCAGTGAACTAGCTCTTCTCAAGGTCCCCAAAGACCTGCACGTTGCTAAATCTAGTGGTCATTTCTCAGTATTGACATTACTTGACTGATCAGTAGTATTTGGCACTGTTGATCACTTCCTCCTCCCTGCAATACTTTCTTCACTTGGTTTACACTGCAGCGGTCCCCAACCTTTTTGGCACCAGGGACCAGTTTCGTGGAAGACAATTTTTCCAGGGACGGTGCGGGGAGGGGAGAGATGGTTCAGGTGGTAATGTGAGTGATGGGGAGCGTCAGATGAAGCTTCACTCGCTCGCTCGCCGCTCACCTCCTACTGTGTGGCCTGGCTCCTAACAGGCCTCGGACCGGTACCGGTCCACGGCCCGGGGGTTGGGGACCTCTGGTTTACAGGACATTCCTGTCCCTTGGTTGGCGTTCTGCCTCAGGTTCTGCTACTTTTCAGTGTCCTGGTGAGTCCTTCTGTGACTCCTTGACCTCTATGCATTCAAGTGCTCTAGGTTTTGATTCTCAGATTTCTTCTCTTCCCTACCTATGCTCACTTCCTGCAGAATCATACATAGTTCCAGCACTTTGATCCCACCCACAAATAGAAGAATCACACATTAATATTTCAAGTCCAGTCTTATCCCTGAAATCCAGGCTCATACATTCAACTGCCTACTCAACATTGCCTCTTGGATGTCTAATTTTCATCTCAAATTGGGCCTGGTCCTGATCAGCAGAGTGTAATGAGGAGCCCATAAGCCACTGACAGTGCAGATCCAGAGCTCCACTTCTATAATTAAATTGAGATTCAAAGCTCATTCCCTACTCAACCTTAGGTTTACCTACCTGGCACCAAGACTGCCCCAGCCTCTCTTCAGACAACTGTCCTAAAGTCCTTGGCTCAGAGCCCAGGCCATTCGTAACCTAAGAGCAACTTTATTTTTGTATATTTACCCTGGCTTGTGAAATAAGCCTTCCATTTATCACAATTTTGGTTTCAAAGTATGTCCATTCTACTTTTCCTTTGTCTTTATTAAATAACGAAATTATCACTTAAATTTATCTCTGTCCTTAGATCCATTTCTTTGTAATACATTCTCATATTAACCTAATTCATATTATAGTTATGAGTATATTTGTGAATGTTTCTTTATGTAACTTCCCACTTGCTGTCATTACAACTGCCTCAAGAGGGACTAAATGTTCTGCTTTTCCAGTTTTATGACTGAGCAGACATTGTGTGTGTTCCTCCAGTATTCATTCTCTCCTCCACCCCAAGCACAGAGAAGCTTAATTCCTGTCTAGGATTTATACATGTGTTATTAGTAGCAATGGGAGATATTGTTACTACTTATCATCTGCTCATGTTGACTTGCATTTTCTGACATTTCTCCCACCAACGTTTTTATAAGAAATTATATCTAAAATGATGTTTAGAGTTTTGATAAATCAAGAGTTCCAAACAAAGAGATACTTAAGCAAGTGAGAAATAGATAGTTGTATTCCCTTGCATTGGCTACTGGCTTGAGAACTGACCCTCTCACATCCTGTTGGTATAAATGCAAATTGATATGAACCCCTCTGGGGTTCTCTAGAAAATATGTGCTCCCACCTGAACACTTGGCATATGTTCTGGCCCTGGGGATATATGTCAAGGAAATGAATGGTTCTAAGGCAATAATTTTTCACAAGAACAAAGTTTTCACTCCCATAGTGTTTACCACAGCCATGACCCAACAAAATTATTAAAACACACCAAAAGGTAGAA